>NC_090927.1:1020258528-1020883528 GCF_040938575.1 Ambystoma mexicanum
CAGGCACCAAATAGCAGGGCATGTGGGCAGCAGGCAGGCAGCAGCAGATGGCAGGTGGGAGTGTGCTCGGGGCTCTGGGTGGTAGTAATTCGGCCTTCTGGGCAGGAGCATGGTCTTCCGTGTGTTGTTGCGTGGCCAGCTTGATACGGAGTGATTTGGCATGTGAAAATATTGCACGTCTGCGTGTAATTCGAGGAAATGCCCTTAGCGTGTAAGTGCGTCTGTGATGTTACGCGCGCAGGCGTTTCCCTCATGACGTGGGCATAATGGTTCAGCACACATGATTAAAATGCACATCTGCGTGTGAATGCGTGCAATCCGAGGAAAGGGCCTATGCACGTCTGTGACGTTACGCGTGCGGGCGTTTCCCTCGTGACGTGGGCATAGTGAATCAGCACGTGAATACACTGCACGTACACAAATTCATTGGAACAAAGGCCCTTTAGCACGTAAGCGCGCCTGTGATGTGACGCGCAAGGGCGTTTCCCTCAACACGGGTGCATGTTCATCTTACACGTGCAAAAACTGCATGTCTGAGTGTCAGGTCATGTAATTGGAGGAAAGGGCCTTAGCGCGTACACGAGTAAGTGAGGTTGTACGTGTGGGCCGGTTTAAAAGGTACGTGTAGGACACCATTTACTTGTACGTGCTTTTCGTGGAGAGCGAGTGGGTGAATTTTGTACTTCTTGTCGGTTCACACGCGATTACTTCACAGTGTTTCAAGTTCTTACTCCCTGTTACCTCTGACAGCGTTCAATTTTTTGGTTGGCCCTGTTTCCTCAAACAGTGTTCACTTCTTCTTTTGTCCTGTTTCCTCAGACAGCGTACAATTCTTCTTTTGGCGGGGGTGTTGCCAACACGCACACGTGCGTCTTTTTTCACGTTCTTTTTCCAGACATACGGTGAGTCGCGCATGTATTTACCAACTGTGCTTGCCCTGTGTGTCGCGTACCCCTTCAGAGGTCATTGTAGGCTGCGTGTATTACGCGTACACTTATTTTTGTGTTCCTGGGTGCCACAGCGTAGTGCGGGTTAATTATTTAACGCATGTGGTCTACGAGGGGTTGCATGCACGTTCATTTTTGTTTTCGGGGTGCCTGTGCGTTGCATGACCCGTCATCTTCCCCCAGGGGTCACAGACAGTCTTGCTAGAGCACTAGGGTACGAATTCCATCTAGTACCCTACCTCTTTCACCCCCAATTGCCCAGGACAATAGTTTACTGTTAGTCCCATACGCACAACAACATCAGTGCCATGATTGGGAGGCGACCAAGCGTTAAGGGAGGCAAAGGTGGCCGACCTTCAAAAGGTGGGCGTGGTGGGTGCGGTAGGGGACGTGGCCAGGATTTGCAAGGTGCCCCTAGACCCCCATGTGTGGTGGACCAATCAGGGGCACCCATGCCCCACCCCCCCATGGTTGTGGGAAATGTAGCTGACACCATCCCAGCTCAGCCCTTGTTGGACCGGCCCATTGTGGCACCTGAACCGGCACAGGAAGACTCCCAGGCTGACTTCCAGGTCAGCAAGTCTAAGCCACGTGTGGCGGTGCAAGTTGTTGTCACCAGGCCACGTGGATCTGGGGCAGCAATGTCATCTGCTGCCCCAAGTAGGCAGGGTGGGGAGGCTGCAGGGGCAGCTGCAGCTCTATCCACCCCAGCTCTGAGCCTCCCAGCGAGGACAGTGTCGGTCCAGGTCCATCAGACCGACATTGCCCCTGCCAACATCACCCTGCAGCCAATGCCTCCACCAAGACCTATGAACATTGTGCCTTCGCACACTCCTAGTACACAGTCCACCGGTGCTTCTGCCCCTACTGACCAGAGCGGCGTAAGCCACTCAGGATCCGCACCACCTATGAAAAAGAAGAAGAAGGGTGCTCTGGCACTACAGGCTGAGACCCCAGACACGGCTACACACTCCGGCACGTCGAGTAAGCCTAGCTTTAATGATGGCGAACTTGCTGCACTTGTGGCCTATGTGTCGGAACATAGCCGCAAAATGCTGGTGACTGCAGGGTGCAAGACCATACCTGGTCAACGTAGGGCACACTGGCAGACCATCGCGGACCACATTAGTGCCCTTGGATTTGTGAGGCGCACAGCTGATGATTGCTACAAGCGGTGGAATGACCTGAAACGCAGAGCAAAGAACAAGCTGGCCTCAAATCATGCCTCTACTCTGGTGACTGGTGGTGGGTCTCCACCAGAGGACAACCAACTCACTGAACATGAGTCTGTTGCTGGAACCTTCGTCACAGAGGAACAGATCCAAGGCATGGGAGACCTACCTAATTACGACGCATTGTTCGGTGAGTGCCCATACATGTGTGTGTAATCCATGTGTATGTTGTTTGGGTGACGGGTTCTGATTGAGTGCCAGGTGAGGGTGTGTACTCCAGAGTGGTATGGGTCACCCATGTGCTTACTCCAATACATTCACGTGCCTTGGATTTGGGTATGACAGTATCCCTTCTGCTCACAGTAGCCAATTAGCGCCACATTACTGCAGTTGCCCTTGACCTGCCATCTTGCAACAACATTGTTCAGATTTATTCAGTGTTCATTCTGGCTGATTGTTTCAATTCTCCCATTTTTGCTACGCATTTTTCAGCCCTAATGCCAAATATGTGACATGCTTCTGTCATTGATTACACCCCACATTGGCCCACATTTGTTGCCTTGTTATGTGAATGATTAGACCATTCAGGCTGATTGAGTATTGGCCTGCTCACATTAATTTTTGTGGCCTGATTGAATGTGGAACATGATAGTTGTTTGCTGTCACGTTAAAGTGACCAACCATTGATGTGTACATCTGCCTACAATCACTGTATTATTGTACACTGGACGTGTTTCAGTGTGTGGCACATGCATCTTTTGCCACACTATTTAGCATTTTTCATCTCATCATGTCCATCTCACATGGATGGTTGACAGTACTCATTCACTGACATATCGCTGTAGTTGTCTAATGTACCATGGCTATGCTACATGCCATCTGTGTGCTGGCATGTGTCATGTATGTGTATTGGACATGCCACTCACAGGCTAATGTGTGATACCAGTTCTACCCACCATGCATCAAGTGTGTTGCTTTTCCATCTTGGTGTCCTCAGTGTCTGCTTTTTCCCTCCCCTTCCAACTCATTGACAGTGCATGCATGGCAGGGTTATAATCATGTGGGACATGTGTAAATCATGTACAGGATCTCTGTCTTGTCAGGCTTATGTTTGTGCTATGGTGCTCATGCCTGTTCGCATTTGTTGTATTTCATGTTTTTGCAGGTGATGACGCACTTGATGCTGATGAGGTTGAGGAGATGGTGCAGACCCAGGAGGGATCTCAGCCACGACCAAACACCAGTGGAGGATGTGGTGTGGTGGTGGGTGAAAACCCTTTGTTACTGCAGACCATACTGTCCAGAGGTGCCTCTGGGTGCACCTCCCCAGACCTCTATTCAGGTGCTGAATCGGATGATGAGACTTATGTGCTGTCGCAGGTGAGTGCTTCTGGCAGGGATTCTGTTCTGTCCAACCCACCTGCACCAGGGGTAGAACCCTCTATGGGGATGTCAGTGTTGTTAGGTCCACCTTTGGCGTTTACGGATGCAGGGTCACACTCCACAACATCTGATCCTGTTCCTGGGCCAGCAGCTCAGAGGGGAAATGCAGTCCTGCAGCCTCAGGCAGTGGCAGCACAGCAAGGTGCAGATCGCCTTGCCCCAAACAGGTGTGGTGCCCGCCGACGCAGTGGCCGTGCGCCACCAGGCAATACTGTATGGGAAAACTCCATGTACGGTATGGCAACCCAACAGGCAGCATCAGTTGAAATGATGGCTCAGGCAATGGAGAGGGTGGCCACTTCCATTATCCCCCCTGAAAGGCAGATGGAGCAACAACAGCAGGCAACAGACTCCATTTGTCAATCACACAGGGAAGACATGTTGGCATCCAACAGGGATCGACGGGCAGCACTGGAGACTCTGCGCGAAGCCATATCAATAGAGTCACAGGGCCACAGGGAAACCCTGAGGGTAGAACTCCATAACATCAGGGAGACTCTGCTTGAACTTGAGGCTTCCCGAAATTTTAGGGCAGAACAGCAGCTGGAGCAGTTCACACGTTTGCTCTCAGCAGAGCTTCAGGCAACCCGTGAGGAGATCCGGGCATCACGCGAGGCCATGCATGCAAAAATGCAGGCAACCCGTGTGGTGCTGCATGGGGATCTCCGCACTATCATCCTCCAGAATCAGACCTTCCAGACCTGCATGCTTGCTGCCATGGAGGACCATACCAGGGCTTTGCGTGGGCTGCCTCCCATTGCACCACCACCTCCTGATGCAGCAGCAGAGGGTGGAGACACCGACAGCAGTTTTCCCACAATGGCATAGCCGTGAAGGCCATGAGCCCCTGGAGGTATTTTATTTCCCCAACATCCACACAGGTGGGTGTTGGTGTGCACCCTGTCCTCGAACCACCTGGGTGGCCTCCCACCCCCCTGTCCCCCACATGGCCATTTTTGATTTTATTTACAGTGTGTTGCCTTGTGTGGCTCCCGTGGGCATCCACTGTGTATTCCGGCTGGGCACATGCAGGCTTGTCCTGAGTTTGGGTTAGATGCTTGGGTTTGTGACACACACACCCCTCCTGCTTCCCGTTTCCATGGGCTTGCAAAGGGTGTGACCAAGTGACAGTGACTTACACGGTGACATTGGAATCCCATGAGCTGTGTGGGCAGCCTGTAGTGGATACTGTGTGGACATCCCTAGTGGCTATTGTTGTTGTATTGAACACTGCATGGTGTATTGATATGTGCATGTGCATCCATGTCTTCCTCAACATTTTCAGGTACCTTCTTCATGTCTTCACAAGGCCGTCTCCTTTGTAGATGGAGTTCATGTTGTATGCAGTATACTGACACATTTGCGTTGGAAGGGGTCGATGTGCTGGCTTATTCAGGTTGTAAGACTACCACTACTTTGACTTTGTACTTTCATGTTTTTGCAATGTTTCATGCTGTGTTGATGTATTGTGTTGGTGGTAAGTATTTGGTCATGTGTGCTGTTTGTTATTGATTACTGGGAGCATATTGTCTGTGGGCTGTTTCCATTTGGGACAGTGCACTTTGTGACACTTGTGTCAGGTCTTGTGCATTGCTTTGTTTGCTTTCACATTGCATGACATGCCATGGTGTGTTGGGTGGTGGAGATGGGGAGGGGTTGGGTGAAATGGCACTATTTTCATGTTGTGTTTTGCGAGGGGGTAGTCATTCATGCAGCATGAATGTATGTCTTTTAATGACACAGCATTGGTTGTCTTTGGGTAGGTAGGGATGCACACAATGTAACACTTCTCAGGCTGGTATAGTTGTGACAGTTGACTGTCCCTTATGTCATCATCATTGATTGTCAGCTGGTATGTGCCAGGGCTGTGTGCACTCCACAGGGGTGTGATTTTAGGTGAAGTAATTAGCCACCAGCTGCGTACGTTCTGCCTCACCACGTGCCCTTTCCCCTCCCATGCGCAGCGGTCGTGCATATGTTTGGGGATGTAGGGGCACCACCATGTCCGCCGGCAGGCCCCGAGGTGTTGCAACGCTGTGCAGGACACATGCTGCCACTATGATCCTGCACACTACTGGGGGAGCGTATAGCAGCTGCCCACCAGAACGGTCAAGGGAGCGAAAGCGTGACTTCAGCACTCCGAATGTGCGCTCCACTATGCCACGGGTTGCAATATGGGCTGTGTTGTATCTTACCTCAGTTGGTGTGGTGGGGTTCCGAATTGGCGTCATCATGTGGGTGCTCAGAGGGTAGGCACTGTCCCCTGGGGCGGTGATGATGGGTATCATTAGTGGGGTTGTGACATTACTCAGTATCTGACATGCATGCATGTGCAGTGGCATTTATACTCACCAACAGCCATGTATTGCAATGCTGCCCAGCTTCTAGGTCCCGGTTTAGGGTTGACATTCTGCATATGAAACTGTCATGGGTGGACCCTGGATAGTTGGCATATACTGAGGTGATGATTCCATTGGCATCACATACTACCTGCACATTGATGGAATGCCAGTGCTTGCCGTTTCTATAGATGTGCTCTGATGCCCTGGGAGGACGTAGAGCCACATGGGTGCAATCAATGGCACCCAGCACTTTGGGGAAGTGTACCACTCCGTAAAAATCCTGGACAACAGCCTGCCTTTCTGCAGGTGTTCTGGGCAGGTATATGTGCCTGCGGACTGAGGGGCGTGCAGTCCTGATCGCCAAGACCTGGTGTAGGTAGCGTGACTGCGTGGCCTGTGGCACCCCCCCACTATGGCACTTGTCCGCTGAAATGACCCAGTAGCCAAGAAGTGCAGTACATTGAGCACCTTTTCCCAGGGGCTCAGTGCTTGGGAGCACAGGGTGGGTGATGTGATGTCATCCTCCCACTCACTCACCAGGTCGAGTATTATGTGAGGTGGAAACCTGTACCTCCCATACACCTGGTCATCAGGCATCCCAAAAAGGCTGGTTCTGGGTGTAAAAATTCTGGCCCTGACTATCCTCCTCCTCCTCCTGCGGTATCCTCCGACCACTGCTGCGAGGAACGGTATATTCATCGTAGCATCTGAGCTTGTTTGTTGTTTGCGCCCACTTTTATGCTGCGCGGGTCCACGTACGCCTGCTTCCTGCTGGCGTACGTGTTTCCGGATTAGCGCGTCTTTTTTGGTGCACGCGTTAGCGCCGTTCGATTCCATGAATACGTGTTGTAGGCGCGTGTGTGGGCGTTCCGTGCATTTGCCTCCTGTACTTCCCCCGTAACGCCCACATTTTCACGCGTTGTTCCCCATTCCGCGTGTTCTGCCTACTTTTGTTGTGTGCGCTGCGCTAAGTGCGCTTTCGCTGTGCACGCAGTGCACGCTGTTTGATGACGTGTGCCCCCGCGTGCGCCACTCAGGATTTTAGCGCACATCCATGGATTTGCACGCGCACTGACTTCCATGAATCGCTGTGCATGGGTTTCGCTGCAATTTTCGCACTTGCGCTGCGATTCGCACACTTTCACACGCTTGCGCTGAAGTTTTCAGCGCACATTAATTCCATGAACCGGCCTGTAAGTTGTTGGAGAGCATTTGGAAGTGGACATATCTGTAAGTTATTATTGATAGCTCGAGATGGCATTTGGTTATCATCAAGCTTATTATTACAGTATATGCAAACTGTTAAGGGACCGGTTAAGTTGTTTAAGTGTATCTATTTTCTGCTGTTAAATATACAAGGCCATTTTGCGCCATCGTGATTCCTCATTGTCTTTTATCTTGTAGGACACAGCTATTATTTTTGATTTTTTCTTGTAGAAAATTTTGAGACAACAGACACATACTTTGAAATTTAACAGATATGTTTTCAAACGTTGCTATTTCTTTTTTGTATGTGTTTGTAAGAAAGTTTGTGTTAGAAATGTGTTGGTTAATGTTTTGTAAGTTAACTGTGCTTTCCAATTCTTGTTCAGTTCCAAAATCTTTACCCTCAATGTGATCCAGTACTTCAGAAAAGTAATTAGCACTGCTGTCGCTCTTGCCTTTAGAAGGAAAGTTTGCAGAAAAAAGAGACCTACGACCAACACACACAAGCACCTGCGCCATTATGATGGCACCTTAGTTTTCAAGAGGAGGGATCTGCGAAGGGAACTGCACAACATTTTGAACATGCAACCTTTGCCTAGTGTGCATGTGTTGCGTTTGAACAAAGCCAAAGTGGCATATTGGAAATGGCTGAAACAGCACCGATATGGTCTAGAGTGCTTTCGGTGACACTATTTGGTGAATTGCAGCTCTCAAGAAGGATGTACATACATTTTGGAAATTGATCATTGGTGATCACCCTGGGCGTGACCTCCTGGGTGCATCTGAATCAGCCTGGGTTGAATATGTGGATAAACATTGGGAGGAGTGGAGAAAAAAGCAGAGGGGGGAAGACCTCCATTGGATAGATGGCATTATAACTCCACTGCAGTAGACATGGTGAGGATTATTACCAGCTCTAACTCCCCACGTGGCCCTGGCCCAGATGGTATTTGCAGTGATATAGTCAAAAAAGATGCCGACACCTGGGCATCAGCTCTTGACTGCCTGTTCCGGCAGATTGGTGAATCCCAGCTTATGCCCTCCTCATGGAGTGATAGCATAATTGTTCCTATCTGGAAGAAGGGCGATCACACTGCTCCTAGTAATTATCCTCTCCTTGCAATGCTTGACGTTTCCTCAAAGATTTTTGCCCGTATGCTCCTTGATGATCTTTGGACATGGGCCATTAAGGCTAAACTTATTCCACTTAACAAGACTGGATTCCAACGTGGGTTAAGCATGACGACCAACTGCCTTGCACTCTATACTGTCATTCAGCAGGCATGGCTGATTTGACAGTGCCCTGTATATTTGGCTTTTATTGATTACAGTGCAGAGTTAGACACTGTAAATCAAAATAAGCTGTGGCAAAAGCTATCCGCCTGGAATGCTCCTGCTGCTCTTTTGTCTATGATCATCCAATTAGACTCTGAAACCAGGGTTAAGGTCAGATTGGACCATTTGGGTTATTCTCTTCCTGGATCCCGATGGTGCAGGGCCTAAAACAGGGCTGCAATCTTGCTTCCTATCTGTTTAGTTGATATCTTGCAGCTATAGGCCCCACACTAGTAAACCCCATTTCGATTCCTCCTAAACTGGGTGATTTTCCCCTTCAATGGTTAGGATATGCTGAGAATATCATTCTTCTTGACCTTACTCCTGCGGGCTTACAGGCATCATTTAATTCCTTGAAGAGATATTCAGAAGCCTTGGACCTTGTGGTTAGGATCCAGAAAACTAATTTTATGGTATTACGTCCACCTGTCCATGACAGGATTGCAGCATCTTGGCATTTGGAGGGAGTCCCCCTCGAGGTAGTAAAGAAATATAAATATATGGGGATTAACCTTGAGGAAGGTCTTTGTGGTACAATCTTGCTCATGTGAAGGTCAGATGCTCGCAGGCCATTGGATCTGTGGGAAAATTGGCCCGCATAGGAGGGGATATTCATCTGGAATTTGAACCAGATTTTGAGATTAGCCACATTCTCATGCATGGGGCGGAAAGCTGGCATTTTGGCAATGAACTGTGAGTAACAGCACTAGAGTCATCTTTGCTCAAAAGATTGTTCCAGTTGCCTACTCGCACCCCGGTGCAGACCATCTTTCTACAATTTGGCATTTTCTCCAGTAAGGCAAGGCAACAGCTGTCTTTGCTAAACATGTTTTGGCGTTTGGCAGAGGATGGCACATTGAGCTCTATTATCTTTAGGGCTGCACTGAGTACATTTGTCTATATACAGGGCACTGTTTTACACTGAATTGTGCAGTCGGCGCATCAGTGGCTGGCATTGACCCTCAGAGTCTCCTTTCAATGGTCTTATTTTCAGTATAATATAGCCATGCAAGAGGTGGTTCATGCCCACTTCCGTGAACATTATATTGCGTACTTGGCAACCAAGACAAATAGTAGGTTATTTTTGGAGTATTTTCTTGCTCAGGATTTTATCCCGAAGTACATAGATCAATTTGTAGGCAACTCCCTGATATGGGATTACATAAAATTAAAAACAAACTCTGTGAAAATGCTGAAGGTAACAGGAGCATGGGCAAACACCTCTAGGCCTCTGCGTTTATGTAGGCTATGTGGCTCAGGCTCTTTAGAGTCTGTGCAGCATTTGCTGATTGTGTGTGAATCATTGAAGGCTCAACAGGCCGTGGCCATGCTTGTCACTGGTATAGACCATCTTTACCCAGATGAGGCCCTCCGGGGGGGGGGGAATCATGAGCCTTGTATCATATTTTTTACTTTATTATGTCTTATGTTGTGTTTTCTATCTGCAGTTGTGTTTCAAAGCTATTGCAAAACTGCTCTTTAACACTGGTTAATAAAAAATAAAAGAAATAAAAAAATATTTACTTTGTATGTGATCCATTTGTCTCAGGAGGTCTTGGGCTGTTCCATGTAGGAAATTGTCATTGAGTTTTTGTAGTTCTACAGCATAACTTGTAGCATTGCACAATCTAGGCACAATATTTTACATTGTAGAATGGTGTATTGCTGTAGAATGGTGTATTGCTAACATTTGTATGTGATCGAAGGTGCTTTTACAAGCTTTTCCAGAATTGCAGGATAATGAATGTCCTCATAGTCCAATGGGGATACGAACTGGACAGGAGTCCATGTTTGATATCATTCTGAATCTATGTTTTCTTTTATTTTAACCTAGTGATTAAGGAGTTGTCATAAACATTTGAACGACTGTTGGCTATGCATATTGAGCTGCAAGGTCCATTTATACACTGGATGACCTGTGTGGACATGAGGAACAATTGGTTGAAAATGTGTTTCTTTTCCCATAATGGTATCTGCTACTATTTCATAGGCTCTTCCATTAGTGTCTATGCAAATTGGGTTGTTTGTTGTTGGTTATATGCTTCTTAATTGAAATACAGTTCTGTGCTACTGATGTGAAACCATTCACCTGCACAGAAGTTAGAAAAGTTATCTATGTTCACATAGTGCATATTTAGAAGTTTTTATTTAATTTTGTTAGTGGTTTTATTCTGTTTAATATCGACAGCGGTCAGGTCAGGTAGCCGCCCAACCCTCCCCCTCCAACGGGATTAGGGCTGATGCCTCCTCTGGGACTTTAGTTGCTTTCTCTAGGCTGAGTTCCTGGTGTGGGTTTGCTGCAGATTGGGGGATCGCCAGGTTTTCCCACGTCCGGTTTTTGGCGGGGGTGTGAAGTAATCCCATTCATATCCTAGGCGTGCGGGTTCAGGTCATCATTATCAGACGCCTCCGACATCAGGCATCTCGCTTCTTCTTCAGAGGAAATTACATAGTGCTGATTATGGAAGTCAAAGATCAGCTTGCATGGAAACCCCCAGTATGGCCCCTTAGCCAAGATGTTACCCTCTGCAGCCGCCGTCTGCACGCCAGAGTATAGATTCTTTTTAAGCTGGGCTTGAGAATATACCCAGTGGGTTCTATCAAGCTGTAGATCTTCATTTTGCGAGAGGCCGAGGAGGGATCTGAACAGTGTCTCTACATATTCAGGCAGAACCCGGTCGGGGACCTGCCGGGGGACACTACGGAGGCGCACATTATTCCGTCTCGACCTATTTTCCAAGTCAGCCTGCTTTGCCCATATATCGTCGAGCTGCTCCTCAATGACCTTCACTCTTTCTGCCAGGACCTCGCTGTCATGGGATTGTTCACAAGTTGCGTTTTCCAGGTCGTTAACCCTGGACTCCAGCCCCCCAAGGTGGGAAGTGAGGTCTGCAAGGGACTGGGCCAACGAGTCTTGAGAGGTCTTGATTTATTTTTTAATCTCTTGGGTGATGTCCTGTTTAAAGCATCTGAGCATTCCCTCCAATTCCTCTCTGGACATAGCCATGTTTTGAGGCCAATTTTGGGGATGGAGCCAAGTGAACCTCAGCCATGACCGTGCCTGTGGGGGGTGGGTCCACAGGCTGTGGCAGGTAGGCCTGTATGCCGTGTGCCTTATTTTTTACTGCTGTTTTGGGCATCCCTTTGGGAGATTGCAGGGGTTGCCTAATTATATTCCCAATGCAGCTGGAGGAGCGTGAGGCGACAGACATGCAGGGGTCAGCCTCATGTATTTCAATGTAAAGTGTTCAGTTGGGCTCTACAAAAGATGAAAGGCCTCCCGCCGTGTTATTTCAAAAATCTTGTTTCCAGTCCGTTGGGAGATCCCTCTGAATCCCTACAGTGTTGGAAATACTCCCTTGGTGGGCAAAGGGGTTCCCATTCCGTGCCCCATGAACCTTCAGCACTCACCAGGGCTTAGCTCCGGACAGGCTTCCACGTTTCGGATGTCAGCCGTGCATTGAGGGCACCCGTTCCACCTTTGCGGTATCCCCGCACCTCCCCACCAAGCTCCGGCCGGGGGACTGGCAGCAGAGGCCCAGCCAGTCCCCCGGCCTCTACACGGGCCCCGGACTGCGGGGGAGATATCCTGCTCAAGCCTGCTGGCTCCCCAGGTCTTAGACAGCTATCATATGCGCCGCCCCAAGCGGGCTCCCAGGGGCAGGCGCCGAGCAGCAGGAGCCAGCAGGGCACAGTCCTCCACCCGTCCTGGCTCCCCAGTGCCTCTGCAGATCCGGGGCCCCAGCTCCAGCCACACCATCAGGAAGACCCTCCCGTCACCAGGCAGGCTTCCGGGCGGCCGTCATCTGTCGCGCCACTCCTCCCCCTCTCCAAGGCTCCCAGGCAGTGGCTCACCTGGTCCAGTCGAGTCACAGTGGTCCCACGAGGGTCTCGGCGGGGGCAGCTGCATGCTCCCCACCATGCCGCACCACCGGATAGTCAAGCCGAGGGGGTCCCGTCATTGGCGCGGTGCGGCCGGCCACAACTCCTCTCAACGGCTGCTCCGGATGGCGCACACTGCCATTTTCCTCTTTGTCGCCACCGGGCCTCGCCATCTGAAAGGAGCACCATACAGTGTGCTTCAGTTCGCAAAGTCCACCGATTACCTTAGCACATCTTCAGAGTCACCCTGAGGGTGAATTCAGGCAGAAATTTCCAGTGTAAATTACATGGCTTGGGCACCTTGAAGCAGAGCTGAAGGGAAACATAGCCACATGGCGTGCTGCCTAGCCACGCCCCGGTTTTATTCTGTTTAAAAGTAATATAAATAGTTTTCTTTTTAGTTTGACTGCGCTGTCAATCAGAGGTTCAAGTATCAGTTTTCTTTGGTAATTTTAGAAGTGAGAAACGTGACTTTTCAGATCTTTTTATGAGATTGGTGAGAACTCTGTGCCATAACATTTATTTGTAAAATTGATTTTTCTTTAAAGGTTTATGGTGACTACCTTGACATTGCTAGATATAGTTTGAGGTTCATTTTCATTTGTAATTTGTTTACTACATATTTGGTTTCTTTCCTTTTTTTGATGCAAAAGAAATACTTTTGTTAGTGGCGACTGTTGTACTTTGCAAGAGCAGTTACTTGTTCTCTCACTTGTTCATTTGCGATACATTGTATTAGAGGAGGGTGAGCATATGACTGTCCCTTCTTTTTATCTGCTGAATATTTTCTTTTTTTTCTATGAAGCTGAGATTTAGTAGAGCTTATTTGTATCTGTTGGAGAAAAGAATGTGTGTAGGTGGTGATAGAGCAGGATCTGAATCACAGCACAAAGGCATCCTCAGAATTGAAAGATATATCTGGTTAGATGTAGTGTTTTGGGATGTGATTGAGGGATGGGTTTGTGACTGTCTGAATGTAGCTAATGTGGGAGAGTTGCAGAGATAAGGGTCAAAAGGTAAGAAATTAACACATAATTACAAAATCTTGCAGAAAGCCATTGCAGAACTGAATTTTGTTTGGGCAATGGGACCCTAGCATTATAATGATATAGCATTTTAAAACACAATTGTTACCACACAATGACTTCCCCTGAAATATTGAACTCACTACATGGGAATCCTTTTGGTAGGCTCACCCGACACACTGAAAAATCTAGACTCCCAATTCAGCCACTTCACCATAGACTCTATCAAAATACCTGTCTCAGAATCAGTCAAAACCCTTGGAGTCTACTTGGACTCCAACCTATCCATGGATAAACAAGTCAACGCTATAGCCTCTGCAGCTGCATACCATGCCAAACTTATCAACGCAGTTAGGCCCTTTCTCTCCAAAGAGAACTGCACTAACATAGCCAGAGCCATCACTGGATCCAGGCTTGACTATTGCAATGTACTCTTTCTAGGCACCTCCAACAGAAACATAGAGAGGTTGCAAATCATTCAGAATAGTGCTCTCCGAGCAGCCCAAGGCATTGCCAAAAGGGAACACATCTCGGAGGCCAGAAAGCTAGCGCACTGGCTCCCAATAAAAGAACGAATCATCTTCAAGACACTGACACTGACCCACAAGTGCATTCACCTCACTGCCCCTGACTACCTTTCCCAGAGGATCCACCCCGTCTCTTCTACGAGGCCAACCAGATCACCATATACTAACGTGCTCTCTGTGCCATTAGTAAAAAAAGTCAGAGCGGGCGGATCCAGCTTCCCATATCTCGCACCCACGCACTGAAACGCCCTACCTCCCACAATCAGAGGCGAGTCCTCCCTCAGCACCTTCCGCAAAACCTTGAAAACAATCTTATTCACATAAGATGCGTTGCACTAGTCGAATACATCTCATATATTCCTAATGCATAAACTGTACTGTAATGACATACTGTACCAACCAAAATGTCAGCTCTATGCTTTGTCGAACTCATACTGTACCTATGAATGACTATATGCCTGTAACTAAGATTTTTGCAAGTAACAGCGCCTCAATGCCTGTGGGTTACTTGCGCGCTATATAAATATAAATAAATAAAATTAAGTGCTGTATGAGGCATTCACGGAACCAGGCAAACATGTTTTTGATTAGCCTTGTGAAAGACCTGTGAGGGTTGAAACATGTGTTGGCCGTCTCATATGAACTCATTCAAATTAATGGAATAAAATTAAAACATACTTATAGGGATTGTCCTTGTTCACAATAATGCAAAAAATGTTCTCATTGCATGTTTTTTAAACCATTAACTCTATAAACCACATTGAGTCAAGTGCTTCCTTGTCACAGGAGCAGTTGTTTCAACTCAAAAACATATTTACATCACATTTAAATCAATATACATATTGATAGGGAGGGGGGTCTCTGTGGGAAGCAAAAATAGGGGAATTTGTGGGTGATATATGTTAATGATTGGGTGAATTAGGGATAGAAATGTCAAATTATTCATCTGTAATGTCCTCTTGGAATGATTGGGGTGATTCATGGGGGAAAGGGTCACAGGTGCTGGTGGGGCAATGAAAACAATATTGCAGATCACATGATTTTTACCATATGTAGACAGTTTAGCAATTTGATGTTTCATTTCATTTGAATGAATACATCATTGGTTCATTCAATTTTCTATAATTTCCAACCAATCTTCAAAATGTGCTTTTTTCCCCTCATGATTTTGATTGAGTAGTTCTTCTCTTTGTTGTTCTAGATTGTGAAGCAGAAAAGATATTTAATACATTGAGTGTAATAGTTTATATATAAGTAACAAAAATGTATTATTTTCTATAAAATATAAAGAAAATGTACCATTAGAAGGTTCTTCTTGTTCATTTATGTCTTATTTGGGGAAGTAAAATTCTAACCATTCCAGAGTTCTTGACATTTCTATTACAACATACAATGTTTATATTTGGTTTAACAACATATTCACAGACATTACTATTACATACTGCATGTTTATACATGAAATGAAATGATACTGTTTACTAACTAAAGTTTTGAAATGATCTTGCTCACTGCAACCAATGTTGTGCTTCAGTGCCTGTCAGGTGTTGAAGCAAATTGTTTATACAGGGTGTACAGTTTTCTTCCATATTTGGTGCAATCTTAATATTGTGTTATTTTGAAAACAGTATTTAATTTTCCAAAGTTATAATCAATATAAAACATTGTTTTATTGATTGTTTGTATTGTTGCTCTACATATAATTTGTGTACTAAAACAAAAAAAGAATATTGTGTCCGCCTGTGATTTTGGGTAATATTGTCCCCGGATACATCCGCAAGCTAGTCATACTGTCCGCTGACATTATAGCTATTATGTGGCAAGGGAGAATGATTTTTTAAATGCAAAGTTTTTGAAGGGAAATTATGAATTTGCTGATAAATTAGGTTGCACTTGTAAAAGCATATGAAATTCAGTGAAAAATGTTGTTAAAGAGACGTTTTTGTTAAGTCATTTGTGATGTCATCTTTGATGTCCTGGGTGTTAGTCTTAGCAGTACATGGCAGTGGCACTAGTTATGGTGGCATAGCATAACATGACTGGTGAATTTCTTTGTTTTTTTGATCTACATTGCAACAATAACATCCCTTAAACAAAGGGTTTTTCAATGGATTACATAGGTTTTTATTAGTGCAACCAAAAGGTCCCTTTAACCGAGTATTTTCACTGTGCACATATTACATGGACGCAGTAGCATCCGTGTAGTTATGGTTAAGTTGGTGTTTCCATAGGAAGAGCATTTTTTGGGTGGCTTATAACTTCGCTCCCTCTGGGCGAATCCTCACCAAACTTTGCAAAAGAAAGTATATGGCCCACTCTGAATTGTTTGGCAAAGTTTGGAGAGGTTTGGTCCAGGGGGGGCAAAGTTATAGGGGGGGTCCCAAAACGTTTGTTTTTTCCCATAGACATAATGGGAAAAAACTTTGCGCACGCCTACAGCCCAAACCGCTGGACGGATTTACACCAAATTTGCGGCAGGAGCGGGGGCTTGGTCCCGAAGGCGTGCTTTTGCAGATTTGGTGTAAATCCGTCCGTATTTTTTTTTAAAATGATCAAAATGTAAGGCAAAAAAATTAGTGATATCTCTGTTCGCTTCGCGGACGGCCTTCCCGGTTCGCTCTGCAGAGAGTGCCCTGATTGGCTGAGCGGCTTGTGCGATGTCCACGGACATCCGACGTGTTCGCTGATTGGACGGCGTGGTGCGTGGAGGGTGTCAGATTTTTGGTGGCACCCGACATCTTGCATTCGCGGACGACAGCGAGGTGAAACTTGGTTTAAAAATTGTATTTAGTGGAGTGTGTTGGTGTGTAAGAGTATTTGGGGAGGGTGGGGGAGTATGAGATAGGTGCAATGTTGTATTTTTTTTATGTGCTAGATGCTTTTGTTGTGTTCGATTTGTCTGCGGACAACACGGCTGTTCTGAAATGTTCGTAAATAAGCAGAATGGATTCGGTGTCAAGTTGAAAGTGTTCTAAGAAGACTCGTGGGGTCCTGGAATGTTCGCAGGGGGTGTCCTGAAGACGTTGTCTGTATTGTTCGTTGTCAAGCTGAAAGTGTTCTAAGAACTCTCGCGGTGTCCTGAAATGTTCGTACATAAAGAAAATGGGGGTGTCCTGAGGACGCTGTCCGTATCGTCCTCTGGCAAGTTGAATGTGTTCTAGGAACTTCCTTGTGTCCGCGGACATTAAAATGGTTGCAATGCTTGAATCTATGGGTGTGATATGCTGCGGTGGTTGTGGCCAGCGAATAGAATGTTGGGTGCATGGCCATTTGGCCATGTACCCAAGACTCTATGCCCTGGCCACAACCACCGCAGCATATCACACTCATATGCCATGCACCCAAGAGTCTATGCTCTGGCCACAAGCACCGCAGCATATGACACTCATAGTGGCTTATAACTTTGGGTCAAAAACAAATTTATAAGGAACATTGTTATAAGCCAGTATGGGTGTGATATGCTGCAATGGTTGTATTTATCATGTTATACTTACTATTTGGTTTAGTAACGGGAGTCCATGTTTTTCTTGTTCATTTCTGTGATAAAAGAAAATAGCATGTTAGTATTAGTATTTTATAAAGACTTATTACATTGTACAATCAACATTTTCTTCTTTTTTTTGACCCTCATATTTAGTAGATGACAAACCAGAGTACTGTGCAATTTGCTCAGTTTCTGTGTTTATTGCTAAAATCATTGGGTCTGTGGGAGAAAAAAAATCCATGTTGGATTAAAGAAAAAACCTTTTTGTGTTATGCTACAGTTTATTTGTTTGTTTGTTTTCAGTGTTTACTTTTTGATACAATTTTGTGGTATTGATTTATCTGTTTGAATATTTCTAAATTTTGGGACAGTTAGATACCAATTGGCGTATTCTAACTGTCTATTTTGTGATTTATTTGAGTAGTCCTAATTTATCTGTTTAGTTGTTGTAGCATCTTTGGGCAGTTAGATAGCTTTTGGAATATTGTGACAGTTTATATTTTTTTTATTACAAGTGTACTTAAGGTTTAAGTACAGTTTAGTTATCAAATTTTGGTTTTAAGAACATTAAATAAGTGTTTGTAAGATTTGCTGGTAATCTCTGCTTTAGAGTAATGGTACTATTATTACATTCAAACCATCCACATTTCTTTTTTATATATAGAGTGTAGTGTCCTGAGTTGGTTGTGGCTCCTGCGTGGTAGATGATACCTATTGTTGTGAAGGTTTTCCTACCAAGTGATATTTGACCATGTGTGAATCCAGTCAGCTTGCAGTTGTTTTTGGCACCATCTGCATTGTAACGTAGAAGCATTAGTATTACGTATTTACTATGTGTTTGTATTACTAACATGGAGCGATTATCTGAATTGCAAGTGGAACATAATCTACCGTGGTTAGCATTTTGTACAAGTTGCTTAAATGGAACGGATTCACAATTAGGTATTGATATATACACAAAGCGTTCATTGGGGATTTGTTCTTGTGTCACATTGTTGCAGAGAGTCCATGTATGTTTCCACATGTATGAAATCTGGAAGATTTCATTTATAGGTATGTTTTTGTTTTCCAGTACTAATAGTAAGTACATTAGAAATTCTTGTGGATCTTCCTGTGAGTTTATAGTGAATTTCACCATTCCAGCAGAGTAGTCCAATTGTTCTCTTATTCCATAAACACTATACGTGTTGTCAGGATTGTTTGCTGCGTTTCTGTGAAGTACTAACATTTGCAAACACAATGGGTCTGTAATGTAAATGTTCTCAACAATTGGTGGTAATTGAAATAGAATATTAATTGCTACATTTGCGTAGCAACTTACACCAACTATATTTGAGAGTTTAAATGCGAAAGGTAGTTCTGTATCTGACTGCTTTTTTTGGAGTTTGTCTTCCTTCTTTGAAGAAGTACCTAGTTTACTTTCCCTAATTGATTCTTTTTTGCTTGTGGCACTTGATGAAGTATTACTTTCTTTTACTCTCTTTAGAGGATTTGCAGTGACATCCTGTTGCTTTTCTGTTTCATTTATTTTTCTTTTATAATGTTTTACTTTTTGTGGAACAGAATATGTGTTTAGATGGGGAGTGTATAGTGAACGAAGTCTATTGTATTCTAAAATACAAGGAACATCAGCGTTTATTTTATTTGCATCAAAGTTGATTAGAAATAGACCGTCAAGTGTACGTAAGCGTGATAGTGCTATGTAGCTCATGCTTTCTTTAAAGACTGTGTTACCAATGTCTATCATTGCTTTGTCTAGCGTAAGACCTTGTAATTTATGAATGGTGACTGCGTATGCAAGAGTTAGAGAAAATTGTTCTCTGCGTACATACATGTCTTTGAAGAGAAGGAATCGAGCTGTTGAGCGTCCTATTCTTTTTACTTCTGAAAGTTTGTCAAAGAGAATATTGACAAACTGAATTTGTTGTCACGTGGGTATGTTTGAAAGCCAACAACTGTACCCAGTGCTCCATTAACTAGTCCTTGGTCCACGTCAAGGTTACGTTTCAGCATTACTCTGCAATTTAAGGATAATTTTAATATCTTTTCCAAGCCTGCTGTGTTTGAGATTGATTTTTCTAAACTATTTAGTCTTGTTGTGGCTTGGTCACACATGGGTAGTGTCATTCCATGTACATCTAGTTTGTCTGTGGCGCTAATTTCCATTATTGGTTGCATTTCTTTACTTAACATTATTTCATTGAATTTAAAACAGCTTGCAAGAGTTGGCATTAAGGCCATACAATTGACATTTTTGTGGTGTGCTAATTGTTCCATTAACATCTGTAGCACATGCATCATCACCATAAAGTGCATGAATGTGCCGGGTTTTCAATATTGCTTCTGCTTCTTTAGAAAGTATACCAACTCTGATACTTTTTAAGATGTTGGCATAAGTGAGATCTGCAGATTGGCGCATGTTTTCTGTTAATTCTCTGTATTGGAAATGTTGCCAAAGGTTGACATTTCCTATGCTGCCAACAGTTTTACGGCAGAGTTTGTGTCCTAATGTTTTAAAAATAGGCTCACCTTTTACTGGTGTCAATTGAAGAAGATCTCCGAAAACAATAATGTGTTTTCCTGCAAAGAGCTCTTCATAGTTTGTTTTGAATACTTCTTGTAATCTGAGGTGAATCAAAGCCAACATTAGGTTGGACACCATGCTCACTTCATCTATTAGTAGCATTTTCATTTGTTTCAATACTCTGCGTAGTTCCATTGCAGCTTCTGCAGAAAGTTTGTAATCTAATTTGTTTTGGTGTTCTACTGGCAAGAGTAGTAATCGGTGTAAAGTGACACCACCTATGTTGTAGGCAGCTAATCCTGTGGGGGCAGTGACAACAGCTGACAGTTTGTTGTTTGTCAATTGTTGAAGGAACTTACTGATGATTTTGATTAGGAATGTTTTGCCAGAACCAACTTCACCGCTGACATACAATAGTATAGGTTTGTAATTTTGACAGGTGCATTCTTTGTTTTCATGTTGTACACCATGTGCAATTTCTTTTGTTACTTCTTAAAAAATGCTACGTTTCTCATTGTTTAGCTTTGATTGTAGTATAGTTAAGTCTTCTTTATCTTCATACTGACACATGGTGTTTTCTACTTCTATCATAGCTAATTCTGCCTCATTTGTTATTAGTGGGTCTCCCAGTGGTTCTTGGCTTCCTGTGACAGAAGGTTGACTACTGTCAGGAGTGTCCTTATCTAGTTGGTCCTGGAGTTCTTCTTTGTGTTGCTGTTCATTGTGCAACATTGTTTTGTACTGTGCAAAGTTTACATCAGTTATACTGCTTTCATTTGCTTTGAAAGCGTCTTCATATGCGTCATAGTTATCTAGTATTCCTTCTTCTTTTCTCCATGGTTTAAAGAGTTGTAGCAGGGACATGTAATATACTTCTTTATGTTGAGGAGTCTTTAATGACAATTTGGTTTGGTGACTTTTACTAAGCTGCCTTCACAGTTTGTCACTCTGTATTTACGGTTTTGTTCATCAGGTTTTATATCATTTTTGTATGTGTAGTTTGGGGCTATGTGGTATAAACACATGGTTTCCAAAGTGGTACTCCTGTTTGGGTAGTTTGTGTCCAATAAATTGTTTTTTAAAATGTCTTGGCTGTTGGGATCATGTTTGGCTATTGTTTCTATATCTTCATATGATTTTAGAACTCTTTTTCTAGATTTAGCTGGACCAAGACTTAGCCATACTATATTTGCAGATTTACCATACAATACAGTACCAGTTAATCGATCAGCTGCTTCATTGGATCCATATTCTCTATGGGACAGCATTTTTATGCCCAAGCTGTATAATTTCTGAGACACTGTTTTATCTGATGACAGGTCATTCCAGAGGTCTCGGAGCTCTGTCTTTTCTGATTTGGTTAAGTATGCTGTGACATATCGTGCAACTGCAGTAGAATTGTCTGCAATGTACTGCACATCTATGTTTGCATTCCATAAGTGGGCAATTATTGCATTGTAATCATTGATATATGTTTCTTCTTCTTTTCTTTTTATGCAATATGTATTTTTAGGTGACTTACCTTTAACACTATGTCTAACTGAAGACATGAGGTTGTTCACTTGACCTGTATTTGTAACTGGTCTAGGGAAACCAAATCGGCATTTGTTGTAGTATTTCCCTTTGTTTTTGTATTTGCGACGACAATATTTGCCACATTTGTGTCTTTGGAATTGTAACATTTTTGCATGAAGATCACTATTTGTGGATTCTGATGGAATTTCACAAGTGACATATTTTTCAATAAACTGTAAAACAGTGCCATCACTGTCTTGACCAAATTTAGGAGCATCTTTAATCCATAAAAGCATGTGGACATGTGGTGCTCCTCTGGCTTGGTATTCTTTTCTCCAAAAGAAGTGTTGCACTTCTGCAAGGGGAGGAACAGTTTTATTGCAAATAAAATGTAGCATAGCAATGAAGCGATGGTGAAAATATCGTGAAACATTAACAGGATCCTGTGAACAAAGTTCTCCAGCTGTTAGTATATCTATGTTTGTTTTGTTTTCGTTTGATATGCATAGGAAAGCATGTAAATCTTCCCATGCATATTCTGCACAACTTAATGTAACAAACCAAGTGGGTGGGCCAAGGTTTCTGATCATACAACGTACATCTCCATGACGTCGAAACCAGTACTCTTTAGTACCACGCATATTTGCTAATAGATTTGTAAGATTTGCTTGTAAAACCTCATCTTTTTGTTGAACTTATTGTAATAATTGTGTAGCTCTCATATTTTGAAAGTGTGATCCTGATTTTAATATGTGTGCAACTCCGTAACATAAAGTTGCTGGTTCACTTTCAAAGAGTAGGTGGAATATGTATTCCACATTTTGTCGAAATCTGGGATCTTCAGAATACATTCGTAATGAGCGATATTCTGATGCTGATATTTGAATAGGTCTATCATTGTATCTTCCTACTTTGCCAGTCGGAAAGAGTAGAGGAAAAGCACGTGCTTCTATACTTTTTTCCCATATGCTGATTGGTGATCCTTTTGTTTTATGCATTTGGTACGTTTCCAGTGCATCTTCTATGGTGTCATTAGAGTGCAATGGATGAATTGTATAATGGTCTAAAGTGTTTGATATTGTAGCAGGATCTAGGAGCTCAAATTGACCAGCTTCTTGTGTCTCTTGAATTATTTCAGTTGTATCTTTCAAGTTTTCTTCAATATTAATTTCTTTGTAATATTCATTATTCTCTTTAAGATATTGCAGGGCTTCTCTAACTTTATGTAAATCTACCAGTTGTTGCCAAATTTTTTTGTCTTTTTTAGGTACTCCATTTACCAAGATAATTAAAGATTGTTGCATTGGATGTTGCACTCCTAGAGTGTGCACATTTTCTTTTAGATCTAATGGTAAATACACTACTTTTCCACAAATACCTTTCACTAATTCAGAGGGAGGTAATTTTGCAGTTTTTGGTTGAAGGCGTATTATTGGTTGAAATGGGTGCACTGTTTGAATTATGATGCTCTCATATAAATTAAGTTGTTGAAGTTATTTGTGATAGTATATGAAGGAGTTTGGTTGTTGTCAAGTTGTGTAGTGCAGTAACTGTAAAGTATTATGGGGTCAGTTATTTCGTATTTGTTTTCTGCTATAAGGTAGAGAGCTAATTCAAACCATTTAGATTCTTCATTGTCTTCTATTTTGTATGATAGGTTTACAGTTTTTGTGTTAATTTTATAAAAAGTTCTGCAGCAACATACACACACGTGGTTTGGTACTTCAGCTGACGTACTTTCAAATTTTAGTATTTCTTTTTTGTATGTGTGTAGTGAAAGGTTGCCATGTGCAGAATTGTTACGAAGTTGGTTTACAGCTAATTCATCTTGTAAGTGGGTTTCACTTCCAAAATGTTTTGTCTGGATATAGTCGATTTCTTTTAGTAGGTCTTTTGCTGTACCATGTAGAAGAATGTTATTTAAATTGGCTTGTGCTAAAGCAGGACTTTTAACATAGTACAGTTTATAAACTAGATTTCCTATACTTGCATGATGTGTTGATATCCTTTTGATATCATGGAAGGTTGTTTTGCAAGTAGGTCCTGTAATGCAGGCCAATGAATGTCCTTGTAGTCCTGTGTACTTGCGTACTGGACACGCATCCATATTTTGCAGTAGTTTAATTTTGATTTTGTCTTTGCTTTTCACATATTGAAAGTTCTTTTGGGAATGTTACACATTGACGTGCATGGCCATTTGTACACTAGATGTTCTGATTTATTTGAATGGAGGGGTAAATCTACGTTTTCAGGGCATATTTTTGTAAGGAGTACTTCGTGTTCCATTATGGTATTATTAACTTTTTCATAACCTCGACCACTGCTATGTATGGCAATTGTATTTGTTTGCTTTTGTTTGTACGCTTCTTCATTAAAGTATGGTTCTCTGCTTGTAGTGTGACTCCATTCACCTCCACAGATATTTAAGAAGTTATTTCTGTTGACATTTCGTTTATTGAGAAGTCTTTTTTGTAATTTAGTTATTAGTTTTGTTATTGGTTTTATTCTGTTTAACACTAAAATAAATAACTTTCTTTTGAGAAGAATTGCACTGTCTATCAACACTTCTAAGATTACTTTTCTACAACAGGTTTGAAGTGTTGAACCTGGTTTCTCTTCTGTTTTCATAAGATTTTGAAGGACTTTGTGACAGAACATTTTGGCTAAAATACTTTTCTTGATATGCTTAGTTTGTACTACATCAAGATTTATAGAAGAAGTTTTATTTGTAGTGATAGTTGATTTTCTGTTAATTGTTTTTTGGTTTGTTTTACTTTTTGATAGAGGAGGCAAAGTTTTTGTACTAGAAACTTCTTCTGTTTCACTACATGACTGTATTAGCTGTTGTGTTTCAACTTTTTTTTACAAATTCTGCTATAGATGGATATTTATGTTGGAGAGTTTTCTTTTCATTTGCTCTACTTCTGCGTTCCTTTCTACGGAGTTGCTTTTTGGTAGGCATTCTTAAGGGTCTGTTGAAAAAAATACAGAAGGTATGGGTTGGGTTGTTCTGGAATGCATGTGTGTTGTGTGCATGAGTGTTTGAGTAAGATGATAAAGATGTATGTAATGGTGTGTGATTGTGCTTTGGGAAGTACAACTACTAGGGTGGGTATTCTTGAATTAATGTGTTACTAAACTGGGGTTCAGATGACAGAAAAAAGTAAGCCAGTGGTTTGGAGAAGTATAAATAGTATATCTAAAGCGATACAATTAAAACAGTTGTTTGTTCTACAACATCTAAATTCTAGCGGATGAGTTGGGTAATTTGTGTGTCGAAAAATAGGAAGTTGTGGGCCAATCTGCCACTAAATCACTGTTTAAGACGGGGGGGGGTTTGGTCAGCATGGTGCAGAATCTCTATTTTTAGGCACAGAAATAGCATGCATTAACCTTACAGTGTGTTTGAGTAATAATTCAAATATTATGGTAACATTTTACTTACTTTTTTTCTAAAATGAGCAGTTTACGTCTTAGTTGTTCTTTGTACTTCAAATTTGGATGCTTCTTTTCTGGAGAATGGTCTTCACTGCAATTATAAAAGAAAGAAATTAGTAATTTGGTTTGTATATAGCACTGTTTTTAATTTAGACATAGATTTTTTAAATTGAAATGCTCAGCGCCTTCCTCAAAACCATTAAAACTATCTTATGACTAACTGTAGGAAAGAAAATATCTTTACTATGGCTTGTGAAATTCATAATGTACCACTGTATACCACTATTCCTGTAACTAAGCTTTTCCACGTAATAGTGAGTCAATGTCGTAGCCTGCTTTTCCACGTAATAGTGAGTCAATGTCATAGCCTGCTTGTCCTATATAAATGTAAGTAATTATATACATTGAAAAAATTAAAACCAATTATGTGTTTGTACAAATATTATTGTTTGAGATTTCATCATAGAGTGTGCATGTACTTTTGTTTGATTTTATGTAGTCTATATATTTTATTTTAAAAATGTTGGTTTAACATTATTTGCGTGTGTGTGTGTGTGTATGAAGAAATTAATCGGTATAAAGGTTTGTAAGTCACAGTTCACTTTAGGACGATGAAAAAATGACCGTAGATTCATTTTACAGATTATACAAGGTAAAAGTCGGTTAGAAAATGTGTTCATGTACTGTATAGAAAATATGCATACCTGTAGTTTGTGTTCATGCATATGGATATGGACGAAGCTGCAAGTAGAAATCTTGGAGACTTGTATAGTATTTCTCGTAGATCGTGTTTGCCACTGGTATGAGACTTGTACTCCGAGAGATTCACCGTACATTTGCAGTGCTGATCTATGATGATGCAGTTACATGTAGAGGTCTTGGATTTGATTGGTGGATGGTCATGTGATTTCTTAGCTACATCCAATGAGGGAATGATACAGAGAGTGAAGTGGAAATGGTAGAAGGGCTGTCCATGTTACGATATGTTCGCGGACATGGCGGTAGTTCTAGGACACCGCGTATTACATCTGGGGAATTTGGGCTGGGGAGGCATGCAAATGAGATTGAATGTAGCAAGGGATTGGTCAGTAAAGTTTAGTGAGTGTGTTGTGCTAGGAGAGGTTTTCTCAGATATTCTTTTTGCTGAGAGAATAACAGATAGCTATGGCTGAGTGTTTCAAAAAACCAATTGTGTGGATTTTGGGAAACTCATGGATACATTGGTTGAAGGTGCATGCAGAAAGCTGTGGAGTATCTATAGATCTTGGATTCCCACATGTGGAAGTGCACTGGCATGGAGTGCGTGGAATGAAGTGGTTGGACTTGCTACCTCTCTGTGCAACTTTGAAGATAGAGGAACATCCAGACATAATTGTAATTCATTGTGGAGGGAACAGTTTAGGACATGTGTCTGGAATTTCTTTGCAATTTGCAATGAAAGAAGGACTTCAGAAGATCATGGACATGTTTCCAAACTCCAAAGTAATTTTTTCACGGTTTGCGCAGACACAAATGTGGCTTCGTTCTTTCTCATGTGGTCCACAAATGGAGAAAGCAAGGCGTAATGTCAATAAGGCTGTTTGTGCCTTCCTAAGAGATTTTGGCATGTCCTCTTTTCACAATGAAAATATTATGTTTCGTAGTACATACATTTTTCGCAGAGATGGAGTCCATCTTACTTATGCTGGCAATCAGATTTTTCTGAGAAATGGACAAAATGCATTGCGACCTTTTTTAGAAATACAGCATCCATTTTGAAGTAGGTGTTAAGTATTTATAATTTTTGACATACAAACACCTCCCAAAGGCTCTTTTCAGAGCCACCACTTGCTCCCAGAGAAAAATGCAATGGTTACAATAGGGTAGCACCCCACTTTTTTTATGTTCGCGAACTGTCCGCATACTTTTAAGATATACAAAGGGCCCTGCTTTATTTATCTTCACTTCTATTTTTTAACTGTGAAAGGCAGCTCTGAAAAGAGCCTTATTTTTTTTTGATATTTGTTATTTTGTATTTTTTTTTATTTTTTTATACACGACACACTAGGAGAGGAGGGGAAAGGAGGGTAAAGGGGGGGACACCAACCACAGGGATAAGAAAGGGCGAGCTGAGAGAAGAAGATGTAGAGTGGGTTTTATTTGGGTAGTGAGCAGGCCTTCTCGTGCTCTGAGATGATAGTCTCAAAAGCACTCCGAAGTCGCTCCCCCCTGCAGAGTACTGTGTCACAGTACATGCATACAACTGTGACCCTCGAAAGGTAAGGGTCATCAGAATTCTGTATGGCCTGTGAGTCAGTTTGAGGAAGACGCTGTCCCACAGAGGTGTTCCTTGTGGTGACAGGATCAGAAACGGAGGATGAAGTAGAGGCAATCAACCTACTACACTCTTGGCAAGGTACAACCTAGTGAATGGCCCCAGTGTGGAATGAGTTCAGGTGTCGCTTCATGGTCATGGTCCCAAAGCTGTACGCACCATGCCTCCCGCGACTGAGTACCATTTTGCACTCATTGCAGGTGACACGGTTCGCACGAGCCTTAGGAACATTCCCATGAACGGTAAACAACCGCCACACCCAAGAATCACGCCGAGGGCGGGTAGTAGGGATTTCCTCTACCTCATTCTCGTCATCCTCTTCTTCCTCCTCTGTATCCTCACTCCTGTTCCCCTCTTCAGGCCCTTGGGGAGATGGTGGTGGTGGAGGGGCTGAGGGTGGTGCTGAGGCAGATGTAGCACCAGGTGGCAATAGTGGAGCCATGGATGTCATCGTCTTGGAGATGGAAATCTCAAAATCTGCAAAGTATGCAGCAAAATGCAGTCTGCTCTGTGGAATAGCCAGAAACACAATGAGAATGAGCTCTAGGGCGTGGTCTTTTATAGGGGTGCTTGTACGTGGTTCGCAGACATGCACGCCGTCCGCAAGACAGATCGAACACCAAAAAAAAGGTTAAAAAAGTCACAAAAACTGGAAACTTAGGATTAGTATGTGGGATTTGTGGTATGGTGAGTGTTTAATGAGAAATATTGTGGATTACTTGGAAATGTACTTTTAAACTGTTCGGGGATACAAACAGTGTCCTCATTCAGAACACGCGATCAGCGTGGGCGCGGTCACATGAATGCTTCGTTAGCATGTTCGCTAAGGAAGCGGCCGTCCGCAGGACACCCAATGTATGGACATTGTTTTGCGCATGCGTGTTGATGTTCTACAGACAGTGTTCGGGTCCTGAACTAATTAAAAGTGCGTCACACGTAAAACAAACAGTTACGGACAGCCGTTTGTTCTTAGCAAAGTTTAACTTACTTGCGAACAATACGGACAGACATAGCATCCCCAGCACACCTCCATTTTCGTTTATTTACGAACAATTCAGGACACGAGGAGTGTTCTTAGAACAGTTTCAACTTGCTAGCGAACACTACGAACAGGCATAGTGTTCTTAAGGACACCTCCATTTTCGTTTATTTACGAACATTTCAGGACAGTACCAGTGTTCTTAGAACAGTTTCAACTTGCATGAGAACATTACAGACAGTTATAGTGTCCTCAGGACACTTACATTTTCGTTTATTTACGAACATTTCCAAACAACCGCGCTGTCCGTGGACACCTAAATTGGTTTTAACACAAAGAACTGAAAGTAATTACAACACAATATAAAAAGTAACTTTATTTAACATATATAAACAATTTATGACTGAGAAGGCGGGGCAGAAACGGAAACAAAAACAGGAGAATTAGGGATTTCAACATAATTGGGATCAGGTGAAGAAGGGATGGAAATGTCATAAAAACGTTTTGGTCCATGGAGAGGGTTTGGGGTTAAATGAGTGGGATATGGTGAGGGGGGACAAGTACAGGTGGGACAATGGTATGTTGTTGGTAGTTTTAGGTGATCTTCCACAAAGTTCTTTAAATCGTTAAAATTTGCCATAAGTTGGTCCATTCTTTGGTTAATGTGTTCCAGAGTGTTATCCACCGCTTCTTTTTCTGTGGTAGTGGCAATTTGTGTATGGTCTGTAAAAAAAAAATGTATATGTTAAATGTATACAAAATAATATTTGTTAATTGGTTTATATAGTAAAGTGTGTGCCATTAGGTGCACTATCTTGTGACATTTCGTCTTGTGGGAAATGCTCCTCTAGCCACTCCAGAGTACTACACATTTCTGTGAGAAAACAAAAAAGTAATATATTTTTTTAATCTAATACAGAAAGTTTATAAATATATGAGTAAAATGAAGTTTACTTACTATTTCAGGAAAGTATGTGATGAGTAGTCTGTACGTCTGGTCTTGCTCTTAGTTGTGGAGTGTCTGTGAGGTAATTATGTTGGAAGCCACTTTATCTTCTTTTGGTATATTCCATTTTAGAACATATTGTATTTAAATGAATGGTTAGCGTGTTACATATATGGGTTACATTTCTTAAGTATTACTACATATACTTTGTATGTGTGCTGCTTTGTGAATTTGTTAAATGTTCCTATGGTATGATATAACAATTACACATACCCCCCCAGAGTTTTTAGGTGGTGGTACTGTTGTTCGGACATGTCCGCGGACAGTCAAATTCAGTAGAAAGGGTTCAGTATGTTCCATATTACATGTACATAAAGTCAAAGTTATTATTGTTAAGTTGTGCTACTAAAAAACTATAAAATTCAGTAAAAAACTTTGTTAAAGGGACGTTATGGTTCAGTTGCGCTACGAAAAACCTATGAAATTCAGTAAAAAAACTTTGTTAAAGGGACGTTATGGTTAAGTTGTGCTACTAAAAACCTATGAAATTCAGTAAAAAAACTTTGTAAAGGGACGTTATGGTTCAAAGTAAAACTGAAAAAACCCCTGAAATTCGGCAGTTATGGTAAGATAAGCAACCATAACTCGCGCCACCGTGCACTGCTAACACTAACACCCAGGACATCAAAGATGACATCGCAAAGTTTTTTTACTGAATCTGATAGGTTTTTAGTAGCGCAACTTAACCATAACGTCCCTTTAACAAAGTTTTTTTACTGAATATATATATATATATATTACATGGCCCGTGGTAGCAGGGTTGTATTTATGGTTAAGTTGATCAACTCATAGGAAAAGCACTTTTTGGGCGGCTTTAACTTCGCTCCCCATGGACGAATCCTCTCCAAACGTTGCAGAAAAAGTATATGGCCCGCCATAGACTAAATGGACAAAAACATTGCGCATGTGTACAGCCCAAACAGTTGGACGGATTTTCATCAAATTTGTGGCAGGATCTGCAGCTTGGTCCAGAAAGCGTGCATTTCTAAATTTGGTGATAATCTGTCCTGTACTTTTTTTAAAAAGCAGGAAAAATGTACGTCTCAAAAAATTAGCTATATCAGGCTCCGCGGTCCCATTTCCCTGTTCGCTCAGTGGTAAAAAGTCTGATTGGGCTGGAGTGTGGCATGATGTCGGCAGACATTGGACGCGCCCGGTGGTTGGTTGGAGGGAAGCGTGATGTGTGTGATAATTTTGGGTAACGCCGCCATGTTGTAGCCGAGGATAGTGCGGCACCGAAAGGGGATGGAAAACATGCTTTGCGGCATCTGGTCATTGCAAGAGGGATGCAAAGGGTGGGGGAGTGCGAAGTGGTTCATCGGATATATTTTATTAGGTGGAAGAAGACAGAGGTGTGGCAGCGGTATCCGTGTGTACTGCGGCAATTCACGGGTACCTCCTCAGACGAGTACCTTGTGTGGTGAATGCAGGTAGCCTTTGTTACGGTACGATAGGCCTTGAGGCGACCTCTTTCTGTGGTGACTACTGGCAGGCTCAATTGTAGATGGCTTGTGGATAGCACATGACATGAACATTTTAAATAGGGTGTCATATGCTGTGTTGTGTGTGGTAAGCTCATAGCACCTTGGATGCATGGCTGGAGGCCATGCACCGAAAACTATATCCACTGGTTGCAAGTAGGTTTCACATTGTTGCCTTGTGTGTGTGGTTTGTTAGGATTGTACACATTGTTAGTTGCATGGGTATGGTGATTGTTAGCAAGTCCTCCAGTTTTGGGTGCATGGCTGGAGATGATAGATTCAACAGTCCTGCTGTGTGTCCACTGGGTGTACTTTTGCAATACTGTGTATATAAAAGTGTATAAGGTTCCAATGGATGGTTTATGCGGTTGGGTTGTGGCCATTGCGCAGATTAATGAGTACTGAACTGTATTATGATGTATTGGTTCTTTGTAGTTAATAGAGTATTGGGAGCAGGGGCAATGTTGTTAGGATTTTGTGGTTGGTTGGAAGTAGTAACATGGTATGTGAATTGAAGTGAGAAGGTAGGGGTGCTGGAGGCTGTGTTATGTTTGTGGATTCTGCTAACTGGTTACATGACATGGAGACGGGTCATGGGTGAGGTTAAAGTTTATGCCCCCAGTTGGTTTGGTGACTTGGTGGTGGAAGTTGGCAAACATTTACAATTTTTTCATATTGAAGTTAGTTTGTTTGAAATTGGTTTTAGGTATTGGTCCATGAGAGTGAACTTTCCATTCCACTAGAAAGGTGAAAAACAAGAATTGGAATTGTTTATGAACTTGAAGACATTTATCTCTACAAGTATTTGGCTCAGGTATATTATTAATTGTATACTTGTCCACCCTATTGGTGATTAGGGTTTGGCTAGGTTTAATAATCAAACCCAAAAGGCCCACTTAGTAATGTGTTTGTTTTTGTATGTATCCTTAGATATAGGAATCTGATGTGTAGAGGAACTAAAAAAGACCTACCTACAGCACAAGACAAATTTCTGCCCCTGAAGAATGTCCAGTTATTCACAACATTAAGGACAGAAACTTATATAAGTCATATCATTGTATACTGCTATGTTGTGTATGTGTGTTTTTTAAATGTTTTTTGATACTTGTGCTTGAATAAGTCAATGAATTAAAATATGATATGTTAGGAAACATTGTGTGTGCTATTAATTACACAATATGCAGCCCACATTTGCTAAGTGGTTGTGTTAAGATACTTGGTATCATAGGGTATAATATGTTGTGTTATTTATAATTTATGTTCCTTTGGTTGAATATATTCTGGTACCTGGCCACATGCTCGCATGCATGGCTGCATTACCCTGTGGTGGGTGTGGCCAAGGCCTAGGCTTTTGGGGGCATGGCCAAAGGCCATAGGCCGTCGGCCATGCCCCCAAGAGGGTAGGCCTTAGCCACACCAAAGACAACGTGATGCAGCCAAGCATGCCAACACTAATACTGGTATATGGATGCCACAAATATGTTTACGGATTTTATTTTTCTCCTTCACTCCTCTGCGTAAGTTCTTATCACCATATGCTGCTGCTTCGTACACAGTTAGAACTCTGCATCTCTCTGAGGGTGGTCAACTTTACAGAATGGTTGTGAATGACAATTTACACTTGGTAGAGCACGAGATGTGTACACTTCCATATGGTGTAAGTTATAGCACTTGTTCCACATCAGGGAGCAACATGCCAGTACTTACGTTTGCTATGGTTAGCCCCTGAACACACCCTTTGTTTAGGAAGTGCAGTAAGTTATTGCGACATGAAAGGAATTGCTCGGCATCACACATTTAAAATATGGAGAATGTAAACAGCCACTCACATATAGTTGCAGTTATGTAGAACTTACTTTTACGTACATGGAGACATGCTACTACCTTACACATGGTGCAATTAATGTAGAGCTGCCACAATATATAAATGAACATTTACGGGCCCTATCTACTATTTATATGTGCAGTGTCTTACAAATCAATGGTGTATGTTGGCAAACTGTGTGTGCAATGGCTGCGCATAGGTGGGTGGCATGCCCATCTTACACGCTTTAGTGCCTTTTGGGAAGGACTTTTTTTTGGCCCTCTCGTTCATGAAAGGAAACAAATTACTTTACAACTGATTCAAAGATTGCACGTACTTTTCAATGTATGCAGTATAGTGCCCTGAACTGGTTGTGTCACCTATGTGGTAGAGATTATGGCTATTGGTGGGAAGTTGTTTTTGGCAAGTGATACCTGTCAGTGTGTGACGGTTGCAAGCTTGAAGTTATTTTTGTTTCCATCTGCATTGTATGTTGAAAGCATTCACATTACGTATTGCCTATGTGATTGTATATGTAAGGTGCTACGATTATCGGAATTGTAAGGCCTACGCAATATGCTATGCTTTGCATTTTGTACCACTTGCTAAAATAGAATGGAATCACAGTTTGGTACAGGTACATAGAGAAAGCGTTTGTTAAGGACGTGTTCCCGAATGACATCATTGCAGAGAGTGCATGTATGTTTCCACATGTAGGAAGTCTGAAAGATTTCCTTTGTGGGTATGTTTTTGCTTTCCAATACTTGTACTAACTACATTACAACTTCCTATCGATCGCCTTGACTGTTTAATGTGCATTTACCATTCTAGCACAGTAGTGCAATTCCTGCATTATTCCTGACACTCTGTAACTGTTTCTAGGATTGTTAGCAGCATTTGTGTGCAGGACGATCATTTGTAAACACAACTGTTCTGAGCCATTTACCTAAATGTTTTTAACAATTGCTAGCATTTGTAATACATCATTGATTTCAACATTTGCACAATACGTTACACCACTTGTATTGGAAAATTTGAATGGAACAGGCAGTTTTGTGTCTGAGTACTTTTTGCTTAGTACATTTTGTAAACGAGATCTTTTACACTATAATGGTGTGGCGCTAACATTTTCATATTGTGGAAGGCACTTTTGCAAGGAGGGCCAGAAATGCAGGTTAACAAATGTCCTGTTACTTCTGTGTATTTGCACACTGGACAGGAGTTCATAGTTTGTGGAATTATACTTTTTCCTTTCTCGCTGCCTTTCACATAGTGGTCGAGGAACTGCTGCTAAGACTTGATAGAGGTGTGGCGACTGTTACACATTGATGTGCAAGGCCATTTGTAGATGGGCCATATTGGTTCTGTACCATCAACAGTGCCATGTAAGTGTGATAGATATATTTGTGAAAGCAGTGTTTTTTGTTCCATTATGTAATTGTCTCCCTTTTCATACCCTCATAGAGTCCTATTTATGGCAATTTGCTTGCTTTGCTCTTGGTTCTATGATTCTTCATTGAAGTATGGCTCTGTGCTGGTGGTGTGACTCTACTCACCTATACTGCTGTTGCCAAAGCTATCTATGCTGACATTCACTGGGTAATTCATAGAATTTAGCGCACAAGTGGCGCACACGGCTGGCGCACAGTGTGCGCGTGCGAATCTCTGCGCCAGCCGCGTGCGCTAAAATCCATTTCCGCGCACAGTGTATTCATGGATTTTAGCTACCAAAACCAGCCGTGGGGCACAGTGGCGCAGCGACCCTGCAGCAGCGCCAGTTACGCCCCCAAGAACGCCCCTCGCGCAGGGAAAAGCCATCAAAATCCCCAATCCAGCCCAAAGGGCTGCGCTAACCCTGTACCAGCACGGCAAGCGGGGGAACGTGTATTACTGGGGTTCACGGGAAGTTTCACACGCGATAGGCCCTGTGCGAGTGGGGTACGTGTATTACTGGGGTTCGCAGGAAGTTTCACATGCGATAGGCCCTGTGCGAGTGGGGTACGTGTATTACTGGGGTTCGCGGGAAGTTTCACACGTGATAGGCCCTGTGCGAGTGGGGTACGTGTATTACTGGGGTTCGCGGGAAGTTTCACACGCGATAGGCCCTGTGCGAGTGGGGTACGTGATTTACTAGGTTTCGCAGGAAGTTTCACACGCAATAGGCCTAGTGCGAGCGGGGTACGTGTATTACTGGGATTCGCAGGAAGTTTCACACGCAATTTCAGCAGGGTACGTGTATTTCAGGGGCGCGCGGGAAGTTTCACACGTAATAGGCCTTGTGCGAGTGTGGTACGTGTATTACTGGGGTTCGCGGGAAGTTTCACACGCGATAGGCCCTGTGCGAGTGGGTTACATGTATTACTGGGGTTTGCGGTAAGTTTCACATGCGATTTCAGCCGGGTACGTGTATTTCGGGGGTGCGTGGGAAGTTTCACACGCGAAAGAGCCTGTGCGAGTGGGGTACGTGTATTACTGGGGTTCGCGGGAAGTTTCACACATGAAAGGGCCTGTGCGAGTGGGGTACGTGTATTACTGGGGTGCGTGGGAAGTTTCACACGCGAAAGAGCCTGTGCGAGTGGGGTACGTGTATTACTGGGGTTCGCGGGAAGTTTCACACGTGAAAGGGCCTGTGCGAGTGGGGTACGTGTATTACTAGGGTTCGCGGGAAGTTTCACATGCGATTTCAGCAGGGTACGTGTATTTCGGGGGTGCGCGGAAAGTTTCACACGCGATAGGGCCTGTGCAAGTGGGGTACGTGTATTACTGGGGTTCGTGGGAAGTTTCACACGCGATTTCAGCAGGGTACGTGTATTTCGGGGGTGCGCGGGAAGTTTCACACGCGATAGGCCTTGTGCGAGTGGGGTACGTGTATTACTCGGGATTGCGGGAAGTTTCACACGCGATAGGCCCTGTGCGAGCGTGGTACGTGTATTAATGGTGTTCGCGGGAAGTTTCACACGCAATTTCAGCAGGGTACGTGTATTTCGGTGGGGCGCGGGAAGTTTCACATGCGAAAGGGCCTGTGCGAGTGGGGTACGTGTATTACTACTGGGGTTCGTGGGAAGTTTCACACGCGATAGGCCCTGTGCAAGCGAGGTACGTGTATTACTGGGGTTCACGGAAAGTTTCACATGTGATTTCAGCAGGGTACGTGTATTTCGGTGGGGCGCGGGAAGTTTCACATGCGAAAGGGCCTGTGCGAGTGGGGTACATGTATTACTGGGGTGCGCGGGAAGTTTCACACGTGATAGGCCTTGTGCGAGTGGGGTACGTGTATTACTGGGGTTCGCGGGAAGTTTCACATGCGATTTCAGCAGGGTACGTGTATTTCGGGGGTGCGCGGGAAGTTTCACACACGAAAGGGCCTGTGCGAGTGGGGTAAGTGTATTACTGGGGTTTCGGGAAGTCTCACACGCGACTTCAGCAGGGTATGTGTATTTCGGGGGTGCGCAGGGAGTCCTACATGTGAATTGGCAATGTGGGTCCTCCCAGGTGTTCCCTCTACACCCTCCACGGCCCCTGCAGGCAGCCCACACCACAGGGGACTACCCTGCACCCCTGGTCATGTCCCCCAGGCAGCCCATCCAGCATGGGCATGCCCCCCAGCCAAGCCACATGTCAGCTTGCACTACTGATCACCAACTCATGTCCCCCTCCACCCCCACCCCCCAGCAGTGCAGGGCAACTGCCAGCAGGCCCCCACTCATGTCCCCCTGCAGCCCCACCCCCCAGAAGTGCAGGGCACCTGCCAGCAGGCCCCCACTCATGTCCCCCTGCACCCCACCCCCCAGCAGTGCAGGGCACCTGCCAGCAGGCCCCCACTCATGTCCCCCTAACCCCCCACCCCCAGCAGTGCAGGGCACCTGCCAGCAGGCCCCCACTCATGTCCCCTTGCACCCCCACCCCCCAGCAGTGCAGGGCACCTGCCAGCAGGCCCCCACTCATGTCCCACTCATGTCCCCCTGCACACCCACCCCCCAGCAGTGCAGGGCACCTGCCAGCAGGCCCCCACTCATGTCCCACTCATGTCCCCCTGCACCCCCACCCCCCAACAGTGCAGGGCACCTGCCAGCAGGCCCCCACTCATGTCCCCTTGCACCCCCAAGCAGTGCAGGGCACCTGCCAGCAGGCCCCCACTCATGCCCCACTCATGTCCCCCTGCATCCCCACCCTCAGCAGTGCAGGGCACCTGCCAGCAGGCCCCCACTCATGTCCCACTCATGTCCCCCTGCACCCCCACCCCCCAGAAGTGCAGGGCACCTGCCAGCAGGACCCCACCCATGTCCCCCTGCACCCCCGCCCCCCAGCAGTGCAGGGCACCTGCCAGCAGGCCCCCACTCATGTCCCCCTGCACCCCCACCCCCCAGCAGTGCAGGGCACCTGCCAGCAGGCCCCCACTCATGTCCCCCTGCACCCACACCCCCTAACAGTGCAGGACACCTGCCAGCAGGCCCCCACTCATGTACCCTTGCACTCCCACCCCCCAGCAGTGCAGGGCACCTGCCAGCAGGCCCCCACACATGTCCCACTCATGTCCCCCTGCACCTCCAGCAGTGCAGGGCACCTGCCAGCAGGCCCCCACTCATGTCCCACTCATGCCCCCTTGCATCCCCACCCCCCAGCAGTGCAGGGCACCTGCCAGCAGGCCCCCACTCATGTCCCCTTGCACCCCCACCCCCCAGCAGTGCAGGGCACCTGCCAGCAGGCCCACACTCATGTCCCACTCATGTTCCCCTGCACCCCCACCCCCAGCAGTGCAGGACACCTGCCAGTAGGCCCCCACTCATGTCCCCTTGCACCCCCAACCCCCAGCAGTGCAGGGCACCTGCCAGCAGGCCCTCACTCATGTCTCCTTGCACCCCAGAAGTGCAGGGCACCTGCCAGCAGGACCCCACTCATGTCCCACTCATGTCCCCTTGCACCCCCACCCCCCGGCAGTGCAGGGCACCTGTCAGCAGGCCCCCACTCATGTCCCCTTGCACACCCACCCCCCAGCAGTGCAGGGCATCTGCAAGCAGGCCCCCACTCATGTCCCACTCATGTCCCCCTGCACCCCCACCCACCAGCAGTGCAGGGCACCTGCCAGCAGGCCCCCACTCATGTCCCACTCATGTCTCCTTGCACCCCCACTCCCCAGCAGGCCCCCACTCATGTCCCACTCATGTCCCCCTGCCCCCAGGTCATGACGATCCTCAATCATGGCCCTTATGGACAGCCTCCCCAGCCCAAAGACCCAACCAAGTATTGCATTCACCCACATAGAAAAGACAATTACATGATACAACCCCAATGGCAAGTATGTAAATGAACACATGTCCTTCACACACACACAATGGGTGCAAGTGAATGTGAAAACCCATATCATGACATGCATGAAACCAATGAGATAATACCACACATCGAAGTATGAAGAAAAAAATGTATTAAACACAACATGAATGTAATTAAAATCCAACACACAACAATGGGAATAATAAAAGAAAAGCTGCATGTCCGTAAAAGAATAAAAAATAAGAAATCATAATCCAAAGAAATCCAAAAGAAATGGTGTCCAAAGTCACAGTCCAACAAAGCAAATCCAAGGGAAAAAAGAAAGTGAAAACCATTGCTCCATGGTGAAAATAAAAAAAAGAGAATAATCCAATGGTGAACTATGTACAGATGAAAAATCCAGGGTCCATGAGCCCAACTGATGAAATGAAACCTATCAAAAATACTACCTAATAAAAAAATATATACAAAAACGTGGTGCATTGTCTAAGCGCAACCAAAATAAAGAAAAAATGAAAGGAAACCTAACACTAAATAACTATAAAAAAAATGGTGGCGGGCAAGTCCAGCGGCTCACTCTGTGGTGTCCCGGGCCAGGGCATCATCGAACTCCATGTCTATTTGCCGGAGGCGGGCCTCTGTCCTGGCCCTCAGGTCTCGCAGGGAGGCACTCATGGCCTGTGGCAACTCGCAGGGAGTTGTAACCGACGCATGGAGAACTGACCATGGTGAGCCGCGCCTCTTCCGCCCGCCGCCGCTCAGCACCTATCTGCTGGCCCAACCGGTGCCACACGGAAGACACTCCCATTCCTGGGTCCTCCTGCACTCTGGCCGATGCCTGCCCCTCCGATGTTGATGGCCCCGAGCCATCATTGCTCCCACCTAGAGCCTGCTCCTGCTGCTGCTGTCCATGTGTCGTGTCTGATGGTGCCTGCACATCCTCCATCAGCTGGTCCCCAGTTGTGGTGTCCACCCCTGCTGGGCCGCTGACTCCCGACTGTGGCAGGGATGTGAGCTCCACCAAGCTGGCTGTGTTGGTCGGGCCAGCTCCACAGGGGGCCCTGGTGGAATCTGGGCCGGAAGACGGTGTGGAGAACGACTGGCGCATAGTCTCCACAGAGGAGGAGAGTTCTGCCAGAGTGCGCGACACATGTAGGAACCCACCAACCAGGGCCCCTCCCAGCAGTACCACATCATGACGCTGCTCTCCGTGATGGCATGCGTTCTCCACCCAGGAAGAACGCACGTCATCATGAATGACACGCGTGAGCAACGCGACACCAATCAGTACAGAGCCCATACGTTCGTGGGACCCCTCGTCCGCAGGTAGTGGAGTGGCAGATGACATGGCACTCTCCCCTACCTGCGGACGGGCCTGGGACGGGGCCTCCCTGCTGGTGCATGGTGGTGCAGTCACAGGGTCAGGGACAGCGACATGCACAGGCCCCTCCACGGTGACCTGTGCTGCCTCCTGACCCTGGCCCTGGACTGCACCACTTGCACCAGTGGTACTACCCCCACCAGGCCCCATGTGCGGCTCAGTAGCGGGCTCCTCCTCCTCTGTGGAGACCACCAACCTGGAGGTCTCCACACCGTCTTCCGCCATTGGAAGCCCCTGTGGGGGCTCACCCGGCCCTTCCGCCACAGCCGTTGTGGCAGACGCAGCACCAGCCCCCTCGCTCCCGGATGATGGTAATTCCTGGGAGGGTAGCTGGGCTTTGCGTCACCGCCCAGTGGAGGCATCCCCGCTGCTTGGCTCCACAGCGCCATCTCCGCCCTCTTCTTCACTTGACGCTGCATAGAGGGAGACATAGAACACAAGCATCAGGGTACAGTACAAAATACCCTAGACAGGAAGCAATAACACATGAGTGGCACTGTCAAATGTCACTTCCATCCTGTCATTCCACAACACATGGGTGAATGCACACAACACTCATGCAGAAACAGTCCCGGCACCTGCAAACAACATCAACATCCATGTAGAAGGGCCCCTGTAAACAAAGATGTTGCCTTCAAAGTCACATGCATCCATGGCGTTTCAAAGTCACACACACACTTCTCAGGCACACACACACACATGTGCACCATACATGTACATGACATCAGCACCCATTCCTCACCCCCCCTCCATGTCCAGGAACAGAGACAGCCATGCTTTCATGTGTGCATTCCGCATAGAACTCCCCATGTTGCATTAAAACACATGCACCAACCATGTGGTTCACACATAACTGGTCTCAGATGCATGACCATGATGTCCCTGCACACACACATCCATACATGGCCTATGTCACACATACAGGCAAGCAGTAGACTACCAGCACACTGCAACATGCTCTGTCTCACACAGCAATGCTTGGCCACTTACCGCTCAACTCCAGATGGGTCTGCCTCCAAAGGATCTGGGCGTGGAGCGCTGGGCCTACGCGTTCCAGGACCCTCATCTGGATGTTACTCATGTGTGCCCGGCTCCCCTCCGCGAGGCGCCGGGCCTTCTGGAGGGTCCTGGACCTGTGGTCCTTCCAGCACTTCTTGACGTGCTTGATGTCGCGGGTTGCATCCCCCTCCGCGTTGATGGTAACCACTACGTCGTTCCAGATCCTCTCCCGTCCTTCCTTGTTGGCGCGTGATGTTCCGAAGAGGGCATCATAATACCCCAGGACATGCTCCACCAGGACACCAACTTCGGTGGCAGTGAAGCTGGTGGCCCTCTGCCTCTCTGGCTGGGGGTTGCCAGTGGTGCCAGATGGAGATGTGCCCGACATGGCAACCCCAGAGGCAGGAGTGGGTGGGCAACTGGGTCCTGGGGCTGGGCTGTGGAGCGATGGTATCCCAGTCGGCAGTCTTCTGTTCCAGCATGGGTGGACACAGCAACTGGACCCCTGCAGATGGCTGATGTGCAGGCACCAAATAACAGGGCACGTGGGCAGCAGTCAGGCAGCAGCAGATTGCAGTTTGGAGCGTGCTCAGGGCTCTGGCGGGCAGGAAAATCGCCTTCAGGGCAGGAGTGTGGTCTTTCATGTGTGTACGCGTGGCCAGCTTGATACGGAGTGATTTGGCACGTGAAAAAATTGCACGTCAGCGTGTAGTTCGAGGAAAGGGCCTTAGCGCGTCTGCACACGTACACGATTTCATTGGACCAAAGGCCCTTAGCGCGTAAGCGCGTCTGTGACGTATCGTGCACGGTCGTTGCCCTTTCGCATGTACAACTTCACGCGAACCCCAGGAATACACGTACCCCACTCGCACAGGGCCCTTTTGGGTGTACAACTTCATGCGAACACCAGGAATACACGTACCCCACTCGCACATGGCCCTTTCGCATGTAAAACTTCACGCGAACCCCAGGAATACATGTACCCCACTCACACAGGGCCCTTTCGCATGTAAAACTTCACGCGAACCCCAGGAATATTGGCCTTGTGCGAGTGGGGTACATGTATCCCTGGGGCGCGCGGGAAGCTTCACACGCGATTTTGCTGTCAGAGTGGTGTACTGAATTTCAGGGGTGCGCGGGGAGTCCTACACGTGAATTGGCAGTGTGGGTCCTCCCAGGTGTTCCCTCTACACCCCCCACGGCCCCTGCAGGAAGCCCACACCACAGGGGACTACCCTGAACCCCTGGTCATGTCCTGCAGGCAGCCCATCTACCATGGGCATGCCCCCCAGCCAAGCCACATGTCAGCTTGCACTACTGATCACCCACTCATGTCCCTTTGCACCCCCACCCCCCAGCAGTCAGGGGCACCTGCCAGAAGGCCCCCACTCATGTCCCACCCATATCCCCCCCTACATGAAATAAAGATGCACAGTCATGGCCCACTTCTACACCAAAAAATACCACATCACGCAACCCCATTCTTGAGACGCAATGATTTCCCAATCCACACCACACTGACATGCCTATCTCAAGACACAAACCAAAACTCAACTATGTACATCAACACATGTCCATCACACACATACACTGGTTGGCATTGCTTGTGTAAACCCACAATTTCACATGCATCAACCCAATGAGCAAATCCCACACATGGAACTAAAATATGAAAATGTATTATGTACATAAATAAATAAATGAAATGAAAGCATACCAAAATATCAAACATGAAATGAAAAGCATGTGAAAAAGATGAGTGAATGAAAATGATAAGCAATGCAAAAAAAATTGAAAAAAAAACAGTCCAAACTCTCCCTCCACCAACGCGAATCCAAAAAAAGGTAAAAAAAAAGATATCCATTGTTTCATGTTCATAATGATAAATAAAAATGTGAAATCAATCCATAGTCCAACTATTTACAATACATTGTCCTGAAAAAAAAAAACATTACTCCATGTCCATAATGAAAAAGAAATCCAAATGAATCCATGATGAAACTATATACAATCCATTGTCCAAAATAAAAACCCATTAATCCATGTGCAAAAATCCCAAAAATAAATCAATCCATTGTCCAACGATGTAAAGGGTCCATGAGCCCAACTAAACAAATGAAACCTGCATAAGAAACTACCTAAAAAAATATAACTATATACAAATGTATGTGGCATTGTCCATTGACCACAAATAAAAGGAAAACGAAAAGGAAACCTAACTCTAAAAACTATTTACAATGGCAGCGGGCTAGTCCAACGGCTCACTTTTGGATGTCCCGGGCCAGGGCATCATCGAACTCCTGCTCAATGTCCTGGAGGCGGTCCTCTTCCATGGCCCGAGGGTTCGCAGGCACGACAACAAGTTCTCCTCCAACTCCCTGCGAATTGCCTCGGGGCACTCGGCCCGCCTCAGGCCCCTCCGCATGGAGTTCTCCGCCCTGACCATCGTGAGCTGTGCCTCTTCTGCCCGCTGCCGCTCCGCATCTATAGCATGGCCTAACCGCTGCCACACTGAAGACACTTCCAGTCCTGGGCCCTCCTGCCCTCTGGCCGATGCCTGTCCCTCTGATGACGAAGGCCCCGAGCCATCATGGCTCCCACCTTGTTGCTGCTGCTGCTGTGCCTCTGCCTGTGCCCTGGCTCTTGCTGCCTGCACATCCTCCTCCGGCTGGGGTGCAGTTGTTGATGTGGCCACCCTGCTGGATGTCCAACTCCCAACTGTGGCAGGGATGTGTCCTCCACCAGCCTGGCTGCAGGGTCAGAGGCAGCTCCACAGGGTACCCAGGTGATACATGGGTGGGAAGATGGCATGGAGTACTACTGGCACATAGGGGGTTCAGTTGAGGAGGGGGTCGGAACAAAGTCCAGCAAACGGAGGAATCCGGCCCCGGTGAGCTGTCCCAGTAGGTCAACGCGGTCAATGAGCCATTCGAGATGAGGTGCAGTCTCCTCATGAAAAGACTGCAGGTCACCTCGCATGGCCCGTTGATGCAACGCCACCCCACCCAGGACAGGCTCAACCCGGTCCCGGATAGCCACGTTCGCAGGGAGAGGAAGGCCAGTTGTTGTAAGCGGATCCCCTCCCTGAAAACAGGTCTGGACGTAGGCATCCCTGCTGGTGCGGGTTGATGCAGTCACAGGATCGGGGACAGGATTACACAAAGGCACCTCTGCGGTGGCCTGTGCTGCCTCCTGTCCCTGCCCCTGCACTGCACCACTAGCACCAGTGAAATCCCCACCTCCAGACCCCGTGTCTGTCCCTTGCACGGCCTCCTCCTCCACCAAACCCCCCACCAACCTGGATGACTCCGTGCCATCTTCCTCTGTCGGACCCTGTGGGGTCTCAGCTGCCCCTTCTGCTGCCGAGGAGTCCAACTCTGACCTCCGCCTCTTGGACCTTCCCTCGGCAGCTGCGGCCTGGGACGCGGCTCCGGACTCCTCACTCCCCGACAAGATGATAACCTGGGAGGGGAGTCGGGCCTTGCGTCTCCGGCTGGCGGGATGATCCCTGCCGCTGTGCTCCACAGCACCCTCTCTGCCCTCTTCTTCAGTTGACGCTGCAGATAGGGAGAGATAAAACACAGGCATCAGGGCACTGTACAATGGACTGATACACACATGACAGTTGCACATGAGTGGCATTGTTTAACTACAGACACGGCATCACACTCCACGACACACATGTCATTTTAACTCACACACATGAACATTTCAACAGCAATATTGCACCAGGCAGCACCATCCATACACATACAACAGCATGAACAGCCAAAGGTGAGCCTGACATCACATGAAACACAAGGAGTGCACTAGACATGCACACACGCCACCACACTTACATGCATGTCTACATCTCCTCCAACTGTTGCAGTGATGAGATCGCCATACATGTCACATCTGCCATTCATCCTTCTACATATCAGTGTCAGGTGCATCCATGTTGCATCACAGTTGCACACTTGTCAGATACACATACATGCACATATACACAGCCAGATACATGCATTATGAACCACCATCCATGCCACAACCATGCCAATGCACATACACGGAAATAGAAATTCAAACATGTGTGCTCCCACACCTGCATTTGCCCAGCATGCTTGCCAACACATACACCATCAATGTGTCTCACAACTGAGAGGACTCACATGTGGCAGCCTCATGCCCATGTTCATACACATCCCTACATGGCCCTACATAAACACATGTGCAACCTGCACACTACTGGCACACCATGACACGCACAGCGTACTATCAACATGCATGTACACTTACCGCTCGACTCCAGATGGGTCTACCTCTCAATGATCTGTACGTAGAGCGCTGGGCATATACGTTCCAGGACCCTCATTTGATGGTTCGACAGCTGGCCCCGGCACCCCTTGGCATCCACTGCCTTAGCGAGGCGCCGGGCCTTGTTGAGGGTCCTGGACCTGAAGTCCTCCCAGCGCTTCTTGACATGATGTAAGTCGCGGACTGCCACCCCTCCGCGTTGATGGCAGTCACCCAGATCCTGGTCCGTCCTTCATTGTCGGTGCGCAAACTTCCAAAGAGGGCATCATACTGCCCCATGACTTGCTCCACCAGGACACCAACTTCGGTGGCAGTGAAGCTGGTGGCCCTCTGCCTCTCTGGCTGGGGGTTGCCAATGCTGCCAGATGGTGTTGTACTAGACATAGCAACCCCAGAGGCAGGAGTGGGTGGGCAACTGGGTCCTGGGGCTGGGCTGTGGAGTGATGGAATCCCAGTCGGGAGTCTTCTGTGCCAGCAGGGGTGGTCACAGCAGCTACACCCCTGGCTGGCATGCAGACATCAAATGGCAGGGCATGTGGGCAGCAGGCAGTCAGGCAGCGGCAGCAGGCAGTCAGGCAGCAGCAGATGGCAGGTGGGAGCGTGCTCGGGGCTCTGGGGGGCAGTCATTCGGCCTTCTGGGCAGGAGTGTGGTGTTCCATGTGTTTTCGCGTGGCCAGCTTGATATGGAGTGATTTGGCACATGAAACAATTGCACATCAGCGTGTAATTCGACGAAAGGGCCTTAGCGCGTAAGCGCATCAGCACACGCACAGGATTTCATTGGACCAAAGGCCCTTAGCGCATAAGCGCGTAAGTTACATTAGGTGCACGGCCGTTTCCCTCATAGCATGTGATGACAGAGCACACGTGGAAAAACTGCACGTCCGAGTGTCATCGCGTGTAATTGGAGGAAAGCGCCCGCGTACACGTGTATCTGACGTGTACGTGTGGGTTGGTTTAAAAGCTACGTGTAGGACGCCATTTCCTTGTACGTGCTTTTTGTGGAGAGCGAGTGCGTGAAATCTGTACTTCTTGTCGGTTCACACGCGATTACTTCACAGTGTTTGTAGCTCGTACTCCCTCTTACCTCTGACAGCTCTTTTCTGATTTTTTGTTGGGCCTGTTTCCTCAAACAGAGTTCACTTCTCTTTTTGTCCTGTCTCCTCAGACAGTGTACAATTCTTCTTTTGGCGGGGAGGTTGCCAACGCGCACACGCGCGTACTTTTCACATTCTTTTTCCAGGCAGACGGTGAGTTCCACACGTACTTAGCAACTGTGCTTGCCCCGTGTGTCGCGTTCCCCTTCAGAGGTCATTGTATGCTGCGTGTATTACGCGTACGCTTATTTTTGTGTTTTTGGGTGCCACAGCGTTGTGCGGGTTCATTTTTTCACGCACGTGGTCTACGAGGGATTGCGTGCACGTTAATTTTTGATTTTGGGCTGCCTGTGCATTGCGTGACCCGTCATCTTCCCCCAGGGGTCACAGACAGCCTTGTTAGAGCACTAGGGTACGAATTCCATCTAGTATCCTACCCCTTTGACCCCAATTGCCCAGGACAATAGTTTACTGCAACTCCCATACGCACAACAACATCAGTGCCATGGTTGGGAGGCGGCCAAGCGGTAAGGGAGACAAAGGTGGCCGAGCTTCAAAAGGTGGGCGTGGTGGACCAGCCCATTGTGGCACCTGACCTGGCACAAGATGACTCCCAAGCTGACTTCCAGGTCAGCAAGTCTAGGCCACGTGTGGCGGTGCAAGTTGTTACCACCAAGCCACGTGGATCTGGGGCAGCTATGTCATCTGCTGTGCCAAGTATGCAGGGTGGGGAGGCTGCAGGGGCAGCTGCATCTCCATCCGCCCCAGCTCTGACTCTCCCATCCAGGACAGTGTCAGTCCAGGTCCATCAAACTGACGTTCCCCCTGCCAACATTACCCTGCAACCAATGCCTGCATCAAGACCTATGGTCATTGTGCATTCCCACACTCCTACAACCCAGTCCACCGGCGATTCTGCCCCTACTGACCAGAGCAGTGTAAGCCACTCTGGCTCCGCTCCACCTTTAAAGAAGAGGAAGAAGGGTGCTCTGGCACGACAGGCTGAGACCCCAGACACGGCTACACACTCTGGCACGTCAAGGAAGCCTTGCTTTAATGACGCAGAACTTGATGCACTTGTGTCCTATGTGTCGGCACATAGCCGTGAAATGTTGGTGACTGCAGGGTACAAGACCACACCTGGTCAACGTAGGGCACACTGGCAGACCATCGCCGACCGTATAAGTGCTCTTGGATTTGTGAGGCGCACAGCTGATGATTGCTACAAGCGGTGGAATGACCTGAAACGCAGAGCAAAGAACAAGCTGGCCTCAAATCATGCCGCTACTCTGGTGACTGGCGGTGGGTCTCCACAAGAGGACAACAAACTCACTGAACATGAATCTGTTGCTGGGGCCTTCGTCACAGAGGAACAGATCCAAGGTGTGGGAGAACTACCTGATTATGATGCATTGTCCGGTGAGTGCCCATGCATGTGTGTGTAATGCATGTGTATGTTGTTTTGGTGACTGGTTCTGATTGAGTGCCAGGTGAGGGTGTGTGTGCCTGAGTGGTATGGGTCACCCATGTGCTTCATCCAAAACATTCAGCGGCCTTGGATTTGGGTGTGACAGTATCCCTTCTGCCCACAGCAGTAATTTAGCGCAACATTACGGCAGTTGCCCTTGAAGTGGCATCTTGCAACAACATTGTTTGTATTTTTCAGTGTTCGTTCAGGCTGATTGTTTCAATTCTCCCACTTTTGCTACGCATTCCTCAGCCCTATTGTCACATTTATGACATGCTTCTGTCATTGATGAACCCCACATTGGCCCACATGTGTTACCTTGTTAGGTGAATGATTTGACCATTCAGGCTGATTGAGTATTGGCCTGATCACATACATTTTTGGGGCTTGTTTGAATGTGGAACATGATATTTGTTTCCTGTCATGTTGAAGTGCACAACCATTGATGTGTACATCGGCCTGCAATCACTGTATTTTTGTACACTGGATGTGTTGCAGTGTGTGGCACATGCGTATTTTGTCACACTATGTGCACAACCATTGATGTGCACATCGGCCTGCAATCACTGTATTTTTGTACACTGGATGTGTTGCAGTGTGTGGCACATGCGTATTTTGCCACACTATGTAGCATTTTTCATCTCATCATGTCCATCTCACATGGATGGCTGACAGTACTCATTCACTGACATATGGATGTACTTGTGGAATGTACCATGGCTATGGTACATGCCATCTGTGTGATGGCATGTGTCATGTATGTGTATTGGACATGCCACTCACAGGCCAATATGTGATGGCAGTGCTACCCAGCATGCAGCAAATGTGTTGCTCTTCCATCTTGGTGTCATCAGTGTTTGCCTTTTGCCTCCCCTTCCAACTCAGTGACAGTGCATGCATGGGAGGGTTATAGTCATGTGGGACATGTGTAAATCATGTACTGGTTCTGTAGCTTGTCAGGCCTATTTGTGTGCTATGGTGCTAATGCCTGTTTCCATTTTTTGTCTTTCATGTTTTTGCAGGGGATGACGCACTTGATGCTGTTGAGGTTGAGGAGATGGTGCAGACCCAGGAGGAATCTCAGGCACGACCGGGCACCAGTGGGGGATGTGGTGTGGTGGTGGGTGAGAACCCAATCTTGCTGCAGACCATTCTGTCCAGGGGTGTATCTGGGTGCACCTCCCCAGACCTCTATTTGGGTGCTGATTCGGAGGATGAGACCTATGTGCCGTCGCAGGTAAGTGCTTCTGGCAGGGATTCTGTTCTGTCCAACCCACCTGCACCAGGGGTAGAACCCTCTATGGGGATGTCAGTGTTGGTAAGTCCGCCTTTGGCGGTTATGGATGCAGGGTCACACTCCACAACATCTGATCCTGTTCCTGGGCCAGCAGATCAGAGGGGGAATGCAGTCCTGCAGCCTCAGGCAGTGCCAGCACAGCAAGGCGCAGATCGTCTTGCCCCAAACAGGTGTGGTGCCCGCCGACGTGGTGGCCGTACGCCACCAGGCAATACTGTATGGGAACAATCCATGTACGGTATGGCAACCCAACAGGCAGCATCAGTTGAGATGATGGCTCAAGCAATGGAGAGGGTGGCCACTTCCATTGTCCCCCCTGAAAGGCAGATGGAGCAACTACAGCAGGCAACAGACTCCATTTGCCAATCACACAGAGAAGACATGTTGGCGTCCAACAGGGACTGACGGGCGGCACTGGAGACTCTACGCCAATCGATATCAATAGAGTCCCAGGGCCACAGGAAAGCCCTGAGGGTAGAACTCCATCACCTCAGGGAGACTCTTGTTGACCTTGAGGCTTCCACTAACTTGAGGATAGAACAGCAGCTGGAGCGGCTCACACGTTCGCTCTCAGCTGAAATGCAGGCAACTCGGGAGGAGATCCGGGCATCACGTCAGGTGCTGCATGGGGATCTCCGCACTATAATCCTCCAGAACGAGACCTTCCACACCCGCATGCTTGCTGCCATGGAGGACCATACCAGGGCTTTGCGTGGGCTGCCTCCCATAGCACCACCACCTCCTGATGCAGCAGCAGAGGGTGATGAGAGGGACAGCAGCAGTTCTCCCACATTGGCATAGCCGTGCAGGCCCATGGAGGTGTTTTTTTGCCAACATCCACACAGGTGGCTGTTGGTGCGCACCCTGTCCTCGGACCTCCTGGGTGGCATCCCCCCCTTCCCCCACATGGCCATTTCTGATTTTTGATTTATTTTTACAGTGTGTTGCCTTGTGTGGCTCCCGTGGGCAACCACTGTATTCCGGCTGGGCACATGCAGGCTTGTCCTGAGTTTGGGTTAGATGCTTGGGTTCGTGAGACACACACCCCTCCTGCTTCCCATTTCCATGGGCTTGCAAAGGGTGTGCCCAAGTGGCAGTGAATTACACAGTGACGTTGGACTCCCATGAGCTGTGTGGGCAGTCTGTAGTCAATACTGTGTATACATTCCTAGTGGATATTGTTGTATTGTACACTGCATGATGTATTGATATGTGCTTGTGCATCCATATCTTCCTCCTAATTTGCAGGTTCATTCCTCATGTCTTCACAAGGCCGTCTACTTTGGAGATGGAGTTCATGTTGTAAGCAGTGCACTTACACATTTGCGTGGCAGCAACACTGTACAGTTGGAAGGGGTCGATGTGCTGGCATAATCAGGTTGTAAGACTACCACTACTTTAACTTAGTACTGTCATGTTTTTGCTATGTTTGAGGTTGTGTAGCTGCATTGTATTGTTGGTAAGTATTTGGTCATGTGTGTTGTTAGTTCTACATTGCTGGGAGCATATTGTGTGTGGCCAGTTTCCATTAGGGACACTGTACTTTGGGGATTGCTTTGTTTGCTCTCACATAGCATGACATGCCATGGTGTGTTGGGTGGCGGTGCTGGGGAGGGGTTGGGTGACATGGCACTGTTGTCATGTTGTATTTTGCAAGGGCGTAATGAATTTAGCAGCATAGAAGTATGTCTTTTGATGACACAGCATTGGTGGTGTTTGTGTAGGTAGGGATGCACACAATGTAACACTTCCAGGTGACCAATCTCAGGCTGGTATGGTTGTGACAGTTGACTGTCCCTTATGTCATCATCATTGATTGTCAGCTGGTATGTGCTAGGGCTGTGTGCACTCCACAGGGGTGTGATTTTAGGTGAAGTAATTAGCCACCAGCTGCGTACGGGCTGCCTCAGCCCATGCCCTTTCCCCTCCCATGCGCAGCAGGCGTGCATGTGGTTGGGGATGTGGGGGCACCACCATGTCCACGGGCAGGCCCCGGCGTGTTGCAATGTTGTGCAGGACACATGCTGCCACTATGATCCTGCACACTACTGGGGGAGCGTATAACAGCTGCCTGCCAGAACGGTCAAGGGAGCGAAAGCGTGACTTGAGCACTCCGAATGTGCGCTCCACTATGCCCCGGGTTGCAATGTGGGCTGTGTTGTATCTTACCTCGGGTGGCGTGGTGGGTTTCCGAATTGGCGTCATCATGTGGGTGCTCAGAGGGTAGGCACTGTCCCCTGGGGAGGTGGTGATGGGTATCATTAGTGGGGTTGTGACATTACTCAGTATCTGACATGCATGCATGTGCTGTGGCATTTATACTCACCGAGCAGCCATGTATCGCCATGCCGCCCAACCACTAGGTCCCGGTTTAGGGTAGACATTCTGTAAATAAAACTGTTGTGGGTGGACCCTGGATAGTTGCCATATACTGAGGTGATGATTCCATTGGCATCACATACTACCTGCATGTTGATGGAATGCCAGTGCTTGCGGTTTCTATAGATGTGCTCTGATGCCCTGGGGGGAACGTAGAGCCACATGGGTGCAATCAATGGCACCTAGGACTTTGGGGAATTGTGCCACCCCGTAGAAATCCTAGACGGCAGCCTGCCTTTCTGCAGGTGTTCTGGGCAGGTATATGTGCCTGCGGACTGATGGGCGTGCAGTCATGATGGCCAAGACCTGGTGTAGGCAGCGTGACTACGTGGCCTGTGACACCCCCCCCACTATAGCACTTGTCCGCTGAGATGATCCAGTGGCCAAGATGTGCAGTACATTGAGGACCTTCTCCAGGGGGCTGAGTGCTTGGGAGCACAGGGTGGGTGATGTGAGGTCATCCTCCCACTCACTCACCAGGTCGAGTATTATGTGAGGTGGAAACCTGTACCTCCCATACACCTGGTCATCATGCATCCCAAAAAGGCTGGTTCTGGGTGTGAAAATTCTGGGCCTGACTATCCTCCTCCTCCTCCTCCTGCGGTATCCCACGACCACTGCTGCTAGGAACGGTATATTCATCCTGGCGTCTGAGCTTGTTTGTTGTTTGCGCGCACTTTTATGCTGCGCGGGTCCACGTTCGCCTGCTTCCTGCTGGCGTACGTGTTTCCGGATTAGCGCGTCTTTTTTGGCGCACGCGTTAGCCCCGTTCGAATCCATGAATACGTGTTTTGAACGTGCATGTGGGCGTTCCGCGCATTTGCCTCCTGTACTTCCCCCGTGATGCCCACATTTTCACGTGTTGTACCCCATTCCGCGTGTCACTCCCCCGTTCCTCCTACTTTTGTTGTGTGCGCCGTGCTATGTGCGATTTCGCTGTGTGCGTAGCGCACGCTGTTTGGAGACGTGTGCGCCAGCGTGCGCCACGCAGAATTTTGGCACACATCCTGGGATTTACACACGCACGGACTTCCATGAATAGCTGTGCGCGGGTTTCGCTCTGATTTTCGCACTGACACTGCGATTCGCACCCTTTCGCACGCTTTTGCAAGCTTGCACAGATAATTTCAGCGCACATTAATTCCATGAATCAGCCTGTGAGTCTGTTTCGAAGTAGTGGTTGTAGTTTACAAATTGATTTTGGCAGTGGTTTTATTTTGTTTACAATTATTAGATTATTAGAAAGATTTTTCGTTTGTAGTGCATTGCACTGTGTACAAGAGCTTCCAGGATTACTGTTCTGCGGTAAGGTTTAAGGGCTGAGCATCATTTCTCCCCTCAACTTATAAGGGTAAAGGACTGTGTGGAGGAACATTTCTTGGAAAATTACCTTTTTGGAATGCTTCAATGTGGTGACATTAGCATTTGTACATGCTCTATTACCAGTAGTGACAGTTGCACTCTTTTTTACTACCTTTCTTTTCATGTCTACATTTTGAGAGATGAATTACATTCTCCGTACAGATAGGTGATTTAATGTTTGTTAGTGACTGCATTAGCTGTTCCCTTTCAACTTTCAGTACAAAATCTGCTAGAGGCGGATGGCTAATTTCTATGCTTTTAGGTACAGCTGGTCTACATTTTCGTTGTTTTCTACAGAGTTCCTCTTTGCTAGGCATTCTGTAGTAGGTGTTGCAGAAAAAAGGAAAGTGTGGGTGTGCACTTTTGAGGATGTATATGTGTGCAGGTTCACATGAATCGATGAATGTGAGGAGGGTAGGAATATAGATAGAGGTGTGTGATTGTGTAATGGTATGTTAGTGTACGGTGGGGACGCTATATTGCTATGTAGGAGTTAATATAATGGTGGGGACATGCTAACACAAAGTGAGGAACTGTTGAGGTGAAATGACGCAAACACCAGTGTGTTGATGCAATTGTGTACCTGAAAATACAAGAACAGTCCACTGTCTCAGTAAGAGGTGAAACTCCACGATTGCACTGCACTTACTTTGTTGGCTGTTGAGAGTAGGCTTACTCTGGGCTGCATTTTCAAGTTGATACACCACTGGCTTTCAGGACAGAGGTGCTTACTGCAACTGTGAAAGAAGATAATAAGAAAATATGTTTGTTAATGCATACTGAGTGCATTTGGAGAATACATTACTTACAAGGGTAGGGGGATGTGTTAGCAGGAAGACTTAGTGTGTGTAATTTGATCGCTGTGCATATGAATAGGGACTTGGGAGCATCAGCAATGTTGGTAAGGGGGTAAGTGACTCACTTGTAAGTGTGCCGTATGACGTGCGTTTTAGCAAGTGTGTGCATTGGTGTAGGAGTATTCACTTTGCAAATGGATTAGTACTAGTTGTAGAAGGGTGAGAAAAAGGTTCGGAAAAGTGTACAGATTGGAAAGGAAAATGTTTTTGTGTGTGAAATTCCAATCCCTTTTCAGTGCATGTATGCTTCCTAGCAATTATTTCACTTGTTGGTTTTATTTATCCACATTTACAATTAGTGCTGTTGTCAATGCACAGATACATTTCTTGCACTCTGTTCTTATGCATCCAATGTATGTACTTAGTTTAGGTTGGTAGGATGCATTCGGTGCTCTTTTGCAGCAACAATTTTACGACTTTTATAGGAGATGCGTTAGTGCAAGAAAAAGGCCTACAATTGTGAAAAGCAAAGAAGAGAGTAACTGTTTGGCTATTGCAATGCTTGATATGGGTAAATGAAAACTTTCAAAGGCCATACCAGTTCAAGTGACATTTGATGGTAGGTGATGGGAGAAATGACCATATGCTTCTTGAGTTTAGTGGCAGATACGCTGCTCAGAGGCACTTATAACAGAGTTACAAAGTACAGGATAAAATATATTGATACCTGTACTTTGTGCTGATGGGTGCCGATGTGGATGAATCTGGATGCAGAAACCTTGCATAGTTTCACAGAACTTTCGACTGGAGGTGCTTTACAATCACACAAGAGTTGTACTCTGAATGGTTAACGGTACATATGGAGTGTTGCGCAGAAATGATATTGTTAAATGCAGAGGTCTTGGATGACATTGGTCGATGCGTGTGTGACGATTTAACAGTACCCAATGATGGAGTGCGGAAAAAGAGTAGTGGAAAGGGAAGAAGCACTGCCCCTGCTTTACTGGGGCGCGGTCCTCGTAGTAGTTGGGGAAGCGCACATACCACAGCCTGTACTTGTGAGCATGCTGGGCATGAAACTGAGACTGTAGGGAGTACCCAATCAGGTGTTGAGGGTGTGCTTCACAGGAAGGGGCAGTAATACTTTTTTTCATTGCTGTGTGTAATTAGGCTGGCAGAGATTGCGAGACGCACAGTGTTGATCGTGGGCGATGCCTTTGTGCAAGATCTGCACAGGTATGCCGTGGAAAGAGCCATTGCTGAAAATTTCGATTTGGAAGGAGTGGAAGCTTTGTGGTGCAGTGTGCGTGTGTGCAGTTTCGGAGCTGTGATTGCACGTTGCAGAAATGTGGCCACTGTCGCTACTGTTCATGTTGTTTTGGTACACTATGGCGCCCTGCATTTAGGTTACATGCCTTGTGTACGTTTGCTACGTCATCTGAAGAATTTGGTGAAAGCAGTGAAGCAGATTGTGTACTTTTTCCATGTAAATGGCATTTCTTTGACCACCATTGTAAATGGTATATTGTTTTATAATCTACAGGATTATTTGAAGAGGATCCTCTAAGAATATAAGGAGGAGAAAAAAAGAAAGCCCTGCACCCAAAAAAAGGTGTTTATTTGCAAGCACCTACAAAAAAGAAAAAGCCTCCTTTCAGAGCCACCACTAAAGACAAAATCCCCTACTCTGATTGCAATCTGTTCCCCCCGTGGTATTTGCAGGATCACACGTGCCACATCCGGAGATTTTGAGGATGGCAGGCATGGAAATGGGACGGTGGAGGCTAACAGATTGGTCAATTAGCTTTCTGGGTGTGGTGTGTAAGCAGTGCAATGTTGCCAAATTAGCAAGTTTATCCACATATTTTGTGAGAAATCACGCCCTCCTAGTGACTTTGTACTGTAAAAGCAGGTAGCGAGAAATGTAGCTAATTTCATCCTTTGGTTTAGAAACGTCAACTTTTTTGTATTGGTTTCCAAACAAATAGAAAAAAGTCACTAGATTTCTCGGTAGCCATGCGGCTAGTAGTTGAACATTGTTTCTGAATAAATACTCTGTAAACTGCACAACTTGAATCACATTTCATCAAAAACTCATAATTGCGTACTATAAAAAAAAAGTCTGTCACAAAAAGAAGGAAGAACCATTTACAACTTTGGCCCACTTTTTAATTTGTGGCCAAGACAATTTCATGCCCCGTTCCAACCGTGACGCTGAACTAGCAGGGGGTTCTGCAGATGAGAAGCAGCTAAGTGAGGTACTTTGGCAGAGCAGTGCATTGTGTCAGTACTGGAACTGTTAAATTTTGGCCACTTCGAGGTTCCCATAGCGTTCAAACATGTACAGCTATCTAGGCTCAAATATTTTCTGGTTAGGAAGCGGATAAGGGCACTGCAGAGGAATTTTACATGTTTTACCTTTTTCCTGCAATTCATAAAGAAGCAAAATATAGTTATGACTATTTCTGATAGGTATTTACTTCTGGCTATGACATATCGGCATGCATGGTGTACTGCACTTATGCATTATGTTATGTACTGTCATCTGTAGGTGATCAGACCACGCCACATGTATAATTAGGCAGCTAGCTGGGTGAAAAATTGAATGAGAGGCTATAATAACCGTGCCCTCGACAATTAACCATCATGCACATGGCCAAATATGCAAATTAGGGGATGACATCATTTAGCTACTTTTAGCTAGTTTTAGGATACACAGCAGCTACTTTCCTTACTGAGGAGTTGACAACACTGAGAGACTGTGGAGGAAGGTCTGTTTGTAGAGAGGAATGCAGAAGCCTATGCTTATGGTTGTGTGTGTCAGGAGGCAGAGTGTATGGATTTTGGGGGACTCCTACATACATTTTTTGAAAGTGCATGCAAAACACTGTGGAGTGGCTGCACATTTTGGATTCTATCATGTGAATGTGCACTGGTATGGAGTATGTGCAACAAAGTGGATGATTTTAGTTCCTCTTTGGTGACACTCAATCATCCAGCCATTCTTATTCTTCATTGTGATTGTGGAGGGAACAGTTTAGGACATGTTACCGGAATTTCTTTGCAATTTGCAATGAAGGAGGCACTTGGCTAGGTCATGGGTATGTTTCCAAAGTACTGAGTAGTTTTTTTCTTGCATTGTGCAGACACAGATGTGGCTGCCTTGTTATTGCTTTGGTTTGCAAATGGAGAAAGCGAGGTGCAATGTCAAGAAGGCTGTTTGTGCCATTTTGCACAATGTTGGCATGTCCTACTTCCACAATGCAAACATTACGTTTAGTAGTACAACCATTTTTCCCACAGATGGAGTTCATCTTACTGATGCTGCCAATCAGCTTTGTTTGTAAAATACAAAAAATGCATTGCTACCCTTTTTGCAAGTACAACAATCTTTTTTCTAGTAGGTGTTACTCATTTCAACCCTTCGAAACACAATGAAACACCACAAAAAGCCTCTTTTTAGAGCCAGCACTTTCTCTCGGAAATGACTGCAATGTTTTTGACTGAGCTACCACTCCCTTTATTCATCGTGCAATCTGCAGAGCTTGTCGGCTGCGCGTCGGCCTGAATCCTTTAATTGGCAATTCTACTTTTGAACTCTGAAAGGTGGGTCTGAAAAGAGCCATTTTTTTTACTTTTTTTTTTTTGGGTTGTTTTGTATCTTTCCTGGTCTTGTAACACATGACACAGAAGGAAAGGGAGGGTAGGGAAGGGACACCAACCACAGCGATACGATAGGGCACATTCAGAGAGAGGAAGATGTTGGGTGGGCCTCACTTAGGTAGGGGACACTCATTCTCATTCTCCCGGACCGCCTCCTCGAAAACACTTTGAAGTTGCTCCCCCTGCAGAGTAGCGCATCACAGTACATGCACAATACAATGACCTTTGAAAGGTAAGGGTGTGCTCTGGTTCATATGGCCTGCAAGGCTGCTTTAGGAATCCGTTGCCCCACAGGAGTGTCCCTGGTGGTGGCAGGAGCAGATGCAGAGTATGATGTAGAAGAAAGTAACCTTTTGCCTTGTTCGAAGGGCACTTCCGTCCGAACTGCTGCCTTCTGGTTCGCTTTGCCATGTCCTCACATTGCGGTTGTGCCGTAACTGTACCAGCCAGGTTTTCTGTGACTCAGTGAGTACATCTCACTAGGTTAGCATGACATTTCGGCATGTCTCCTATGCTGGTAAACAGTTTCCACACCCAGCAGTCATGCTGCCTGCAGGAATTAGGACTTTGCTCTACTTCATTCTCATTCTCTTCTTGATCTATATGTACATCACCATGCCTGTTGCCTTGTCCAGGTGTTTCGGAAGGAGGTGGTGGCGGTGAGGGTCAGGGTGTGGGTGCTGCTGACCAGGAGACAGTAGCAGCAGTCATGGTTTCCATTAGTTGCAAAGGTAATGTAGCACAGCAGAATTGATGAGAAAGCAATTCCAGCACCAAGAAATGTGGCTCCTTACTCTGCAAACCCACAAACAGATTGCAGAGCAGCTCTGGGGTGTGGCTTTTTGCAGGGCTGCTGTGGAGCACTTGGAACCGGAACGCGGGCCAAAACCGTTCAATAAAATAGTAACATGCACAATGACACAGTGTGGGATGTTTGTAAGTGTGTACTTTCACAATAACACTCCTTACATTGCAGAAAACAGTACTTTTTTCTGATCTCCGGGGCCCCGATCATGTCCGGCAAATAAGGGTCCATGCACAGCATGGATGCAGTCACATAGTGACATTGCGAATGTTTTCCACTGGGATGGCTTTTCGCAGGATCCGTATTGGATGGAAAACTTTGTGCGCATGTGCATAGGTGTCCTACGAACAGGGTTGGCCTTCCCAGAATCATTAAAAGTGCGACACATGTCCGGCGACCATTTTCTCACAAGCTGATTGTTTGTAGACTACAGAAAGCGCAATGTTCGTGTGCACAGCTGTCGGTAGGACGTGGGTGGGTGTCTCCAAGCACTGAAAGTATGTCACAACTTTTTCCTACTATGCTGGACAGGGGCAGTGTTACCAGGACAGAGAGGATGACGTACGCATGTGCATAGGTGTGGGACGGACAGACGTGCACTCCCACAACTAATTAAAGGTGCATCACAGAATGCAGACATTCGGCCAGTACTGGCGTCCTACGGATACCTGCATTGTGATTGCGCATACGCTGGGCAGGTGCGGTGTCTGTAGGAAACCTCCATTTTGTTTAACTACAGCCATCCCGGACAGTACTGTACGCCACAGACTGATAATGAATTCTAAAACAAAAGGAAAAGCCTCTCACACACTCAGCAACACTTTACATCTACATCTTTAATTTCTGATATACATAGACAATGGGCCTCATTACGACCCGGGCGGTAAGGGATTACCGGTACCGGTAAGGGCACTGGTGCTGGTAATCCCTTACTGCCCAATTACGAGGTCCCTTTGCGGGTCCCTACCATAACGGCTGGTTTTACCAGCCGTTAAGGTAGGGACCCGCAAAGGGACCTTGGAGGTAATTACGGTACCGCAATTTGCGGTGCTGTAATTACCACCTTCCCCATTCCCATTGAGCCCTATGGGGACAAGAATTGGAATGGGGAAGGGCCAATGGTGAATGGGGAATTACCGCCCCGCCAACCTTGGAATGGGGCGGTAATTCCGACATTCACCATGGCGGAATCCAGCGTCAACCATGGCGCTAATAGCGCCATGGTTAACGCCTGGGTCGTAATGAGGCCCAATATTAGGAAATGGAAGGGTACCAGAAATGAATACATATATAGGGGAATTGGGGGTTTCTACAAGGTCGTCATGAGGGGAGGCAAGGATTGAGGTCTCATCGTAACGTCTCTGCTCACAAGGATTTTGTTGGGGATGGTGTGCTGGGAAATGGGGAAGGGTTACACGTGCAGGTGGGGCAGTGGTATTTCATTTTTCCCATATTATGTCCTTGCACAAAATCTTTAAAGGCGGCTAACATTTTTAGCAATTGTTCAATTTTTGCATCCAGCCTGTTTAGACTGTTATTTACAGAGTTTCCTTCCATTGCTGTGGCCATATGCTGTTGTGGAAGAGGGGCTGCTTGTGGTGCATTCATTTCATTTGCAGTATGTCCTGTTAAAGATAAAAATATCTTTTAGGTGTATATGAAGCCGTACATATTGACTGTCTTCATTTTCAGACTTTGCAGCGTACCAATGGGGTTAGTATCATTACTCACTTTGTTATGGGGGAAATTCTCTTACAGCCGTTGCAAGGTGCTTGGTATTGCTGCGTACAAAAATAAACCTCATGGTTTTCCACTATTGTACACTGCACAAGCTGTAATTATAGATGAAACTTCAGTGTACTTACCGCGTTGTAGTGACGTTCTGCTCTCAATACTTTGTAGTCCTTACTCTGACATTTCCTTCTTTGTTCTCAGGTAAAGCAGCAGTGCCGTAATATTGTTTGACGCAGACGTTGTTTCCCTTATTGGTGCATACCCTATGCCTTTGCACTGTTTGTTTCACAAGTACGCACTTTGCAGACCTACTCTATTTTTCCTAGCAATGCACGCAAATGTTGCTCTTTGTACATGTTCCTTGTCTTTGGTGAATGGTACCACTATGTAAGAGAACCCCAGCCTTTTCCAGCACTTTGATTGCTAGCTGCTAGCCGCTATCCACGAACAGACGCACAGTCCGCGGTTACTGCGCCCATTGGCATGCCGATGTCCATTTGGTATGCTGTATGGTACATCTATGCAAACTAAGGGTATCCTGGTAGAAACCTATTAAATTCAGTGAAAACACGTTGTTGAAGGAACATTATGGTTAAGTTGCACTACTAAAAACCTTGTCAAAGAGACATCATGTTTCAGTTGCCCTAAGAAAAACCTAGAAAATTAAGTGCAAACACTTTGTTAAAGGGATGATGTACTTACTTTGCACTACCAACTACCTATCCATATTATGGGTACACGTAAAACTGAAAAGCACCAGAAATTTGGCAGTTATGGTAAGCTAAGCAACCATAACTTGCGCCACCACTGTGCTCTGCTAAGACTAACACCGATGGCATCAAAAATGACATCACAAATGTCATTAATGACATCACTGATGACATCACATGTGCTTTTAGGGTTCATGATATGCCTCCACAAGGGATTGTTATTATAATGTTACCAGAAAACTATCACGGTTCATTGGGAGAACTATGATGATACATAGTTCATTAAAAAATGCATTTCTATAAACACCATTGCATTACAGAGTTCTTTCCACTACATACACCTACTCGTGTAGAAACTTTGGCATTCTTTTCTCAAGAGGGGGTGAAAATAGAGGGGGGTCTCAACATTTTTAGATGGCTTATAACTTTGTTGCTATTTGACGAATGTGGACAAAAGTTTTGAGAAAGATTATAGACCCAACCTTCAATATTTGTGTAAAGACTGAATTGATTTTGTCAAGTGGGGGCTAAGTTATATGACTATTGTATGTACATATATTGTGACACTTTTTAAAAAATGGGCGGGTTTCAAGCAAACTCCTGAGGAGCATTGGCAAGGACATTAAAGCATGGTTTTGCAAATGTGCCCGTGTTTTAGTTTTGACAAGTGTAATAATGTAGGTACAAAAAATAGTCATATACCTTTGGTGACTGAGGTATAGCCTGTGGCCGTGGGCAGTTGCCAGATTGTGTGGGTCATGGCATAAGGTCATGACGCGGACAATCTGGCTACTGGCCATGACCAATAGGGACGAACAATGGTGTTAAAGTGGCTATGTCTACCTGGGACCGGCTATGTGGTAAAGTTATTCGAAGGTAGGATAGGGTTGAAAGGGAAAAAAGTGCTTGTGGTAATATGTTCATAGCGTTTTGTAGGCTGCCATGGCAAGGGAAGAGGTGCTGTGTACGGAGCCCTGCCTTCTCTTTCCATGTTGGCTGTCTTTGAAAAGGATTTTCCTTCCTACAGCGGGATGCCACTGGTGTCCCGCTATAGGAAGAGAAATCTATGTTTTAGTACCCTGGGTTCCCGCTTTGAGAACCAGGGGTGCTAATGGCCTTTATCCCCCATTTCAGGGGCTGCAATGGACGATAATGGTCTGTAGCCCTCCTTATTTATTTATTTATGTATTTATTTATTTATTTATAACACACCAATGCCTGCAGACATCAGGCTGTGTGGTTATAGTATTTGTTAAAGAAGATGACGTGGAGGAGGACAGCTTACTACTTGCTGAGAAAGGAACAACCTTTCTGAGAGCATTGCGGTCATTGGATTTGGTGTGGCGGCGCATCGAGGAGGTCCCGTAGGAGTACTGTCCAGGTAGTCTGCGACTGAGTACAAAATTAGTGCATTTCACTTTGGTAGCTTTAGCCTTTGGTACACTCCCAACAGTAGCAAAGAACTGGCACACCCATGATTCGATCTTAGTGCTATAGGTAGGCACTTCCTCTACCTCATCTTCTTTGTCCTCTTCATTGTCTTTGAAAGTACTGTGCTTTTTTTGTGGTGAAGGTCCTCCAGCTGGTGGTGGTGGTGGCTCTTGGGGAGGAGGGATGGCAATAACTGATGCCATTTTTAAGATAAATAGCAGTTTTGGTAAAATTCTTCCAAGTATGTACTGTGTACTAGATTGGTAATGGATAATGAGTATGAAAAGGTGTAGGAGGTATGCAAGGGAAAGTTTGAAGTTGAAAGTTCCTAGATCAGTAGAAAATGCAGTTCTGAACTGTCCGCGAAGGACGGATCTTATTCTGAAGTGCGGACGGGTTCTTGGACACGTCATCATGCCGCACGCTAGCGTATGATCATGTGGCACTGTCCGAAAGGTCCGCAATGAAGTCAGATGTTCGTAGACATCTACGGATGCAAAACTAGTTGAAATAGTTGCAGAAAGTGTATAGAAGTGTGAAAAATGATTCTAGAAGGTGGGAAATGGCAGCGTTTTAAGGTGACACTTTGTAAATTGGACACAAATAGTGTTATATTTGGTAAGTATGATATTAGTAAGTTGTAGGAAAATAGCACGCACTGGTAAAAACCCATGAAATTCACTGAAAAAACGTTGTTAATGGGACGTTATGGTTAAGTTGGACTAATAAAAACCTATGAAATTCAATGAAAACACTTTGTTAAATGGACGTTATGGTTAAGTTACACTAATAAAAACCTATGAAATTCATAGAAAAAATTGTTTAAAGTGACGTTATGGTTAAGTTGCACTAATAAAAACCTATGAAATTCAATGAAAAAACTTTGTTAAGGGGATGTTATGGTTAAATTGCACTAATAATAGTCTATGAAATTCACAGAAAAAACTTTGTTAAAGGGGCGTTATGGTTAAGTTGCAATAATAAAAACCTATAAAATTCCGTAAAAGAATGTTGTTAAAAGGACGTTATGGTTACAAGTAAAATCGAAAACCCCTGAAATTCACCAGTTATGGTAAACTAAGCAACCATAACTCGCGCCACTACCGTGCACTGCTAAGACTAACACCCAGGACATCAAAGATGACATCACAAATATCATGCATCAGAATTACAGTTCTCATGGATGCGGTGAGGCATGTTGTTGCAAACTAAGAATGTATGTTGATGCTGAGTGAAGGTCAACAGCTTTGAATTTTTGCTTGCGAGCTAAGGAAGCCCACGCATCCGACACACAGTATAAGGTTCAATTGTTTTTGACCTTGAGAGAAAGGGACCATTCCGAAAGGAATTGAATGAAAGGAGGTTTGTAATAATGTATGATATGATAAGGTTATGCATTCCAAAACTGGACTAAGGAACATGTAAATTCAGTTTATGAAAAATCGTTGGTGCAAACCAAGTCTGCGTTATGGTCTGAGTTACGCCAAGAGAATGGAAATGGTGAATATAATGTAAGTTTGATTTTCGATGATTTTATACCCGAACGAACATCAACTTATTATTTCTGACCATTATTTCTGGGTTACATTCTACTCTTTTGTTCTGTGTGGCATATTGCAATGAAACGCAAGTACAACCTTTGAGTGTAGTGGTCTTTCTAACGTGCACATGGGCAGTCCAGCATCGAGGTGCATGTAGACCACCACTCGGTTCCCCCAGGTTCAATGCCAATATTTCATTAAAATGCCATCTATGAGCAACTCGAATTGTGTACCACTTTCCATGTTGTTTTCTCTCTGTCGAGATTGTTTCATGTCTGTGCTAATCGTTAGTTTAAACTCTATGCCGAATGAATAAGCCAATAGATACATTGTAATAAAGATCCGCTAGTGAGACACATTTCTGTTATGTTTTCGAAACAGGTACATCCTGCCATTCTGCGATTGCCATAGATTCCAGATGCCAACTGATGGGTTTTTTAACCGGATGCTGCAGATACTTGTGAACAACTGGATGTATTTGACTGTTTTTAGGGACGATCACAAATTGCCCATATGCCCTTATGCTGTACTAGCGATTAGGAGCAACATAACATCCTTTACAGTGGTCTAGCCCCAAGTTGATGCACAAGCCCTGGAATTCACTGTGCGACCCAAACACTTCTTTTACCCAAAACGAACACTTTGTGTATGCAAAAAGAACAACGCGTGACTCACGATAAACATTTTGGATCGCGAGCGAAGAAACAAATTTGCAATTTGATTGAATATGGCAATAGTCGGATGTTCTCGGAGCGTTTATTGTGAAATAAAAGTAGTTTACAAATTGTACAGTCTTGTTGTTTCCTTTTAAAGTACGGTTTAATATTTCGAATTGTGACGTGCTGTGTTATGAGTCGATGTGTGTTGATTTTCGGGTTCTGTGTCACATCACGTAGGTGATTATGGGAGCGTTTGACTACGCTGCCGAGGAACGTCACTGAGAAAGGTGGAGAATATCACTAGGTTTGGTGATGTGAGGCTCAGGGGCGGGGCATATGATTTAGTGAGTCATGGCAGTTTACCTTAGGCCGATGCAGCAATGGATAAGATAAGCACAAGATGGCCGAACCTTGCTGCCAGATTTCGCATGTTTACAAAAGAGGAAATCTAAGGTAAGGTGCATTGGAAATGTTTGTGCGATCGATCAACGTATGTATAAAAATACATGCCCGAACCCTCGGGACAATAATATTTTCTGAGCATTGCAAACTTATCAAATAATCTCTGGGGAGGTGAGGGGTGATGAAGATGGGATGGAATATTTCTGACCTGATTTTGAATGAGTTTACAAAGTTTGGTGGGATTCTGTCATGAGGGGGAGAATTACAGGGGGGTCCCAAAATAATCTAATGGCTTAGAAATGAGGTGCCATTTGACGAATCTACTCTTAATTTGGCAAACTGATAATAGATGTAGATATACATGTTTTTGCGAAGTTTGGTGGGATTTTGTGCAGAGGGGGCAACATTAGAGGGGGGATGCTCAAATAATGTAATGGCTTATAAATGAGTTGTCATTTGATGAACCTACACTTCCTTTGGCAAACTGATAATAGATCTAGATATAAATGTTTTTGCGAGGTTTGGTGGGATTTTGTCAAGAGGGGACAAAATTAGAGGGGGGGTACCAAAATAATGTAAAGGCTTATACATGTGGTGCCATTTGAGAAATCTACACAAAGGTTTGCAAAAAGATTATTGATCTAGATATAAATGTCTGAATGGATTTTGTGAAGTGGGGGCTAGGTTATATGACAATTGTATGTGCATTCATTTGACACGTTTGAAAAAATAAAACGTGGGTGGATTTGGCAAGGATCTACAAGCATGGTTTTGCAAATGTGCCAGTGTTCTATTATTTGACAAGTGTCATAATGTAGTTACAAAAAATAGCGGTATACCTTTAGTGACTGAGGGGTATCCTGTGGCCATGGGCAGTGGCCAGATTGTCTGGTTCATGGAATAAGGTCATGATCCGGACAATCTGGCTACTGGCCATGACCACAAGGGACAAAACATAGGATTAAAGTGGCCATGTCCACCTGGGACTGGCTTTGTGGTGAAGTTATTTGAAATTAGGATAGATCTTAAAGGGAATAAAAATGTGTTTGTGGTAATATGGTCATAGGGTTCGCTTTTTGCCTTCTGCAGGCTGCCATGGAAAGCGAAGAGGGCCCTGCATGGAACCCTCACTTTCTCTTTCCATGGTGGCCATGTTGGAAAATGTGTCCCAGTGTATGAAGCAAAATCCTCTTTTTTAGCACATCAGGTTCCCACTTTGGGAACCTAGGTTGCTAATGGCCTTCATCCCCCATTTCAGGGCCTGGAATGGGGGGATAATGGTCCAGAGACCTCGTTATTCACCCTTGCTTTGCTTGGGCTGATAACTTGGGCTGCTGGCCCAGTATCCACCGTTCCAGTCTCTGGAACAGAGGATGAACGCCACAATATTCCCACTAGCATAACACAAAATGCAATGGAAATGTTGGAAAATCTTATTGAGTGTATATACTGAGAAATATAAAGTAGATGGAGTCTATGCGTCTTTTTTTTAGTTCTATTTTTTAACTGTGAAAGGTGGTTCCTAAAGGAACATTTATTTTGTTTTTGGATGTATTTTTGTTGGCAGGAGAGCTTAGAACGAAAGGTGGGGAGGGAAATGAGGGAAGAGGCACCAAACACTAATATGGAGGGGTAGGTGGACAGGGGAAAATGTTGCGCATGTGTTATTTCTAAGGTAGGGGGCAGTGTTTCTCATGCTCCTTGATTACAGCAGTGGTGGTGTCTCTTGGGGAGGAGGGATGGCATTAGCTGATTCTATTTTAAGATAAATAGCAGTTTTGCTAAAAGTATGTACTGTGTACTAGATTATTAATGAATGAGTAGGAATAGGTGTTGGAGCTGTGCAAGGGAAATTTTGAAGTTGGAAGTTCCTAAATCAGTAGAAAATGCAGTTCCGAATTGTCCGCGAAGCACAGATCTTATCGTGAAGTGCGTACGGGTTCTCGGACACGTCATTATGCCACGCGCCAGCATATGGTCATGTGGCACTCTCTGGAAGGTCTGCAATGAAGTCAGATGTTCGTAGACATTATGGTTAATTTGCACTAATAAAAACCTATGAAATTCAATGAAAAAACTTTGTTAAGGGGACCTTATGGTTAAGTTGCGCTACTAAAAACCTATGAAATTCAGTAAAGAAACTTTGTTAAAGGGACGGTATGGTTCCAAGTAAAACCGAAAACCCCTGAAATTTGCCAGTTATGGTAAGCTAAGCAACCATAACTCACGCCACCACCGTGCACTGCTAAGACTAACACCAAGGACATCAAAGATGACATCACAAATGTCATTGGTGACATCACTGATGACATCACATGTGCATTTACCTTTCATGAAAAGTCTGTACAAGGGATTCTTATTGTAATGTTAATAAAAAAGTGTCAAGGATCATTGGAATAAATATCATGAGGTATGTAGTGCATTAAGTAATGCATTAATCCAAATAGAATTGTATTATAAAGTTTTTTTCCAATATACTAAGGTACACATGTAGTAACATATGCATAGTGTGCAGTAGACATGATGAAGATGCAATATTAATAATCTTGCCATTGCCATGCCGGACAATACTATATAACCTATTGGCCCTCTACCTGTATTAACTGTAATCACCTGTATTGCCCTACCAATGATTACTGCATTCATCCCTATCTGTATCCCACCTAATTTACTGCATCCAGCCAAATCTGTGTCCCTTCTGGAATACTGCATTTAGCCCAAATTGTGTATCTACTAGATTACTGCATTCAGCCTATCTTGTGTACCATCTAGTATTCTGCATCTAGCCCAAATTGTGTATCTACTAGATTACTGCATTTAGCCTATCTTGTGTACCATCTAGTATTCTGCATTTAGCCCAAATTGTGTATCTACTAGATTACTGCATTCAGCCTATTTTGTGTACCATCTAGTATTCTGCATTTAGCCCAAATTGTGTATCTACTAGATTACTGCATTTAGGGCCTCATTACACGGAAGGCGGTAATGGTTAACGGTCACCGTTAATGGTAACAGTGACTGTTAACCATTACCGCCTTACTACGAGGTCCCTTAGCGGGTTGGTGCTTTAATGCCTGCTTTTTGCAGGCATTAAAAACCAACTTGCTAAGGGACCTTGGTGCTAATTACGGCACCGCAAAATTGCGGTGCTGTAATTAGCACCTTCCCCATTCCCATTATGCCCTATGGGGCAAAAATGGAAATGTGGAAGGGCAGTGGTGGAAGGGGGAATTACCGTCCCGCCAACCTTGGAATAGGGCGGTAATTCCCCTTTCCACCAAGGCGGTGCCGGTATTTTACCGGCATGGACCAAGGTGCTAATAGCACCTTGGTCCTCCGCCTTCCGTGTAATGAGGCCCTTAGTCTAACTTGTGTACCATCTAGTATTCTGCATTTAGACTAATTTGTGACCCACCTGGATTTATTTGCATCTAGCCCATTGCTGCCCCAATTGCTTTACCTGCCCTCAGCCTGACCATGACACACCCTCCAGGGTCCTTTGCTTCCAGTCTATTGGTGCCGTGCAAGCGATAACCGCATTAGCCCAGCTTTCTGTTCCACCCGAGAGCATTGCACCTAGCCTAACTGCTCCCTACACTGGCCACCGGCTCCCAGCCCATGCGCAGGCCCCTCTTAGGACCACACTAGTTCCTCACCTTTTCGGTGTCTTAACTCATCCCCGCATATCCCATGACCACTCCCAACCATTGCCTTCAGTAATCGACTAAGCTAGCCTAGCTTCACCTCAACCACTTCAATGCTCTCAGCTATGATAGGTTGGATAGTGTTCACCATGTTTCCCTTCTGCCTCGTCCAAGCTGACACTCCTTGCACTAATAACTACTTCCTCACCATCAGTAACGGCCTCACCAAATTAGCCTGCCCGAGACACCACCCCATCCTTTGCCCCACCCCCTTCCTCCCAGTCACACCCCCCTTCCCATGCCTCATCAGTCAGACTCTCAGCCACAAGGACCGCTGCACTATAATTAAGGAAGACCTCCCAACCTCCACCAATCCTACCGACCGACGCACACTCCCCAAACAATCAGTCAATGACAAAACACACCCCATCTCAGGGATTGAGAGAACTTCCCACCTAAGAACACGCACCAAACTGCCCTACTACAATCACACCCCCATGACCCCACCACCCAGACCACCCAAACCCACGGCCCCCAAAACAAACAAAAAGCCAACTCACCCATCAGCTACAAACACCTCGAGAACCTCTACAGAGCCTAGCAACCTATCAGTTAAGAATGCATCCACAAAGGATACCAAACCTCCCGTGAGCCTCATAAATGCACTTATCAACGCCCGCTCCTTAGGAGCCCACGCCATAGAAATACATGATCTTATCACCGAGCTTGACTTAGACCTATTAGTAATTACAGAAACCTGGTTACACCAAGCGTCTGGCCCTCTGTTAGCACTAGCCGTCCCACCAGACAACTCTATTCTCAGAGCTGACAGAACCACCTCCCCAGGTGGCGGTGTTGCTATCATAACTAAAAACACTCTCAAAATAGGATCTAGCTGTATTGAATTAATTGCAGGATATGAACTACTGCTCGCTAAACTAGTCATGAATGAAAACACCACAATCAACATTGTGGTTATATACAGAACGCCTAGCACCAATAGCCACCCAGAAACAGACATCCCACTAATACTGGCACCCATCCTTAAACCGCAAACGAAATGCATCATCATTGGTGACCTGAGTCTTGGCTTCAATGATGACCAAGACACCAAAGCCACCTCCCTTCTCCTGGCACTTAATGACATGAACTTCTGCCAACACATAAATGTCCCCACCCACAACAAGGGTAGAACCCTGGATTGGATCCTCACCCTAAACACCAAAATCACTATAGGCCCAATCACCCCTCTCAGCAGGACAGACCACTTTTGCATAGAATTCACTATCACAAGTGACGATCCTTGCCCGCCTAAAGACAGAATTATGGACACCATTGAAAGCAAAAATCCCAAAAAACTCACAGTAGAGAACCTTGACCCCGCTCTGAAAACAATTCTAGAAGCTCACTCAATCATTAGCAATGATCCTACCACCCTCGCGGAGCATTACCACAAATGCCTCTCCACAGCGATTGATACAATAGCGGCAGTTACCACCAAACTAAGACGTGTTAATAAAAAATCTAACTTCTGGTTCAATGAAGAACTAGTCACCCTAAGAAGGAAAAAATGCTCTCTCGAACACTCCCATAACAAACACCCCTCCGCTGACTCGGCCAAAGCCTTCAAAGATGCTAATACTATCTACAAAACAACCATCATTTCCCACAAAGCCAATGCCTACAATGCTCGTATCAGTAATGCAGCATCAGATTCCAAAGAGCTTTTCTCTATATTCAGAGAATTGAAAACCCCCTAACTACTGATACACCGACTAATGCAACCAAAGAATGGTGCACTAACATACAAGACGCACTGGCCTCAAAAATTGCTATGTTGCAGAATAAAATCACATCCAAAAGACTACTCCTAGCTGAAAAAAACTCCCCCACCCCCAACCCCGCTGCCTCCTCTAGTGACAACACCAACCCTTCCCTCCAATTCACACCCGTCACCCAAGACCTTGTATTCGACACCATATCCAAACTTAAAGCGTCCAATTACAAAGGGGACTCTGTCCCAGCCAAACTAGTCAAAGCCTGTGCCTCCACCCTGACACCCACCATCACCAAATTTGTCAACGCCTCCTTCAACTCCAACATAGTACCTACCTGCATCAAAGAAGCCTGGGTTACCCCGCTTCTAAAAAAAACGAACCTAGACCCCACCATTCCGACTAACTATCGCCCCATAACCACGATGCCGTTTTTACTTAAAATCATTGACAAATTAGCCTACAACCAAGTCCAAACCCATCTGGAATCCAATCAGCTTCTCGGCACCAGACAATCAGGCTTTAGGCCTAACCACAGTACGGAAACAGCCCTTCTGGACCTCAAAATCCAGATGGATGCTATCAGAGATTCTGGGAAACTCTGCATCCTCTTGCTGTTGGACCTTTCTGCAGCATTTGACCTGGTGGACCATGATAAACTCTGCACCTCACTGGCCAGAGAGTTTAACTTCTCCAGGGAAGCCACTGCATGGGTGAAATCCTTCCTAACTGACCGTACCTCCAGAGTATCCATAGGGAAAGAAGCGGCCAACCCCATCCCAGTCCCCATAGGAGTGCTCCAAGGCTCCTGTCTCTCCCCTACACTATACAACGCGTATACCAAACTCCTGTTCTCAGCTCTAGACGACATGGGTGTCATATAGACAAACTTTGAGGACGACACCCAGATCCTCATACCCCTTACAGGCAACTACGACCAGGACACTGTAACTATCAATAAAATATACGTCATCATACAAAACTGGATGGCTTTAAACAGCCTTTGTCTCAATGATGACAAGACAGAAGTCCTCATTGTAGGATCATCAGCCTAAATAGCAAACCTCCACCCTGACTATTCCTCCATCAATATCGATGGTACCGCCATTCCCGTTCTGAAGCAAGTCAAAACATTGGGAGTGTACATTGACGCCAACCTCACCATGACTAAACAGATTAATGGGCTCGCTTCCTCCACGGCTTACACCTCCAAATTCATTGCTCTCAGCCGACAGTTCCTGACCCCAGGTAATTGCCTCACCCTAGCCAGAGCCCTGGTTCTTTCGAAATTGGATTATTGCAACGTACTATTACTAGGCACATCCAACGCCAACCTAGCTAAAATGCAATTATTGCAAAACAAAGTCCTAAGAGCAGCTTTAGGTATAAAAAAATCAGACCATATTTCCAAGACCAGAAAGGACGCTCATTGGCTCTCTATCAAAGCTAGAATCATCTTTAAAACATTAGATGCCTGACCAGAAAAGGACCTATCTATCTCAACAACACTCTTCACCCAAAAGATGACAGGAGATCATTAAGATCTAACGACAAACTCCTCCTGGCTCCTCCCCCCTTCAAATCCATGAGAGCCGGGGGTAGCAGCTTCACCGCTCTAGCCCCCAAACATTGGAACACCCTACCTATTACTATCAAAAAAGAATCCTCTTTCACGGCCTACAAGAAATTGCTAAAAACCTGGTTATTCAACCAATATTAGAACCTATGGACAAGTATCTGCAATATAATATTTTGTTAGTTAATATTTGTAAACTGTATATCCTGAAATGTAATATAACCAATGTAACAATGTCTTACCAATATCTAAGCTGTCTTGTAACCACGCCGTGACACCCGAGGGTCTGGGCGTGTAACAAATAAATAAAATAAAATAAAAAATAAAATTAAATACTAAAATTATAAATGCTTTCTGATCAGAGTCTTGCATACTGTGAAACATTTAGTAAGTACCTAATCAAACCCACTTACTACATTATCACATTACTGCACACAAAACACAGACACACAACAACACATACAAATATAGCATATACAGGGAAAGTGAAGTAAGCAAAAAAACAGCAGTATTACCCGACAATCTTCATAACCTAACTGATTATCTTCATGCACATAAATGATTGCTCTGCTTCAAAGCTACTACTTCCCTGTGTACAACTATCACATATTGTGACTAGATCCTAAAGAAAGTAGTGTAAGTGCAAAGTGTACAAATATGAGCATATCCAGGAAAAGTACAGTAATAAAAAAAACAACAGAACTATAGGACAGTGTTGATAACTTTAATAATCATCTTCATAGATAGAAAGCATTGCTGTCTTCCAAGTCTGTGTTTTCCCCTTTGTATATGTTTCATATGCTGTGAGTGGACCCTAAGTGAATTACTGTAAGAACATATTTGAAGTATAAGTCTACAAATATAGTACTTTGTACTATATTATAGGGAATTTTTAGTTCCTGACTGTTACTGCACTAGATATGTCAGTAAAGGAAAAAAGAGCGAGCCAGACATGTGATGTCATTGGTGATGTCATCAATGTCATTCGTGATGTCATCTTTGATGTTCTGGGTGTTAGTCTTAGCAGTGCACGGTGGTGGTGTGAGTTATGGTTGCTTAGCTTACCATAACTGGCGAATTTCAGGGGATTTTCGGTTTTACTTGGAACCATAACGTCCATTTAACACATTTTTTTCACTGAATATATATATATATATATATATATATATATATATATATATATATATATATATATATATACATACATATATATATATATATATATATATATATATATATATATATATATATATATATATATATATGTTATAGGGCAGTGAAAGCCGCCCTATAGGACAGGTGAGTCAGTCTCCCATAGGAACCCCTTAACCATCTATTCTATTGTTAATAACTTTTGATTCGAGTAACAGATCTGACAGACATTTCCAAAGTGATTATGGACTCGTGTCCCCCACCCCAGACTGCAAAGTTTTGTAAAGATATGTTAAAAAATAATAAAGATAACAAAGTTATTAAGAAGACAAAAGATTATTTTTCCCAAAGGTGCGGCCTACATCCCAATCATTGTCCCACAGACAAACAAGGTCAATGTTTGCCAAAGTGCACAGCCCAAACCTCTGGACGGATTTGGACCAGGTCCAAAAGAACTTGGGCATGAAGAGTTGACTCGCAATCCATTCATGGTTTGGTGTTATTCTGTGCAGTAGTTATTTAAATATTTGACGGAGAAGGATAGTTATATGTCCTATGGTGCATTGCAGGATCATACATTTCAGAAATTAAAAAGACATGAAAAAGCTGCCATCTTGTTTTTCTCTCAATGTGAGAGATTTTCGAGGTTATAGCCGACAATATGGGAAAATGAAACACATGAAAAAAGCTATTTGCTGGTAAAGAAGCATGCAAGTGCCATCAGGCCAGAGGTGGGGTTGGAGGGTCTAGAGGGCACCAAGTGAAATTTCAGAGTTGGAGGTGGTCTAGGGACTGAGGGTTATAGGTTAAATGTTTGAATCAAAAGGTTCGAAATACAATAGGGTCGAAACAAAAGGACCGAAAACAAAAGGTTCGAAAAAAATGTATTTTGTTTTATATTTTTTTATTTTTTGGGGGGTCCCCTACCAACCCCCGTTTTTGTGGTAAGAAAAAAAATCGAACCTTTTGTTTTCAGTCCTATTGACCCAAACCTTTTGTAATTGCACCTTTAACCGGACACCGGGACTGAGTTTGCAACACAAAACCTTCTGTAGCCTCGGCTATAGCCGACATCCCAAAGCAAACTGTGTAACAGAAGCAGCGTGTGCTGTGGGGGAAAAGGGAGAGGACAGGGGTTGTGAGAAGGCCATCTAGGGAGTGGGGGGACTTGGCACAGGTGAGGGCCTGGGGACAGGAAATCTTTTTTGATTTTTTTTGCAGTTTTTCCGATATTCACGGCTACAGATAGCCGAGGGAATGTGTAGTTCAGTACCCGCAGTTACAGTTTTCGTTAAGATATTTTTACAGCTATAGTGATGTCGAGGGTGAAAAATCACTGGCCGTAGCAGAAAGCAGGGCCAGTGACACGATTGCCATTCAGGTTTCCCATCCATGCAGTAACGAGGATTGACCCTGCTTAGCTTCAAAGTGAGGAAGAGGCCAGTCTCCTCAGGCCATACTGCCCGATAAATGAGCCAAAGTTACAAGACCACTTAGAGAAACGTGCCATTTGTTTCCTTGCTTTGAAGCTAAACAGGGTCAGTCCCAGTTACTGCATGGATGGGCGACCGAATGGGCATCCAATTATTATTATTATTTTTTAACCATGCTACTGTCAGTCCTTGAAAGTTTTGCACTCAGAGACCATATTTTGCCTTTTGGTGCATTGCATTCTGGTTTTTGCAGTCTCCCAGTCAATAATAAACAAAGAAAGATATGTTTACAGTAACAGTGAGTTTCCCATTCCTGCAGTAACTGGGACATGCCCTGCTTAGCTTCAAAGCAAAAAAGGGGTCAGCCCCCTGAGGAAATGTTGCCTAATAAATGAGCCCACCTTACAAGACCACTTAGAGCAGCATGGCCCGAGGGGTCCAGATCCTTCCTTGCTTTGAAGTTAAGCAGGCTTGGTCCCAGTTATTGCATGGATAGGAAACAGCCCACAGTCCAGAATGCTGTGTGTTTTCCTAGTTTTAAATATCTCATAACACACGGCATCCGCATAATTTTTATTAAAACTTGCTACTGTCAGTCCTTGAAAGTTTTGCACTCAGAGACAATTTTTTTGCCTTTTGCTGAATTGCATTTAGATATTTGTAGTCTCCCAGTCAAGATGGGGGGAATACACTTTTGCCTATCATAGTACACTTTTTGCCTATCATAGTTCTATAAGGATTTATATATTTGAGTGACATTATGGTATTTGTAATTTTTAAGTTATCCCACAAAGCAGAATAGGTCACAAGTAAAGGACACATGTGGGTTGGTAGCGTACCTTTTCGTCAGAGGGCGGATGCAACCCCTTGGGCTTTTTTTGATATTGGTAAGCTTGCTCAAGTATTTGGCTACCAGAATTGTACTCAGTTGTCATGTTGCCAGTGCAGATGCTTACTCACAAGACCACAAGCACTTGTTTCATATTGGGATTTAGTTGTCCAGGCAACATTTCATGACAGATAGCTGGGTTTAAATGGTGAGCATATTTATTGGAATATTTCCTCTCCCAGGTTATTTTTCAGGTGTTCACGACTTTTATTAAAGGTCCACTGGTATTTTGTCTTGCACACTTTCATCTAAGGAGTAGGTCGATTGAACTACATTTGTATATTTCACTTTAAGATATATGTTCACTTACTGTGCATTTATTCATGGATGACAGCTTTTGATTTTCACTATGGGTGCAGAAAGTACTGGGCATATGTTATTCCTGCAGCCGGTCATTTTTTTCTTGTTTCTGTGCCGCTTAAATGTTGGTTGGGGTCGTGTGATGTATCACAACAGTCACCAAGAGACCAGCTATAAAACAAAGGGTTTGGAGCACGTTGCTTAACCTAAGTGTGTGGTCCATGGCAAATTGTTTAATCTCACTCCGCATTGCCTAAAAACATTGTGAGTTCTCAAATCCTGCAGTCTTTTATACATAACAATACCACTGTCAAAATAGGACAAAATTGGTTTGTTGTTGATGAACGTCTTTGAGCGATGGGTTGCAAGTGTTTTAAAATATAGAGTGGACGTACCCACCGAAGGCCATGTCTAATGGTTTGGGAGAGTTCGGCCATGCACACCAGTCATGACCAAAGGCCATGGCTAGTGGTCTGGTAGCATTTTAAAAAGGACAGTGGGCAGTGCATGCTAGTGGTCTGGAAGTGTTCTAAAATATATGTAATAACAAAACCCTTGGAATTCAAGGAAAAACCTTTAGTTGCAGGGACATTAAGGTGAACAATACATTGTAACAAAACCTTTGAAATTCATGTAAACAAATGTAGTTGCAGGGACGTTAAGGTGAGAACTTAACACAGCAAAACCTCTGAAATTCAGCTGAAGCCATCTTAACTTCACGCCCCGTGTTGCACAGCCTATGACCACAATGATGACATTACAAATCACATCACTGATGCCATCGTATAGAACCGATTACATCAATAATAGAATTAGACATAACATCATATATCACTTCTTCTCTGTCTGATCCTGTACCCTCAGTTCATATTCCTAAAGGGTATACTTCTCTTGTCTCATATCTTACATCTTTCTGTAATATCAATCTACAATTCTCTACTTTTCCAACTTCATTCAAACACGCTACAGTTATTGCTATTTTGAAGAAACATTTTGCTGATTCTTTCTTGACTTCTAATTTTCTCCTTACTACTGTATCTTTCTAAAATACTTGAGCGTATTGTTTATTCTGAAGTCTCTACTTTAGTTTCTGACAACATTATTCCTCCTCGCTTTCAGTCTGGTTTTTGTCCCGTTCATTAATGTATTAAACATTATATTGGAGTGTTGTTGTCAATACAGGAATCTAATCATACATACACATATGCGATGGCTACATCATGCCCCATACAAGTGCAATATTTTGAATCTGATAATTTTGGATAGTAAAATAATAAAGGCTACCTTATCAGAGTTTTGAGTAATGTTAAACATAGAATGAATAGCTAACAATCCAAGACTTGCTACACACTTGTGCTAGTACAAACAATACATAGGATGATCCACAATGCATACAAATCAGAGGCACCTACAGGGAAACTAAAGTAAGGAAAAAACAACATCACCAGAAAATGAATTGTGTGTTTCAGGCATGCTTATTGCCCCGTGTATGTACACCATGAGCTGAGACCAAACCTTAAGGAAAGTACTGTAAGAACATACGACCAGGTTAACATCTAGATATTTAGCACATTTTGAATTTTCATATTCTGACTGCTAGTGAACAAAAACACCTGGCCTAGATGTCAGTGAACAAAAACAAGTGGCCTAGATATGTGTTGTCATCAATGATGTCATCAATGACATTTATGATGTCATCTTTGATGTCCTGGGTGTTAGTCTTAGCAGTGCACACAGGTGGCATGAGTTATGGTTGCTTAGTGTACCATAACTGGTGAATTTCAAGGATTTTGGTGTTTTACTTGTAACAATAACATCCCTTTCACAACTTTTTCATTTAATTTCATAGGTTTTTGTTAGTGCAACTTAACCATAACGTCACTTCAACAAAGTTTTCAGTGAATTTCATAGGTTTTTAGTGCAGCTTAACCATAATGTCCCTTTTACAATGCTTTTTCAGTGAATTTCATAGGTTTTTACTAGTGCACCCTTAATCTGCTGCAAGTTCCTTATATTATACACCCCCCCAATGTGGAAACAATGGAGTCCGCAGACCGCGTGGTAATCCGCGGAGGTCGGACAGCAATTACAAAGCCCAGAATCATAGGGTAGACCCAAAAAAGTTGTACACATAAACCAACAAACACATGTAAATGAAATCATTACTAATTTTACAACATGCAAATATACCTTTTGTACAGACACTTACTTAAAAAATACAAATGTTTTCATTTAGCACACATTACAATGGAATACACCAATCAAAACCATAACTGTATACTTCAGATAATTGCCTCAATAGAACGCTTCATAGAGATTGACAAACACCAGGTGCTTATTGAAGAACAAATTCTCACTAAATAGTAAGCGCATTATATTTATTTCTCTATTATTAGCTTGCATTACATAAACATGTGTAATAAGACAGAAGCCCTTTTTGTCTCACCGAAATGACAAACATACTTGAGTGATTAGAGGAGAACTTCCCAAAAGAAGAAATGAGTGATGATAAAATCTTGAATGGTACACAATACATATTTTAATGTAAACAAATAATGTTATTAGTACACACTTTACTAAAATAATAATTTCTGTTTTTCTTACAGTTCATAGTGTTCATGAAGAAACCGTGCCCCTGTTTAATTGTGCGCAATCCCACGAATCACAAACAGAAGCCCTATACCCAACTGTAAATAATCAAATCATGAACTTGTCTACAAAATTAGATGAACTAAGTAATGAATTAATAAAAACTTTTGCAATATGTGGAAAATCATGTCATAAAATGTTTACATACCACTGTCCTTCTTGCACCTGTCCCCCTTGTCCCAGCAATCATCTCTATCAAATTCTGAAAATTGTAATCAAAGACTCTTTGATGAAACCTCACTCCCTTCCTCCCCTCATCATTATTGTTTAGAAATTCCTAATTCTCCTATTTATGTTTCCCATTACGCTACCCCATCCCTTTCATGAATACATGTATTTAATTAAACTATACATGTGTTGTATATCATTGTGTGATATTGTTTTTTTAAAAAGCCCATTATGAGTCCACGGACAGCACACTGTCCAAGGTGTCTGCACTCAAAATGGAGGTGCCCCCAAACAGTCACGATGTCCGGACATGTCCGGTTTTGCATGATGCAGTTTTAATTAGTCTGCGAACACTGCACCTGTTCTATGGACACCCAGCACATGCGCCTTGCGATTCCCACCTAATGGGTGTCCGCGGATGGCTGTCAGGGCCACGGACGGGCGTGGATGTCACATGATGACCCTGTGTGGCATGACAGGGGTGTCCGTGACCGCGGACAGTTTAAAACTGGATTTTCCACCAATCTAAGGTGTTTCAAGCTGAAATGTTACCCTTGAACACCTCCAAGACCCATTCTTGATTAATCTGGCAACGTTTTACAACTTTTCAAGGCCTATTTTCGATTCAGTTGTCAGCGGACAGCACAACTGTCCATGGACAGTTTCTCAGAAGGGACCCACCCATTACCTTTCCTCAGTCTCAATCTGGCTATCCAGTAGAAAGCATCTTGCAGCGCCTGCTTTGGAGATAACTTGCAATACTGCATCAATGGCATCTGCTATGGCCATATCTGCTTCCCAACCTCCCCCACCACCACCGCCACCATCACCATCTGGAGGGTCTGGAGGGTCTAGACAGGGGAACAAGCACAGCAATACTGATGAGGATCAAGAGGAAGCAGAGGATGAGGTGGAGGAAGTCCCTATCTCCAGTATTTGGTGTGAGTCCTGGGTGTGGCAATTTTTTACGACTGTTGGAAATGTCCCAAAGGCTTGTGCAAGCAAGGCTCAATGCACTGAGTGCAAAGTTGTACTCAGTCACAGAAAACCTGGCTTGTATTCCTATGGGACAGCTTCAATGTGGCACCACACTAAATCTAGCCACCCGACTGAGGAAGGCGATACCTTTCTCAGGTATGAGTAGGTTGACATCCTCCACCTCATCATCTTCAACTGCTCCTGTTACCACAAAGGATACTCCTTTGGGACAGAGGATCCCAGCATTGGCTTCACAGGCCATACAGAACACTGTTGACCCTTACCTTTCGAGGTTGACAGTGCTATGTTTGTACTCTGAAGCACTGATCTGTAGGGGAGAGCAGTTTCACAGTGCTTTCAAGGCTGCAGTCACGAAACACAAGAAACACTGCCCCCACCTTAAATGTAAGGCCCGCCCAACATCTTCCTCTGTCCACCTGCTCCTTTGTCTCTGTGGTTGGTACCCCTACTCTCCCTTCCCTCGCCTACCTTGACTCTCCTAAAAAAGTCAACAAAATTACTAAACCAAAAAAAAAAACAAAAGAAAGGTTCCTTTAGGAGCCATCTTTCACAGTTAAAAAATGGAAGTGAGAAAAAAAAGTCACAGGCACATTTTCAGCCTGCATAGTCCGCCGAGAGCACAGTAGTCTGTGGACATCTAAAACATTCCAGGCGTGGGGTGGGAGAGTGAAATCATTTTAATTGTTATGTGTTCAAAAATGGTGACCTTAATAGAATCTTTTTTGTGTTTTTGACTTTTATATTTTTTTTAACTTTTGGTTTTATAAACCGAACTAAGAAACATTTTACTGAATTTTATTATTTCTTCTCACTTTCATAAAAACTGCTTCAAAGCATTTTTAATGTTTTTCAGAAAAATCTGATTAACAACATCAGTTAGATGGACGCTATCTCTGCGAAAAATTTTGGCAATATCAAATTTAATGTTCTCATTATTAAAAGATGTCATGCCAATATCTCACAGAAAAGCATACAAAGCTTTATTGTCATTGCGCCTTGCATTTTCCATTTCCCGACAAAATAAACTCGAACGCATCACAAATATTTTTTGAATTTGGGAACATTTCCTTTGACTTTCTCAATGTCTCCTTGATTGCAAACTGCAATGAAATTCCAGTCACATAACCCAAACTGTTTCCTCCACAATGAAGAATAATAATGTCCGGATGTTTCAATTGAACCATATTTGCACAAAATGGGAGCAAGTCCACCCACTTCATCACTTACACTCCATACCATGACACTTCAAATTCATGGAATCCAAGATTTTGCACCAATCCACAATGCTCTGCATATACCTTCGACCAATGGACCCAAGAGTCTCCCAAAATCCACACAATCTCAAACACATAGCCATAGCCATTTTCAGTGCTCTCAAAACTCCTACTAATAATCTCCTACTACCCTCTCTTCCTGTATACCACACCCAGGAAACCTAATTGGTTGATTCCCTCAAAGTCCGCGGACACCCATCACTGTCAGCGGTCTCCACAGTCCCCTTTCCATACCAGGCATTCTTAAAATACCTGGATGTGGCACGTGCCATCCGCACACTAGCGCAGCGTCTGCGGACTTCGTGGTCAATCAAAGGGGTGGGTGGGAGTGTAAACTCAATTTCAGTTATTTGTTCTTTAGTGGTGGCTCTGAAAAGAAACATTTTTTTTTCCGTTTGGGTTTGTTAACAAATATTATTTTTTCAGTTTTTTGCATTTATTTACAGTATTACTGTATACTCTACATCTTGCCTTACCATTTTCATACAGGAACTTTTTCAATGCATTGTGACACACCATCAGACCTTAAATTGTCATTCTGAAAAGATGACATTCCTGCAGCATATACAAAAGCAGATATGGCTTTATTGACAAGCTGCCTTGACTCTTCCATTTGTGGACTGAAAAAGTTTATTGGACATATGCATGTATGCCTCTGATTTATTTCAGAAACAATCTTCTTGGCAGAAGGAAACAGTTGCATCATGCTTTTAAGGAAATGCTTCAGGGCAACCTGCAAATACACTCGAGTCACATACCCCAAACTGTCCCCTCCACAATGCACAATTAAAATGTTTGGACATTTAAATTGAGCCATACTCTTGCATAATTAAAACAAGCTTCCCCAGTTTAAGCCACAAACTACATGCCACTAAACTTACACTTCTGCCAATCCAATACTTCAAAAGATGCCATGATTATCAGCATACACCTTCAATGAGAATTGAAGAGTCCCCTAAAACACACTGACTCAGCCTTCTCAAACACATAGCCATAGCCATTTTCAGTGCTCTCACAACTTCTGCAAACAAAACTCCTGCTACCCTCTCTTCCCGTACACCACACCCTGCAAACATAATTTGCTGATTCCCACAGTCCCCTTTACATGCCAGGCATCCTCAAAAGACCCGGATTTGGCATGTGCCATATGTTCACTACCACAATGTCCGCAAACCTCGTAACACAGGGACAGCCCTTCTACCCTTTCCACTTCCATGTTATCAACACTCCCTCATTGGCTGCTTTCAAAGAGTCACACATGCATTCACCAATCATATCCAAAAACTCTACACCTAACCCTTTCATCTCCGTTTAACACTTCAGATGTACACCTGAACTCTGAGACTACATTTCTCCTGTTAATCAAAGGAAACTGCATCAAAGACTACTCGAAAACTGTCCAAGATTTTTATTTCTAAATTCACCAAGATCTGCATCTAACAAGACATAGTACAGAAATGCTTATATTTGAACAAATATTTTCTTCAACTCTTTAACAAATATATATATATATATATATATATATATATAGAATGTTCCTGCTACTTACCCGGTAATACACTTCTCAATAAGCATATTCTCTTTTGTAACCACCCTAGCAAATGCCATGTAGCATTCAGCACCTGCTCACATGAAGCAGAAATAATTACAATGCTCTGCGTTTAAAAATGTTTCTTTCTAAGAGCAATTTCATGAAATTTAAAAATGCATATCGGCATCTGTGTGTCACTCTTTTATAAAAGAAAGGAAAAGCAGATAGAACAGATTTGTAGATTTGTGGACCATTTTTAAGTGACACGTAGTGTGCACCAGTTTAATATGTTGGCAGCACATGCATACATCCCAACATCACCCATTCCAATCTGTAGGTGCTTATCAAGTCTTCATTTTTCCTTTGCATTTGTGACTTCCAATTCCACTTCTTCGATTATAAAACTCAAAATACAAGTCCCAGAATGCAAAGAAAAAAACAGGACTGAACTTCAAGATTTGAAACTTTGACATTTATATTGATTGAAACATATAAATGCTTTGCATTTCAAAATGTTTCTTTTTAAAAGCATTTTGCTAAAAGTAAAAAAAAATACATATGTGCATTTATAGCAACACTATGTCACTTTTTCATAAAAGAAAGGAAAAGCAAATAGAATAGATTTGTTGACCATTTTTAAGTGGCAGTTAGTGTATGCCAATTTAATATGTTGGCAGTACATACATACACCCCAATCTCACCCATTCCGATCTGTAGGTGCTTATCCAGTCCTGATTTTTCCTCTATAATCTGGGACTTGTACTCCAACTTTTATAATCTGAAAAATTGACTACAAATCCCACAATGCAAACAAAAAATCTAGGACTACATAAACACCTACAGATTACAATGCATCATGTTGGCAAGTATGCATATACTCCTAACATATTAAGCGTCCACACATCACCTGCCATTTAAAAGTGTACTACAAATCATTTCCATCAACTGTTCTTCTCTTTTACAAAACATTACACACAGATGGCCTCATTCCGAGTAGGGCGGTAAGGGTTAACGGTCACCGGTAACAAGACCGGTGCCGTTAAACCCTTACCGCCCTACTACGAGTTCCCTTTGTGGATCCTTCCTTAACGCCTGCTTTTAGCAGGCGTTAAAGACGGGACCCGCAAAGGGACTCTGGGGTCAATAACGGTACTGTAATTTACGGTACCGTTATTGCCGCCTTCCCATTGAGCCCTATGGGGGCTCAAATGGGAATGGGAATGGCCCTGCTGAATGGGGAATTACTGGTCCCTCCGACCTCGGAATGGACTGGTAATTACTCCATTCACCAGGCTGGAGTTTGGACTAATTCAGAGGCAGCCAATGCCGCAAATAGCGGCGTGGTTACCTCTGAACTCGGAATGAGGCCCAGAGCTTCTATAAATGCACATACACATTTCTTAACTTTCATGAAAATGCTCCTAAAACAAACATTTTTAAACATACAGCAATTTAATTAACTGTTTTTCCCAACTCCTCCTACCTTCATAAATAATAACCTTGCTTACTAAAATTACTTCACCATTACCATATATCCCCACTAACTTTCTTTTACAATTACAGGAAAGGAGCACATTGCTGAAGACAAGAGCCAAAAAATGAATGCCCTTCACAGTCTACAAAGTAAGTACATTAATGTACCATGTATATGTATGTCATTTCAACAGCACAGTTCCACTATATATTACCTCAGACTACTCTTTTCGAACCAACATTTCTTTCACTCTAACTCATTATGCTGCACCATTCAGACTCTTTCTATTCCCATATAAACACCACCATTGCAACACAGACTGTTTTCCTGAAAAAGCACAATGTCCCTAATGATTCAATCACACCACCAATACCTTACTCACTAACCCAATGCCATCCCACCTCTACAGACTCTTACTCTCACAACCTTCCCAACCACACCTCACAATCAAACAGCACTGTATTAAGCTCTCCATTCACACCCACACGCCCATTCACAATACATGCATATACATTGCACAACTTTCCAACCCACATTTTCTCTTTTCCCAAGAGTTGCAACAAAATTCCTACTAAAAAGCAACTCCATAGAAACGAAAGGAAAAACAGAACTGATAAGAATAAAACCAAACCATGTAGTCAGCCACCTCTAAAACAATTTAAAAAAGTAAAAAATATGTACAAAGAGAAGCACACCTACTAACAAACCTAACACTGTATCCATCAGTGTTAAAGTAGTCACAGAAAAGCAATCCAAAACATGTTCCACTCTAGAGTTCTTCACAATCTTATAAAAACAGCTGCAAAGTGACATGCTACCCTTAAAAACTACTGCAGGAGGGAGACTAATTCTCAAAGCTCTAACAGTGCTTTTCTACTAAAGAGAACATTGTTTATATTGATTTTAAACAGGATAATACCACTAACTAAATGAATCAATACATTACAAAAAGTACTTCTAAATATGTGCAGTGTCAATATAGACACCTTTTTAAATTTCTGTGATGGTGAATGGATACACACAAGCAGCACTGAACAATATTTCAATGAAGAAGCTTATAAACAAGAACAACAAAAAACAATTGCCATAGACAATAATGGTTGAGGGTATGAAACGGCAGAAGACACCATTATGACAAAAGAAAGCCTTATAGAAAAAAGGTTGCCAACAAACCTTCAACCAAATGCTTTAAATCTTTACCACAAATCCTCAATCACTATGTGAAACTAAAAGACAAATGTAGAATGAAAACTTTACAAACCATGGACTCACAGCCACACTGGTCTCTGAGGACATTCATTAGCCTGTATTTAGGGAACTGCTTGCAAAAGCACCTTCCACCACATCAAAATGTTAGCAACACACCATTCTGTTATACGGAATCTTGTGCATAGACTATACTATGCAAAAAAGTCCTGCTCTAGTACTGCAAAATTTAAATAAAATTCTCCTACATGGAACAGCCAAAGAACTGCTTCTAGAAATAGAACACATCCAAAGTAAATACTTTGGAAATTAAGTTGACTTATAAAATTCTGTAACTTCAGAAAACATTACCGAAAACCTCATAAACACCAATGTCCTAACAAAGACATACAAAAAAGAAACAGCTAAGTTTCAAAACACATCTGCTGCAACACCAGATCAAGTATGTGTCTGTTGTCACAAAACCTTTTTATGAAAACAGCACCATAATAGTAGATATAACCTACAAAATAGAGGACTACGAGGAATCCCAATGGTTCCAATTAGCTTTATATCTAACAGCAGAAACTAAATACAAAATAACTGACCGCTCAATAGTTGGCACATACTGCAACACAAAGCGTGACAACAACCTAATGCCATCGCATGCTATCACTTATAACTTTAGAGCGTAATAATCCAAACAGTTCACCCATTTCCAGCTACAATATGCCTTCAACTGAAATCAGCCAAATTACCTCCATCCGAGTTACTAAAGGGCATCTGTGGCAAAGTGTATATATGCCATTAGATCTCAAAGAACATGTAGAAACTCTAGGAGTACAGCGACTAATATCTCAATCTTTGATTGTACTAGTTAATGGTGTACCCACAAAAGACAAAACAATTTGGCACCAACTAGTCGACTTAAACAAAGTTAGACAAGCCCTACAATATCTGAAAGAAAACAATGGATACGACACAGATATAAACATAGAGGAAAACATAAGAGAAACCACCCAAATAATTCAAGACTCACCAGCAACTGGCCAATTTTAATGCGTAGATCCTGTTACTGCAGCCAACATTTTAGACCAATATATAATTCACCCACTACACTCCAAAGACACCTTTGATGATGCATTAGAAACATATCAAATGCATCAAGCCAAAGTATCCCCAATGAGCATATGGGAAAAAGGTGTTGAAGCACATTCTTTTCCTCTACTCTTTCCTACAGGAAAAGGAGGACGATATGATGAAAGGTCCACACAAATTAGTGCATCAGAATATCGCTCTTTAAGAATGTATTCTGATGACTCCACATTTGGAAAAATGCTGACTACATTTTCCACCTCCTCTTCAAAAGTGAACTAGCTAGTTATGGAGTTGCAAACACATTAAAAACAGGCTCTAACTTGTTAAACATGTCCTCTACCCAACTGCTTCAAAAGATGAAAGACAACGATGAAGTTTTGAAGTCAAGTATCACAAATCTCTTGGCAAACATGCATGGTACAAAGGAATACTGGCTCTGACGTCACACTGATGTACATTGTATGCTAAGGAACATAGGCCCACCCACATGGTTTGTTACTTTAAGTTGTGCAGACGACTTGCATGACTTCTTACGCACTGCAAACCAAAATAAAGGTGGAATAGATATAAAACACCAGGAGGATTCAGTTCTCTTGACCTTGTCAATCTATCAAGATACTTTCACCATCGTTTCATTGGTTAGCCCTTAGACGCTGCAGCATGTAACAAGTATATGCTTTTTAACAACTGTGTATTGAACAAATGCTATTCAAAGCTGTGCTAACTTCACACATATATAGGAAATGTTTGAGCTTACCCATCACAGTCATGTATGTCTTTACCTAGCCTCACTCACATAGTTACTACCATTTGTAATTCTAATTGCATACATTAGGGTCCCCTATCGTTCTCTCTACCAGTGCCAGTCAGATACAGCCTCATACTGCTAGATTTGTCACCAGCTAGCCTTACCATAGTAGACATCTAACACCAAGTATTGTTTCTATATAGTTAAGCTATTTAATTGTATTGTTACCTCTACCTCTACCTCAGCATGTACACCCTGCCCCTTTACCTATGCATACTTGGCACTGTGCTCACCTTTAAGAGCATACTCATTCATCACAGGTTAGAGCCCGCCATCTCCCACACGATGGACATCATGCATACATCCACACACCCCACTCACCACATCACACATGTAGTCACACACGCAGCTAACCGTCAGCACAGACTGTACAGACTCAGAACTCACACCCACCCCATGAACATCTCTGCCATTCCGAAACAGGTAGAACACAGAAACACCCGTTTGAGTTAACGCACTCACACAACAAACACCAGTCACCACAACTTAACTACCCGCAAACTCACCAATACCAAGCTCATCCACTTAATGCCCAGCCTCAACACCACCAAACAAAATACCTCACCTATAACAGGCGCCCCACGACCCACTAAAAAAGAACCATCAGCCTCTGCACCTCAAATGCGCCCTACTCAATGTACGCTCGCTTAATGCTCATGCGCTAGAAGTTAATGATTTAATCACCAGCCAGGACCTAGATATAATAGCCATCACGGAAACATGGCTTCATGAGGCTTCCGGCCCCCCCATTACGTTAACCCTTCCTGTAGGCTACTCAATCCTAAAACAAGACAGGATATCCAAAACGGGAGGGGGGTTGCTATAATCTTCAAAGAAACCATATCTATTAGACCCATACCTCACCAAGGGGAAGACAAGGTAGACATCCTATCAGCCAAATTATCACTTTCCCCGAAAGACACTATAAACATTAATGTAATGTATCGACCCCCGCGTCCTCCCACCAACTTCCAAGGTCAAATCATCCACCTCCTCGGAGACAATATTAAAACAAACTACCAAAACACTGCTCCTAGGCGACATCAACTTGGGATTCGACGACCAGAATGATAAAACTGCCACCTCTCTCACCAAGGACCTCCTCGACCTAGGCATATCACAGAAAATCCATCTCCTACTCACTCTAAAGGCCACATCCTAGATTGGGTGATAGACCATAATTGTGATTCAGCCATCGTTTCTAACACGATCCTCCCATGGACAGACCACAACTGCCTACAATTCACTATCCCATTATCTCCGTGCACCAAAACTATTACAACTGCACCTGCTACCTTAGCTAGAAGGGCAAAAAAACTCACTGTGGATAACATCCGTGCCTCTTTTGACCTTCCATGCTTAGCACCACCATTCTCACCAGACCCTAACATCCTAGCTGAGATTTTCAAAAAGTCACCCTTACCCATGCAATTAACACTGTTGCACCATTACTGAACAAAAAAGAGAAAAAATCTTTCCATTCCAATTCCTGCTTCACAGATGAGCTCCAGAATCTGCGCAAATGCAAGCGTCAGGCGCTTAAAACTTGCCAGTCCAACCCCTGTGACAACACTAAAGAAAATTTACAAGCCATTGCAAAAAAATACAAAGACTCCCTTTTGAAGGCTAAATCATCGTATCACAGAGGCTAACTCCCAACCAAAAGAACTCTTTACTATCTTTAAAGAGCTTACAATTCCTCCTATCTGCACTAACAAGATCGTTAAAGATGAAGCATGGTGCATCAGCATACAATCGGCTATGCTAAAAAAAATAGACCTTCTCCAAAACAAAATCTCAGAACATTACAAGGCACTGCAGAACCACCCGACCCAGACCCAGCCTAATTCCAAAAACAGCAACACTCCCAAATTCAAATTGACTGAAATTACAGAAGCAGATGTCATACACATCCTCAAACATCTCAAGACATCACGATGGCTATGTATGCCCCCCCAAAATCATTAAGGAATGTGCAGAGCCTCTTGCTCCTGTCCTTACCGCCTTCATCAACGCTTCATTCAAGACAGGCCCAGTCCCTGACAGCCTTAAATGGGCTTGGGATTGCCTGCTCTTAAAAAAACCTACGCTAGACCCCGCTCAACCTAATAACTTCCGACCCATAAAAACCCTCCCGTTTCTCCTTAAAATCCTAGATAAAACCGCCTACAGGCAGATCCAACTGTACCTTGAAACTAACTCTATTTTAGGAAAAAGACAGTCAGGCTTCTGCAAAGGGCACGGTACTGAAACCCCCCCTACTAGACTTAAAAAACCAAATCACTCATATCCTCAACAATGGCAAGCCTGCCTTCCTCCTCCTCTTAGATCTCTCAGCGGCGTTCGATTTAGTTGATCACAACTCCCTCACCAACCATCTCACGCATGCTGCGCACTTCTCCAATCAAGCAGCGACCTGGGTCACTTCCTTCCTCGAAGGTAGAGCGATGAAAGTGTTCTCCAATATTGCAAATGCAGAGCCTGCTATCATTCACTGTGGTGTCCCTCAGGGATCCTGTACTGCACCCACCCTTTACAATCTTTTTACTAAGCCCCTCTTTGATAAACTGGATGCACTTGGGATCACATATACAAACTATTCGGATGATACCCAGGTGCTCTTTCCTCTGACAGGGATCTATCACCAAGACGCTACTACTTTACTCCAAATCTACTCCATCATCCAAGCTTGGATGGCCACTAACGGTCTCTGCCTCAACGGAGACAAGACGGAAATCCTCTTCTTGGCCAAACGTCCACACTAGCTACTCTCGACTCGCTCTACTCCAACTCCTGCATCGACAACTGTGCCATCCCAGTCTTATCTTCTGTTAAAACCCTAGGAGTCCACATTGATGCCACACTGTCTATGGACACGCAAGTCAGTGCTATCGTCTCTGCCTCCGCTCTGAGCACTAAACTTATTAATGCCATTAAACTGTTTCTAACCAAGGATAATTGCCTCTCCATTGCTAGAGCTACTATAGAAGCCAAATTGGATTATTGCAATGCACTCCCGGCTGCACCTCCAAAAAAAACCTAACTAGACTCCAAACCACACAAAATAACGCACTCAGAGCAGCTCTCAGTATACCTAAAAGAGACCACATCACACAAGCAAGAAAGACGGCTCACTGACTCCCAGTCAAAGACTGCATCACATTCAAAATTCTCACAACCACACACACATGCATCAACCTCTCAGCACCCTCATACCTATCAGACACACTTTCCAGAACACACTCTACAAGGCCTACTAGACAATGCTACACTAACCAACTCAGGGTACCGCGCATCAAAAAAGATAAAGCAGGATATAAGTTTCCCTTATCTTGCCCCTAAGCTATGGCATGCGCTCCCCACTGCACTCAGAGCCGAAAGGTCTCTCTATGCCTTCCGCAAAAATCTTAAAACGACTCTCTTCAACTAACCATCTACATGCATTATCTGTATAATTCTGCTACTAACATACCATGTAGTCCTAACATGCTCGTCTGTCTTTTTTTGTATGTAACTAAGCCGTGATCATTTCCTGTATGTAACTAAACCATGATCACCCACTGTAACAAGCGCCACGATGCCCTCGGGCTGCTGTGAGCTCAACAAATGTGAATAATAAAATAAATAACTATCAATGCTGTACTTTATCTGCAATAAAACTGCCTCTCCACTCCACTTGGACAAGTGCAACACTTCTTTTAGAGAAAAGAATATAAATCCATAGGAGCACCACACATCCACAAGCTTTTGTGGGTAAAACATGCTCCTACCTTTGGTCCCTGATAGCATCGCCTCTGTTTTACAGCTGATTGAAAAATACATTACCTGCGACATACCTTCAGAAACCACAGATAGTGACCTACATACACAAATCTTACGCTTCTAAAAACATACATGTGGCAAATACTGCCGACGTAGATATAAAAACAAAGGCAAATACTATACCAAATGTCGCTTTGGGTTCCTTTGACCAGTTTGCAAAAAAAGGACAAGTAAATAGGTTGATGTCTTCTATTAAACACAGCGCAAAAGGCGAATCCCCTAAAAATACATACATTAAAAGGGACGAAGCCTCCAAGTACATCAATGATTACAATGCACTGATTGCCCACTTGTGGCTTGCAAACATAGACATACAAAACATTGCAAACAATTGCACTGCAGTTGCAAGATATGTCACAGCCTATCTCACCAAAGCTGAGAAAACAGAGCTAAAAGATCTCTGGGATGACATATCATCGGACAAAACATTATCACAAATATGGTACAGCTTCAGTATAAAAATGTTCTCCCATAGAGAATGCAGGTGCCACGAAGCTGCAGAATGTTTAACAGGTACAGCCTTATATGGAAAATGTGAACATATTGGACCTCATTATATGTTTGGCGGTAGCCTTGCAGGTAAAACCGGCAGGCTGCCGCCAAACTTCTGAGAATTTCTGGCACCCACGAATGGGCAATCACAGGTTCACTAAGGCCCTGCTGGACCCGGTAATTGCCCATTCTCGGGTGCGGGAACGGAATGCTCCCCATTCCCATTTGAGCCACATAGGGCTCAATGGGAATGGGGAGGTCGGGTGCACCGGCACCATTTACAACGCTGCCGGTGCATCCGACATGCTGTTCTCATGGTTGCCACTCTGCCCGCCAGGTCAGACCTGGCGGGCAGAAAGGCACCCACAAGCACAACTCGTAGTTTGCCGGTCCGGGAACTACAGTACCGGCAAGCTTACCGGTACGGTAGTTCCCGGACCGGCAAACTTATAATGAGGCCCATTGTCTGGCTAAACCTTGGTCCAGCTTCATCCCGAAAAAGAGTACAAAAATCCAACCAAGCGATAGAAAACATAGCCACAAATAATCCCAACAGCCAGGACATTAAAACAAATTATGTCATTAACACCTACTACCCAAACAGAAGTACTGCTTTGGAAAACATGTGTCTTTACGAAATTGCCCAAAACTACACCTACAAAAACAATGTCACACCAAATGAGACAACAGGCAAATATTCAGTCTCAACTTGTGGAGGAATCCTAGTGAAACTCACGAAACCCAGTCTAATTAATCATATAAAATGATCATTTAAATCTCTACAACATAGAGAACTGTATTGCATGGCCCTACTCCAACTTTTTAAACCTTGGATAAAAGAATTATTAGGTGACTATGACTCATTTGAAGCTACATTCAAAGCAAATGAAAGCAGTATAACAAATTACAATTTCAAACAATACAAAGAAATGTTAGACAATGAACGCCAACAAGAGGAAGAAATTGAAGCCCAGCTAGATAAAGACACTTGTGACGGCAATCAACCTTCCCTTTCAGGAAGTCAAGAACCTCTTGGAGAACCACTCATTCTAAATGAAGCAGATAAAGCCATGACTGAGATAGAAAACACCATGTATCTAAATAAAAAAATCTGAGGTAGGCTTGCCAGTGCTCGAATCAAAGCTAATTGATGAAAAACTCACCTGTAACGCTTACCTCGACTCCTTGGGAGCGTAATAACCATTCAGCCCGTAGAGCTGATATCTTGAAGCCTTTTAGGATTCTTTTTCTGTTAGGACAGACAGATAACAACAATAGATATGCTATAAAAACTATAACTGAGACAACTACTAGATGAGGTGTGTATAAACACCTAAAAGTGTACTCCCCTCTAACTATAGTACTAAATTCCCTTCTCACCTGTGTTTTGTAATTATGGAACTCTCCATCCTGTTTTCCACAGGTGCGCTGAGAGATGGTGAAACAATTGCCAACTTGGCATACTGAAGAACTCGATAATTCTTTGAAAGCGAATGTCTATCTTTTAAACAATGAGTCTTTCGGTCGGAAAGCAGATGAAGATACTGTAGTCCTTAAGAGTTTTAAAATGATTCCTATGTTGGAGAGATCTCTCTTGCTAATTACTTTTATCTTTTCCCCTTTTTACAGGTTCTAGAGTTTTGGAGAACTAACTACAAATGATGCGCACTTTAAAAGATGAGTTTTCTTTATTTAGAAGGAACTATGGATGCGGGATACCTGCAGCGTTACGCAGGATAAGCAAATGTTAAAACATAAGTTCCCCAATTCATAGTAACTGCAACCTTCAAAAGTGGAGCGTGGTAACAACTGTAAGGTGATAACTTGATGAAACATCAGGTACGTAAGCGCATTAAAAAATGTCTTCTCTTTTAGTCTGTAAGGTTTGTTTTTGCAATCAAATACCTTTTGTGTTTTCTGCAGGGTTTCGGAACGATGAGGGAAGACCTTCAGAAGATGCTGCGGCTCCGAGTGAAAACCTCTGACTAAGGAGATGCTACGAACGAACAAATATTCTTCAATGAAAATGACAGCATCAGAGGAAAACTTCTATCATGTAAGTCTTATCTGTGGTCTGTGATTCTCTGTAATTTGTCGCAAAAACTAATATTTCTCTTATCTTTGGTTTCTTTAGATTCGGGGAGGAGAAACGCAGGTAGTGTTACACCGCTGTCAGCGGAACAGACACGAAGTGCGCGTTCCAGTGGAGGCAGTGCTTAAGTAGCTCCCTATGACAAATTAATAGTCCTGTGCTGCTGCTGATAAATGGATCCTCTGGGTGGCCATCTTAAAAGTATGGAATTACTATTGAAACCCATGGAAGTCTATGGAATTGGATGCTGTGAATGGTGTAAACTACATATGTGCCAAGCTAACACCCACCTTTGACCTGTTGATTGATGTAATGTGTTCTGCCTAGCCTGAATGTCTGAGTGAAGACTATGGGCCTCATCACGAGTTTGGCGGTAACCCTTAAATGTGGCAGTAGCGCTATTACCACTGCATTTAAGGGACTGCCAAATCACGGCTTCGGCTGATTTCCCCCAGCGCATAGCTGCGGGAAATCGACCGAAATTTCGCGCTCATACCTCCGGCGGGAAATCCGTCGGCAGTAAGAGCGCGAAATTTCCCCATTGAACCCAATGGGGAATGGGGCATTCCCGAATGAGCGCGATGGGAAATGGGGATTTCCAGCTCAGCCAAACCGGGTTTAGGCGGTAGAGCAGATAACGCCAGCGCTATTAGCGCCAGCGTTACCGCCCAACTCGTGATGAGGCCCTATGTTTTCTGACTGGGATCATGACATCACCATTTATCTAGAAGTCACTCAAGAAACTGAACATGGTTTTAAACATGAAACTAAAACCTGTAGCTGTAAAAATTATAAACCTCTGCTCCTGTATGTAAGTGGTGAAGCTGGTTCTGGTAAAACATTCTTAATTAAAATAATCAGCAAATGTCTACAAAACTAACAAACAACAACCTTTCGGCTGTAGTACATGCCCCACAGGTTTAGCTGCCCACCATATAGGAGGTGTAACTTTACACCTACTACTGCTCCTCCCCATAGAGCACCAAAACAAATTAGAATACTACAAATTATCAGCAGATGCTGCTACTGGCTTACGCAGAATTCTGAAACAAATGAAAGTGCTCCTGATAGATGAAGTAAGCATAGTTTCCAACCTCATGTTGGCTTTAATTCATCTCAGGTCAACCTATTTTCAAAACATTAGGACACAAACAATGCAGCAATATCCTCAGCAGCATTGGAAATGTAAATCTCTGGCAACATTTTCACTATAAAAAACTAACTCAAAACATGCATCAGTCTGCAGACCTCACCTGTGCTAACATTTTTTAAAAGCATTAGAAGTGGTCTGCTTACTGAAGATGCAAAATCCATCTTAAACAGTAGACTAATCCATGAGCTATATGGATGAAACACATCTGCTCCTGATGTCATTAACTCAACAAAATCTAAAATGCATGTCCTTAATGCCAACTCTTGCAAGCTGTAGTCATTTCAATGAAACCATGTTGAAAAAAGAAATGTAACCCATTTCGTGAGGATTCGTCCAGAGGGGGCAAAGTTATAATCTGCCCAAAAAGTGCGCTTACTATGGGTTGACCAACTTAACCATAACTACACAGCCACTGCCGCAGGCCGTGTAACAAATGTGTAAAGGGGCCAAGAGGCATGTTCTTTAGATTGTATTACCACTCACATTTAATTGTATCCCCTTTTTAAACATGTGTCTCCAGTTTCAGCAGGAAATGCACTATCAGACCTGGTTTTGTTTTCTCCCACACATGCCAGACAGCCCAGTGCAGACCTGTGGCAGGGTCTATGTTTTTCTTAGATGTGTCCAGAAGATGCACACAATGTGAGCTCATGGTAGACTCATTGCACATTTCGTCTTAATAATATGCACTCCCCACTTTCTGTGCAGGAGTATCAGGATGCCGCAGATGTCTTCTGTTTTATGCCTGTTTTATGCCCAGGCCTCATGTGACCGTTTTTTTTATTTTTATTGTACCACTTCGAGATGTAACGGCCTAAACAGGACTCTTTCTCTACCCACGGCAGTTTGTTATCCCAGTTCTATCTTACTCCAGCTCACTGACTTCTGGCAAGTCCATCTTCTGGTCTCTGTTCACAAAGGTCACCTGAGGTAGGAAAAGCAAGGTGTAGTATAATAACAGGCCAACCCACAGAATGGCCTGCACACTTCAAAGTGCCTGAAAGGGCTGGCTCTGACAGCAGTGCCCCTGAGGCTCCAATTAAAATGTCCCATAAGTTCCTCGCCCTAAAAGACAGACGGTTTTTCATTTTATATCCCCAAAATAGGACCTGTTCTCCTCTAACCAAATTCTTGGTGCACATGCTCTCCAAGGCTGGACAAGTGCATTTTCCCCCAATTGCTTTCTGAAGAGCACCACGTTGGTGAATCGCACAGTCCTGTGCCCAGGCGCAATTTATTCAGCTCCGAACCCTATTCGAATTTTGCGCTATACAAATAATTAAAATCAAATAAGTTTAAAAATCAAATAACATAGCATAACTTAAAATAAAGGTACATTTCTTGTTACAAAATAGAGTTTATCGGTTTAAGCATTGGTGAATATTTCTCATAGAAACAAGTCTCAATACCAAATAGAGAGTACGTACCCTGACACTTTTAAATATTGTAAAGGATACAGACATCACAGAGAAAAAAAAGAAAGCCTTTGAGATTATTCTGTTTTCTTCCGTACTTTACACTTCACGCATGTTTTTGAATAAACAACATCTGTGCAACACGTGTGGTTGCATTTTATTTATTACTTTGCAATAAATAACTCTATAAGGGGCAAGACACCCATGAGAGCATGGACTTTCATTTAAATCTAAGATTACAATTGCGCTTTAAGGCTGTTTGCTAGGCAATGTAACATGTTACAACAATTCACTAAAATACACACAAAGAAAAAAGATTTCTGCTGGATGTCGAAACAGAAGTTGTGCAAGTGCATAAAGGCACACAGGTGAAACAATGCTGACAGAAGGGAGGGAAAGACAAGATGAGTTCATAGTATGGCGGGAAGTAATTACCCAGAACGACTCTGTTCTCGGATTAAAAAAAACACTTCTACCACCAGTTAGAAGGCACAGCAATGGGAACAAACTAAAGTAAAACTGTATGTGGAAGCATTATTATAATTATAAATGTTCTTTCATAAACCGCGTAATGCAAAGAGACCATGAAAAGCCATTATCCCCAACTCCCCTCTAGCCAGTACTGATGACAAGGAACTGGGAATGTGGAGCAGGGACTTCAGGGCTTTGGTCTCTTTAACTGTTATTTGGTTTGTTGCTGCATAGCCTGGCAAGTCACTTCCATATGCTGCAGAAGAACAACTTTCACCCCATAGACCCATATTGCTGCATACAGATGGGAGACTCACAGACAGTTGTAGAATCAAACGACTACCCAAGGCACCTCAGGAGGATTTAACAAGCTGTTCATGATTCACAGTTTGCAAGATCTGTTAGAGGAAAAGCTTATATACAGATAGTCAAACCAGGTAAGAATCTCAGTGTCATCTCCTTCCATGTTAGCTTTTCATCTCATAGGCTTTCTTGACACCATCATCATCTGCTCAGTTTTTGATACATTTACAGTAAGGGTTTTACTCTTAACAGTACTCCTGGACATTTCAGAGTTTTATAGACTATTATTCTGTGTGGGATAGTAACACACAATCATCCAAAAATAGTTGAATTGGAAACTCATCAGTGGCTTCCCCACCTGCCCCAATCCTTACCTGCCCACTGTGTTCCTAGGTCACTTATGAGCCTGAGGTATTCTAAATCTAAGCATGCCACCTTTATGGTTATCCACAATTGTGACCATACCACGAGTCCAAAGAAGTCTTCTAATCAATGAAGACAAGATACAATTTCCCTTTGTACAGTTTGACATATTTCATCTGAAATAGCATCTCACGCATATCCTACTCGATGAAACCCTTAATGGAACCAGCCCCTAATCTAAACCCAAAAAAATGTTTGGTACTTCATTAATTGCGTCAGGCACATTTATTATCTTGTTAGTATTTGTCCTTCAGTTTAAGGTTCATTAGGTTTATTAACATTTGTCCTTGTGTTAACACGTGTATCGGCCTCTGGCCTTTATCAAAACTGGACATACATCAAATCATTCTATAAAGAAGATATTCGTGGTGCACTGAGAGTGTTTGTGGTGGACAGAGAGTAAGGGGGTTGGTATAGGGTAGGAATCATAGGTAAGGAAAACATAAAACAAAACATAATATTCGTTAGTGAGTCATTTCTGTTGAAATGTTGTTTTGACAATTGATTCTTTGAATCATTTTTGTTAAATCTTTAATTTGACTCACCCCAATATCTTGTTAACGTATCACCTCAGGTTGATAGATTCCTCTATGTGGTTTTCTGATCACGGGTTGATCCCTTCTTTCTACAATAAAAAGCCATTCCATAAGCACCATGCTCATAGTACTTGTTAGTTGTTCCTATTTCCCCCGTTTCCCGGTATTTTATGCTCCTTCGTTTTAGAGGTTATATTTTTGCCTATCTGTTAGTCAAACGTTAGCTTTGGCTACTTGAAATCCACAAAGGCCTAATATGAATTTTATTAATTGCTGCAAATTAAATTTAAATCAATTTCTATTCCTGAGTCAATTCCATGGTCCTAGACCAATTCACTCCACATTAACATCTTCTCACTTACAAACATTCCCATGCCGGTGTTTGATGCTCCGTTTCCCACTTCCCGTAGCACTCGTGCTCAACACACTAATCATGTTGTTTTAAATTATAATCCTAGAATGCTTAAACCTACCTTATAGTCACTTGTTGTGGCATAAATAGCTCAGAATGACTTGCCTGATTTATCGGTGTTGATTTCCTTCGCGGCAGCCTTCCGTTTATTAAACGCTTCCACCATTTTGGTGTTGCTTTTGTACATGCGCAGCGGCTAAGCTCCGCCCATCGCTTAAGGTTACTCGTTAATCCCTAGATTAATCGATAAATTACTAGTTCCTTTCTGAATAATGACAGAGACAGTTTTTTCTTTGTTTGTTAGTCCTGAATCAATATTTATGTTCACATATTGTGTTCCTTAGTACAATGTGTACAAGCTTAGACCAGTGAGGTCTAGTGACAGATGTCAATACATATCGAACAAATTTAAACTTGAATTATTTTCTACTTGCAATCCGGTTGTGTGGATTTACATATATTCACACTTTTAAATATTCTGGTATACTCTTAACTATAGCTCATCCTGTGAGTATGTAGCATTCATTCTCCCTTTGGAATTACATATTTTCCCTAATAGTCTATCATTCTGTTAATCATAAATTACTTTTGATTTATATTTATATCATTGTTTATGCCCCATTTTATTATAGAAATGAACTCATCTCGTCTGCATTTAGACCAATTTCAGTAACTCGAAACTGCCAGGTGATTTTTGCCTTTTTGTCTTAATACACATTCCCTGGTCCCCCCTCTTTTGTTTAGTGTCATTTTCCTGAGACCCACAAATGTGAAATGAGCTCCCTTATCCTTATTCTGAGTGGTCTTATGGTACTGCCAATGTATATTTTTTACACACACATATCAATGCTTAGACAACGTAGGGTGTTTGACAATTAATAAAGTCCAAAATTCCACTTGAATCTACAAACTCCTCTGTGTTCTCCTGAGCAAATCTGCACATTGTACAAGCGAGGAAACCATGTCTCATCGAGTTCTTGTTTTTTTTAACATAGAGAGTTTTGATCTCTCTCTATGGTCATGATATTCCTCCATAGGGGCAAAGGAATAATCAGTTATGAGCCCATGCAAAGTGTGAGCTTTTTAGGGCTTTCTACAAAAAGCAACTAGTACTAGTACTGGTTAAACATATCAAATTACCTTATTAAGTGTCATTGGAGGCAGTGGGCATATCAAATAAGGAGGATGGGGAGAGGGCAGGGGGAGCTTCTTATTTAGCAAATAGGGGTAGTTTAAGCTAAGCTTTGAAGAGATTCACAATTGGGAGGAGTATGATTTTTATGGGCAGTGGGTTTCAGTGGAGCGGGGCAAGTAGGGTGAAAGAGCAAAAGTGAGGGGGGTCCCACGGAGGCTATGGGATGGTGAGGTTGACTGCAGAGGAGGATCGGAGGGAACAAGATGGTGAGTAAACTTCAATACAATCAGACGGTTACTAAGGCGCAAGACCATTGACAGCTTTGTAGACTAGGGAAAGTAACTTGAAAAGAGAGCGGTTGTTCATGGAAAGCCAACCACCATTTTGTTAGTAGGCAGAAGAGGAGGAGGATCTTGGTAGGTGGTGGGGAAGGATGGCATTGGAAACTGAGAGAAAAATGACTTCTGTTTTGAAGAGTTCAGCATGAGGCAGCAGAGAGCCGGTTTAGAACGATTTTCCAGAATAAAAATGGCCGCAAAGACCAAAAGTACTAAAAATGCTACCACCAAAGGTTCGAACACGAAAAGTTTGAACCTTTGGTGATAGCATTGTAAAAAAAAAAGACAGGGACTGCGGGGGTGTCCCCTGCATCGCTCCGCTCACTATATTTTATGGTATAGTGAGCGGGGTCTGCGAGGGACACCCCAGCAGCCTTACGTTAAAAAAGAAAAAAAAAAGAAAAAGGACCCTGCAACGCCGGTTTCCGATCATGGAATTGAAAGGGAACTGGCGCTGCAGGAACCCAGCATAAAGATGAAGGTAAGAGGATTTTGTTTATGTTGGGGGTGTGGGTGGGGGTTTGCTGAGGGTGTGGGTGGGGGGTTTTATGGGTGTGCTGTGTGTGTGGGTGTGAAAATGTATGTGTGTTCGAATGAGAAAGCTGCAAACATTTGGTAGTTTGCACCTTTCTCATGCAAACATTTTGCCCGCAGTACTTTCAGCCGTGGGCAAATCATTTGGATTCGGAGAGCCATCCAGTGACAAATTGCAGTGAGATAGCTTGCAATCTGTTACAATATGGCTGCGGTGAATGAGGAAAAGGAGAACAATATTTGAGTGCCATCAGCAAATAAATGATAGTGCAAGTCAAAGGACGATATAAATCCTACTAGGGTAAAGGTAAACACGGTGAAGAGCAGAGGTCCAAGATTTGATCCTTGGGGGATGCCGCCAGGGAGTGGGGTAGTATTCAGATATTTGCAAGTTCCAAGAGATTTTAAAGGATTGACTTTCTAGGTAGGAGGCGATCCAGGCAAGAGTAGATTTCCAAAACCTAAGGTCCTGGAGGAGTCTGAGGTGGGAGGTCAACAGTGTCAAAATGACAGAAAGAGACTGGATTGCTGAGCATTAGAGTGAAACTGTTGGAGACATGCATGAGCGCAGTCTCGGTGGAGTGTTTATTACAGATGCCAAATTGAAGTGAAGGGCATTATCTCCAGGGTACTTAGTGATCCAGTCAAATACCAGTCATTTAAGGACTTTTGAATCATGGGGAAGGAGAAAATGGGCGATAGTTTGCTCAGATGTTCGGACAGCAGAAGGTTTCTTCAATAGGGGTAAGACAGTTGCCAATTTGAAGGGGGCAGGGTTGATTCCAGCAGAGAGAGAGGTTAAAGAGGTTAGACACATAAGGGCAAGTGATTGAAACTGAGTCATTGACCATTTGGGGAGGAACAGGGTTGGGAGGAGTGGAAGATGGGTTGGCACTGTGACAGAAGGGTGCTAATTCAATAGGAGAGGTTGGTCAGAAGCAGTCAAGTGTAATAGAAGTAGGGGAAGAGGCGGTTGACAATGATAGGCTTGAGGAGGGAGGCTGTGAGTGCCACAAATGTTAGAGAAGTCATTAGCAGAAAGGGAGGAGGCGATGGATATTGGCTTGGGAGGTTTGAGCAAAGATTGGTGGTAGACAAACGTTTGCGGGGGGTGATTGCGAAGGAAGATTTGTCAGAGTCCAGTGCAGAGGTTACTGCAACAAGGGAATTTTTGTATTCTAGAAGCAGGGAAGGTGTCCGTAATTTGCAACAGCATCGTAGGTTACAGCGCATATTTGTTTTGAGGATCTGAATTTCAGAGGTGATACAAAGGTGAGTACTGGGACAGGAAGGTGTGAATGTGTGAGCAGGATAGTGTTGGTCAAATGGAGTGATAAGTGCATAGTAAGTCAGAAAAAGCATGGTCAATGGAAAAGTCATGAATGGGGGAAAGAGGGCAGTTATCACATCATCACGGTAAGGGGACAAAGATCCCTGGCTGAATTTAATTTCCTCTAAGTCATTGAAGAGGGGAGATGAGGAGTACAAGGTATAGGGGCCGAGATATTAAAGGAAACAATGGAGTGATCAGAGGAAGTGGGGTCAATGGAGAGGTTAGAGGAGAGTTAATTAGAGAGAAATACAAGATCAAAAGAGAAAGGTCAAGAGAGTTCCCACCAGAGTTGGTAGGCTGGTCATGGAGCGAGTAGAGGGAGTGATCAGATGGATGGGGATTTCGGTTCAAAGCTCGCAGCTACAGAGTGCTTGGAAAGTTAATGTCCCCCCGCATGACAATAGGGATGTCGGTAGGAAGTGACTCAAGGAGAAGGTTCAGATTAGGGAAAAAGGAGTTAAGAGAACCATGTGGTCGACAGAGAGCTAGAAAAGTGAGAGGAGGGGGGGAGTTGAATAGAGGCATTTTCAAAAGAGGAGTGGATGTCAGAGGGAGTTAGAGGGGCAGCTTTGAGGCCCTGATTTGTATGGAACCCCACAATGCCACCCTTCCCAACATGGCTGGACGAGTGGGAGAAGGTAGCAGAGTAAGTGTGTAGAGCTGCAAGTGGTGCATAATCATGAGGGAAGATTCAAGTTTCTGTGACAGCAAGAAGTGAAGGTTGAGGGTGATAAGAGTCAAAGTGGTCAGTGATATAGAGAGAATTGTCACAGAGGGTTTGTGCATTCCAGAGGCCAAGTGAAAGACTGATAGGAAGTGGGGGAGGAGCAGGTGTTGTGCACTAGGTGAGGGGGATAGATGAGGTCAGAGATCCTGGGAGCACAGAGCATATTTTGTGAGGGCAGCGGGTGCAGGGGGGAATATGGAAGATGGGGAGGCCAGAGACTAATGTGGAGTTTGCACCAAGTTGAATCTGAACGCTATGAGAGAAGGGAAGGAGTAGAAGGAGGAATGGAGCAGCATTAAGATGCATGATGGAGGGTACAACCAATCGGCAAGTGAGGACAATCAAGAAAGGGTGCAGCCAGGAGAGAGGGAGGGTAGGAGGTTGAGTAGAAAGGGAAGGGTGGATGACTATTTGAGAAGAAGCAGGTGTAAGTTCTGAGTTGGGCTAGAATGGGGCTATAAGTAACCAAACTGCAGACAACAGACCCAAAACAGCAAGTTTCCTTGGTCCTGTGGGTCTCTGCATTGAATGGATAGTCAATGGGTGGAAGGATCCCTATGTGTGGAAGCAAGAGTCCTGTAAAAGGAAAGCTTGGTAAATTCCTGTCTTGATCAGCCCCAACAGGCCCAAACAGGGAGCATCCCTTTCCTCCTTGGCTGGTCTGAACGCCCAGGGGAGACTTCATAAGGGAGGCAGTGTATCACATGTCCCTCTGGGAGCCCGTAACAGTGTTCCAAATGGCTTCCACACTTGCAGGCAGTGGGTGTTGTAGACCCAGGGATCTTCGTTTTATAGGTAAGATCCTCATATGGTGCACAGGGTCAAAACAGGAAATGGCCAAGGAACAAAAAATGAAACATATTCAGTTTCTCTCAAACAATTTCTCCCTGAATTCTGAGGTACAATATATATGCAGAACTAATGGGAGTGCACATAACAGTCACTGGACAGGTACTGAGAACCATAATATTAAGCCCCCTTTGGCTCTACTTTTTGGGGTTTGGGCGGTGGTGAGCCCAGGTTTCTTGTAATATAATAAAATCAGCCTAGTCCAGGAAGGATTTCCAATACTTATCAGCCACCTTTTTACTCAGCCCTCCTATGTTCCAAGAAACAAACTTCCTGGCAGTGGGTAGTGAGTCTCTCTGCTAATAACCCCCCTCTTGGTGTGCCACAGGTTTCTTCTACCTGTGGGTAATGTCTGTCTTTTTTTCCCACTACTCACAAAGTCCTTAGGTATATGTACTAACCCTCTTTCCACTGGAGGAGCATACCTGAGCAGATACTCAACCAGCTGAAGGCTTTTGCCCATAGTAACCCTGTTCCCAGCCCAAGAGGTACACCACCCTGGAGACAGGTTGTACCATTGGAGGGGCATTCAACCAGTGAAAGTCCATATACAAGGAAATATGTCTGGGTGATAAGACTTAATTGGCTTTTTATGAGGCATTGGTTGGAATAGAGGCAGAGGATACACATATCCTAAAAGCATTATTTTTATTCTGTTCCATCATTCTGAGGCCAGATTCTCTGCTCTGATTCAAGTATCTTCCATACTACTTGTGTGAAAAGGACAAGACATCATAATATCCCACTATGTTTTTATTACTAGGGCTCACTCATCTCACTCAGCGGGTCATAAAGCTGCTGGATTTAGACCTCCCCATGGTCTCCTGATGTTAAGCCTGTGTACTGATTTATTCATCAAAGCCCAAGTGTGTTCCTGAACTCCTACCAGGGATGGAAGGCCGGCTAGGACCACCACTAGCGAAGCAGGCTTGAGGGCAACTTCTAAGGTTATACAATAAGTACAGGATCAGAAGGTTCCTGACTCGCTTCAGTTATTAAGGCTGAGCCCCTGCCCAGGTCCCTTTGAGCCCCCCTCGGGCCCAGCAGTTCCACCTCTAATCACCCTTTCCTCAATCCCAACTCCTGATTGGATCAATTTACCAGCAAGTGTGGAAAAAGCATAACAGTAATGATCATTACCTATAGGACTGTCCATCATCCCAAGAAATTGTGTGAGAAAAACACCCACTGGGGCAGTCAAGTTTTGAATAGTCAATTGAGCTGGGGCAGTAGTCTGATCCTATTCCATGGGGTTGCTCAATATTAGTCATTTTCATTCCAAAGTGCAAAGAAAAGGTGTAAAAAACAGACTCAATTACCTTTATGCCTCCTTTTTGCATTTCATAGAAAACGTTGTAAGTACTACTTGCCATTTTTACATACATACATACATCATTTACAATAGAGTCATGTTGAATCCACCTAGTTTTTGTCAGTTTCAAAACATAGGAATACATTAGTTTCACACCAGTGTGTAAAAGGCATGCCGGCCTACAGCCCCAGTGGATTTGCCACTGTTCTGCCTCTAAAAAACATTAAAATAATGTGGAACAAAAAAGGGTGATAAGGCAGGCGTAAATGTGTTACAACTTTCAGAAGCACCTTGTATAATGGCTTAGAGACTCAGAAAATCACGTCTTTGTATTTAGAAAGAGTCTAAATGTGTTGTTTCTCTTTAGGGTCCCAAAGGGAGCAATGCCTGGGCATGCTCCTATTAGCAAGCCACCACTGCTTAACAAACCTAATATATCTGTTGGGTTACCTGCTCAAAGGGTGCTTCCCTTGCCGTGTATTCATTTCTACTGTGAGAAACCAGAAGGTGTCTCACACACTAGGTCCCTGGGGATCTGTCATCCAGGTGGCGAGTACACAGCCATCGCTTTTGGATCCAGTTCCTGAGGGTGGACCAGTGCGGAAAGGATCACATGGGTGAAGGGTCTTCAGGGAGGTGTAGTGGGACACCGGATGGTGAGATGCTGTATCCCCTTCCCTGTAACACCTTCACCCCATCCTACCAAGTAGGATATTTAAGAACTCAATCCCCCCCTTTTACAACACAAACACTTTCTCACAGACAGCCCGTTATGAGAGAAAACAGACTAACACCCAAGCCATATACCTGACGTCTCCCAATACAATGGTCAGGCAAGGTCAGGCAATTACTGACCATCACGCACATGTGACTTCCATTACACTTCCCCACATGGATAAAAGGTGGAGTACGGAAGCATACTTTGAGCGAGGCAAAGCACACAAGCAAACAGCAGTTCCAAGATGGCAGTTTAACAAGAGAAGAAAGACGGCGAAACAGAAGGGGATCGCAAGGAGGGAAGTTCTCTTGACCTTTTCGACAAGGAGCCTTTGCTTCCACAAACTGTCAAGAATAGAAAGCGTAAGAACAGGAAACCAGGCTGAGGAATCCCTCATGGTGTGTCTGAGGTACCAGGGGCACTCCCGCATCGATAATCAAGGTGGGGAGAATTGCCAGCTACTGTGGTACTGTCCTTGGCTCCAACAACAAAGCAGCCTCAGTGAGATCATCACAGCCGATGAGCTGGGGAGACCGATACAAGACCGGTCTGTGTTGAAGCCAAGGTTGCAAGCTGCAACAGTGTATGGCGAGCGCTGGAATGAATATTGTAAGAAAAGCGTGTGATAACCAACGCAAGTAAAGTTGAACTGCCGATGAGTGATTGAACTTTGAAACCAAGATACGATACCTTTGACAAAGTTTTCCGGCATCACGTGTGTGCTCATTCGAAGGTTTCTGTAAGGTATCCTGCTGAGAGGTCGCTAAAGTGAAAGAGAGGCAAAGAATTTTGAATCACAGTGGTCCTGTGACGGGTCAAGCAAAATACTGTGTACAATCGAAAGTCTTCGATGTTGATACAGTAAAGAAAGTTGATGGCAAAATAAAGTTGGTCCGAACCCGGCAGAGGGAAATCAATTGAAAGGTTTGTGTGAAAGCATATTTGTGTTAAAGAAGATAAATTGGTCCGAGCCCGGCGGAGGACGACTGATTGAAGATTGTTTGTCAAATTGGGATCTAAGCCCGGTCAAGGGGATCCAGTGTGAACAGTCAAGCACGCCAGAAATTGGATACGTGAAATTCTTAAGGAACTTGTGTACATGCGAAATACTAAAAAGGAAAGTAACTTTATTGTTTGTTTGTTGCATCAGGCCCTCTGAGAGAAGAGACTTTGAAAGGCAAAGAGACTTTGGCATAGAAGGCAATGATGTTAAAGTTTTGAACTTAAACCTTGTGCTAAAGAAGCCAGAGACTGTGATAAGCTCAAGTGTGCCGCCTTGTCGCGTGCTGAAAACGTGGGGAAGTGGAGCCAACTGCTTGAATATCCTAACAAAAGATTTCTTCAACACTTTTCTTTCACATAACATTGTTTCCCACACTATAGGTTTATTAGTATAGGCCCTTTCATTTTGACAAGACACCACTAGGACTGCGTTATTATTTGATGGTCGTAGCTTGCTCCCATCTTTAGATTTAGGATTAGATAGGCACCCTTGAACTGTGGTTACTTGTGTCCATCTTACTATTGATACCATGCCTTCCTTACATGTGGTGTCAGGAATGGGATGTGACTCAATTGAGACAATTTGGGGAACCCTAAAATTCCAGAAGCTTAGTCATAGAGCCTCAGATCCCTCTATCACCACAAAAGAATCCAGTCTTTGATATATGTAGCAGTAGAGAACCTACTATCATCCAGGGAACAGGGGAATGAATCCAACAAACTTAGGGTCTCACTACGAGTCCGGTGGTAACCCTGCTTGTGCTTACAGCAGGTTGCTGCCGGTCTCATGACATTTTACTGGCACCTAACTTGCCTGTGCCACTGGGATATTGCAAGTCCCGACGGACCGGCAAGCTAGGTACCGGTAAATACCACAAGCCACCACTCTAATACCATTTGAAGTCAAGGTTTTCCGACTCCAATCTCTAGCACCATATTAATTGATAGGTTAGACTGCTCCATAAGTGTTAATTTCAAAGCTGTGAATTCAGCCACAGAGGACAACACTACCATGTTAATGAACTAATGGTCTCCACTCTCTATAAGTGCTTCTGTTTTTATGCCCTAGCAGACCAGACCAGCACAGATCCTTCAATTTCAAAGCCAAGAGAATAGATATTTTGAAGAGCATCACAATGTGTTGTACTCAAAAATGGTCAATGGCTAAATCAAAGTACTCAGAAGCATAACTTTGAATTGTTAAGTTAGGGTTTGTGACGAATAAGCAAGGGTCTACAAGGAAATGCCAAAGCAGGTCCTTCAAGGAGGCCAGAAATGTTACCTTAAAAATGGAGATATGTTTAAATGCTCAAAGAATGGAATAGTCACCAAGCATTGGATGTGCTTTACGGTCAGAAGAAGAGCCAGCAGTACACTCCATTAACCAAATACTAGGTTTCTGTAGGCAGGCAACATTCTTTTTACAGAGATTTTAAAAGGCATCCCAAAAGGCCCCTGTGTTGTTAAATGCTTTGCAGTCTGGAAACAATGAGAAGTTTGTGGATTTATTTCTGTGGTCTGGATTTTTTTGTACTGAAAACAACATCACCATTGTATTTACCCTAAAGACTGGCAATGATACACATCCACACTTTATAATGTCTCTTGAATCTGCTGGATGCTGTTTAGCCAATAGTAGAAGGCTCTCCCCAGGCATCGTGATCAATTCAAAAATAGAATAACCTGCTCAGACAGCAACTGATCAGTGAAGGTGCAATGGATAAAAACTCAACCATGCACAAGCTGCCATCTCAGAATGCATGGTAGCACTGCAACATGAGCATGCTGGTTTAATTGAAGACCAAGGATTAAAAGTTATTTCTATAAAGACTGATTAGTGGCACATGATCACATACTAGCACACAGTTGCTGTGCCACGCCATTCGGCATCTTTATGATCATTGATGAAGATGTAGGACTTGCAAGTTGTGTATCTGTTGGATATAACATAGTGCAAGAAAGTGAAGAATGTGATGGCAAACCCAATGAGTGTGTTAAAACCGTCCAGTGTACAGAGAGATTAACGTATGTTAGTGTTAGTATTTTCAGTTCTACCACAAATGTGTCAACACAAAAAAATCAAATGAGAGACTTAGGGGATCATAATGAGTTCCCTGGTATCCCGCCGAGAATTACAGAGGGGTACCAGGGAACTACTGTACCATCTCCGCCACCCGATATCCTGGTGTTACTGTCACACTCCTGAATAGGATCCTCACACTCCTCCTCACCTGTCTCCTCTATTGAGCTATCCTGGGTCTCCAAGCTTTTCTTTTTTCGGGTCTTCCTTTGTTCTGTGGGTTTCTTCTCCTTTTTCTGATGTAGAGAAGGACGCGCTCCTTCAGAGGCCACCTTGACTGCTAATATAAACCAGTCCAGGTGTACCCCAGGGAGTAAGTCCCAAACGTCTCAGGGAAAAAGCCTTCTGGCTGAAAAAACCCTGGTAGGTAGATTGCAGACGAGAAACCAAAGTCTTGACTTCCAGAGAAGATTCTGTGCAAGAAGAGAATCTGGGTCCTGGTATGAAGACCAAGATTGTGGGACTTGTGGTGCTTCTGGTGTCTCAAAGAAAATGAGGATCGGCGGATCTCTATGCAAGCGGATTGAAGACTGGTAGCTATGAACAGGTACGTCTTCAGTAAGTAGACAAAAAAAGCAAAGGAAAAGGATACGAGCGTATGTTTAGCTAATAAGGAAATGGAAATGTCAGTCGAGATATGAAGGTGAAATAGGAAGAAAACTAGCGGTTCCGAGCAACAATAGGGAGACGATTCGGAAACCACGAAAGCCGAACGTTCGCATACGCCGCGCTTCCCAGGTAGCAACAGGAAAGGCGTTGCGAGAGTTACAATGGTGTCAAAGAAAGACAAGAATCCAAACTCTTGTATATGCCGTGCAGCTAGGGCAGCAGCGCAGTGAAAGTCGGGGGGATTGTAAGAGACACAGGTACCAGAAACCAAAGGTAAGGAAAAATGGAAGCCTAAGAATTACAAACGTGTAGTAGCAAGGGAGTAGAAGGAAAACTACTGAAGCAAAATTAGAAAATTATAGGAAAGGCTACAAACCACAGTACCCTATAGCATGAACGGAAATCATCTGAGTGCTAGGAGAAAGCAAACAGGGGGGGGAATGAGGAGGAAGGAAGAAACAACGGAGCGTTGGGATGACGAAGCGGGTCACTGGAAACACACAGCAGCTCTGAGTAACCATAGACGATACAACACAAGGATTGTATCCCAGATCCTCGTAGATAAACAGAGAGTGGCCATTTTGAAAAAAGGCTAGAACATTACTGTGGACTTTTGTACCTCCATGTTTAAGTGTATCTCCACCTTTTCCAACACTTCCAGGGGCAATGTATGATAGTATGCCCCCTTCTGTATCCCACCTGGCTTGCCAGGATAACTTCTGTGAAACAGTTGAAGAAGTCACGGAGCATGGATATTTCTTCTGGGTTCCCAGGTCCTCCCTGAAACAGGATATCCCTTCCATTGTACCAGATATTGAAGAGTACCTCGATGATATCTGGAGTTGACTAACCTGGTGACCTCGTATTCTTCGGGTCCCTGGTATTTGGGAATGATGTTCCTTTGAACAGTTCTTCCAAAAGGATCTTCCACATAAGCCTTTAAGAGTGAAACATGAAATACCGGGTGAATTCTCTTCATGTTGTTAGGTAGCAATAACTTGTAAGTAACTGCATTGATCTTTGATAGGATCTTAAAAGGACCCAAGAATCTGGAAGAAAACTTTCCCAAGTGTGTCCAACGTGGAAGGTATCGAGTGGAAAGCCATACTTTCATGCCTACTCTCCATTCAGGGTTAGGTCTATGTCTAAGATCAGCGTATTTCTTGTACTCCTTCTGGCTTCTCTGTAAGATGTCCAGGGCTTCTTGGTGTGTCTTATTCAGTTCAGACATGAGTGTTTCCACAGTAGGAACCTTGGAAGCAGGCAGACCTGATATGCGGATGGCATTTGGGAAATAACGATAAGTGCATCGGAATGGACTCATTCCTATCGCATTGTGGAACGTGTTGTTATAGGTGAATTCGGCCAGGGGAAGCAGCCTTGCCCAGTTGTCTTGCCTTTTATTGCAAAAGCAGCGTAAGTATTGTTCAATATTGGCATTTAGACGTTCGGTTTGACCGTTGGTCTGTGGGTGATATCCTGATGACATCGCTCTGTCAATGCCCAGCTGTTGGCATAATGCAGACCAGAAATGGGAGGTAAATTATGTTCCTCTGTCGGTAATGATGGTCTCAGGTAGGCCGTGAAGACGGACGATGTCCTTCAAGAAGACCGAATAGGTTTCAGAAGCAGAGGGCACCCCTGATAGGGCTGAGAAGTGTGCCAGTTTGGTATATGAATCCACAGTTACCATGATTGCTGTCTTCCCTTCAGAAGAAGGAAGTTCAACTACAAAGTCCATTGAAATCTGTTTCCAGGGTCTAGAAGGCAATTCACCTTGTTGAAACAATCCTAACGGTCTCTGTCGAGAGACCTTGTGGGCTGCACAGATGGGACAGGCTGATATATAAGCTTGCACATCTCGTCTCATGGATGGCCACCAGAAGTATCGGGATAGTAATTCCAAAGTTACTCTTTCTCCCTTGTGACCTACCGTATGGAAATCATGACAGAATTGAAGTGCCTGGGACCGGGAAGTGGAGGAAGGCAGATACAGTGCTGAATTGTGAAAGAGCAGACCATCCCTTTGGGTAAGGGCATTAGGACGTATATCTGTTTGGCTTAATCCAACAGTAGCATCTTTGACCTCTTGTAGAAATACATTGCACAACACCACTATCCTTTCTTCTGGGATCAAGTGATCAGCCATCGGTTGCTTACCATTATCTTTTACCCAGCAGCGAGATAGGGCATCAGCTACTATATTTTGGGAACCAGGAATGTACGTGATGGAAAAATCAAACTCAGAAAAATAGTAGGCCCATCTGGCATGTCTGGCATTCCGACACTCCATCTGTTTGAGGACCCTGAGGTTTCGATGGTCGGTCCATACAACAAAAGGGTTTTTAGCGCCCTTAAGCAGATGTCACCACTCTTTGCAAGCCAACCTTATGGCTAACAACTCTCGTTCCAGTAAAGAATCATTATTTTCACTGGTAGTTCATGTTCTAGAATAATACGCAATGGGATGTTCTATACCAGTGTGATCCGTCTGAAGTAGGACAGCACTCACAGCACCATCAGAAGCGTCTGCTTCCAAAATAAATGGCTTGGACTGATCCGGCTGCATCAATATAGGGGCTGAAGTAAACAACTCCTTAAGGCGCTGAAAGGCACCTTGTGCCTCCAAATTCCAAGTGAAAACAGCATCCTTCTTTGGAAGATAAGTTAAAGGTAACACCACATTGGAAAATCCAGGAATAAAACGATGATAAAAGTTCACCAATCCTAGAAACTTCTGGACCTCCTTAACAGACCTTAGCTCTGGCCATTGAAGAATAGCTTTCACCTTCTCTGGATCCATACAGATTCCCTCTACAGAAAGAATATACCCTAGGTAAGAAACTCTAGTGGCGTCAAAAATGCATTTTTCCGGCTTAGCATACAGTTGATTATCCTTCAGCCGTTGAAGAACCTCCTTCACATGTACATGATGAGACTGTAGTTCAGGTGAAAAAACCAAGATATCATCCAGATAGATGACTACCGAGATATACAGCATATCAGAGAATATTTTGTCGACAAATCTCTGGAAGATGGCTGGAGCATTCACCAAACCAAATGGCATTACTCGGTATTCATAAAGGCCCAGTGGGGTCCGGAAAGCGTTTTTCCATTCATCACCCTCTTTGATCCTGAGCAGATGATAAGCTCCTCTTATGTCTAACTTGGTGAATACCCGGGCATCATGTACCGCCTCCAAGATATCCCGGATCAAGGGCATAGGATACCTGTCTCGAACTGTGATGTTATTCAGTCCTCGATAGTCTATGCAAGGTCTTAACTCTTCGGAACCTTTTTTGGACACAAAAAATTACAAGGCCCCACCGGAGGATTTGGATTCCTTGATCAGTCCATTCTTTAAATTGACTTTGAGATATTCTTTTAGTACAGCCTTCTCTTGTTGAGAAAGAGGAAACATCCTGCCAAATGGAAGAGGTACTTCCTCCTTAAGATCGATGGCACAATCTTCAAGATGGTGAGGAGGAAGGAGACAGGGAATTACATCTTCAAAGACCTCGGAGTAAGCCTGGTAATGAACTGGTATCGAGGAAATGTGTCACAAGTCTCTCCCCTTCTCACCTGTTTCTCCTTGCTTGCGACTTTCTTGGATGCTTTATTTCGCACGGTCCGGGATTTGTAAAGGCCCGTGTGCAGGTCTTCGGATTCCAGTGTGAGGATGCAATCCTACGCCAAGCAGCGTTCAGATTTCCAGGACCGGGAACCAGGAAGCAATTGTATCTGAACTCGAGGACACGGAACGCCGTGACCCGAGCACAGAAGAAGATCCAGGAAATAGGCACGGTAGGGTAAGTTCAAGGAAGGGAATTTAGACAAGGAAAAGGATTCAAGGATTCGGGAAACAGGACTCGGAAGAAAACCCAGACTGAACTCCGGCAACACACGTCTGAGTATGCTGAGCGGTAGTGTTGAGGGGGTGTGACTGTTTTGTAGGAAGTTGAACGTAGCGCATGAAGGCTGGTAAGCTGCGTTCCGCACCAGACGGCCATGTTGGAAGGATCACGGAATTCAGTCCTCTACAAGTCAGGGACCACAATGTCCAGAATGGACGCAATCGGCGGTTCATGACAGTATGCCTCCTCTGAAGCCCGGCACCTCTGGGTTTGCCTGGGTGGATGAGATGAAATCTTCGTATTAGCCGAGGGGCATTCATGTTTGAGACGGGTTCCCAAGTGGGCTCACTAGGAGGATACCCTTTGCACTCCACCAAGTACTGCAGTTGCCCACGACGGTACCTAGTGTCACAAATTCTAGAGACCTCATATTCGAGTTGGTTATCGACAATCACTGTCGTAGATCTTGGAGCAGTTTGAGAGGGCTGTACATATGGTTTTAACAAAGAAGTGTGGAAGACTGGATGAATCTTTTTCTATGATTCTGGTAGTTGAAGTCGAAAGGCCACTGGATTGAGAATTTCCTTTATAGAAAAAGGTCCAAAATACCTGGGAGCCAATTTATTTGGTTGTAGGTGACGAGGAAGGAGTTTTGAGGATAACCAGACCTTATCGCCTATTGAATAGGAAGGACCAGGCCTTCTTTTGGAGTCTGCATATTGTTTAACATTTCTTCTGGCCTTTTCAAAGTGTTCCTTTGCCTCTTTGTGTACAGTGATCAGTGTTTCAATCCAGGAATCAACTGTAGGAACTGGGGTAGGATGTGGGAGAACGGAGGGTAGGACTGAAGGATGAAATCCTTGGCTACAAAAGAGGGACTGGTATGATAGCAGAATGATCCGAATTGTTGGAAGCGAATTCGGCCACAGGGATCAAGAGTGACCAATCATCCTGAACCTTGGTGGTGAAGCAGCGAAGGTACTATTCCAGGGTTTGGGTTACTCATTCAATAGCTCCATTGGTCTGTGGATGATAGCCCGAAGACAAGGCACGTTGAATCCCCAATATCCGACATAACTGTTTCCAAAACTGGGATATGTACTGGGGTCCTCTGTCAGAAATGATTTTGGAAGATAGTCCATGAAGCCGGAATATGTGTTCTAAAAATACCCCTGCAAGTTCACATGAGGATGGTAGTTTGTATAGAGGTGTAAAATGTGCCATGTGTGTGAACAAATCAATGGTAGCCATTATAGTTGTGTAGCCTCTGGAAGAAGGTAGTTCCACGATAAAATCCGTAGCAATGATTTCCTAGGATCTCGTTGGTAGTGCTGGTTGATGTAGGAGACCTGCTGGTTTTTTATTGTCATGTTTGTTTTGATTACAGACTGCACAAGTCTGGACATAGGTCTTTATGTCATCCTTCATCCTTGGCCACCAGAATTGTCTTTGTACGAGACAGAAGGTATTGGTGATGCCACGGTGTCCTGAATGGAGAGTATCATGGCATAAGTTTGTGATTCTTTGTTGCAGCCCAGGAGTGGGAATAGGTATCCGTCCTTTGTTTTAAGATTCCACCGATTGTCTCTCTTGAACTCCTTCCAGAGTTCGGAGGACTGAGTTTGGGCACGAATATTCTCCAGGAGAGTAACTGCTTGAGCAAAGAATATTGTGTTGGGAAACATCTTGGGAAAGGTTCGGTCCTCAAGGGGTTCATAATCAGGACGCCTGGATAAGGCATCGGCTATGATGTTATGTGTTCCAGGAAAGTGATGGATTTGAAATTGGTATTTGGCAAAAAAGAAGGCCCAGCAGGCTTGGCGGCTGTTTCTGCACTCCAGGGATTGTAGGACTTGAAGATTCCGATGGTCCGTACGGACTTGTACCGGGTGTTTGGCTCCAAGAAGGGGATGACGCCAATCAGTGAAGGCTTGATGAATGGCTAACAATTCCTTCTCCAGGACGGAATAGTGGGTTTCATTAGGAGTCAAGGTACGGGATAGATAGGCAATGGGGTGTTCTAACTTGCCGCCAAGTTCCTGTTTCAGGACTGCTCCGATGGCGTAATTGGATGCATCAGTCTCAACAAGGAAGGGACGGTTAGTGTCGGGTTGAGCTAGGATGGGTGCTTGTGTAAACTCCGATTTCAGTCGTTAAAATGCTGAGTCTTGAGCTGAAGTCCAGTGAAAGGGGGTATCTTTCTTTAATAGTGTGACAATGGGGTGCACAATCTCAGAGAATGCGGATATGAATTTCCTGTAGAAGTAAGCCAGCCCCAGGAAGGATTGAATTTGTTTTACAGTGGTTGGAACAGGCCATGATAAAATGGAGTCAGCCTTGGAAGAATCCATTCCAATCCCATTCGGGCTAAGGACGAACCCGAGATAATGAACAGTTGGTACATGGAAAAGACATTTCTCAGGTTTGGCCAGGAGCTTATGTTCTCGTAAGCGTTGTAAAACCACCTTGACAGGCTCTTCATGTTTTCGATGGTCCTTGGAGTAAATCAGTATGTTGTCTATATATAAAATGACGAAGAGGAACAACATGTCAGAAAAGACTCTATCCATAAAGTGTTGGAAAATTGCAGGGGCATTTGCAAGTCCGAAGGGCTTGACCAAGTATTCGAAATGGCCAAAGGGTGTTGTAAAGGCTGTCTTCCATTCATCACCTTCTTTTATACGAATAAGATGGTTGTCACCCCTGAGATCTAGTTTTGTGAAGATGACTGCACCTCTCACTGCTTCCAGGATGTCCGAGATGAGAGGCAATGGATAACGGTCCTTGAGAATGCATTGATTAAGGCCACGATAATCCAAACATGGCCTAAATTCCTTAGAATCCTTCTTAGGAACGAAGAAGAGGGAAGCTCCCACTGGGGACTTGGATGGTCGAATAGTTCCATTTTCCAAATTGGTGTCTAGGTATTCCAGGAGGGCCCTTTTTCCAGGTTCGGATAGAATAAACATTCTTCCAAAGAGTATCACTGCTGATGGCTCAGTGTCAATGGCACAATCATCAGGTCTGTGGGGTGGTAGAGCTTGAACAATATCAGTTGAAAACACATCTGAGTATGCCTGGTAGGCCTGGGGAATCCAGATGACGTTAGAGACCGTAAATGGTAATTGTTGGGTTTCCGGGGAGTCATCGAAGGAATTTGGTAAGGTGGTAAGTGACAAACAATGAGACATACAGTGTTCTGAACCAAGAAACAAGGAACCTGCTGCCCAATTGATATAGGGGTTGTGCTTCTGTAACCAGGGCATGCCTAGAACCATAGGGTAATGGGCAGATCTTATGATATTGAATTTAATCCTTTCTTGGTGGTGGCTTATTGAAAGAAGAATCTCTTTGGTTTGAAGGGTTATGGGTCCTGAAGATAAGGCTCTACCATCAATGGCTTCCACTGGTTGCATAGTCTCTCGTGTTTCGTGGGGAATATTATGACTAGTGACCCAATCATGATCTATGAATATGCCCATGGCTCCGCAGTCCACTAACGCCAGGATGGGGAGGGATTCTTTCTTAGAAGGCGATAGGAATGCCTGTAGAATCACAAGATTGTTTTGTCCAGGAGAGTTCAAGGATGGAATTGATGAGGAGCAGACTTCTTTCTCCCGAAACTGTGCCCCACTTAGGATCGGGAGCTGGCGTTTCCCGAACGCCGAGGTGGAGCGATAGGGCACTCTCTTACAAGGTGTTTATTGGAGGCACAGTAAATGCACAGTCCAGTATGAATCCAACGCATCCTTTCTTGTGGGGTAATAGGTCCAAGAAAGGCCCCTAGTCGCATGGGTTCAGAGTCTGAGGTTAGAGATGTAACGGGTTCTGGTTTGTATGGGCGGTCTGTGGCAGCCTTTTGGGGTGTTGGCTTAGACTTTCTTTTCTCTGCCTTTCTTTCCTGGATCCGAAAATCTATTTGTAGTGAGAGGTGAGCTATCATGGCTAACTCATCCTTTATTTCTTCATGTAGGCCCCTTCGAAAGAGGGTGAAACTGGCTTCTTGGGACCAATCAGACACTTTTACTAGTTGTTTAAAGCGGGTCACATAAGTAAGCATATCCTGAGACCCTTGTTGAAATTCAAGTAGTCTTTCTTGAGCGTTGTAAACTAGCTCGGGGCGATCAAACATGGCTTTTAAGGCTTCCACAAACCCGTCATAATCATCCAGGAGGGCGTCGCCCGAATTGACAAGGGGGGTTGCCCAGGTCAGGGCATTACCAGTGAGATGTGAGATCATGAATCCCACCTTTGCTTCTTGGGTGGAAAAATAGTATGGCTTGAAAGTAAAATGCACCAAACATGAATCAAGGAAGGCACGGAGGGTCTTTGAAGAGCAATCGTATTTGTCTACTACTCCACCCAACAAGACACTTTCTTTAGCTGCAGAGTCACGAGACAAGACTAGCTGCTTTAATGCAGTGTTCTCTGCCTTAAGGTTCTGTACTTCAGTGGTCAATTCCTGCATACCTCGCATGAGGTCTTGAACCGCGGCTTCCATCTCTGTATTTGCATCGGTTTTAAGGCGTCTCAATTTGTCACAAGGCTCTCCCCTTCTCACCTGTTTCTCCTTGCTTGCGACTTTCTTGGGTGCTTTCTTTCACACGGTCCGGGATTTGTAAAGGCTCGTGTGCAGGTCTTCGGATTCCAGCATGAGGATGCAATCCTACGCCAAGCAGCGTTCAGATTTCCAGGACTGGGAACCAGGAAGCAATTGTATCTGAACTCGGGTCACGGAACGCCATGACCCGAGCACAGAAGAAGATCCAGGAAATAGATAGATGCCGCCCTCTCCATGGACAAGCAAGTCAATGCTATTGTATCTGCCTCAACCCTAAGCACCAAGCATATCAATGCCATCAAAACTTTCCTAACCAAAGATAACTGCCTCTCGATCGCCAGAGCTACCATTGGAGCCAAACTAGATTATTGTAATGCGTTGCTGGCCGGCACATCCAACTCTAATCTGACCAAATGCCAAATGACCCAGAACAACGCACTAAGAGCAGCTCTCAACATTCCAAAAAGAGACCACATCTCGCAAGCCAGAAGGGCAGCACACTGGTTACCCGTCAAAGAGCGTATCACATTCAAAATTCTTACCACCTCCCATAAATGCATCAATCTGTCAGCCCCCTCTTTTTTTTTCTGATACAATTACAAGATCACTCTCCACCAGACCCACTAGACAGTGTCACACCAACCAACTTAGGGTCCCGCGCATCAAAAAAGCTAGAGCCGGAGGAATAAGCTTCCCTTTCATTGCTTCGAAATTATGGAATGCTCTACCCAGCACGCTCACTCTCCCGGTCTTCCGAAAAAAACTCAAAACTACCCTGTTTAACGAACTCTTCTCCTTCTCCTCTCTCTCTTCTCTATTCTCTCTTTCTCCTCTCCGTAACTGCAATTTCTACTATCGTAACTAAGTAATGACTTCACTGTATGTTTTATTAAGTCATTTTCAATTTCTGTAACAAGCGCCACGATGCACGTTGGGCTGCCTGTGCCCTTAACCAAATGTGAATAAATAAATAAATAAATAGGCACGGTAGGGTAAGTTCAAGGAAGGGAATTAGAAAAGGAAAAGGATTCAAGGATTTGGAAAACAGGACTCAGAAGAAAACCCCGAGCGAACTCCGGCAACCCACATCTGAGTACGCTGAGCGGTAGCGTTGAGCCTTGGGGCGTGACTGTTTTGTAGGAAGTTGAACGTAGCACGTAAAGGTTGGTAAGCTGCGTTCCGCACCAGACGGTCATGTTGGAAGGATCACAGAATTCAGTCCTCTACGAGTCAGGGACCATGATGTCCAGAATGGACGCAATTGGCGGTTCATTACACAATGGACATATTGGGTAATTCAATCAAACAACCTTTTTGGGTCTCTTCACTGGTTTCCTTCATACAATTCTGGCCACAATATTCAGAGTCAAAGTTAAGTCCGTTGGCACTCCAGTCAATCCTGGGGTTGTGTAGACGTAGCCAAGTGATACCAAGGATTACTGGGAAGTGAGCAGCCTTGATGACATCAAAGCATATCTTTTCAGTGTGCCCTTCCATAACAATCTCAACCAGAGAGGTTTCCATCTCTGTGGGTCCAGAAGATAGAGGCCTTCCGTCCACGCCTTCTACAGGTATGGCTCGATCCTTCCGTCCAGAGGGATGTCATGTTCTTGAACCCAAGTGGCATCGATAAGGTTGCCTGCCCCTCCACAATCCAACATAGCAAGTACCTTGAAGGAACAACCTTGAAGGTTGTCTCATTGGACTCTGGTTCTGGTGCAACTGCAAGGGTTTGTACTTGTCTCCCCATTACTTCCCTTGCTGAGGTACGGGGTTGCTCGTTTCCCTGACGGCGAGGAGGAACATCTGGGCAATTTTGCAATATAAATGCTTTGAAGAACCACAGTACATACAAAGGTTCAATTCTCTTCGCCTCTTTCTTTCTTCAGAAGTTAGCGGACCCCTTGTGTCACCAATCTGCATAGGTTCCGCTGTGTCTGTTCTTTCTTTTGCCATAGTCGGTGTATTGATCAGAGGCAAAAAGCCCCGATTCGTCCTTTTCTCATGTCTTCTCTCAATGAGCCGAAACTCTATTTGTAAGGACAAGGTTATCAGTTCCTGAAAAGAGTTTGGACGAGCGATCGGAGCCAATTCGTCCTTGATCTCTTCTTGCAAACCCCTCCTAAATATGGTCTGCTGGGCCGTGTCGGGCCAACCTGCACTCTGTGCCAATCTCTGGAATTGGGAAACGTAGTTTTGGACACTTGGTTGCCTTGTTTAACACTGGACCTCGGGTCACTCGAACCAGTCCTTGAAACTCTGAATGAATTGATTGTAGTTACCAATTCTTGGATCATTGCCAGTTACCATAGGTGTAGCCCATGCCAAGGTGCTACCTGCCAAATTTGACACCAAGAACCCCACTCTGGCTCTGTCTTACTCAAAGGCCTTGGGTTTGAAAGAAATGTAGATAGAACATGCATCAAGGAATTCCTTTAGCTGTCTTGGATTGCCATCATACTTGCCATATGTAAATGGCATAACTGGTAAATCACCCTTGTTTTCATCCCGGGCAGCAACCTGTTGGTGAAGTGCTGCATTTTCGGCATGAACCGCCTGCATCTCAACTCGTAAGCCTTGGATGGCGTTACACAATTCTTGGTACTGCTCCAACAAGGCCATTTGAATATTCGGGCATTGCATATTGTCACACTCCTGAATAGGATCCCCACACTCCTCCTCACCTGTCTCCTCTATTGAGCTATCCTGGGTCTCGGCACTTTTCTTTCTTCGGGTCTTCCTTTGTTCTGTGGGTGTCTTCTCCTTTTTCTGATGTAGATAAGGACGCGCTCCTTCGGAGGCCACCGTGACTGTTAATATAATCCAGTCCAGGTGGACCCCAGGGTGCAAGTCCCAAAAGTCTCAGGGAAAAAGCCTCCTGGCTGAAAAAACCCTGGTAGGTGGATTGCAGACGAGAAACCAAAGTCTTGACTTCCAGAGAAGATCTTATGCAAGAAGAGAATCTGGGTCCTGGTATGAAGACCGGGATTGTGGAACTTGTGGTTCTTCTGGTGTCTCAAAGAAAATGATGATCGGCGGATCTCTCTGCAAGCGGATTGAAGACTGGTAGCTATGAACAGGTACGTCTTCAGTAAGTAGAAAAGAAAAGCAAAGGAAAAGGATACAAGCGTATGTTTAGCTAATAAGGAAACGGAAATGTCAGTCGAGATATGAAGGTGAAATAGGAAGAAAATGAGCGGGTCCGAGCAACAATAGGGAGACGAATCAGAAACCACAAAAGCCGGACATTCGCATACGCCGCGCTTCCCAGGTTGCAACAGAAAAGGCGTTGCGAGAGTCGGAACAATGGTGTCAAAGAAAGACAAGAATCCGAACTCTCGTATATGCCGTGCAGCGAGGGCAGCAGCACAGTGAAAGTCGGGGGGATTGTAAGAGACAAAGGTACCAGAACCCAAAGGTAAGGAAAAGGAAGCCTAAGAATTAAAAACGTGTAGTAGCAAGGGAGTAGAAGGAAAACTACTGAAGCAAAATTAGAAAATTATAGGAAAGGATACAAACCACAGTACCTTATAGCATGAACAGAAATCACCTGAGTGCTAGGAGAAAGCAAACGAGGGGGGGAAAAATGAGGAGGAAGGAAGAAACAACAGAGCGTTGGGATGCCGAAGCGGGTCACTGGAAACACACAGCAGCTCTGAGTAACCATAGACGATACAACGCAAGGATTGTATCCCAGAACCTCGTAGATAAACAGAGATTGGCCATTTTGCAAAAAGGCTAGAACGTTACTGTGGACTTCTGTACCTCCATGTTTAAGTGTATCTCCACCTGTTCCAACACTTCCAGGGGCGATGTATGACAGTTACTGGGATTTTACAAGTGGCAGAGATGCCGGTAACTCACCATTGATGGGGGTGGCTGAATCACTGGCACTGATAGTAACGGAGCAGGTGATTCAGGCATTTATCTGCCGGTTGGGGCTTGATCTACCTGCAGGTCAGGCCTGCCGGTAGATCAGAGTCCCTACTGGCAGACTTTTAGTTTGCCAGCCGGAAAGGTGCCGAAATATGTTATTACCAGCACCTTATTTCCAGAACGACAAACATGTAATGAGCCTGTTAGTCTAATAGAGAATGGACAAAGCGATACATTTATTTACATTACAGAGTTTGCAAAATGAATAAACAGACAGGACAGCACCCCATCAGCTCGCAACCCAATCTAACCCAGCCCGCCTCCAACTCACCTTCCCCTTATATCGACACATGGTCTGGCCCCTTTCATTATGTGTCACTTCTGCTTTTTTTCCACCCCCCCATGATGTCATAATTACTCTTATTGTTTATCTCTTTAATCTGTTCTCAGTTTCCATCGGGAATCCCTCTCATCACATGGTCTTCTCTGTAGGATTATTTAGCGGGTTTTTTTAATGCAGCGCCACTGCATGGGTTTAATATATTGCTATAATGCGGTACAGCAAGCTATGTGTTGCTAGTGCAACATGGACATGTCAATGAAGACAGGCTACTCAGTCAAAAACACATCAATTTTTTTTTCACATTCAAAATGCAAATGCACACCATTTTTTTTTCACCTGAAATGCCTCTGTCGCCCGAGACACATTAGAGGATGAATGCACTAATATAATTAACAGTACCAACATGATCTTAACTTATTAATACCATAATGTGTTCTCCAAGTGCAAAATGAGGCAGGCTGAAAGTGATTTTAAAGGGACATTCAGAATTTTGTTTTCCTTTCTCTTTCTCTGTGCTTTTCACGGTCCTTGCTAAAGAAACAAAACTCGAATAAGCAGGAAATTAGTGGATACAGTTTCTTACTGAAAAGTGAGTTATTGTTTAAGAAGGAGGGTATGACATGATAGATTTTTATTGGATGCACGTCACATGAAGGGCTGTAACAGAGGTCTCTTGGTGCATCTCGGGGAGGAAGAAAGGGAGAGGACATTTTGCACAGCTCCGGGGAAGACTTGGCTGGAGTTTCTATGGGGTTTCCTGATTGAGAGGTGTCGTCCCAGTCCATTGCTGACTTTCCCAGGCTGGAGATTCCAGTCAATAAGCACGGGCTTGAGAGTCTGCAGATCAGAACGGCATGTCCTCGCTGGGGTGCTTTGAAGGAAAGCCTTGAGCCATTTAAAAAAAACGACCAGTCCGGGGAGTTCGCGTGCTGAACAGCTACAATTTTCTGGTAATTATCTTGTATAAAAGTGAGGGTGCAATATGTGCATCAGACCTATTTTAGACAGGCAGCGTAAGCGATAGCTTTTCAGTGTTTAAATGACACATTTTAATGTTGCCAGCTGAAGGCAAAACAAACAATGTAATTTTTCTCTCTCTTGTGCAAATATGAAATTAAATTCATAGGGGGTCATTACGACCCAGGTGCTAATTGCGCCATCATTACCACCATGGTGTAAACTACGTTTAAACATAGTTTACACCATGGTGGTAGGCGGATTTACCGCCCCATTCCAAGGTGAGTGGGGCGGTAAATCCCCATTTCCCATTTTCCCTTCCCCTTTCCCATTTTTGCCTCATAGGGCATAATGGGAGTGGGGAAGGCGCTAATTACGCCACCGTAAATTACGGTGGCGTAGTTAGTATCATGGCAGGTTAGCGCCATGGATTTTAATGGCTGCTAAAAGCAGCCGTTAAAATCAGAATCAGGCGTTAAGGGTTAACGACGGCGTTAACCCTTAACGCCTGGGTCGTAATGAGGGCCAAAGTGTTCTTGCATCTTGTCTTTCTCACCACATTTTTATTTCAGAGTGGATTGTCTCACGAATGGTAATGTATCATTTTAAAATGAAATTGTGATAACACACAGTCTGCCTAAGAGTATTCTTGTTTCTGTTTCATTTGGTGTCTAAAAAAAATATTATGCCATTGAGGGAATGATGCTTAAAGCGCCAAGTTTCTATGCAGGTAAAGTAATGTTATGAGCAATTATAAATAGCTGTGTGCGTGGTTCCACTCAGTGTATATATGTGTGTGTGATTTCTGAGTGGAACATAATGAAATAGTTTGCTGGACGTATATGAGTCAGCAGAAAGAGAGGCCTCTGGAAATAGTTTCACTGATGTAAATAAATTAGTGATAATACCACAGGGGTTGTGAATACTGTATGTGAAAATTGTGGTATCCATAAAATTTAGGCCTGAGGTCTCTCTATTGATCAGACGAACTGACTAAGTAAGGAGAAAGGGGTCTCCATCCTGTATCCAGTCAGTTTGGGCTAGACAAGACAATAGGTTCTTATTGATTTCTGGAAACATGTCAGGGGTGGTGGCTCAATGCCCATCGTCTGAGGATGTGGATGCTGGACATCGTTGGACCAGAGCAACCGACCTGGGAGATGTAGGGTATTTTGTGTAGATTTGGAGCCTAGCAGTATTTTCTTACCGCCAAAAATAAAGTAATTCAGCAATAATCACTCCTTGCATTCAGATTGGGTTTGGTATTATAGTAATATAGTGGATATGCATTATTTCAGTACACAGATATATTTAGTTGGTATACATTTTGTTGGTGGTATTTTTGGTGAGCATAATTCCTTTGTTGGGCCACAAATAAAACAAAGGATCCAGGTTTTCAGACAGGTGCTTGCTTAGAGGTTTTACAGAATTACGCTCTTGAAGGGAAAAGATTTGTGAAGTATCCAAAGTTGTTTTTTTATCAGCCCCTGCTTTATATCTGGGAAATTCAAACATTGTAAAAAAATATCTCTTAAATCTTGCCAACTAAGCAAACTCAATCCACTGCCAGTAGTGAGAGTACAGAGAGTTATGAAAGGTATGAGATTTCCAAGGGAAAGCTTCAGTCCTCCCATAACTAGCTAACTTTAGTTACATACGATTTTACTGAAGGTAAAATCAGAGTGGTAAATTTCAAAGTGGCCAAAATACCAAGAAAATACCTAATTGTTTTTTTTATTTTTTTATTTGGGGGGGTCCCCACAAACCTCCTGTTTTTCTATCCTTTTAAGCCCACCCACCCCACCTATATTTAATTCAAATGTTCTTTATTTTTTGGGTATTTTGGCTTTTGGTGAAACATACCACTCTGTTTAATTTTTGGTAAAGTGACTTGGTACCCTAATTCTCAGAGCAAATCCTTCTGATTGTTACTAAAACAGAGTCTTTGGTTCTGCTGCTTCAAAAGTGAAACCGCCGTTAAGCCCAACCACCACGACAAGGTAACTCCCGAGGTTGGGAAAAATGACAGTACACATTTTTGTTTGTGACAGGGTTAGTTTATTGAACTTAAACTTGAGAATCCAAATGCATTTGCATACATGTGTTAACAAAGACTAGTTACTTACCTTAAATGAAGTTATGCTTATTGGTGAAGGCAGTGCTTTATTGAGATGCACATGTTTTCATTGCAACTATGCTCCAGCTCAAATAATGTGGTCTTTAGGCTTAGCAGTTACCAGCATTGTTGTTTGTTTTAATGTTCATGCTTGCAATACAAAAAGACTAGTTTACCATATTTCCATGTGGAATTTATATCTTGCAACGGCTGCAGTGTTAACAGGCTACTCAAAACTTTTTTTTTTCAATTTTCTATATTCTTGGGTTGTTTGTGATGCAGATTCAGCAACATATACCAATGTTTTCTAATATGGCACTTTACGAACAGGGCTGGCAATGCTTTTGTCTCTTTCTGGGTCAGGGGATTCAGCTTGATTGGTAAACAGCCATGAACAGTCTCTGGGACTTCATTATGGTCCTTAGTCATCCTTTCTTGGTCCAGGTATTCATTCGCTGATGCAGAATTCACATTGTGCCTTCCAGATTCTCCTACCAGTTAAGGCCATCTCAGTACCCTTGCATCATTTGACGGGGGTCTAGAATTACATATGGCATAAACTGCTAGACCCCAGGATATTCAACTTACATTCTCTTGGTGTACACTAGATCACACCTCTATTCTCTTGATGTCTGTGTCCTCCGCTCCTTGGATCTGCTCCCTTTTCACCGGCTTAGAAGCACCTTTCTTGCCTAGATCTTAAAGAGCACTCGTTTTTCCTCTCTCCTTTTCTCCTCCTAGCTTCCTCCCTCCAGTTCTCTCTTCTGTGCCTTCATTTCTGCGTCTACACCTTCTGTCATCTCATCAACCTCTCTTTAGGGTTTCCTCCTCTCCAATCTTCGTCTAAGTGTTTTTTCTGTTCCATATCCTCCCTTTGCACTCTAGGTGTTTCTCCTCCACCTCCCCTCCTCTCTTGCAAAACTCACACCCTCGCTTTCTCCCTTGCATCAGCAGATGTCATTTTCATGCCTTGGTAGTGGAGTATTTGTGGGTTTTTTGTAACACATGCAAATGGATGAACAGAAGTCTCAGTCAGGCACCGATTGTCTTCTGTGGCAAGTGTGGAAGATATACAAAGTTTTTTGTATTTGCCAATTTCAATGAATAGTTCATCAAGACTTCAAAACTGCTATCCTCCATAATCAGAATTTTGAAAATGGTCTGAAGTTTTGTTGGTCTGACAAAGGGGATCCCCCATTTGGATTCCTAAAGTAACAATTCTGTTCTGCACTAATACTGTAATCAGCAACCATTTGTAGTCTAATCAGATGCCTCCACTTTGTGTTTACAGACTGCCCTCTCGAAGATACACAGCAATGAAGTCAGTTGCATCCTGCTGCTTTTTTGTAAATGCAAACTGCAGCAGAGGCTAATTACATCATGTTGGAAAAGTAGCTCCTGACCAAGGTTGCATTTCAGGAATGGAACTTTGCATCCTGTGACCATCTTTACTGATTACCGGAAAACATGTATTCTGCCAAAACATTACCGTCCAAGAATTTGACAAGACCATTTACGTACAAGCTGGGAAGGCCGAATGGTATACTGGACTCCTTATCACATCATTTTCAGGGCCGTCTGAAAGTCGAGCAGATGGAGTTACCAATGAACCCTTCTGGGGACTTTGTGGACACTGTCAGTTTTGGGTGAAAGCCACTCCATTAAGGCTGCAATGAGGCATGCAGGAATGGGAGGTATAAGAACCCAGGAGACAACTTTGAGGTGGTAAGCCTTATGGGTTCACATTAAAATTTGCCGGTGGGAGATATGCATCAGAGAGCTTTCGGGGAGTATCGTGACTCTCCTTTTAGCTGGCCATCCACAGTATTTGGAGATTTTAGACCACATCCAAAGAAGTGAGTGTTGGGAAACCATGTGTTCTGACATAGTTAGCTATGTGACTCCAGGGAAGTAATTGTGAGGGCATAGTCAGACAGGACCGAGCAACCTGGCTTTTTGCTACCCTTACGCCACTACAATCTAGACCAAGAAATACATTTTCAGTGGGTCTCATAGTAGACCGTTCCAATGATATGGGATATCTAGCTATACTGGTCACAGTTAATTAAGGCTAGTGACTTGATTCCATTCAAAGGGGAGGGCTAGTTTGCCAGTTCTGGCGAGACTATTCTTTCAGCATGTGGTATGTCTGCATAACGTTTATGGTGTGATAGGGGATAATACAGGGCCTTGTTCGTTTGGCAGGCTTTCAGCAGATTAAGTAAGGAGGTGTCATTGTCCTGTGGTTATTATGCTGAGAAAAATGGTCAGATGGAACTGGTGAACTAGGAAATGGAGAAGCACCTACTTTGCTAATTGAAGGTGGGGTTGATTTCCTATGGGGAGAAAGAATGACGCCACAATAAAAGCTAAAAAAGATGTCTCACATTTTCTAAGAGAAGTCAGCACTGAGGAGATTGGTACTTGTTGATGCTGATGTCTGTCTGAGTCACATGGTAAAAAGTTTGCAATGTGCAATCAGGCCTTGCAAAAAAGTAGGGTGTTATGCCTAATGACGGCTGATGCGAAAAGGAGCAGTGCACACTATGAAGTCTGACCACACATGTGGATGTCCATAAATGCCTGAAATTGAAAGGGAAGATTAAGTTATCTGCTTGTTTCATTGGACCATGTTCCATTGAAAAGATTGTGAATCCAATATCATTTCGATTGACACTCCCTGAGTCATAAGATCCAAGAGGTTTTCCCTGTCTGAAGGTATGGGATTCATAAAGCACAAAATATAGCTGTGAAGCAATAGAGCAATGTACATAGGGAAAGCACCCATTGGGTTTACAAATGGGGCGCAGGCTAGAGGCAGAGCTGGGGTGAGTAGGAGGTCCAGAGAAGAGTGACTCTCCGTAGGGTAGGGGGGTAAGTAGTGCATGTATGCAATGTTTAGTGAATCCTCTTCATGAAGCAACACAAGTTACTTATCCTGTCACTCCCAAGTCGGCTGGGTGATCAAGGAGTTTGTGTATCAGGTGATACGAAAGTCAGAGACAGTCGTGGAAAGTTTTGATACCCAATTGATTGGAAAGGGTATGGGTAGGATGGCATGTTTTGGCAGCTTGCTCGCCATCTTCTTGCTTTTGATTTCACCCATAGTTTTGATTCACATAATCTGTCGATATGCAACCATGGGCCAGGACATTGGAGAGTAAGATGTGATAGTGAGGGTGGTGGCTAGCACCTTGAGTTTTCCAAGGTATGAGGTTAGCTCTGGGCCTGAGCAAGCTAGGTAGTCCCAGTTCTTAAGATCATAATGACAGTGGTGGAAGGGTTTAGTATAGTTAGGCCCATGTCATTGTGCCTGCTTTTATCAATTTCACATTTCCCCATGTGTTGTAGTATTTGCGTTGCAGGCTGATATCCTAGAAGGAAAGGTTTGTGTATCTTTTCTTAACTGAATGGGCAGCATTCTGCTCCTAGCTAACATGGTGGTCCCCATTGACCGCTACAAGAATGAGGTGTAGCATGAGCCTAGAGTCATGAGAACTCTTCAAGGATCTTCAACCACCTTACGACTGAAGTCCTCACATCGAGCGGATTTCCTGCAAGAGATGTATTACAAGACTAGAAATCTTTGTGGACCTGGAGATTGTTTCCCCTTTTCTGGCTCTGCGTTAGCACAGATGACAGGAGCTTTATGAAGAGTTTCTAGAGGGTTCACTGTGCATCCGCCAACCGGAAACACTCCCTAAGTAATTTCAAGAAAGTGTATTACTTAGCACCTCACTGAAGAGCTCTGTGCGAGCAGATATTAGTGGCCCAGTACAGAGATCTGTGAGACAATTATTGTCCCTCTAAGGGATTAGTAGCTCAAAAGAGAGCAGTGTCATGTCCAGTTGTTGTGCTGGTGTGCCTAATATTAGGTGATAAGAGCTTTCATGGCCATCAACTTGTCTGTTCAATTTACAGTGATGAACATATGTATTCCACTTGTGTTTATGATTGAAGGGCAGTGCTCATGATGAATCCTTTCCTTCCTTTTTCAGATTCATAGTAGGAATGTGATGTGGCTATCAGTCAATCTGGTTCTAGTGCTCTTTTTCTTTTGCTAATTGTGGCCATTATTATGTTACATATCCCACTAGCTACATCATTGTTGCTTTATTTTACTGCAATATAATTTTACTCACTATGTTTTCAAATTAAAACCAACACAAAAGACACAGGTATACAAAGGTAAAGCAATTGTGCTATTTCTGCAACGGTTTTCATGTAAAATGTACTGCAGTGCGTTATTGTGATGTGTACCCTTAAAGGTGTTCTAACTGTAATACATTACCAGTTTCTTTTGGGAATAAGGACAACTGTGAAAAGAAACCAGACACAATTTTAATATTCTCATACTTACTTGATTTACAACTTCAATGTTGGTATGTCCTAGAGGGGGTGCACATTTTAATCCATCAAGTCTAACAGTAGAGCAGAGTGTTAACTTGCTGTAGAAGTACTGTTGCTTCTAGCAGCTCTGTCAGGGACATTCAAAGCTTTTTATAATCCGGTTTCCTGTCACATTCTTCAGTGGCTCTTAAAACCTGGAAGATTCTGTCCCTGAGCTCTAAAGTCCTGGGCCATAAAGTGTGCGTGCAGCCCAGGTGAAGTTGAGAGCACTTCCGTGTGTGCCCCCAAAGGAAGAGCTGTGCATGCATTCCCAGGCCCCTCACAAGTCCACTTCACTCGTAGATTTCACTCCGAGTGCAAAAGAAAAGAAACTGTCACATAAGCTTGTGGCCTTGCTGTTCATGTCAGCATGGGCCGTGGAGTAACTGGTACTTTGCTGGGGTCATCCAAAGACATAAGACCTGCTGTTGCTTGCCACACTGACTCCAGGGAAGATTTCTAACCTCACGTGCTGGTTTTTCTTTGGTCCTACTGCTTCAAAAACCCGCAGTTAAGCCCAAACACCATGGCAAGGTAACTCCCGAAGTTGGGAAAAACAACAGTACACATTTTTGTTTGGAACAGGGATACTTTATTGAACTTACATTTGGCATTCCAAATGCATTTGTAAACAGGCGTTAACAAAGACTAGTTACTTACCTTAAATGAAGTTTAGTTTTGATTCCCTACCTTTCATACACTTATGTTTATTGGTGAAGGCAGCGCTTTATTGAGATGCACATGTTTTCATTAGAACTATGCTACAGCTGAAATAATGTCGTCTTCAGGCTTGGCAGTCATTAGCTTTGCTGCTTGTTTTGATGTTCCTGCTTGTCAATACAAAAAGACTAGTTTACCATATGCGCATGTAGGATTTATATCCTGCGATGGCTGAATTGTTAACAGACTACACAAAACCTTTATTTTCAACTTTCTATATTCTTGAAATGTCTGTAGTGCAGATTCAGCAGCATGTACCAGTGTTTTCTAATTTGGAACTTAGGAACAGGGTTGTCAGTGCTCCTCTCTTGTTCTGGGTCACGGGCTTCACATTTTAGTAAACAGCCACGCATAGTCTCTCGGACTTCATTCAGTCCTTGGACAACCTTTCTTAGTCCCGGTCTTTATTCGCTGATGCAGAAACCACATTGGCCCTTCTGGATTCTCCTACCAGGTAACAGCATATCAGTGCCCTTGCATTGTTTGACAGGGGGTCTGGAATTACACATGGCAGAATCTGTTTGGCCCCATGATATTCAACTTCCCCCTTCTGTGAAGACTTTAATGGACATTCTCTTGGGTACAACACCTGGTCACTTCCTCTATCTTCCTGTCAATTTCCTCTGTTCCTTGGTCCGCCTCAATTTGCACTAGCTTAGAGATACCTTTCTTCCCTAGATCATGAAAAGCACTACTTTTTCTCCCTCTAGTTCTCTCTTCTATGCCTTAATTTCTTCCTCTACCCTTTCCATCATCTCATCAACCTCTCTATAGGTGTTCCTCCTCTACAACCTTTATCTAAGTGTTTTTCCTGTTCCATATCCTCTCCTTCCACTCTAGGAGTTGCTTCTCCACCTCCCCTCCTCTCTTGCAAACCTCACACCCTCACTTCTCCCTTGCATCAGGAGATGTCAGTCTCATGCCGGGATAGTGGAATGTTTGTGTATTTTTTTGTCACAAGTGCAAATGGATGAGCGGTAGGCTATGTCAGGCAGTGATTGGTCTTATGTGAAGAGTGTGCAAGATATACAATGTTTTTTGTACTTGCCAACATCAATCGATAATTCATCAAGACTTCAAGAATGCTTTTCTCTATAATCAGGCTTTTGAAAAAGGTCTGACGTTTTGTTGGTCTGGCAAAGGGGATCCCCCATTTGGATTCCTAAAGTAACAATTCTGTCCTGCACTAACACTGTAATCAGCAACCATTTGTAGTCTAATCAGATGCCTCCACTTTGTGTTTACAGAATGCTCTCTCGAAGATACACAGCAATGAAGTCAGTTGCATCCTGCTCCTTTTTTAAAAATGCAAACTGCAGCAGAGGCTAATTACATCATGTTGGAAAAGTAGCCCCTGACCAAGGTTGCATTTCAGGAATGGAGACACTATCTTCTAGGAACTTTGCATCCTGTGACCATCTTTACTGATTACCGGAATCTGTATTCTGCCAAAACATCAACCTCCAAGCATTTGACAAGACTATTCATGTTCACGCTGGGAAGACAGAATGGTATAGGGGACTCCTTATCACTTCAATTTCAGGGCAGTCTGAAAGTCGAGCAGATGAATTTAGCACCAATGATACCTGTGGACAAAGTGCATTTTGGGTGAAAGTCACTTCATTATGGCTGCAATAAGAGATGCGGAAATGGCAGGTATAAGAACACAAGAGACAACTTGAGGGTGTTAGCCTAAAGTGTTCACATTAAAATTTGCTGGTGGAGGAAATGCATCTGAGAGCTTTCAAGGACCATCATGAATCTCCTTTGGCTGGATATCTGCAGTACTTTGAGACTTTCGACCACATGCAGAGAAGTGAGCATTGAGAAACCATGCATTCTGACATAATGAGCTATGTGACTCCTGTGAAGGATGTGTGAGGGAAAGGTCTGAGAGCACCAAGCCATCTGGCTTTTTGTTACCCCTACACCACTACCAACTAGACCATGAAATACAATTTCAATGGCCTCATAGTAGACCTTTCTGATGATAAGGGTTATCCAGCTATACAGGTCACAGTTAATTAAGGCTAGTGACTTCAACAGAGCCAGGGGGTGTGTGCTAGTTTGCCACTACTGGTACAACTATTCTTTGCTTGCCGCACTGCCTCCAGGGCAGATTTCTCACCTCACTTGCAGGCTTTTCACCACAACTGCCCAGAGCTATTGCCCCTTAGAGCACCATAATCCTCAGTACACACCTGACGTTAGCATATTAGAGAACCAAGCCTTTCATTTGCATGTGCTTGACTCACAGCAAACTGTGTTGATGTTCACAGGTGAATGGGTGTATTTATACGCTTATTCTATGTTACCCAAGTCCATTCATTTTTTACTGTTTTAATTTCATAATGTTTCACTTGTTATTGAGGTTCATTGTTATTACAGGGGTGGAAATGTAATTACTTCTCTGGGAGAAACTGTGTTGTTGTGGGTCCATATCAGAATGTAACTTTTTCTGTGTGCTCTGGGGTTGACATTGTATTTGTTTGCACATGGGAGTGGATGGATAGTGACTGTTTCCAGAGTGCGGTGCATTTGTCTTTTACTGTGATCTTTCACGTGATGTTTACGTGTATGCAAGTGTCAGGCCTTGGCAGTGGTGCTCATGTTACACATGCATATTTTTCAGCCTAAAATATTTCTCTAAGAAAATATACATTGCCAACTGAGCATTTGCCCATGCATTTTTCCATTGAGACCTAGCTCAAAATCAGCACAGTGCTGGACAACCCAAAACCATAATGAGCAAATGTTGCTGCCATTTTATCCTCACATTCAAATACTATGGCTGCCCGAATCAGTATGTATGCTTCATGTCACAAATATTTTATTAGGGCAAGTGTTACAAAAAAATGAAATGAGCACCAAGCCAAGTGTGCATTATGTACATAGGGATTCAAGCATTCAACTCTGTTATGTGATGGGCCAGAAATGTGAGGCGGACAACTGCTTGTGGTTCTATCAAAATATGCCATTTTATTAAAGAACATATATGAAAACAAAGCCCCGTTTTGCACTACTCTACTGAGGAATTCCCTGCCCAGTCTATAAACTAGGGGAACATTGTCTAGCATGGGATACCTGGCCCTCACACTGAAAAACAAACATACAATGAAAAAATATGACAATACAATATAATAAACACTATCTGAATGACCTTCACCTGTCCTGGGTAAGGTCCCTTCTCCAGGAATCAAAGTCAACCCAAAGTGTCCTTCAAAAGCAAAGAAAGATTTTGAACCAGCTTGTAATTTTCCAAGTCAAAGAAAAAGTTTATCAAACAAAAATCCACTCATAACAAATCTTTGTTCCTGGATGAAAGATCCCCTTCCAATTTTCAGAAAAGAAATAGCACCAATGGTAATCCTGGTAATGATAAATTGTCTCTTCTTCCAGATAAGTTGTCACAGTTCAAAAGAAGGTGTAATATTTCTGAATGTCAGTAATACACAATTCTTTAAGACTTCTTTAGTTACAATTTAATATATTGGTATATTTGTCAGGTTTTCTTTGTACTGCTGCTTCCACTTAACAACCACACTTCTACTGTTGGTACTATGAGAATGTTCACCTATGTCCCACAGTACGTTACTGATTCAGACAACTTCAATGTTACATCTGCTGACAACTTAGTATACCACCACAGTTTAAGTACTACTACCACAGCTCAGAACTTTCAATTGTTAGAGAGTCTTCAGCAAGATACAATTTAACCTCTGCAGGTAGGCAAAGCACTCTTCCTTTCAATGACTTTCTCAAAGGGGGCTGCCTCCCTGACTCTCCTATCTGTCTGCCAAAATAGCAACCTGGTTTTGCCCATAATGCTCACTTCTCTTTTGGTTACTGCAGTCTTGGGCACCACAGGTTGTGTCTACTTCAGAATGTTCTTCACAAGCAATTAGTTCCCCTTCCCCCTACTTTACTCACACCTTTCAACTAGTTATCAGCCCAAGTAATTACCCAGAAGCCTTGGTGACACTCTCTCAGATTCAGGTAATACTAGCACACTTGTATTTTAGGCCAATCGAGTGTTAACAACTTCACACTACAGTTGTATCTTAGGCCACTTGAGTGTTAACAACTAAATGCAGTTGGATGGCTTTTTAATTCTTGGAAAGGTTGGAAAGGGGTGCCTCTTGGCTTGGGAAATGCTTGTTCTTCTCTTCAATATTTAAGCCTCTTCACTTCATAGAAATGAAAAGAATGTCACTTCTAGATACAGTATAGTATTCAGTATTTCAGTTGAAAAAAAATTAGGCACACACAACCTCTCTGTAAAGTGGATTTCAAGGTTTACATTCATGTGTAAGGGCAAGGGATAGAGTTATGACTTCCTTTGGGAATCACAATTAAGTACATGCAACCTTTTTCTGATTTCATTTTCACATTTTAAAAATTGAAACTTGGGTATTGTCAAGATTAGGTATTCGGCAATAGTTTACAAAGTGTTCTCTCTTCTTAATTAGGGACACACGGCCACTCCGATAGACAACAACAGTCTTTAAATCATTCAACAATGGTTTTCAGCAATGTTAGCTTCTCACAGGTGTGTTAGGTCTTTCACGATAGAGGTGAGTGCTACATTTCAATTGTTAATAGTATTGTGAATGCAAAAAACCACTTCTACTCGCATAAAACCATTTACGAGTGAACAAGGAGCTGGATACCGTTACAAGAAAGGCTTGTGCAAACTGTTAGAATGCTGTGCTTCACTCACTGGCTTCTCACACATTTGCTTTGTGGATTGTGCTGCTTTTCTGACTTTCACTTCAACTTCTACTTCTTCTGGCTCGCTGGGGACCCCACGCCCTTCTCTTGAACATGTGTTTTCAGTCCGGCCACGGTATTGGGAATTCCTTCTGCTCCTGCGACCCTCGGCTTGCCTCTTGCTTCTTGCCATCGTCTCCTGCACATCTGCAGCTCAGCAACCAATGTAATTAGGCTCACATGGGGAAAACAATTTCTCCTGCACGTCTTCCACTGAGCAACCTCTGCACTTCAGACTTTGGGAGAACAGGACTCTCTCAGAACTTGCATGTGAAATCTGCTGTTTTCACAACGCGGCATCCATTCTGTTCTCCCACTTCTGCATGGTGTGCCAGCCTCATGACTTCTGTCTGCTTCTACTGCTATAGCCTGCACTCTTGCTCAAATTCCAGCTCCTTCAAATAATTCCTTCTTGAGGGGGCCTTTTATGTCTCCCAGGTTCAGTAATGGGTTTCACGGGTTGTGGGCTATCAGCCTTCATTGCCTGACTACAGCAATGGCTACTAGGGTTCATTGCCTGGCTGCTACATCTGCATGCCTCTACAGCCCTCTTCCTTCTCTCAGTACCTCTAGGATTCTGGGACTTGTAGTTTCTACTTCTGTATCACTTGCAAGGGTAGATTTAATTCTCTCAAAGCTTTCAATAGAGGGGCTTTGGGAATTTGCTATTACAGAAGAAGATGGTTTAGTGAAGACAACATTTCCATACTCCTTTACATTGGGATTGAATAAGGTGTTTAGTTTGGGATATCAAAAAGGATCTTTCTTTTTGTATGGTTTGCTCTGATTTTATAACCTTAGGGTTCACAACCCTAGAGCTAATATGAGGTTCAGAAAAATTAAAATGACAATAAGCCATGACCTCTTTGGGCACATTGGGAAAAATCTTCCTGTCAGATTAAAAATACTGTGTCTCTTCCCACAGAATCTCCTCCCGCAGTACCCCACCCACAGGGTTGGGATCAGGAAGCATCTGCCTTCCCATGGCTACCTGAGAGGAGAGTTTAGGCAGGGTTTCAGTGAGGGACCCGCAGGATTCTTCACAGTTATCAGTCATATTTGTCAAATAAAAAGACACATGAGTCATTCTTATGGTCCCAAAATGTGCTTTGATTAAATGCAAGCCTGTAATCCTCACTGGCACTACTTGTCCCCTTCTGCTTTTCCATAGGAGAATTTCTAAAGAGTAGACTAGACTATCAATCTTGGAACGATAGCCTGAATTGATGACAGCAGTGTGAAATCCCAGTTTTAGTGATTCCCTGAAAAATTAGCACCATGTTTGACTTTCTGTTTTTCAGAGATTTTCGAGCTTTGTCTAAATGGCAAGTCCCCATATGCTTCTTTACAGCGAACATCTAACCACTGGGTCCATCCCTTTCCTTCTGGTTAATACACCTTTTATTTGTCCCTTCTTTACACCTTTACTAACCTTGCAATAGTGACCACACATATGTAACCACATATATATTTTGCCGGTATGGAAAGTTGGGTGAATGGGGTCAGGAAATTAGAATTCATTATTTATTTATTGGCTTACTGAAAATAGGCAGATATGTTTTGTCTAGGTTTTGATCATGTATTTTTTCAAGTAAAACTAGTGTAACATTACTTTTATGAATAGAACATGCACTGGAGGTTATCATTGGAAATACACACAACTCTGAGGTTGTCACGCTCACCTGGATTCCACAGGGGCGCCGAACGAAGCTGGACTGCTGCGGTCTCCACCAGTGTGACTCGTAGCGAAGTGATGATCGACTGCACTTGCCCAATCAGTTTCGTCTGCCTGGCCCGGAAGATTATTTTCCTAGAAGCAGTAAAGGGAATTAGCCACCCGTGGTAGAGGGTGACTAACACTATTTTCCTTAAAACTTCTAGTATTCCCCTTCATAAAGTCTCACCTTAGAGTTAGGAAGGATGAACTCTCCATCCTGCTTTTGGAGTGCAGAGGCGCGTAGAACCTCAGTTACTTCACTGATCCTGAGGTATTTGGAAGAGTTCCAGACAAATTATGACTCTGATGTAAGTTGTGTGTAAACCAAATATATAGTTCTTTTAGAGTTCAAATGGCTGTTAATTCACTCATGCTCCTTTCATACCTTTCCCCATGCAGCGTGGTCCAAGGAGCGAGTTTGCCTCGATGGATGAAGGTAGCGCCTTGGTAAGAGTCAATTTGCACCAAGCACTCTTTAGCAAGTAATATTGTTCCAAGTGCGATTAACCAATAGTTCTCTATCTTCGTTGCAGGTGCGGCGCCTTTGCGAAAATGTCGAGCATAGAATGGTGACCAGCGCTGCCTCGAGCGGTAATATGCCAAGTAAGTATCTTGCGGTAAGTAAGTGAATGCCTTTGGCGGAACCCTGCTCACCTTTTATTTGTTCTTGTTTTTTCAGATGCTGATGTTGCGAGCGGCGATTCAACGGGCACCGCGCTGGGTCGTGAAGATGCTCTAATGATAGGTGAGTATGGAGCGGGGCTTCAGCTGGCAATGCGACGCAGTTGTTTTAAATGTTTTTTCCCTTTCTCACAGATGCGGCTGCTCCAGGAGAAGTTTATGACCAAATGGGAATCTTCCTGTTCTAACCTTCTCATCTTCTTTCCTTTTCTCTAGGATCGGCTTCGGACACAAACGGGTGTAGCTGTAGACTGAATACTGGACTGCAGACACGGTGAGCGTTACGCTGCTGAGAAGCAGAATAACGCGAAGCGTGTGCTGCTCTTCGGGCGGGTTTTAAAAAGCATCAAAAAGTAGTTCCCAGGTAAAGAGTTCCAGTACCACACCCAAGTAGTAAAATAGGTCCTAAAGGAAAGTAGTCCCTTCATGGCCTCATTATGGCCTGTACGTGAGTTCTTTGCAGGATGACCTGCACAGTTTAAAGATGGCAATATGAGCCTGGTGCCTACGGATCCCATATAGCCCCTAGAAGGGGTTTCGAGAATTCCTGGGTCTTTGTGGATGCCTGTTCCCTGGATAGATGGATCTTTTCCGGATGTCTGGGGGCAGGCATCGTGACAGAGGTCCCAATACATTGTTGTTCTTTTACAAAAGGCAAATTATTTAATGTGTTTTTCTCCATTACAGATAGGACTTTCCTGTCAGGTCACCAGGGTCTGCACTGCTTATTTTTTTGGTCAGTGCTCTTCTTGGAACACATCTTGATGAAAAGTGCTGCAGCAGTAGATTGCCTTCAAATACTCAATTCATTGTTTTTTTTACAGATGTGCCATTGAAGCGTGAATCTCATGTCTAGAGCAATAATTGATGCACTGTTTTTGGATCCTTTTAGCAGATTTGTTCCATGATCTCCTGTTCGTCTGTTATATGAAAGGTTGTTTGTTTGGTAAGGAGCACTCCAGCGGTGTAAAATATCTTGTGATCTTTGATGTATAAGTGGATTAATTTGGGTTCTCTTTCTGTAGAGTCGGCATGGTATCTGACAGATGTGCCTAAAAATAATTACTAAGCTTAGTTAATGTATCCACTTTATTCCGTGAATCTTGCCTTTTCAATTTCCATGAATACATATATGAATCACCAATTACCTTGTTTATCATGGGTTGTAGGGCTAAATATTTAGTGGATGTGAAGAATTTGATGTAAGTGGGATATATTTTGATAGCCAAAGGTAAACTGATATGATATGATATGATAGGTTATTTATAACATGCTTAATACCCAGAGGATTCTAAGTGAGGACCCTGGGATCAAACCTGTGTTGCTTTGTGCCGTCTTGCTTCCAAAGCGAGCACGTTGCCCCTAAGCTATCCTCCCAAGACAATTAAAGGTTGATATTTGTTTTTGCATAAATCTTGTATTTCATTTAGTAGCTGGTGGATAGGTTCATATTAAAGGGGACCGTGTTTTAGCTATGCAATGTAAACTACATAGCTCATTTGTGCTTTTTTGGACCAACTCATAGCGCATGGTTCTGCAATAAAGGGAAGGAGGGAAGTAGAATTTAGTGGGTTGCGAGGAGGGTGAGGTAGGTGTGAAATGTGAGGAATTTGTAGGTGAATGCCAAAAGTACCTTAGTACTGTCTGCCAGTGTGATTCTGCATGGTTTGTGGCAGTAGCAATAGCAATTCCATTTTCAATGAAATATCTGAAAAGATATCTACCCACTAAAATTGAATGAAAACAGAACGTGTCAGCCCAGTGATTCTGCCTTTGCCTTTTTTTTTTAGGTCGCAATGCGGAAGATAAACCGCCCACTACAATCTTTACATGACACAGTCCATTGTGTCCTATTATTGCGATATATTACTCCAAGTATTAGTGTTGATTGTGGTACAGGCGTTGTAACTCTGCAGCAGCTGAATGTTGTCTATTGTGCGCTAATCCTGGAATGCATCCATTTGTTGCTGAATTTGGACCTCCCATCTCCATTAGATATATCAGCTATGAACGGCTCTTGTTTAGAAAAGCTTCACTTTGACTTGTAAATGTCAGCAGGAAAAGCCTGCCTGTGTCCCAGAACCATAGACCTTCGATCTGGTCACCAGTACTAGTATTAGTCAGTCTGTATATGTTGCCATTGGGGGGACTGACAATGACGTTTATTTTATTGTTTTGCATTTTGTATAGTACTGAATTCTTTCTATTACAATACTGCTGCATGCTGTAAATCCCAAGAAAAAGGCAAGGCTCAGTCAGCCACAAAAAACAAGCAAAATCACAAGTTTAGCTCAGGCTCTGGGCCATTTACTGCTCGCTTGGCAGCCTTCCCACACTGTCCTTTTGTCAGATCCTGCAGCTGGTCAATTGTGGTGGGAGGTGTATTGTCAGGGCTGTGTTAGTGGTGGGAGGTTACAGGTAGTGTGCGTGCATTGTTTCATTCTTTCATGTTCCTTAACGAAGGTAAATGCAGGATGCCCAGGCCAAGATGGAGAAGCAGTGACTATAGGTGATTGGTTGAGTCAACAATGCATTGGAATGTACCAGGAAGTTCCTAACTGCCTTTCATCCGAAGTAACTTAATGGCATGTCGTTTTTAGAAGCTCCTTAACTTTAGGTCCAAAACTAGAGATCTGAAGAACTTCTTCTGAAGAAAGAAGACAACAGTATTAGTTAAGCTTTGGCAGTGTGAAAAGAAGACCACAGTTGGTAGCGCAGCATTTAGAGAGACTGTGTTAGATGAGCTCTGAGCAACAAAAGCAAGTTTGCCAGCAGCACAGCAGCTGCATATGAAGTCAAGTCTGTACATAGTTAAATCCTATGTCAGTATGAAAAGAAAGTGTGTATTTATTCCCACTGCAGATTCCTATTCCAAGAGGCCAGGAGAAGGAGTCTCTGTTGTTTGTTTTTTATCCTCTACCTCTTTCCCTTCGCAGAGGTTGCAAACTCAGCTGTAGAAAGAAGGGTTGAGTTGGGAACGTCTGGAGAGGTTCTGTGGGACAAGCAGCTCCTGTGGATTCGGGCAAGTTGGACCCAACACCTTTTCCTTTTGAGGCTCAACTGGTGGTGTGAGGTTCTCTGACCTTCTGGTAGTCACCTGAAGATACCACACCTTCCCAAACTTTTTCCCGGGTGGGCAGTTGCCTTCTTGCACTGGAAAGGGACATCAGGATGGACCTTAAATGGGTGCTTAAAGGTCTAAATGACAATTGGAAGCATAAGATCCCAAATCTGCTCAATGAATATACAATACCAAGGTCCTAAGAAGGTCCTGAATCTTCTGTAGGCTGAGGGGAGTCCAGTGCCCCTATGGGAGTACTAGTGCAAGGGCATCCTAGTAACTCTTCACATAATTCACACTCAGTTGTAATTGTGCCTGTAAGATATTTCAGATATTTTACATCGGGTGAAGGGCCTCAAGTTTATGATAACCAGGCATTGCTTAAACAATTAGCAAAACTGAATTATATTGATCCCAGCATGCTGCCTTCTTGCAGAGCGCATGCAACCACTGGCCCCAGAATGATGTTGTGAAAAGAAAGTGGCTTTAATTGATTTGACATCAAAGGCTAGCAATGCATAGCAATATCTATAGAAATGCATTTAATAGGCATTTTCTAAATATATCTGTTGCAACAAAACTATCCTAATCCTCTTTCACCATTTCTTACTAGTCTCAGCATTTGCGCACAAACCATCTAGAACGTTTGCTGGACCCATCTCAACTCTAAATGTAATTTTCTTTCATGGTAAACTGAAAATTGCCCAATATATTTTAGGCTCTTTTGTTGGATCATCGATCTTGGAATGTATGTCTCCCACAATTACAGACCTGGTGACCCTTGCCCAAAAGTCATGCAATTCTACCTGGTATGCACCATAAAGAGGGATTTGTAATGGAGGATCCTGGTTTCATGATATTTATTTTTTTCAACTATTACATCTGTATTCATCCACATTTTTTAGTAATTGTGCATCTATACACATTTATATTTTTTCTGTAAAACAATAAGTTGAAACTATTTATTTTCCGCATTTATTCAAACTAAAAGTAGCCCTTTGATGTCTGCAATGGGAATGTCAAAGAGCTGGATTCTTGCGCATCAAGCCAAGATCCATTTTCACCTTAAAAATGAACAACTGATCCTCATGATGTGATAAATATCTCTGAAGCCCTTTAAACTATTTCAAAGGGAAATGTATCACCGTGTTTAGCCTCTTCAATGTGTTACTTTGCACAGCCACTGGCTTGTAAGGCATAATTGACAAACTGAAGAGATTCAAGGAATATGAATTTCTGCTTCTATCTATTTTTTAACAAATAAATGTTGAAAGGAAATTGAGTGATTTCCATCTGCATGTGCGAAAATCAGAAAACTAAGAAAACTGTGAGCCCTATATATAACTGCCAACGTCTTGCATTTGTTGAAGCATTTGATGAATAAATGAATGTCATTACTTCTGTAACTAGAAAGCCTGATATATGTATTTTGTGAAGTACAACAGAAGCTGGCATTATGCACAATATCTTCAATAGTCACTCCAAGAGCATCAATTCAGAAAGAATAAAAGTAGAAATTGCAACCCAGTTAAGCCACAGAAACAGTACAGAAGAGGATTGTTCAGAGCAAAACAGGCAGTTAACTTGAAAAGAACTTAAAGAAGATACAAAGTACAGTGAGACCATTTCTCAATCTGAGTAGAAGGAAAACATGCAACCATGCAACCCCAATTACAAGGAAATAGAAGTTGAAATAACACACCAACAAAAAGATCAAATGGACAATGGGGAGGGTGTTTCAAAATAAAGCCACCAGCTGAAGCGATTTCTTCTCACAATAAAAAGGTGGCGGGATGTGTGGAGTCCAGGCATTCTCCAAGTACATTGAAAAAAACATTTGTGTAAACAGGGGCCCAAGCACTCCCAAATACAAGGAAATAAATCCAAGCTAAAAAACAGACAATGAGAAATTAAAATAAAAAATCAAATGAAGATCAAACAGAAAGGCAAATGAAATATAGGAACTAAAATGAAGATAAGTATGGAGCTCAAGAATAAAGCAGCCAGCTGCATTATTTCCTTGTGTAGTGAGGACATGCACTGGCAAAACACACTTACAGCATCATTGAGGATGTACCACTGAAGAGCACAAAAGGAAGACTGGGGCTGTTCTCAGTAGCCTTCCATCTTTTAATGGTAAGGGTTGCAGCCCAAGAAAAGGGAGAAGAGCAACATACTGCAGAGTAATACAATTGGTTGGAAGGGAGGAGTCCAGGCAAACTCCAAGTACAAGGAAAGAAAATAGGACAAAATCAGGGACAGGCAATCCCAAATACAAGGAAATAAATACAAGTTAAATAAAATGATGAGATATTAAAATAGTGTGTCAAATTATCAAACTCATATGGACAAATAAAACAATAAAATAGGAAGAAAGTGGAGTCCAGGCAATCTCCAAGTACAAGGAAAAAAACAAGAGTACAAATTGATGAGGAAATCCCAAATACAAAGAAACAAAAAGATGAAAGAGAAAATGAATACTTACAACCAAACTCAACAGCTTGTAATTAAACATCCAATTGCATCATTTCTCTTTGTACTGGGAACGCTCACTATATGACTACATAAAGGAAAGATCAGACACCTCAAGACAGAGACTTCAGCATAGTTCACTAAGCCACCATGTTAGAATTGCAAAGGCTGCATGCCAACAGAAACAAAAGAAGACATAATAAAAGAGACAGGAAATAGTAGGAGCAGTTCATGAAACTACAAGTCTTGGCTAACAAACATTGCCAAAGAACTGAATTTGGCAATATTACATACAAGTAAAAAATACAGGCTAAAAAACAAGTACGAAATGTAAATAACAAATCAACTCGGGGAACAACCCAGGAACTTACATGTACTAAGATGAGTGAGAGCCTTTAACGAACACAAAAAATTTGGACCAAATAAAAAAGTATCCTCATTGATCAGTTTTAAGAGTTTGAGATTCTGTGCTCTTACTTGTGACATTATGTCATTGGATATTGCTTAATGCCAGTCTGATTCACCCACAAAGGTTTCTAATCAGTGCTACTCCCTTTTGCTTTAAAATCAACATGTTTTACAATATGGAACCCGTCGCCATAAAAATAGATTATCCTGGGCCACTGTATAATAAACTGACTTTAAATCAGTCTTCAGATAACATTGAACATTCACTGCTTTCTGTTCAATAATAGCATATATGCTTTCTTGCCGGGCTGGCATTTAAAGAGACACCTTTATGGACTATATCAGTTAGTTGGAACATCCTACATGTTTTAAGTTGTGTCTTGGGCCTTGGGATTTTGCCGCTAAGGATATTGCTAGTGTCATGATTTGCCATCCATCTGGCTAGTGGGGTTATCGTATGCTTGGCAGTGACTGGAACTGGCTACTGTAAGTGGAGCTTATACCTGGCTCTGCCATATCAAGTGAAGTGGTTCTTTCATATCATTTTGCTGAATCATTTGCCACTAATAGGTTTATTTTCACAGAATTTCTTTTTAGTCCATGCATATTTTCAATAAACTTAAGCTTTGCTCTGTCTTTGTAGACTTCGAGCATCAGAAGGTTGGTCGATGGTATAGGTTCAGCCTGAAGTAATGAATTTCATCTACATAACATGAGTCTTATAACAGGAGTTTCATCACAAACGATTCTCAATTTATCTGTAGGGGTGGCCTTCACAGGTCTGTTTGGAGCAATGTTTTAAAATGTTTGGTCTTCTGCCATGCCATGGAGAGCCCCAAGTCCTCCTACTTCAACCCTATTTTCACTGCCAAGCCTGGTGCTTTCCTGAGGGTTCGACCCTCATCATTCATCAGTGGCATGAACCAGGCTATTTTGGAGTCATACTGACTGGCCATGCCAGGAACCTGATTCCACGTTGCTGGCATATGCTAGATTTCCCTTTGCATGGTTCTGAGTTTAGCATGGGACCAAGGGATGCTCTAAAGGTGTAACGCTCACCTGACTCCCACGGAGACGCTGACCAGGTCTGGGCTGCTGCGGCCTCTTCTAAGATGATAAGCAGGACTCGGAACACCAACTGGGCCGGACCCCCAAACCTCGCCTGTCTGATGCGTAGGAAGATCTTTCTGTAGATGGGGAAAAGGATTTTAATCACCTGCGGAGTGACGAGTCGAACCCCTCCTTTCCCCTTTTACTCTCTCTTCAAACCACCTCTGAACCTTCCCGTTAATTCTCACCTTTAGATTTGAAATGACGAGCTCTCCATCCTGCTTCTGGTGCAGGGGTGCGGTAGAGTCCAGTTACTTCACTGGTTATCGGACGGGCATTCAGGTCCAGTTGCTTCACTGGTTTTTTGGCTGAATAAGGCGCTTTCGTAAGTATATGACTTATCAAGTTCAAGGGTTGTTCTCCCTTCCTTTTTGGCCTTTATTTTCAATGGACTGCTTTTAGTCTTTTAGCGCAGGTGCAGAGCGAAGATTCCACGTAGAGAAGACAATTTGCTGTGGATAATTCAGGTGAGCTTATGTTGGGGTGGTTTTTCTAATGTCTGTATGTTCACCCACTAATGCGCGTGTTCTTTTTTCCCCATAGGGGCCGGGGCGCGGTACTGCCAAAAGGCGTGCCGACCCGAGATGAGGAAGGATTCTCCCCCACCAATCGCCAGGTAAGCCTTCTGGCAAATCAGTTTTTTCCCAATGTTTTCTCTGGCTCACCTTTTGTTCTCTTTTCCTTCCTAGGTGCTGGAATGCAGCGGAACGTGCGGATGGTCGTAGGAGTACGGAATTCCTTGTGGACAGGTGAGTTGAGCACAGCGCTGCAACGAGCAACGCGAGGAATCCAAAAATAATGTCTTTTCCTTTAGGATCGTCGGCGTGTTGGCTCCGGATCCCATGCAATATCAGGTAATGTCCTTTATTCACCTTCTCTTCCTCTCTTCTTCCTTTTAGGTGTTCCAGGACTGAAGCAGGCGTGGCTGGAGTCAGGATGCAGGAGCAGACACGGTGAGCGTCCATCTGCTAGGAGCAGAGCAACGCGAAGCGTCAGCTGCTGTCTGGGCGTGCCTTAAATACCCTCCAAAGAAGTCCCAGGTATGGATCCTTCCCCAATCAGGTATGTATCCTTCCCTGACCACGCCCGAGTGGCAAAATAGTCCCACAGGTAAAGTAGTTCTTTTCAGGCCTCAACGAGGTCTGGATCTGGCAGCATGGTCTGCATCAGGTAAGTCCACCAAAAGCACTCCCTTTATGAGCCTGGCGCCTATGGCGCCAGGACTGTGTCCAAAGGGCACCTATTTGGGGTTGCTGGACATTCCCATGGGTACCTGATGTGTGCTTCCGGGGCTGCCGGTCTTGGACTGGCTCTCCGGGAGTATGCATCATGACAAAAGGGCGCTGTTGCGGCCTTTAACACCAGGTCCCAAACCGTGCCTCATGTGCAACACGATGAAGAGAGCAGCTGCATGCTGCAGCCCCCACACCCAGTGAATGTGTGGAACTGGGTGGAACTGCACTTAATGTTAAGGAGGCGCTTGGATGCTCAGCACGTTATAGTAACTCAAATGTCAACACTTTTCGTGTAATATAAAAGAAGCACCAACATGTGTACACGTAAAAAATCTTTTAAATATTAAAAATATATATAATGATAAATGGTGCCAGCGTTCCTTATAAAAACAGGACGTTAGCCCAAGTGTCCAGGGTCACTGCCAATCTTTTGAACCTAATGAAAACCCATTGAGGTGAGTTGTATCACCTCTTTACTCCATCTTTCACTTTTTAGTGTCACGTTAGTCTTTCTACATGAGATTTCATGTGCCCACATAGAAGTGCCCATCTTGTGCCTGGGTTCCCCCGTGGCCCAACAGTCCTGCACCAGGTTGGAATAAATGAGAAAATCCAAGATTGAAAAACAGTAATTTCCTTCTGTGCCTCCTGCTTGTGGTTGATTCCAGTCCATGCAGCCTTTCCACCCAAACACATTCACATATAAAGGTAAACGAGGTACCCAGTGCACCCTGTGCCCCGTCTCAAGTCTGCTCAGTATCTTGTTTGCCGCAAGCCCTTTCTGTCAGCCACCCTCTAGAAACCTTGTTGTTAAAAGCCCTCCCATGGAGTTTGGCTTCCAAGCGTATGGTCTAAGAAGCACAGGGATCATGGGAATATGTGAAAGGAAACTACAGAGGGCAGTATTGTATTTTCTGTAAATGTACCCCCAGTGTTCTAACTGTAACACACTAGTTGCGTTTTCTGTTGGAGTAAAACGTCTGTATATGTGAAATGAAAATGTAAAGGTCCATGGAGATTCATTTTGAATTGTTTTAGGGTGTTTTTTTTGTAAATGTGTGAAAACAGTCTTTATATGTGAAACGAAAATATAATCGGCAATGCAGCTTTGTTGGGTTGGAATATCTGCAAATGTATCCTTGCAGTATTGTATCCTTGTGGTAACTGTAATACGTTACCTGTGTTTTATAAAGTCTTTATATTTGAAATTAACATGTTAAGGGCAATGGTGCTTAATTTTGGAACTGCATTAAGAGTAGTTTTTCTTTAAATGTACCCTCAGTGTTCCAACTGTAATACATTTCCTGTGTTTTTATGTGAGAGGAAAAATTATTTACGTGTAAAATGAAAATGTAAAGGGAGGAATGATGCCATTGGATATTGCTCAACATCAGTCTGGTTTGCCCACACAATATTATGGTCAGTGATACTCAATTTTTGCCATAAAATGTAATCTTGTACAATATTGAATCTTATGCCACATAAACAATTATCTGCGGCTACGTATATTGAATTGACTTTAAATCAGTGTTCTGGTAACATTGAACAATCAAGCTTTTATGGGCTATTTCAGTTAATTGGGAAAGTATTGTTTTGGGCCTCACAATATTGCCTCAAAGAATTGCTCTAGTCTCATGATTTGCTATCAGGCTAATGATGTTACTTCATGGTTGAAAGTGTCTGGAACCTGCTATTTGAAATGGTTCTTACACCTTTTTCTCTTAATCAAGTGAAGTGGTTCTTACACTTCATTTTGCTTAAGCCCCTAATGGTTGCACGTATCTGGGTTTGGTTCTTACTTAATTGGTTATTAGTCAATGCATAGTTTCAATAACTTAAGTTTTTCTCTATCTCTCCAGAATGGTAGCCTGTAGTATAGATTCAGTCTGAAGTAATGCACTTATTCTACATAATAGGAGTCTCAAAGGCCTAAAAGATTCTTGATTGTTCATCCTTGAAGATGGAGTTCACAGGTTTTTTTGTAGTCATGCTTTTAAATGTCCAGTTTTCTAAGCTCCTACATAGGCAAATGCACTTTGTTTTATAAACGTCATTGAAAAGACAACACTACCTAAATAATAAGGCATGTTCTAATAACAGGTTACTCCTTAAGATGGGCTGTTAACTGCAGAACTATTTAGCACATGGAGTGCTAACTAGTCACATGGTTCTGTGAATAGTGAAATCAATTTCCCTTTTACTACTAGATTTAAAGCAGTGCTTCTCATTTCAGGGAAGAAAACTAATGAGGATAACACGAGACACAATTCTTTAAAGTACTTTTCACTCTTCCTGTCTGTTTTGTGCTTTCTAATTTTAAAATATAAATATTTATGTATAATCCCTATGTGTATGTCGTCCTATGTTCTTAAACCTGACATGTCACCTGATCATTCTCTAGGATGAAACAAGTTGAACGGCCCCTGCCACCGTGCCATTTCCATGAATCTGTACACTTGGCCACATAGGAGAGGCTTTGCCATCCGTCTCCGGTCTGCCTCTTTGGTATCCTAGCAGCTGTGCTTTCCTGTTTGGACTGCCGGTCAAATCTCAAGCACCAAGTGGATACATATTTAGTTATACACTGAAACAATACAGAATTACAGTTCTAGAGTTTTTAGTCTGAGTTACTACTGAGGAAGGCATTAATCAACCCAAAGTCATGTCTCGCAACTCAGGGTATACAACCCAGAAAGAATTAAAAAATAACTGTAATCCATGTCTGAGAGCAGAAACCAACTATCTTCATTTAAAGATAGACTTAAAATCTGCTGGCTCTAGACCAGTATCCGGTATGTATACTTTGCCAAGTTTAATACTCCAAACGCATCAGACAATAAAAGCTGCCATGACAAGTGATTGGTTAACTTTCTCCACTTACCTTAATCCGCTCAACGTGCCTACCTGTGTTCTGTATTACATTTATGTTTGCCATGGAGCCTGATGACGTGTTGAAGCATAATATAATGTAGGGTAATGCAGTTTTGCAACCCTTTTTTGCACCCTTTGCACATGGTTCTGGAATAAAAGTTGATGGGAGCAAGTGTTAGGATGTAGAGCCAGAAGTACTTGAGCCCTGAGTGCTTGTATGATTCTACATAGTGTGTGGTGGAGACACTTGTGTATGGTTTTTATTTAATTTGATAGAAAAAACCCAAGACCGATTAGCGGCCATTGCTGGGACACAGGGAGAGCCATTGATATGGGAAGAGGGGGTATGTAATTAAGCTAAAGATGTTGCAGGCTTTTCAGTGAGATTTAGATTGAAGTGCCTTAAGGGTAATTAATGCAGTGGTGATGCTTGCAGGAGCAAGGTGGAAGTTGAGTGGGAGTCTGTGTATAGATTGTAAATGATAGTAATTTGAAAGGAGAATAGGATTGTTGGGGGCACAGGGAGAGGTAGTTAGGGGGAAACTTGAGGCCTTTGGACTACATAGCCTTACACCAGAGTGGTTGGGTTCCAGTCTGCTGGCTAGGATGAAAGTGGAGATCCTGAAGTGTGCATATTATTCGTGTGGTGAGTTCCTGCTCAGCTTGGGTTCATTTCATTATACTTTGGGACTACTGAAAATGTGTTTAAGAGATTGGAGCAACTTTCAATGGGTGCAACCATATACTTACACAAGCTTAGCTGGGTATTTTATTATTATTAGGATATTTATTGAGCACAGACCCAGCTTCAGGAAGCAAGGCACACTTTATAATCATGGTGGGAAGAACACAGCTGATGTGTGCAGAGTGGGTAGCAGAGAAAAAGGGAGGTCCAGAGATGTCGACTAAAGAAATTTGCAAGGTGAAAGGCCTTTAATGGGATTATTTGGAAAAGATATTCAATTGTAGCTCCTACAGTCGAAGTCTGTCAGAATATCTTAAAACAAAGTTGTTCAAACATAGAGAGCTGTACCTCAAGCGTACAGTTCATCTATAAATGTCATATAGGTATTCTTGTCCTTTGACAAACACATGGTAGGCTTGGAGCAATATGGATTAAGCCCTTACTGCATACACCTGCCCATAAGTGTCCTGCTCAGCTTACAGCAAGGTCTGTTCTGGACTTTAAACTCACATGTTGCCCCTCAGCATGCTGAAGGAATTGTAGTTTCACCTCTGGTGCCCCTCTCCATCAAGGAACCTGCATAGTATCCTTTCCAGGGAATGAAGAAGACAAAAGAAATAATGCCCTCTGATGTGTTTCCTGCTCTTCCAGCAAGCAATCCAGATTTAAAAAAAACAGGTCACCAACCGAACTCCAGAGCTACTGTGAACGTAATGATCCAGGTGAAAACCTGGGGAGGTGAGTTTATCCACCGCTTTACCCCATCTGCTGGCTCTTAGTGCCATTTCATTCGTTCTACATCAGCATTCCTTCATGCTGTGCTCCCCCTATCGCTGTGGCCCTCCACCAGCTTGAAATAATTACATTTGAGATTGAAGCCCAGTCATCTCTCCATCTACCCTCATGCCTGCTGTTATTTCCAATCCATGCAGCCTTTAAACCCATACTCTTTTGTGGTAAAGTAAAGTACCCAATGCGCTTCAGGCCCTCTTGTGTTTGGAGTTTGTGTTATCTTTTTTGCCACAAACCCTCTGCAACATGCATGTAAAAGAAACACTAACTGGCATGACATGCTCACAGAGGATCTGGTGTGTCCTCATTACCATAGGAAAGCACATATAACATCAGCAAATGGTTTTTATCATGTTTGCATTGTAAGTTAATGGATCTCAGTCGCACATTCCTGAAAATCTAGTTTCATACCCAAAAACCTTTCACTCCGGAGCAAGCCAGAGTATGGGTGTTCAGTTTCATTCATCTATGCACCCCACATTTACTGGGGATACCAATTCCCCACAGCTCTCTCAACCATGCCCACCAAATACATAATAATCCAATAAATTGTCCAGTATGGAGACTGAGACTGACCTACCGTACAGCTTCTGGTCACTTTCTCCAACAGTCGAATCTTCTCAAATGAATTTTCAGATTTTTGTGACTGTTTGTAAAATAACAAGCTGTTAGAAATCTCCACACATTCTAAAATCCTGAGGTTGACGTGTAATAAATGTTTACAATTCACCCATTTTCATATCCTGCACTGCATCCATATATCATCCCCTCAGTGTTCCATTAATTAAAAGCTAAGCTTCATCTGCCTCCCAACACTGGTATTAGTTCTACTTTATCCTTGACCTACAACTCACATACAGTTTTTATCTTCCAACGGCTTTACATCCACCCCTTCCACTTCAATTGATAGGTTTCATAGTTACATGCTTACATTGGGAACCCCAAACCAAAGAAACACATTTTGGCTCAATTTGGAACAATACCGTGGGTGGACACCCACAATTGACTAAAATCGAAACTCCAAATTAAGCCTTTTTCTCTGCTACCAAAAAGTGGTAACTGGCAGGACTGCATCATATGACGTTCAGCTTCTTGGCAATCCTAAGAAAATTGTTTTAGTAGATTGCTCAAAAACAAAAACAATGTAAAATGTTATGTATTTATATATTCGTAGTCGCTGCATTACCTTTCCTTCCAGATACCTTTGGTTTGGGTCAGTTTTGCTGATATGAACATGGTAAGGCCAGCAAAGACCCAAACTCATTGGCAGTTGGTATAGAAAAATGCCAGTGAATGGCATACCATTTACTCAAAGTGCAACTTCTAGTAGCAGCCCTTTTATAAATTGCTCAAACCTGTTGGAGTTGATACATTTGATGCCAGATCTGTAAATAATATTTTTTTTATTGAATTAGCTGATAAATCAACTTTACAATTATGAGCTTTAAAAATTCAAAATGTAACATTTAAACAATAGATCCTAAAAGTTGTAAACACACATTCTTATACTCATAAATTACAATCTATTCACACTTTCACTCATGGTCGTAGGTGTTCTTCACAAGTCATTATTCATAATCACATTAAATCAGTTTAAATTACTATGCATAGAATAAAATTATGTCAATTTCAGTGCATGCAAGAAGTTCATAGCAGCAATTCGAAATGGAGCCACATAGCCTGTAAATAGGACTTGCCATATTTGATCAGTGGTAACTGTGCGCTACTTGATTATCAGTTTTTTAAAGTACAATATGCGTAAATCATTCAACATTGTGCAGATAGCCAATAGATGTTGCAACGTTTCTTTGTTCTTTACATCCAAACAAAATCGACATACATTTTCATGATTATGGATTTGACCACGTCTGTTCAGTATATCTCCTGTCGGCCATAGGTTGAATCTTAGACGTAAGAAAGCATGTCTTTGCAAAAGTGAGGGGGATTTCAACATGTATGATTCAACAATACTATATTTAATTTCAAGAAAGTGATTATTTTTAAAATCTTTATACTTTTGGCACTTTTCCCTGGTTTGAATCCAATCATTTTGGAACAGTTTGGTTTTTCCTAAATTTGGATTTTCAGTTAAGACTTGTAGGAATATTTCCGCTTGCATGAAAGTCTGTGTAACTTCATCATTCCATTTCTGTATGAATTTGTGAGTAGACGTAAACATATATTTGTACAGAATACTTAACATCATGTTTGAGTCAGGTGCCACAAGACATTTTCTGAATAGAGAAATTACTTGCCATAGATATCTGGAATACAGCGAAATCAAACCTATTTCATAACGCACACTCACAATCGGAGCACAGTTAGGTAACCCCAACACATGCCGCCAATATTGTCCTTCAAACTTCTACACGGTCATTTTGGTAAGTAACTTTGTTAACGCCCCATAAAGTAGAATGGGCATGACCTTTTGTCTATAGAATGTGATGATAGGACTAAGAGAACATTTTCCATGCTTTTCTTGAATGAGGAGTGATTGAGCTATTGATGTGGCCAATTCATGAAGTATGGTTTGTCCATCTTATTATTGCTAAGTGCTACCACCAAATATGTATACTGCTTTACAGTTTCTAAGGCTGTACCTTGAAGCATCCAATTGTTGTATTTTGCATTTTTTTTCATAGTATAGAGCTGAGATTTGTCGTTCGCAGATCTTAGGAGCATCACTATTAATATCTTCAAATTCCCCACTTATATCCATGATGAAAAAATTGAAGAGGGCTGAGGCAAGGATACATCCCTGCCTTAGCCCTCGATATGTTGGAAATAATGGGCTCATATAACCCTTCATTGATGTTCTTATTTGTGCCTGAGTGTTAGTATGCAGTGCTACAATTAAGACACGAAGATTCACGGGGCAATCTGCTCTCCTCAATTTCTGAAATAAGATCTCTCTCGAGATCGAATCGAATGCGGCCTGAAAATCTCCAAAGGCCATATAGAGTGGTTGCCCAGAGGAAAAGTGATTATGTAGAATTGCAGTGATGGTATATAAATGAATGGCTCTGCCCAAACCTGCACACAAAGCCAGTCTGAAAGCACTTTCATTGTTGATTTTGAAATGAGTTTTTAGAAGACTTTGCCCGGAGCGTCAAGAAGAGTGATCGGTCGGTAGTTGGAAGGACACAACCTATCACCCTTCTTGAAGATTGGAACAATTACCGAGCGTAGCCACAAGTCTGGAATTTTACTGGTGTTTAAAACATGTTGAAATATATTACAAAGGATGGATGCCCAAATCTGGGGATGTTGTTTAAACGTTCTGTTCTGAAGGCCGCCCGTGCCCGGGGCTCTGGAGTTACTCGATTTACTAAAAAGGTATAGAACCTCCTCTTCGTCAAACTCCAGATGACAAGTAGAAGTTAGAGACAATGGCAGGCCACTAGGACTTACAAGTGGATGTGCATACAGTATTGTATAGTGACAAATCCATTGTTTGTTTGTAACACCATTCATTTGTACTGGTAGTTGTGTATTATGAGGTGCCAGATTTAGAAATCCCCATATCTGCGCCGAACATTTATCTATAATTGCCCTTAACATCAACTCGCCATCTGTTTGATAGAGGACAGTGTTTCTGGATCTCCGTCAGTTATTGTATTTGCATTTCAGAAATCTTAACACGGCTGGTCTTTCATGAGCAGGTCTCAAAAGCACTAGTTTCTTCTGCTTTCTCAAATCTCTCTTTTGATCTTGTACCTCTAGGTCATATGTATGTTTTTCTTATAGATGTTCTCAGCATTCGCGACAAAGCAAATATTAAATAGCTGCAAGGCATTGATGTAATTATCATCAGATGTATTAACAACCTCTTTAGTTCTAGACTGAGCCTCAAAAATATTCTCATTAAGGAGATTGAGCAATTTATGATTTCAACTGGAACGCAATCTTGAATTGTTAACTTGCAAATGCTCACTATAGTGCCTATGGTTGTTCTGAGAGAAGTTTGCCAGTAGGTGACATTGAAGTGTGAGCATTGAATGGTCACTCATACTTTGTTTCACCACTTCAAATTTCTCAATTTGAGAGAACATGCCTAGATCAACATATAAATAGTCTAAAATAGATTCACTTGAGCCTCGAGTCCAAGTGGCAGCAGGGGGAACATCACCTCCAATCGGACCATTTAGCATATGCAGATGGCGTTCATCCATCAAGGATGTCCATCTGCCATGTGCTGCATTTTTCTTCTTTTCATCGGAAGTTAGACATTGGATATTCAAATCACCTGCAAGGATAATATTTGTAATCTCGGGAGTTAAATTTATCAAATGTATTCATTCTTCAAAGGCATTAAATTTGTGGTCAATCAATGCAGCAGGATTTCTATACACGTTGATTAAAGCAATTACAGCCCCACTACAACAATTCTTAACCATTTGTAAATGCGAATTCGCAGAGGTCCATGTTTGTAAGTTCAGGCCTCTATTGTTCTTAATAGCTACCATAAGGCCTGGCGTACGGCGTCCTTTGTTTTTGACTAAGGCTGGAATTAAATTAATTGTGAGGTTATCCCATACAGGCTGTTCCACTAGCAATGGTTCTTGACACATTAATATGTCGAACACGTCAATTAAGTTTGCAGTTTTGTTGCATAAGTGAACATGCCCTTGAGTGTTCCAACAAGCTAAGGTTATTATCCTATCTGGCATTGAGTCAGATAGATAGCATCTGTCATGCATTTTCCAATGCTCTACTGAGGCCTTGTGTTTGTCTGAGTGTATTGAGGGCAAGGAATGTGATTCTTTATTATATCTAGAATATTGTGTCAACTCAACAATGTTGTTATGTTGTCCATTATTAGAATGGGGATTAAATGTTGTCGGATCTTGTGCTACGATAAAACCCAGTCTAAAAAGATACATTTTTGCTTGCCAAATAGTGTTCCTCACTACACCTGAGCGTATCCCGGGTCTCACAATTGACAAATCTTCACTGTTTAAAAATTCCACTTGTTCAATGTCTGTTGGGGTATGTCTTCTAATTGATATATTTCAGCAAATATATTCAAGATACTAGAACAACATAGATCATAAGTGGAGAATGGTGACGGACGACACTTCATAATCAACCAATGACAGTGGTTTATATTATTTTTTGTCCACGAGATGTTAATGTGTCCAGATCCTTTCATAGGGTTCAATTCTAAACTTTGTGCTGTCGGCCCTGACTCTACAAATTAATCATTCTTTTGACTAATAGATTGTTTATAATCTGCCTATTCTTCAAAAGTAAAATCCTTGTCCCGAGGGTCACTTTCAGTTGTTTTCACTTCCTCTACTAGACTTGGAGGTTTCGATTTTATTATCAAAAAGTCTTCAATGGATTTCTGTATTTCGGGACCTTATTTGCGGCAACAGAGTATCATTTAACATTGTTTTCATGTCTGGTTCGACATTGGTTTGCTGAGATTGAGAATCTTTGTTAGGGACCTCCACAGATGTCTGCAGATTGTCTCCGCTAATTCTTTGTTGATCTTCTATCGTAGATATGAGATCATCTAAGGGTTGATGAGATTTGGGTAGTTTTGCTTTGGCACAATTGCCCTCATTTGTACCACAGGTCATGTTTTTGTATTTCCTCAAGACAGCAGAGCTAGCAATTACATTTCGTGTTTACGAACCCTGATTTTTTGTATAAATTGATTGACTTGTGATGTGGATGAAGATTTAGTCATTTTTTTCATTTTTGGACTTCTTTTTTGTAACTGTTATTATTTCAGGCCTGTGTATGTTTCTACGATTAGTAGTTTGCGTTTGGAATATCGAGTGTGAATTCAGAGGTGGAGATTTTACAGAACATGCATATGTTAACTTCAGCGGAGGACCAATACATTCTAAGAAATTATCTATGCTTGGAGTGCACTCAGCACTAAGTGCTTCCTCTGCTTGTATTATATGCGGAATAGCAGGAATAACTGTCTGTAGAGTGGCAGCTACTAGAACCTCATGTATTATAGAGTTTGGTTTCAGTTTTAATAAACGGTCTCCTGGATTGTTGTCATGCAACAGAGATTTAGTCAATCCTCTGTGATCACTTTTCTGTAGTGAATCCATCCACTGCATGATCTGTTCAATCTGACAATTTTGTTTAGTGATTTTAGAGTCTAGTGTACCAAACAACTTGGCTAAGGATTGGATAGTAGTGTGCAGTGCCATAAGGGTAATTTCTAAAAGTGGAGTCTGGGATTTGGGTAATTCCTGATTTGCATATGGGGTTTGCGCTCCATTACTTGAAAAGCCGCTCCTATGGTGTATCCGCTGAATGAAAGATAAAACTGACGAATCTCGTCTGGAGATTTCAAAAATATCTAGGGATTGAGATAGTGAGCTTGAAATATGAGCTAGGCCAACTGGTTTAGATAAAGATGGAGAAATAGATTCCTTAAGGGGAACGGACTCACAATTCAAGGCGGCACCAATGAATTAGAAATTTCAATCAGTCTTGTGCTAGTCCTGTCGACCGTACTGGAAATATCAAGAATTCCCACTTCCTTAGCTAGGAATACATCTTGCATGGGTGTCTTACTTATCGTATCTATAATTTGACATGGTGCTTGTAACGGATGAAATAAATCTTGGGCACCAGTTGTAGCGGAGCCCTCTTTCTCGCTAGCAAGTAGCACTGAGTCAGAAACATTATCAAGACATGCAGTTAGCATCTGCACTTCATTTGTCTGGGTTGAAAAAATACAGGATTTTCAATATCGAAAGGAGTAACAAAACAATCAGTGTCAGACAGTGTAGCAACACTATCAGACCGAATTTTACAAAACTCACGAATATCCGCATTCACTGGCTTGGTTTTCATAATCTCAGAAGGTTTTTTTGTTTTTTTTGTAGAGGGAGTCACGTGAGCAAGTTTCGGTGAACGATCTTTAGGTATAGCTGAGGCTCTAGTGACCACAGTACGAAATGACATTTTCGGTTGTAAAAACTAAAGGTGGGATTGCATCCACACACTCGGTGCTCACCAAGTCTCAACAAAGAGAAAGCCTGTGGCACTAAATGGAATTTGAGCGTGCTGGTTTTTCAAAAAACAAACAATCACCAATAGCTCTATGCGCACACAATAACCCACTCCCAAAAGGTTCAGCTGCTTGCTGCTCACGTCGCAGCGAAGCAGCAAAGCAGCTCTCCTCACACACTTCCCGAGCACACTTCCCCAAATGAGCACGTACGAATGCGCGGGCATTCTGTAGATATAGGAAGTGACAAGGCAGTAGGAGGAGCACGCCAAATCTGGCATTTCTGTAGCTAAATGTAATAAATTGACAGCACAAGAAGTAAAAGGAATCCAAACAGTTCGAAAGATAATTTGAAATAAAATGAACAGTGTCAACTGTTGTTCTTAGAGTCCATTGTCCAAAGTACATTATACAATATGGCAAGGCATACCGTGAAGCAGAACTGTCCACACGCAGGGGAACGAAGCAGCAAAGAAGCTCTCCTCACACACTTCCCAAACTCACTTCCCCGCATGCGCGTGCACAAATGCACAGGTTTTCTGTAGATATAGGAAGTGACAAAGCAGTATCTGGCATTTCCATAGCAAAATGTAATAAGTTGATGGTAAAAGCAGTAAAAGCAGTCCAAACAGTTTGGAAGATAATCGTGAAGAAGAACTGTCCACACACAGGGGAAGGAAGCAGCAAACCACTCTCCTCACACACTTCCCGAACGCACTTCCCCTAATGCGCGCCTGCAAATAATTACCTCGGGTGATATCAAGAAGGTGGGCCTACCTCAGTTGGGAAGCAGTAGCAACTGGGTTATTGCAACGTTTATTTCACTGATTCTATGGCAAGACAGGAGGCTCATATTATGCATTACAATCTTTACTCTGAAACCACAGAAGCAAAGAAAAAAAATTAAAAAAAATAAAAAACTTTTCCAAACAAAAAAGTTGTAAAGAACAGAACTAAATAAGTTCAATGTCAATGTAGGGGAGCTCCCCAATCCATCATGGAGGACAGTTCATGCCCTGCAGGCGACCAATGAGCAGGGACCCTTCCTTATATACATCCATTACTCTAATCCCAATTCCTCTTTCTTTGCTGCTGACACCACAGAGCTAAGTCACCCCTTTCAGTTGTGTCTCGCATTGTTTGTCAGTAGTAGGCTTTATTAGTTTAAATATGGTATATATTGTAAATATGTGTTAATTACCTTTATTATAAAGGAATTTGTATGTTTGATACATTGTATCTGGATAGCCGCGTGCGGCCGTTGGTTTCATTTTGGTGTCTTTCAGAATGTTAGCAAGAAATTATGTATTACGTTTATACCTCACGTTTCAGCTAAAGCAGTGGTGCAATGGTTGAACTTCGGACTACAGTCCCTGAGGAAGTGAGTTCAACAGAGCTATCTCATTTATTTCTTCTTTAAAAATCTCTTGCGCTTGCAAACTCAGGTGTTTCTAGGCTTGTAAAATGGATTTGTGGCATTTGAACTCGCACGCGTCGTTTGAGCAGAAGCCCGGCTTCTCTCCCGGCGCGCACGTGTGAGCAGTGTTGTTTACACTGTTCCCTCTTTCGTTTCACCTGTGAATTCCAGGCGTAATGGTTTATTGGGCGTGACGACCTTTAGGCTCCCATTGCGCGCCGGTCAGAAAGAAGCTGTTGCTTTAGACCCGGCGCGCACCGGGCTCTTGTTTGAATTTGTGCCCCTTCAGAGATTTATTGTCGCCTGGGGATTCCAGGTGCTGCTGGCTTTGGGTTTGGCCTGCCCCTGTGGCTTATGTTCGTAACAAGAGCCTCTGTTTCAGTTCTGAGGCAAGTTAGCTCAAGGATAGAGCTGCAAGTCTCCCATGCAGGAAGACCTGGGTTTGTGGCCGACCAAATAAAGCGCATGTTTATTTGTATATTTTTATGTATCTTAGAATATATATTTTAAGATTAGATATTTTAATTATTATATTTTAAATAATTATATTTTACAATGGAGGTATATTTGATTGTCACCTTTTTCGCTCAGTTGAGCATGGATTTCCTACTGGGCATTTGGTTGGTTCATAACTTCTTTAGAAAGATTATAGCACAAACATTTTAATATTAAAAATGTGGTTTTGTCTAATGTTTGTAATTTCGTATCCCTGGTGACACAATACATTTCCTTACCTTTAGTGCTGGAAAGAAAGAGAGTATACTGATAGACTGTGTATTTGTTAGGTCAAAGTCTGACCATCCAGCGCAGGAGCCCGATGCACTGCCAGTCTGCAGTTTTTATTTTCTTTCTTTATTTATTTACTTATTTCTTAAATTAGGTGATTTGCCTTCACTGTAGGTGCCATAACCTGTTCGGTTTCAGGTTCAGCCTGATTCTATTGCGAGGTTACCCCCTTGTGTACTGCTGATTATCACGCCCTGCTAGGGCGAGCAGTTGGAGGTGCACTTGCTCAGTGTATCCTACCTTAAACTTGCCAGTTTTCTTTTGTTTGGGGGCTGCTGGTGGCAGATGTCATTATCTTCCCTGGAAAGGTGCAGTCACCTGCTCGGTGGAAAGGTTGCCTGGGTTTTCTGCGAGGGGTCCCCTTGTATACTGCTGGGTCCACACCCTACTAGGGTGAGCAGTTTGAGGTACACTTGCTCAGTTGTTTCCTCCGTTAAAGTCGGCAACTTGGGTGATTACCCTAACTGGTGTGCACCATAACCTGCTCGGTTTCAGGTTCTGCCTGAGTTCTAATGCGAGGTTACCCCCTCGTGTACTGCTGATTATCACGCCCTGCTCGGGCGATCAGTTGTAGGTGCACTTGCTCAGTGTATTCCTCCCTTAAGGTCGGCAGCTTTGTTTAGGTGCTGCATATGGCTGATGCCATTGTTTGTTCTTGTAGGCGTGCAGTAACCTGCTCGGTTTCAGGCTTCGCCTGGTTTGTACTGCGAGGTGCTCCCTCGTGTACTATGGGTTGCCTCACCCTGCTGGGGTGAGCAGTTGAGGTACATTTGCTCAGTGTACGCTTTTTGATAAACAATATGTTTAAGTGTTGATTGGAACACATTTGCGTTTTTCAGAATTGTCAGTGGCCCAGATAGCTCAGTGAGTATCAGCTTATATAAGGGCCGGGGGTTCGGACCCCTGTGAGGGCGTAACCCCTCTTCTTTGGATATATTATATATTATATATATTATATATTCTTTATTTATTAAGTACTTTAAAGAAAAGAGTATGTGGAAGTGGTTGTAAACAGACCCATATGGGGGGGTTGTACCTTCCTCTCTAACCGTCTTTTAGTTAGAAATTCTGTCGCCCTTTACCTTAGTTCGTTTCAGGACAACTCAGTCCTTTCCTTAGGTTTTGATTCCCGACCTCAATTGTTCCACCCAATACCCGTGCTGATTAAGCTACAGTATTTTCTCTCAACATGAGGAAGAAAAAAGATGATGCGTTATGCCTCTTTGAGGTCTGCAGGGCTTAAGGCTCTCTTTAGTGGGGACGTGTTTTTTTCCCCTTCTTTTGTCCCATTGGACATTCATTATTCTATTGGTTTTTGGTGGAGACAGGGTCAGCTCGAGGGTAACTGTTCAGTTTGTTGCATGACAAGTTGAGCAACCATGTTTTACTTGGATGGAGTGTTTGGAAACACTTGATGGCATCAGATAGACAATTGCTAAATAAACTTTATGGTGCCTGCCCCATGGTTTTCCTCCCAAAGATTAGCCTATGGTTCAGCTAACGGTCTAACAGTGTGTTGCAACTTCTCCTCTGCTCGAGGAGTACAAGCAGCCTTCTGTACCCTCATGAGCATTGCTTAACCTCTTTAGTTATACATATATATATATATATTTTTCTATAGTGCAGCAAATAGAGTGCTGTTTTCATATCCGTGCTGACCCTACTAATACAGGTTCCTAATTTTGGAAAGGTCTACATCAGTCTTTTAGCCTGCTGAGATCGATAAGTGAACACCTCACACCACCCAGCGTTCGTAGTAATGATAAGCACCACTCCTATACCTGAGGGTTCGTAGTACTGTATAAGTACTGTTTTGCTATGGACAATGTGCTTAGTTTTTCCTTCCCCTGATTCCCTTAGTGGCCAGTCAGCCTCACATGAATACAGTGACTCAGACCTCAGGGTTTGAGGGGACAGTGGTCCCAGATTTCTTTCTCAACCTTACAGTTACGGGGCATTGATAATTGTCCTTTCCCCCTCATTCCCCTTCCTGCCATCCTTGGGGGAGATTGCATCATAATATTACACCTCTGGGAGTAACACCTGATGGTTTCCGTTTTTTCCTTTTTACAGGAGTTCTGGCGCGTGACCAGTGTAGACTCGCACTGAGCATTTCTCTCCCGTCAGTTACTTTCCTTTGTGCTAATTTCTGGTATTTCAATAAGTTAAGCGGAGCCTGTCCACGATCAGGGGATTGGTTAGAGGTGCCAGTGTGTATTTATTTCTCTTAAGGGTGTAAAGCGGGGCTTTAATGTGGTCCTCAGGGTAGCTTTCTTCTGGATTGCAAGGTTTTCCCTTGGATAAGTGGGGGAGGTTTCTCCTCTTTTGGGAGGGCTCAATATCCCCTGGTGGGATAGAGGGGTCTGGGAGTGATACTATCCCCCATCCACGTTATTATGACTCTCTATCACGATGTGTTCTAGCGTCTATACATTAACCATCAGAAGGTGTCTGCCGCTACGATTCCCAGAGGGCTGGGATATATATTTAGTTAACGACTTGATTCTCATAGTCACTTGCATGGCAGGTGGACCTTTGGGTTTTCACAAGAGTTGTTTTTGTAGTAAGGTGCCAGCTCAGGGTGCTGTGAGCTTCAAGGATCTGCAATCTGGCTGAAATATAGGTTGGACCTCTTCTGGTGTGCAACTTCAGTTTAACTGTTTAGTGATCAGTTCTTTGCAGTTTAGAGTCTTGCTAGGTCTTTGGAATTTTGGTGTCCTCCTTCGGTTAGTTTTGATCCTCTAGGGGGTTTATCACCAGGGAGGAGGGAACAAGGTTCAAGCACCGGGAATATCTACAAGGGGGTTTAGATATCGCTATAATGGTGGCGATTGGATGTTGGATACATTTTTTCTCCTTGCCAAGTTTGGCCTCTTAAGGATCAGGTTTGTAAATATCTGCCTTTTGTCATGGTAGCAGAGTCCTTCTTCAAGAGTTTGGGAGGTCTGAAGGTCTCTGTGTTGGCGGTTTGACGGGTTTAGCTTCTCAGGTGGGGCCCCTCTCTTCCATTCTGTTTCTGCCTCCAGAAGACATCCCTCCTTAGTATACACATATGTCTGAAGACAATTGTGAGTTAATTCTATTGCTTTTCAGCTCCGCTCAGAATGGGTTGTCCTATTACAAATTTATAAAATGATTTTTTACTCCCATTTTACCTTTTGAAGATTTGTCTTTCCCTCTGAGTTCCCCAGTGTAGTTCTGTGACATGCCCTGTTTCTAATGCAATATCTTCCTTTAATGCATGGGATGGAACCTACAAGACTTTCACCCCTATGGGGTACTTTTCTTTATCTCCAGGAGAGCTAGGTGCTAATTTTCTTTGGTTTGCTTTCTAGGTTCCCAAAGATGGTATGAATTTAAGTGTTTAAATGTTTGATTGGACAACAGAGGTGTTTATTTCAGATGAGTTTTGTCCTAACCTATAAGTATAGGAGAGCTTTGTTCAATATTTTCCCCTCTTTTAACCAGTTGGTTTTGGTGGCCTGTAAGGAACGCTGGAATTGGCACATGTTCCAGTTTTCTTGCAGTGGATTTGACTATGCCTTATAAGATAGTTTTCGGGCAACCTAGTCTTGGGCAATTCTCTTGCGGTCAGCTGATTATTTAATGAAAGCATTTTTAAATCTTTCCTTTCCTTTTATTTTATTTTATTATTTATTATATTGGCTCTATTGTATGGATCATGTACTAATGAGATGCAAGGGATTTGAACTTGCATAATATGAGCCTCCTGTCTTGCCATAGAATGACTAATCCCCCACACTATCGTGAGATGGGGGTTTAGATTGTATTAAAGACAAGGAGGCGATTATTATCCCTCCCTCCCACCCTGGATATGATATGATATAATATGTCAATTGTGATACGCATGTACGCAGGCGGTTCGAGTGAGAACATTCTTTGGTTTGTTGCTCTTCCCAACCACCCACTCTTCTTGCTAGTTGTTCTTACAGCTACAAGTTGAGGTTCTGATCAGAAGTGTGGCTCGCAGTTACACGTTATGGAGTGCGTGGTACGAGAGCTTCGCTGGATTTGCCTTCATCGTTCATCGTCTGATCTGTGCAGTGGACGTCTGGTTCAAGACAGCTACAGAAAGAGGAATTGGGATTAGAGTAATGGACTTATATAAGGAAGGGTCCCTGCTCATTGGTCGCCTGGAGGGCATGACCTGTCCTCCATGATGGATTGGGGAGCTCCCCTACATTGATATTGAACTCTATTTAGTTATGTTCTTTACAACTTTTTTGTTTGGAAAAGTTTTTATTTTTATTTTATTTTTTTCTTTGCTGCTGTGGTTTCAAAGTAAAGATTATAATGCATAATAATCGCCTCCTTGTCTTTAATAGAATATAAACCCCCATCTCACGTTAGTGTGCGGGATTAGTCATTATTGTTCAATATGTGAGTGTATACTTTGAGTAGTTCTTGCAGCTGGGCTTTGAACTGCAGGTTAATTTACAAACAAATGGGATGCCGCTGCTTCCTGCATGGAAAGCCATATCCAATCCAATTTGACACACAAGACAATTGCGTAGATGACGCCCATAGTACGCAAACAAGATATGTGCAGAATGGAAATTACTGACCCAGCAGTGCAACCAGTGAAACGACATTAATATCATGGAATACAAGGGGCTTCCATTCATTTATGTCAGACCCAGAGGGTTCTGCTAAATCTTACGAATGTATTCGCACTTCAGGAAACATGGGCAGTGGGGATATTGTTGATAGATTGCTTCACGTTGCTAACACAATCAGCATCTAAAGGGAAAGAAGGGTGCATAGGGATAAGGATTATGCATAGGGATAATAACTAACTATGAAGCTGTCCTAAACAAGTGTGATACTAATATGAATACTCTGATGGGAGTCATCATCAGCAAGTACCCCGATCCTAAATGTAAAACATTGGTCATGACTTTATATGACCCGTCAGATGGTAATCTCACTATTGATCTGCAGGCTGGGGTAGCAAAGAAACTGGCACAATGGTTCTCAGAAGAGATGTTGGGAGAGAGGGCAGTGATTCTGATAGGAGATTTCAATGCGCATTGTATTTTGATGGCAGAAATTGATATTGGGGCATTTGGGGATGACAGTACATGTGGAAAGGTTAATCTATGCACTAGAAAGCAGAGAATCCTCTTAGAGAAGGGCAAGAAATGGTTGGAAGTACTGAATGACTTCAATATGCACCCATTATCACCGACAGATGGTACTGAGCTTTTAAGCCTCAGAACGTGGCAAGGCAGAGGGCGGAGGTCCTGTCTAGATGCCATTTTTGTAACTGAAATTATCGGCAGAAGGCCAAGTTTGAGGCAAAGTTTAATAACCTAAGCGACCACGTGGTTTTGTCTCTTACATTAGCACAACGAATGGGTACAGTTAGAAAGACTCTATCAGCCTTAGCAACAGTAATCATAAAAAGCAACTGGATAAGGTGGACAGCTGCAAATATCGAATTGGATAATGGAATACTTTCTCAATTGCTCTCCCAGTGGGGTGCCCATTGTTTTAGAAGTACCCAATACATGGCTGAAATGGCACAAAAGATTGTAGAGGCTGTATAGCACGAAAGGAGAACATATTATATTGTAGACCATAAAAATACATTTCACAATGGCGAGATACGAAGAATTAAGAAGCAGCATTGTAAATCTTCCTAATTGATTACAAAAGCGAAATTGCTCAAATAATAGGAAAAGGTAATAGCTTTGAAAAAACTGAAGACCAAGTTTAAAACGGAGTTGCGACAACATAAGTTAAATATAAATTCCAAAAATTGGAACATGGCTTACAGATTAATCAAGGCTAAAGATGCTAAATGTTTCTGGCAATTACATCACTCATACATAGCGCAAGGTGAACCTCAGGAAATTACCAATATAATGGAAGCTTCTTGGGTACAACACATTAAAGAAACCTATTGGGAATCCCCAGAAAGAACACAGAAAGCCCAAAATAGGCCCAGGTCAAATGGCTTTTGATGAGGATGATAAATATCAAAGATTATATAATTAATAAATATAAGATCAAAGACCTCCAGATTACCAGGGCCATATAATCTCCCAAATATTGTAATTTTAGGCTTTCATTTACCCGGGTCTTTCTCAGCAGTTTTTATGTGCTGTAAATAAGGCCTCTCCTCTCCCGATGCCAGGGTTGTCTGGATTGATACAGACAACACTGGCAAAAAAAGGAAAAACCCAAGGAAAACTCCTGTGGGAGTAAAAAAGCCTGATGCTGTAGTGACGGTGAAGAAGCTGTATGAACCGTCTGGATGAAGCTCACTTGAAGGCAGGGTGGAAGTCTTCAAAGGAGGCAGGATGATGGGGCAATGCCAAGTGTACGGGAGGTAAAAGGGATCGGGCAGAATGAAACACAGGCAGAGCATAAACCCACGAATTACAGGAAGGAAGGTGGATATCCTTTCCAGTATATGAGGTACTGTAGTTTTCCGTGATGAAAAAGGGAATCGCAGATTTGTTCAACTTCGTATCCTTGTTGTTGGTTAGGTAAAACGGGAGGTGGTGGCAGAGTCTGATTGTATGATGAAACATCTGGCTGTACATGTTTAAGTAGGGATGAACGAAATACAGGATATATGCGATGCCAGGACGGAGGTAGTCACAGTTTGAAAGTCACTGGATTTATTTTCTTAGATATCTCAAAAGGTCCAAAGTATCTGGGGCGAATTTGCCCCTATGAAGATGGGCTGGCAGGTATTTGCTGGACAACTAAACTTGATCTGGCATTTAATAGGAGGGGTCAGTGTTTTCATGCTGATCGACATAGTGTTTGGCACTTTTGTGTGCTGCATCCAGGTATGACATGGCTTTTCACAGTGTTTCATGTAATAGAGAGATGGTTTCTTCGACAGCCGGTATGAAAGAATTATTGGTAGGAGGAGAGGGAATCCATGAAGGGTGAAATCCATTGGCTGCAATAGAAGTGTGCCATACCAATGGAGCTCTGCAGGGAATTATTGTAGGAGAATTACGCACATGGAAGTAAGTCGACCCAATCGTCTTACATGGCTGAAATGAAACAACGCAGATATTGCTCCAAAGTTTGATTGGTGCTTTCCATTACCTCATTGGACTGGGGATGGTAACCTGATGACATGTAAAAAGGCAGATTCCTAAGCTGTTACAGAGGGCTTTCCAGAAGGCTGAAGTATACTGAGATCCTTGATCGGAGATAATGGATTTTGGCATGCCATGGATCTTGAAGATTTCTGCCGCAAAGATTTTGCTCATTTCCATAAGAGAAGGAATTTTAAGGCAAGGTGTGAAGTGGGCCATCTTGGAATACGTGTCTACGGTCACCATGATGGTAGTACAGTTTTTTGAAGGAGGTAGATCAATGACAAAATCTGTGGCTATAATTTTCCTTGGACGTGATGGTACCAAGGGCTTTAGAAGTTTACCGTCAGGTCTCTTTAGGGTTGTCTTAAATTGAGCACAGACCAAACAAGACCTACACTGCTGTTCCACTTGGAGGTGTAATTAGGCCACAAGAAGTGACGTCTGATCAGATGTAAGGTGGGTTTGACACCACTATGCCCTGCAAGTTTAGAGCTGTGACACATCCCCAGTAGCGCTGTAAGACCTCTGTAGGAATGTATACAATGGAATCATGGAACCACAGTCCTTTGTCATTTTTTAGATGAGAGAGTGTGGTATCCGTTTGTAAGTATGCTTTTGGGATTTCTTGTAAGAAGGTTTGTACGAGCCCGCGAAGGTCTTACAAGGAAACACATGATTCAAGTTCTTTATGAGACACAGAATTTTTATGTGATAATGCGTCGGCTATTGTATTTTCTAGTCCGGGGATGAAAGTAAGGTGAAACTGAGAGAAAAACTATGTCCAGAGAGCTTGTCGGCTCTTCTGACACTAAAATTATTGTAAAAGAGCAACGTTGCAAAAATCGGTTCTCAGTTCTGTTTCTTGTTTGGCTGCCAATAAATGATGTCTATACTCTTTGCAGACCAGTTTCAGAGCTAGGAGTTCTTTTTCATGAACTGAATACTTTATTTCTGATGGTGAATGAGCCTTAGTGTAGGAGGCCAGTGGGTGTTCTTGCTGGTCTGATTGTTTTTGTTTAAGGACTGCTCCTATGGCTCCATCTGAGGCATCCGCCTCGACAATGAACATCCTATCTGGATCAGGCGGAACCAGGATGGGTGCAGAAGTAGACTTCTTCTTGAGTAATACCAATGCCTTCTCTGCTTTAGGATGCCAGACAAAGGGAGTATTTTTCTTCAAGAGGAAAGTGATGGTAAGGACTTCCTGAGAAAAAGATGGAATGAACTTCCTATAAAAGTTTACTAGTCCTAGGAACCATTGCACTTCCTTGACATTTTGTGGGCTGTTCCATCAGAGAATTGCTGTGACCTTGTGTGGATCAATTGAAACACCTTCTGAAGACAAAACGTAACCTAAATATGGCACAGTTAAGGTGTCAGAATAGCATTTCTCAGGTTTAACCTGGAGATGGTTCTCTTGAAGACAACGGAGGACAGCTTTGACATGAGATACATGCTCTGTTGGTGAGTTGGAATAGACCAAGATGTCGTCAAGGTACACAATGACATTGTGAAACAAGAGATTCAAGAAGAGATGGTCCATGTAGAGTTAAAAGACAGTGGGTGCATTTGTGAGACCAAAGGGCATGACAGCATACTCGAAGTGACGATAATGAGTCTTAAAGGCTGTTTTCCACTCGTCACCTTGTTTGATACAAATCAAGTGGTAGGCACCCCTAAGATCCAGTTTGGTAAAGATCTTGGCGGATTGAACTGCGTCAATGCTGTCTGGGATGAGTGGGAGTGGATATTTATCCTTTATAATGACTGAATTGAGGCCTGTGTAATCCAGACAAGGTCTTAACTCTGTGGTGCCTCTCTTTGGTATAATAGAAAGAGATGCACCTGCTGGAGATACATACTCCCTGATTAAGCCATTTGCCAGATTTAGTTGAAGATAGTTCTTCAGGGCCTCTTTCTCCAGGGGTGTTAAAGGGAACATCCGATTAAATGGCACTGAAGTATCTAGAATCAGGTTTATAGCACAGTTGTCAGGTCTGTGAGATGGTAAGGACTGTACAGAGGTTTTACTGAGGACCTTTTGAAATTCCCAATAATGATTTGGGATGGTGGTACACAAGGTTGGTATATATCTTCATTAGACAGAGCTATTGCTACTGCCACTACTGATACTGGAAGAGCTTCCTGAGCAAAATATTTCATACAGTGTTCTGACCCCAAAAAAGCAGTGTGAGCCTTCCAACCGATGTTGGGATTATGTAGCATGAGCCAGGGAATCCCCAAAATCAAGGGAAAATGAGCCATCTGTATAATGTCAAAGACTGATATCTGAATGATGATTTAGCCACATGTGGATAGGAGAGGTATTGTGGATAATAGGACCACTAATCAATTCCCTACCGTCCACTCCATCCATACGTACAGGAATGATTTTAGTAGAAAGAGGAATGTTATTTCAAGAGGCCCAGGTGGCATCCATAAAAAGTCCTGCCGCCCCTGACTCCACTAGTACGGGAACTTTGATGTGCGGTCTGCTGATAGCTGAAGGGATATCATGAGGACAAACAATTACTTATGTTCCATGCTAGTGGCATGGACAGATACATTTTAGAATATCTTGGGACTTGAGTCCCTTCTAGGTCTGGCAGGTGAGGTTTTCCTTTCTTCGAGGAGGGGCCAATGGGAAATTGTGAAGTAGATGGGAGGATGAACCACTGTGCATGCAGAATCTGTGTGCTCGCCGTCTGGTTCTTTCTTCAGACGATGAAGGACCCCTAGAAGCACATATCTGTATAGGTTCAAGGAATTCTCAAGTAGTTTCGGAGGACAGTTGTGGAATAAGAATGGTTCTGAGAGTTGATAATCCGGTCTTCCGTCTCGCTGCCTTACGCTCTTGTAAGCGGAAGTCTATCTGTATGACAAGGCGGATTAAGGCTTCGAAATTAGGAGGTCTAGGAACTCTGGACACTTCATCTTTTAGTTAATCCGATAAGCCTCTACGATATAAGGTCATACAAACCTCATTCAACTAAGCTGCTTGGATGGCCATTTGCTTGAATTTAGTGGTATAGGACATAAGGTCCATGTTTCCTTGATGGAAATCAAGAAGATCTTTCAGAAGCAGATCATTGTCTACTACTAAGGCAGTTGCCCAGGCTAATGCCCTTCCATAGAGGTGGGTCTCAATAAATCCCACCTTAGCCTGATCAGTTTGAAATTAAGCTTGATGGAAGGGAAACTGCTACATGCATCCAAAAACTCTTTTAGATGTTTAGGGTCTCCGTAGTATTTGTCCACTGAAGGTGTGGATGCAGGCAGAGGAGAGATGGCATCCCAGAATTCCGGGATGCCATCCCTCCGGGTGCTTCTTTAGAACCAGATTCTAATTTTTTAAGGTTTGGACCTCCACAGATCGATTCTGAACTGCGGCCACCAGCTCTTGAAGCTGAGACATTTGTGAGTGTTGCAAGCTTTTAGGCTTTCCCTTCCCTGGGTCTTTCTCAGCAGTTCTTCTGTGTTGTAAATAAGGCCTCTCCTCTGCCAATGACAGGGTTGTCTGGATTGACACAGACAAAACTGGCAAAGAAAAGTAAAAATCCTTGGTGCTGTACCTGCAGTGAAGAAGCTGTATGAATGGCCTGGATGAAGCTCAACTGAGGCAGGGTGAAAGTCTTCAAAGGAGGCAGGATGATGGAGCAACGCCAAGAGTCCTGGAGGTAAAAGGGATCAGGCAGAACCAAACGCAAGAAGATCATAAACCCACGAAATACAAGAGGCACAGAAGGTCAATAGAAAGGTAGAGAGGAGGAATGAGAGGACGCGTTTGAAGCGCAGTAGCAGGAAACAAAGATTCACAAGGATGGAAGAAATTCACAGAAGTGTGAGGGAGCGTTACCGAGAACTTGAGAAGTTGAAACGCAAGGCACTCTGTTCGGATAACTGTTTTGTGAGTTGGCTGACAGAAGCGCCTCCTCCAAAGGCTCTGCACCAGATTGGAGAGCCAACGCCAGGTTGTGGTGGGCGGATTTGATCCTGTGGTTGGATGGCATCCAGGTCGGGTGCCATGTTGTGATTGGCTATCTCGGACTGAGATAGTGGTTGGCATTTTACAGAGCGCACCATATTTTGGTTGGCTTCTTGCTGTTATTGGTTGGCGGATTGCACGCTATCTGTTGAGTGGGGACGGAGCCTGGTTCTAACAGTAATTAAAAAGGGCCCCTTGTTTCTTTTGCTGTAAGGACGTTAAGGCTATTGTAAAAGAGTGGCATAATCCCAGAAAGTTGGCGGTCCTCTATTCTCATACCAGTCCATAAGAAAGCCTCAAGAGCCAATCTGAAGAATTTTAGAGTACTGGCAATGCTGGAAACCACTAGCAAAATGTTTGGGGACATTATTTTAAAACAACTTAACAAACGGTGTGAGGATAGAGGGTTTCTTGACATGACTCAAACGGGTTTTCATAGTGGTTGTAGCACTACGCATAGTATCTGGGCCATTCAGCTGATGCTAACGGAGATCAAGAAAAAGCCAGGTACTTGCCTATGTGTTTGCTATGTGGATTAAACATGTGTTTTTGACTGGGTCAAGAGAGCACGCCTATGGGAGAAGCTAGCCTCCTGGGGTATTGGCCAGACCCTCCTGTATTTCATCAATGAATTGTACACTGACACTAAGGTCACAGTAAGAACCACTCAAGCAGATGCACTAACCCAACCGATAGATATAAACTTGGGCCTGAAACAAGGCTGTGTACTTATCTCATCCAAACTTATAAAGCGCAGCGTACACCCAGAGGCACCATGGCGCTAAAAGTTGCAGAGGTAAAGGCCAACTAAGAGGACCAAGATTGCTAGAAAATAAAAGTTTTCAGAGCCTGGCGAAATGACAGGTGACCCTCAGTGGCACTTAGAGAGAGAGAAAGAGAATTTCAGGTTTTTGACGCAGCCACCGAGAAAGCACGACCACAGGCTCGAGCAAGTCTGGGTCTAGCACGCTGAATAGTTTTCAGAGATTGAGAATGAAGAGTTCATAGGGACAGAACTTCACTTGAAGGAACTCTGCTCCTTTTTTATAAAAGGCTTTATGAACCAGGCACAGTGATTTGAATTTAACGCGCTGCTGAACTAGTCAGTGGAGCTGGTGCATAAATGGTGTCATGTGGGCACCAAATGGGGGGTGAACTACTGCTCTAGCTGCCATATTCTGCAACAACTGCAGACGCTGGAGCAGATGCCGTGGGATAGCTAAATATAAGGCATTACAGTAATCAATATTGCTGATTACCAGGGACGATACTACCAGAGCATGGAATTTCGGTAGAATGCAGGGGAGAACTTTCCATAGGGTCCAGAGGTTAAAATGAGCCTTCTGACAGGAAACAGAAACCTCATCGGCCATGGATAGCGAACTGAGATTTTAACACCTAGGTCGTTCACTGAAGAAACAGGAAGGGGAAAAGGACCAAGGCTCTCCGGCCAGAACTCAGGGGTCCAGAACAAAGAGGACAAGGTTGTGCCTATAACCAACACCTCAGTTTTCCCACTGTTCAATTTCAGCCAATGCTGGGCCATCCAATCGCCAACTGCTTTGCTCCCACGTTATACAATCTTTACGTGAGCGACCTACGTCATGCTTTTCACAATTTTGGTAATTTTCCCGCTAAACTAGCCAGCCTACCTGTGACCTATCTATGCTATGCAAAAGACACAGTCCTCATGGACCAAACCCCTCTGGGTCTCCAGACATCCGTGGTTTGTTTGGAAAGTTATGCAACGGAAAATGGACTAAAGATAAACCAAAATAAGGCAAAAGTTATGATCTTAGGAGGGAAGCAAATAAACAATCTTAAATTCAATTGGGATCTTGGACGGATCCAACTTGATGTAATGAATTCCTTTGTCTATTTGGAAAGTCCTATTTTCTCACCGCCCAGTAACCATCTATATAAGGGACGAGCGGAAATTAAGATTTTAGGCAGATGGTAGGCTATTAAGAACGTTGTAAACAGGAGATGTGGGGTTAATATTGGGGCCCTCTGTGAGGCCTACGTTAAAAGCATGGTGCCAGCGATATTGTATTCCCTGAAAACTCTCCCGGAGAAACATGTGCTGTGGTTGGGCCAACCAGAAGGACGATGACTACGTTTTATGTTAGGAGTACCCCAGACAGTTCTGGCTGAGGCCTTGCTTCTCGAGCTGGGCTTGACATCACTGAGAACTTGTTTGAAGATAGCTAGTTGTTTGTCATATATGAGAACAGTCCATAAAGTGGATGGAGCTCATAAATGTACGAATACCTTGGCAGAGCCTGGGAAACAGATACTGCCAGACCAAGGGGAATCCGCCCAAACCAGGCAGACTATGAATTAAGCACCCCTGTAAAACAGCAGTTTAATTCCATATGTATTTCTTTGACTGATGTAGAGGACACAGAGCATTTAAAGGCAAAGTTTAAATTGAAATCAGTATAAAGTGAGAAATATAGAACAATTAAGTGAGAAAAAGAGGTATGTTGAATATATAAAGTAGAGCTTCCCATTGAATTCCCTGGCAAACTATCTTACTAAGTGGTGTAGTATAAACCTGCGAAAAATTATATCATGTCTACAAATGAACATATTACCAGTACAAGAATATCTTGTAACGTGGTTTGGGATACCAAGAGATAAACACAAAAGCAGGCTATGCTTCATCCATATAGAAACAGCTCAACATACCCTTACTGGCTGCCAAGTTCTTCTTCTCCAGTATAAGAAGGGATATAGTACATTTCATAGTGTTGGAAATGGTTATCTTACAGACTAATTTTGGTCAGCTATTTTTATGGGGAATTCTCTAGTTATCACTACTGCTTCTTTTCACATATCTAAGCAATGTGGGGAAAAACTGAAGTTCATGGGAAAAAATCACTGATTAGGGGATGGTCAAATCGTAAATGCTTATATGATGGAATGAAGGACCAATAAACCATTTAGCAAAACCTTGCCCTTGTGGAGGGTAGATAAAGGATTAGCAGATTAATTATTTTACTCCCACTCCTGCTCTCTCCACTCAGCAAACCTCTACCTCCTCACTGTACCCCCAGCCCCATGTGCCTCCTGACGCTTCTGCTCCTTCCAACTCTTGGCCCCCCTACACTGGAACTCCCTCCCGCTCTCCATCCGCTCCACCCCCACCTACTCATCCTTCCACCACTCCCTGAAAGCCCATCTTCTACACTCCCCCCTGACTTCCCTTCCCTACCCCTCTCCCCTTCTACCCTTGCCCTCACACCTTCCCCTCCATCCTCTCCCCTTCTCCACTGACCTTAAATTGGTAATTAATACTACTTAGGGGCATTGAGGACACCAGATCAGTACCCCTTCCCTTGCCCTTTCCCTCCCTCTCCCCCGACCTCAAATCTGACACCATAACTCCCTTCACCTACCCCCACCTCTATCCTCTCCCCACTCTTCCCCCCCTTGTAAATTGTTCTACTTATTGTTCTAATTACCTGGTTCATGTTTGTAAATATGCTTCTCTCGCTTGTGTACCTGTTGTTATATTGTAAAGCACGTTGGCTTAAAGCGCTATATAAATTCAATAAACATAAACATAAACATTGAGTATAGGTATGAGGATTGTATTGATTTATAATTAATTCTAAAGGTTATTATGAATTGGAATATCTGTTTTACAAAAGAATTTTAAGAAACGTATTTGGCTTAATGTGTATTAAAATGTGTATGTGCACAAGCCATGTAATTTGCTATAAGCACCAAATAAAAAAATAAAATAAAAACAAACTTCTTCAAAATAAAGCTGCTAGAAAGATCTTCTTCCAAAACCTCAAGACTCTCATTTCCCCTTCTTTTAAAGCCCTCTTCTGGTATTGATTGAAACATGAATCCACCTCAAATCACTGTGCATCATCCACAAGATCCTGTAGTCCTCAGGCCACTCTTACCCTCAGACTAGCATCAAGCATGTTCACCATTGCTCAGAACCTACTAACCTACCAGTTCTACAAAATCAAGCAATTTGGCGGAGGGACACATTGAAATTCTGTATCACTGAACTTTAACTAGAACAGTCCTTTCCCAGATTTAGAATTTTCTATCAAACGTGTCTCTTCTCATAGGCCTTGAACCGTATCTGCATTGCCTTGCACCTTCTGAATTAATGCTTCCCAATCCTTGGGTCTGCATTGTGGAAATTTAACATAAGACCTTCAGCCATTAATGTTACTTGCATTACTCTTTCATTACCACTACCTTACCCAATGGAATGTTATCTGCTCATTGTGATCTTGCCGCTGGCAGGCCCTAAATCTTCTAGGGTTACTCATATTCTCTGTCAACAGCAGAAGCAGAACTAGGACCCCACCGTACTTATCAGGACTGCACATTTTTGGGTTTGGCTATTCTCATGCTACCTATGAATGTGCATGTCTGGGACTGTCACTATGCCTAGCTTTTCTGCTCTTCCCTTTTGCCTTTTTCTTAAGCGCAGTGAACATTATTTATTGTTTTGTTCACACTATACAAAACTACCAACTTAAACCTGTATAATTTCCCAAATAACTGATAGTTTGACTGCTTTTGTCCAAATATTGCTGGCACTCAGTAGACAATGTAATAGATTCCCAGGCTGCACAGGTGGTGCTCCCTCTCTAGATTTTACATGCAGTGCTTTTGTATTACCCTCTTTTTTTCCCTAATATCAGAAAACAAATGCTTTAGAACTTTTGGCAGACCTACAAACTCTTAAAATGCCATAATGGAAATCAGAACTGCCTACATTTGATCCAAACCCCTGTGGATTCTTGTTACCAATGGCACAAGCCTCCAGCCCCCCACCATGCCCCACACCCAAACAACAAGCTTTGTCAATGCTGACAACTTTAGTTGATGCAGAGGTATAGAGAACTTTGTCAGGACTCAGAGGCATTTCTCGCAAGCCAACAAACTCCAGTGGACCATTTTGTGTCTGTTTAAAAGCCTTGTGGAAAGTGGGGCAGCACAACAAACTCGTTTAAACATCTAATTTCCTTCAGCAAAGGGAATGAGCACATATCTGATTCCAAAAACATTTCTTGAAGGAAAGGATTGACTAGATTACAGGTTTATGAAAGAAAATGTATACCATTGGACAAGATGAGACCCGATGCCCCACCTCCTATTATGAAACATGGGGGCAGGGGCACTGGCAAGTATGGCCAGTTAGAGTTGGTTGCACCACTCAAAAGGGATGAACTACGTTCCCTTTGGCTAATTGTTTGCCTCCTTTTTCTTTCTGCATGCAATTCATTCAGGAATGGGCAAATGATGACAATCTCTACAGGAATGTTGACATACCAGGAACTGTTTTGGCATCCCACTGTGTCCCAGTCTGGGGATATCCCACCGTATCCACCCTCTCCAACTCCTTTGCTGAAAGCTAAAACACATCTGCATTATCCCAGATGTCCAGGTGCCCTTTAACCCACACACTAAAATCACATCCCAACTGACCCCTTCCCAACTTCATGTTCAAGAAAATTAGACACTTTCCAAACCCTTCTCAGGTCCCATTTTGTGTCTTTTTAAAAACATGTGCATAGATAGCGGGGGCAGCACAGTTAATCAACTTCTAATCTCCTTCAGCAAAGGGAATGGGCACACATCTAATTCCATAAACGTTTTCTAAAATCATTGAGGGAAAGGGTTGACTAGATTAGGAGAATATGAAAGGAAATGTACACCTTAGCGTTACTTACCAGCTCTTTACTCTTCTCTCTACCTAGCTGTCTGCTCTCATACTGGGGGCTCTGAATGTAACCGACTAAATGTACAGGCTGATCTGTACCTATAGTGAAGCCAATGTATTTCATCATAAAGGGCTCACAATAATAAATAACTGGTCATGAGTGGCTTAATTAGAACCCATTTGGTTGTGGGATTAAGTCTGAGGTAGGCATGTACTGCATGCTCAAAGGTGTTCTCCTTATATAACTTGCTATCAGAAATCCAAGGTTGGGGTTTGTAAGGATATTTGGCGTGTTACAGCACAGAGTACAGCACTACTACACAGGTAGCAAACAGCACAGAGTACAGCACTACTACACAGGTAACAAACAGCACAGAGTACAGCACTACTGCACAGGTAGCAATTTTTTTTTTGCAGCACCACCACAAGGGTGCGGTGCATTGCTATATGTGTTACCAGATTAACAAGAAAAGACAGGCTATTCAGTCAAAAACGATTTTAACATATAAGATGCAAATCTATTTTTACAGTTAAAAGCACACGTGCTCATTTAAAAATGCACACTATTTTTCACCTGAAATGCCTATGGTGCGAGAGACACACTTGAAAATAACAACTAACATAACTTATAACTAACCTGACTAATGAAACATAATCCACTAATAAAAATGTGTCTCCACTGCAGAATTAGGCCTATTCTGAAAGTGAACTTTTAAACACACATCCATTTTTTTTTCTGTTCTCTCTGCTGCCCTGTCCACATAACTACAGGAAGCAAATGGGCTCGAAAGAACAGGAAATCAGTTGGTTACAAAGTATTACTATAAAAATGAGCCATTGTGTAGAGAAGGAGGAGATGGCGTGATTCATTCTGATTGGAGCAGCGTCATAGCAAGTATCATGCTAGAGGGAGTGATCAGGCTTTTGCTGGGGGGAGTTTGAGGAAGAAGAAAGGCAGTCAAGATTTGGCAGAGCTGGGAGAAAGACCTTTTCCTGGTTGGAGCATTTCTATCTGCAAAAGCTGAGAATTCCAGGCAATGACCCCGGTTTGAGAAGGCAGGCGTTCCTTTTTACTGGGGTTAATCTTCAAGGGAGCCACATTCAGAAAGAGAACAGCCAAAGAAAACTCTGAACAGATAAGGTAATTACATAAGTGTGGGAGCTGAGTGTGTACGAGACGATAATGTTCAGTCAGAGTAGGAAAGGGGATTCCGGTGCCTTAATCACACGTTAATGTTGCAAATGGTGTTCTGTTCTCCGCCAAGTTTTTTTTTCAGAGTATTACAGACAATGCTGTTAATTTGCTGTTTTATTTATTTCTGTAAAGAGTGAGATCGTGTTTAAATGCAACTTTTATAATACAGAAAAATACTTGAAAGCAGACAGGTGGTGTGTCTTCTGTTTACCAATACAGTGCTGATGATGAGGGGAGATTTTTAAACAATACAATTGTCATTTTAAGACAGATGTGTGCATGACATATTCAGTATGGAGAGTTGAGAGTGATTGTTTGTAGCATAGTTCGTTGGAGGTACATGAGCCAATGGGAAGAGAGACTCTCTGAACATAGTTCCCTACCGTATATAAGGTAGTGGAAATTACCACAAAATTACCACATATAGCTCTCTGTCGTAAATAAGTCAGTGAGATCGCCCATGGCGGCACACTAACACTAACACTGAAAATGTGGTATTCCTAAAATGTAGGTCTGAGGTCTCTCTAGTGATTACACGAAAAATCTAAGCAAAGATAAAGGATTCTGGACATTGGGGCCACAAATAAAACAAGGGAATTATGCTCACCAAAATACCACCAACCACGCATATCAACCACGCATACCAAATATGCATTTCTGGGTGCTGAAATAATGCATGTCCACTTTATTATTGTTGTACAGGGCCCAATCTGAATACGAGGAGTGATTATTGCTAAGTTATTTTTCAGCGGTAATAAAATACCGTCAGGCCCCAAATCTCCACAAAATACCCTACAGGTTATTTTGTGTGGCCAGGTGAAGCGGGAAGTCAGATATATTGAGGTTTGCAGATGGGCATCAGTGAGTTTTAGCAGGCTCCTAGGTAACACAGGAGGGGGGCGTCGTAGTTAATAACATAAGTGTTACAAAAAATGTTGCCTTGCATCGTTAGCAGGGAGCCAATTAGCTTCTAAATTAATCCAAGGTCTTGATAGGGAGAGCTGCCTCTGCCTCACAATTTGCTTTAGCTACTAAATGAGATTGCTGGTACTGGTTTAAGACTTGTGGCGCAAAAGGAAGGTTCATGTACTGTAGTCAGAGACAAAAGTGTTCTTGGCCAACTAAGTGCAGCTATTCTAATGTGAGATTACATAGTATATTGAGCCTTTTTAGCTAATATGTGGTTATAGGTCTTGGTAGTGAAGGCAGCCAATGCATGACAAATAGCTTTGTCACTGAGATGGGAAACACTGGTACTGGTTAGTATTTACAGTGTGGGGCGGGATCTAATGCTAAGGTCAGACATAAACACATTACTGGCCATCTAGACATAGTCATTCTATTATATATTTCCAAAGAGATGGGCTCCACTATGACTTGCTCAAGTGTCTGAGGCGGCGCGGCATTCAGAGTTTGAGAACTGCCATTAGCAAAAGTTCTTAACTGGTATGTGGAAATTGCCCATTGGCAGCTTAGGAGTCTTGATGTTCGAGCCAACAAACTCCATACATTTTATGGCAGCAAGTCGTAAACAGACGTTGCGCCATCACATGTATGGTGATGACATGGGTTGGGTAGTCATGGCTGCCAAAGTGTCCTGTGGTTAGCCCGCATAGTGATATTACCTGTTAGTATTTCCCATTTTTAAAGTGAGACTTGTGGGGTATGACAATCATACGTTTGCTCTTCCGTGATACTGTGCTTTCCATTTTTAGTTTTACTCCCAATTAGAGAGTGCAAGTTTGTTACGTTATGGGCATGCCAGGCTGCCTGCTGTTAACAGTAGTGTAAGTCTGTGGTACTGCATTTCAACCAAAGCAGATGTTTGGTAGTATTATGCTCTTTTGTAGAACATAAACAATATTAAATTGTGTGTGGATTGTGTGTGGATTCTGTGATGAGGGGCATCAATATTTTAATATCCATTATGATTTGAGAGTCGTATTACTTAATCACATAGCGTTTAGCAGGTGCCACGCTAGTTATTTTTGCAGTATGTGGTACTTTATGTATGGGAGGTGAGGTCTTGGAAAATCGGTAGGATAGCTGAGTTGTGGGGTTGCAGGTGCCAAATCAGCTACTTGTGATAGTGCTGTGAAACTGTGATGACAATTAGCCCATAGTCTCGTCCTTGTGGTTGTTATCAGTGGTTTAAGTGTTTCCCTGGATGAGTTTAGGGGATATTTTGGTGTTTTTTTGGCTGCATTCCTCACTGCTCATGAATGCATACTTGTGATAGTTAGGATTATCCTTTTCTTTTTTGGTTTGTCTTTGAACTATGTTTTTATATATAGGCATTGTTGTTTTATGCAGCTGCTAATTAGACCCCGATTAGAAAGTTCATGCGATGATGGGCGTGTTATATTTGGTACCCATTCTTGTTTAGTTTGCTTGACGGAGATAGAGGTTTAGCAGACATTTGTTTCAAAAGAACACCTCACATCATTATCTGTGTTTAGACCCACAATAGTGCTTCTCATTTTACATATTAGTCTTGCCTCCATTCTTCTAAGGGTTTTTTCCTGGTCTCCTCCTTTTTTGGATGATTGCATGTTGTCCACTGCAAGGAATTGCACATCCTTCTTGTTGGATTCTTGGTGGTATTCGGTCCAATTTTGGGACAGTGGAAATCTTGTATCTTCGTTGTTTAGTGAGCTCAGGTGCTTTCTAATTCTTGTTCCGAGTTCTCTAATGGGGCTATCAACATAATATTTACCGCAGACATACATGATATCCTCCTGCAGTTCAGAAATTGGTTCACAAAAATGTGTGGTGCTTTTTCAAACATAAGTCTGTTGGTGTTATCCAGAGCGTAAGGACACATTGAGGGTCATTAAAAGTTTGCCGGTCCAGGAACTACGGTACTGGTAAGCTTGCCGGTATTGTAGTTCCTCGACCAGCAAACAATGAGTTCTGCTCGCAGGTGCCATTACGGCCGCCAGGTTGGCGGCCATACCGCGAGCAGAGCATGTCGGATGCACCAGCACCATTATCAATGGTGCCGGTGCATCCGACCTCCCAATTCCCATTGAGCCCTATGTGGCTCAAATGGAAATGGGGAATAATGCATTCCGGCGCCTGCAAATAGGCAATTATTGGGTCCGGCTGGACCGTAATGACCCGGAAATTGCCCATTCATGGGTGCTGCAAAAAATTGCACAATGCAATTGAAGTTAAGAAGGTACAAGTGAAAGATGACGAAGAAAGTGAGGATGCCATGGTAGCCTTAATAAAGCAGATGTCTACTGCAGCATAAAGGATCAAATCTATAAGTGTAGATGGAGAAAAAGAATGCCTAGCAATAACTGCAGACTGTTTCAAATGTGGAAACATAGGACATTATGGAAGAGTGTGTAGGAGCAACAAAGGAAGGAGCGGAGCTAGCTCCAGCATCAAAGCCCTAGAAGAAATAGGTGGTCCCAGCGGCTTGTTGAATGTATCAAACTATGAGGAGGAAGATTCTGTCCAAATCCTTACTGTGTGTTCCAAAAAAAGAATGGACCATGGGAATGCATGGAGGTCGAAACCATTCTGCTGGACATCATGGTAAATACAGGATCTCTGTAAACTATGGAGGATGTCACCACATATGAATAAGAGTCAAAGGACAACTTGACGATCTGAGGATTACCAATGTTAGAGCCATGCGAAACGTCAAGAGCCCCAGTAACATCATTGGGTATATGTGGATCCATCTAAAATGTAAAGACAGAAGAAGGATCAAAATACATCCAGGTGAGATGACTCCAATTTTATGTGTGACAAACCAAGATTTTAACTCCAAGGAAAGTTTGGCCAAATAATTTCCTCTTGTGTTCAATGAAAGACAAGGAACGCTCAACGGCTTCAAGCATATGAAGGTTTTAAAATTATTATTATAATTATTTTTTTATAACATGCTTAATACAGAAGAGGTTTCTAAGCACGGACACAGGATACAAACCTGTGATGCTCTGCATCGTCTTGCTTCAAAGACAAGCACATTGCCACTGAGCTCTACTACCCATGCCTTTTGGTCAAATAATTTTCTCCTGTGTTCAATGAAAGAATAGGAATGCTCAATGGCTTCAAGCATAGGATTGTACTGAAGAGAGGTGCCTGACCAGTTACACATAAAGTAAGAATCATTCCCATTGGCACGAAGGATGCATTACAAAAGGAGTTGACGAAATTGTGTGAACAGAACATCATTAAACCCATTGAATCTTCACAATGGTTATCCTCTGTAGGGATAATGTGCAAGCCTGACCTACTGATAGGAATGTTCATTTTCCTTTCTCTTTCCCTAAGCACTGTGAATGGCTTACTGTAATGTTCACACTATAAAAACATACCAAATAACTTGAACATGTATAATTTCTCAAAGAATAGGTTTTGGCCCTCATTCCGAGTTAGGACTACACCATGGAGTAAATAGCTCCATGGTTGGCAACCATGGAGCTATTTACTCCATGGAATACTGGCATGGTGAATGGAGTAATTTCCGGTCCATTCCAAGGTTGGATGGACCGGTAATTCCCCATTCACCATAGCCCTTCCCCATCCCCATTTCTGCCCCCATAGGGCTCAATGGGAATGGGGAAGGAGGTTATTACGGCACCGTAAATTACGGTGCCGTAATTTACTCCAAGGTCACTTTGCGGGTCCCGTAATTTACTCCTGCTAAAAGCAGGAGGTAAAGAGGGACCCGCAAAGGGAACTCGGAATACGGAGGTAAGGGATTACCGCCATCGGTGCCCTTACAGGCGCCGGTAATCCCTTACCTCCAACCTCGGAATGACCCCCTTTGTGTTTTTGTCCAATTAATGCTGGCACTCAAGAAACAATGTAATAGATTCCTAGACTGTCCAAGAAACAAACAGCGCTCTCTAGGTTTACATAAAGTACATTTGCATTACCTTCTTTTTCTCCCCAAAATCAGTAAACATGCTTTAGAATCTTTCGCAGCACCTACAAACTCTGTGGGATGTGGCTCTGGATGCTTTAATGGAATTCCCTGAATATGCCATAATGGAAATCAGAAATGCCTACATGTTTGATTCAAAACGCTGTGGTTTCTTGTCACCAATGGCACAAGCTCCAAGCTTGGCACGCTGCCCACATCTAGAAAACAAGCATTGACAAGGCCAACAGCTCTGGGCTGATACCAAGGCATCGAAGGGAACTTTGTCAGGGCTGAAAGGTGTTTTCCCACAGGCTACCATTTTGTGTCTGCTTAAAAAACCTGTGGATAGCAAGGAAAATCGTTCAGCAAAAAGAATGGGCACACATCTCATTCTCAAAAGAATTCTAAACGCATTGAGGGAAAGGGTTAACTAGATTAGGGGAATATGAAAGGAAATGTACACCTTGGGGTTACTTACCAGCTCTTGACTGTTCTCTCTACCCAGCTGTCTGCTCTCTCGTGCTGGGGGATCTGAATGTAACCAACTAAATGTACCTAATACCTATCATGACACCAATGTCTTTCATCACAAAGGTCTCACAGCTCATCACATCTTGTGCTAACAAACAATGAGGCCAGGTGCCCTGCCCCCTATTATGAAACCTGCATACGCATAGCTGTGTGTAGCAGGTAGTGAGGGCAGCAACTATTACACAGTGGGAAAGGAATAGGTAGGCAAATAGAGAAGCCTACAATGTGGAGGGAAAAGTAACATGGTTCAACCAAACACTCTTCTTGGGGGATCACTGGCAAGCAGCGCCAGTTAGAGCTGACCTCTCTGCTCAAGCTAGATGAAATGTTCTCTCTTCGGCTGCTAACTCTTTGGCTAATTTTTCTTTCTGTGTGTAATTAATTCAAGATTGGGCAAATTACAACAACCTCTAAAGAAGTGTTGACAAAACAGAGATCATCTGTTTTGGCATTCCGACCATGTCCCAATGTGATGACCCCTGACCCTGTCCACCCTCTCCAACTCCTTCTCTCAATGGTAAAAAACCTCTGCATTATCCCAGTTTACAAGGTTCCCTTCAACCCGCACACTAAACCCACATCCTAACAAACCCATTTCCAACTTTATGTTAACCACTGGCGCACCACTTTTTTAACACTAATATTCTCTAAAATGTATCTTTCTGGACCACACCTTACACATGCTCTTGTTTCAAATTAGACTGCAATCAGAATTGCAAGAAGGTCCTTGGGTACACCAAGCTTACTAAGTTCTTCCTGTAGGATTTCCCTTATTACATTATCAAATGCTGAGGTCAGATCCATACATGTAAGATTTACTGTAACACCATCTCCATAAACATATTTTGCACATAGAAAATACAGGATAAAACCTTATTGTACCATGCCCAGATCTTTACTTAAGACACATTGGGCCTCATTCCGAGTACGGCGCTAACCAATGGCGCTATTAACGCCTTGGTTGACGCCGTACCCGGACCGGCAGCGCCTTGGTGGATGACAGAATTACCGCCCCATTTCAAGGTTGGCGGGGCGGTAATTCCCCATTCACCAAGGCTCTTCCCCATTCCCAAATGAGCCCCCATGGGGCTCAATGGGAATGGGGAAGATGCAAATAACGGTGACCGTTCATTACGGTCACCGTTATTGGCTGGGAGGCCCCTTTGCGCCCTCGACTTTAACACCTGCTCAAAGCAGGCGTTAAGGGCGAGGGCGCAAAGGGAACTCGGAGTATGGCGGTAAGGGATCACCGCCACCGGTCTCATTACCGGTGGCCGCTATCCCTTACCGCCATACTCGGAATGAGGCCCAATATATGTCCGATAGAATGTTGGGATTATCTAACTATTCCATCTGTCTCCAATATATTATTTGTTTTGTGATTTCATAAATTAAATGGAATGATATGAAGTTGATTCTGTACACATCCCATTGTTATATGTAGGTACTGTAAGAGTGGTGCTGGAATCCTATTACACTCTATAATCCCATATAATCCCCATAAACATGCATAAACAGGGTACCCCATAGAGATGGCATATACTTCAATAGGACTAGAGGTACAGTTTACAGGATGTGACTTTGGCCTCTTACCTGAGTGTTTAATGCCTCTCTAAGTCCTTTACAGTGATGTTTGAACATTTATAATTTCTCATGAACAAGCACTCCCCTCTTGTGATATCCTGCAGTAGTGTATCCTGTCCAGATCTAGGGAACACTAATGCCCCACTATGTGTACCACATGTAGCATATACTCTGGAAAAGTGTTCCTATGTATCCTAGTTGCTGCTACAGTCTTTTCCCATTTTCCTCTTAGCAGATGAGTTTCCTTTATCTAATAGCACATTTGTAGCACTTTCTACAAGCTTTGACCTTTTCTTTGCTGGGCAAGTCTTTGATGTTTCTAGTAGAAAATATTTTTTTTTCATTCTTACATTCCTTATAACCAGGGTTACTTTCCTTGGGACTCCTGCATACTTTCCCCCTTAGTCAATAGCCAGACACACTACTCAATGCACTAGATGCCCTTAAATGTTCTGTCCTTCTCTTGTCCACTTCCAGGCCGTCTAGTGTCAAGGTCCTATTCTAACGTGTAGCTAGTCTCAATTCGCCATCATGCATTGAATATTTATATTTGTATCATTATTTCTTAAAACAGGATAGGAGGACATGTGTGAATTCCATCCTGGGACTTCTTTCATATATTCCAATGTCAATATCAATGGATTATGGTCATTCTCACTTCTGTTTGCAGCCGCAAAGATTGGAATCACTTTCCGTTGTGATAGGAAGCCCAAAGGATAATCTATGATATTTCTTGCGCTGCTGTTTTCAAACATAACATGACCCGAGCTATCACTAATGAATTGGCCATACAGTGGACGTAGTACCCCTTATATTAAGATTGTCCATATGTCCAAACCTTTGTATTTAGCTATCAGATGGTAAAGTAACTCAAGTGCAATATCAAAATCCTCAACTTTAGATAAACACCCTATTAGTTATGAGATATCACTTCGTTTTTCATTTGGATGCAGTTATTTACTTATGATTACCCAGGGGGCATGTTCATACTGTGTGCCCAGGCTGGGCTAGTAGCTTATTCCTACCTAGACGTGAAACACACCTATGCAATATATTATGAGGTGTGTCACACATGATCCCAGAGCTAACTCCCCTTATTCCATTCATATGTTCTCTTTACCACCACTAGGTATCCTACCCATTTGAGAAACACATAATCCAGACTGCTTTATTTAATTTCATTAGGCCAACGGCTACAAGAGCCCAGGTTGGGCTCACAGTTATTGGCCTTTTTTCCACATGTGATCCCACTCTGGTACTGTCGATCAGGCAAGTCTGTTTCCTTGTTTTTCTTTTTGTGGCCCTGAAAAAAAAGGGTATGGGACACTGAAGCAATAGGTGTACAGAATGTTGTTTTTTCTTTTTCCTGTGCTGGAGCATGGATATCACCTGGAAGAGGCAGGTAGGTGCATACAAGCACCCTCACAAGAGCCTCTCTTGTACTGTGCTAATCTACCAACTTGGTAAGGGGCAGACTGTGGAAGTCAAAGGCATGAGCATGGATAATTGGAATAGGAACCAGGCAGTGTGGAGCTGGATTGTCTCTATTTTCTCATGGGTTGTGATGAGCCAAGCAACTCAGGAATATCTCAGTTTTCCTTTTCTTTGCTGGATGCAGGTGTAGCCACTGGCAACAGGAAAAGTGTATTTCTCTCACTTCATCCCTGCATGTGTGGACAGGCACACCAAAGACATGGCAACTCATTTTGTGACTGGAATGACATGAAGGACAATGGCTCCCTCCGGATTTCTTGCTTACCCATGCGCTATTAGCAGGATCTAGGATAGCATGGGACCTCACTCCTTGTTTGAAATGCTTGTGCACCTTAATGCCAGTTCATCTTGGCACCTGTCTTCCCATGGAGCTTGGCTAATAGTGCAAAAAAGGACTGGGCATGCTTTACAGCCCCTGAAATGGCGAACAGGCATGGTAGCCCCACCCCAGGGGATTCCCCTCTGCACACACATTAGCAGATTTCTCTTGTATTAGGTAGTTCGGGACAGATAATTATTCACTGTCACCAGGGCACTAGTGGTCATTAGGGCAGAGGATATCCAGGGACCAAGTGCCCTGCTAATGGCCAGGGTCCCACTGCCTCTGGTCAGCTCAAAAGAGGCCATCCCAAACCCCAGGAAGTAGGTACAGGCTGAAAATTGTATTCATGTGTTTACTTTTTCTCTCACAGGACTTATTATTACAGAAACTAATTAAGCAATATGCCCCGAGCGGCGGCGGCATTACCGACTCAGGTAATGCCCTGGGGCCCATAGTTATACACATACTTAACGAAGGCACCGGGGCATTACCTTAGTCGGTAATGCCCCCGTCGCGAGGGGCATATAGCTATTAGTACCCTGGCCTGCAAAAACTGCGCGACTGGAGCACTAAAAGCTTTTTTTTTGTCCTGAAACGCTGCAGTGTTTCGGGAAAAAAAAAAAGACGTCAAAGAAAATGGCCACCATGGAAAGGGAAAACAGAGTCCATTTTCCCTTTCCATGGCGGCCATCCGGAGCAGACGCGATGGAAACAGAAGCGTTTCCAGAGCGTCTGCTACTGAAAAAAAAGAAGGTAAGTGCGGCGGGGAGGGAGGATGGGAGGGGAAGAGGAGGGAAAAAAAATGTACCTGGGTCCCCAGCCGGGGACGCTAGAAGCCTCCAGCCGTGTGGAGGCTCGGAGCAGGGATGGCCCCGCTCCGAGCCTCCACACGGCAGGAGGCTGCCATCATCCCCCACCGGGGACAAGGGATAGAAGGTAAGTGGGGTGAGGAGGGCAGGGAGGAGGGTGGGAGAAGAAAAAAAAAGCCAAAGCCTTACCTGAGTCCCAGCGGTGGGCGAAGGCAGCCTCTCGGCCGTGGGGAGGCTCGGAGCGGAGATGGCCCCGCTTTGAGCATCCTCATTGGCTGTGGGGTTTCCACGCCCCCCGCTGAGGACAAAGGCCGTGGAATCCCGACAGGAGGATTCCCGGCCTGGTAATGACTCGGCGAGGGCCAATCAGAATGGCTCTTTCATTCTGATTGTGCCCTCGCCGGGTACTAATATATAGAAAAAAAGAAAAAGGAAAGTATATGTAAGTGAAATACACCACCAAACAAAGAAAGCATACATATTAGCTGTTTCATATGCTCTGCAAATCTCTCTATCCACATAATAATGAAGGAACACTTTTCCACAAATTGTGTGTGTGTGTGTGTGTGTGTGTGTGCGTGTGTGTGTGTGTGTGTGGTGACACCCATGCCAATTTCATACAAAGGTATGCCCTATGGCTCGATCATAATTGCTTCATGTTGATTGCATAGAGTAATTGTAAACTCAGTATAGTTTAGTACATATGGATCAAAATATTCTTCTGCTACAAGACAAGAAAAGTGTTTTTGCACAAAACTCATGTGGGCATAGCAGAAATACTAAAGATGAATTTTGAAACGCATACAGTTGAAAAAAATTTACAGGAAAAATGGCAGTGCTTGCACTTCATGCGTAATGCGTCAGGTAGAACGCATAATGCAGGTGTAACAGCATATGGCAATGTTCAATCAGTCGGATTGCATTTTTTGTTTTCAGTTTTGCCTCTTTCAAAGATACTTGCAACAACAGAGTGGCAAAATGTTGCTTGATAGTGATTCACACAGATTTCACAGAGTGTCCACTTGTTTGGCAAAATGTGTGAGGGCACCCAGTAGGACCACAAGAATTAAGTGCTTAATGAACATTAAAATAAACTTGGCCATACTGTCCCACATTTGGTAGCAGTCTTGCTAAAATAGAGCAAGATTTGTGAACAGAATTTTAGGTATAGAGAATGTGCAATGCAAGGTTTCTAAACTCGGAAGACACTACAAAATTGCTGCTGCTCATATTATTAAAATTAAATAACTAAATATGTTTTTCCCTCGATTCATACGCCACACCCCCTTGGTAAAGCTTCATGGACTGCCCCAGCTTTTTCATTCTCCTTAAGTAACGGGCTGACTGTAATTCTAATATATTTTGAAGAGAACATTTAGAAGCACAATAGAAATTTCTCCTTGCAACTGTTTGCACTTTACTTTAAAATCTATTTTTTAACTAGCTGATATACCCGGCGTTTCCTGGGCTTTCATTCCCTCATAGGTACAGGTAACTGTGCAGAATTTGATGCAGATTGGTAAACCGTGTGGAATTGTATAAGGAATAATGCTTTGCCACGGCAGAAACCCACACATTTGACTTTTGCTGAAATCCAGGGAAATGGGTGGGGTGTCCAAATGTTATGTAGCCAGTAATGTTCATGGGGTCCTAACAGGTGACTGTGCAAGATGTGGTTCAGATTGGTGAAATGGAGTGGAATTGTATTGGGAACATATGCGAAGCCACAAACCCACCCACGCATTTTCACTTTTGCTGACATCCGGGGAAAGGGGTGGGGTGTCCAAATATCATGTAGCCAGTAATGTCTGGAGGGTCCTAACAGGTGACTTGCAAAATGTCGTTCAGATTGGTGAAACAGTGTGAAATTGTATAGGGAACATATGCAAAACCACAAGCCCACAAACCCAGAGACTTTTGCTGAAACCTAGGGAAAGGGGTGGGGTGTCCAAATGTCATGTAGCCACTAATATCTGGAGGGTCCTAACAGATGACTCCGAAAAATTTGGTGCAGATTGGTGAAACAGTATGGAATTGTATAGGAAACATATGCAAAGCCACAAACCCAGAAACCAACAACCAAATGTGAACTTTTGCTGAAATCCATTGAAAACGGTGGGGTGTCCAGATGTCATGTAGCCAGTAATGTCCAGATGGTCCTAAAAGGCGATTGTAAAATGTGGTGCAGATTGGTGAAACGGTGTGGAATTGTATAGGGAACATACGCAAAGTCACAAACCCTCACCCAAATTTGCACTTTTGCTGAAATCCAGGGAAAAGGGTGGGGTGTCCAGATGTCATGTAGTCAGTAATGTCCACAGGGTCCTAAAAGGTGTCTGTAAAACTTGGTGCAGATTGTTGAAATGGTGTGGAATTGTATACGGAACATACGCAAAGTCACAAACCCACACCCACATTTACACTTTTGCTGAAATCAAGGGGAAAGGGTGGGGTTTCCAGATGTCATGTCGCCAGTAATGTCCAGAGGGTCTTAACAGGTGACTGCGTAAAATTTGGTGCAGATTGGTGAAACAGTGTGGAATTGTATAGGGAGCATATGCGAAGCCACAAACCGACACCCAAATTTGCACTTTTGCTGCAATACATGGGAAAGGAGTGAGGTTTCCAGATATCATGTAGCCAGTAATGATGGAGGGTCCAAACAGGTGAATGTGAAAAATTTGGTGGGGATTGGTGAAATGGTGTGGAATTGTAAAGGGAACATACGTGAAGCCACAAACCCAGAGACTTTGCTGAAATCCAGGGAAGGGCAGGGGGTGTCCAAATGGCATGTATGCTGGGCCCTAACAGGTGACTATGCAATATTTGGTGCGGATTGGTGAACAGTGTGGAATTGTATGGGGAACATATACAAAGCCACAAACCCAGAAACCAACAAACAAATGTGAACATTTGCTGAAATGCAGGGAAAAGGGTGGAGTGTCCAGATACCATGTAGCCAGTAATGTCCACATGGTCCTAAAAGGTGACTGTAAAATTTGGTGCAGATTGGTGAAACAGTGTGGACCTGTATAGGGAACATACGCAAAGCCACAGAGCTACAAACCCACACCCAAATTTGCACTTTTTGCTGAAATCTGGTGAAAGGGGTAAGGTTTCCAGATGCCATGTAGCCAGTAATGTCTGGAGGGTCCTAACAGGTGACTGTGCAATGTTTGGTGGAGATTGGTGAAATGGTGCGGAATTGTATAGGGAACATACGCAAAGCCACAAACCCAAACATTTTCACTTTTATATACATAGAAGATAGGGCTTGGTAAAAATGCAAAGAAAGCACAGAAGCATATTGTGAAATGGCTGCAAATCTGCCTTTCCCCATCTGTTTCCATATTTTTGGGTTTGGATTCCTGTTTATGAGGGACGTCATTTGGTGATCACCATGGGTCACAAGTGCGACCACTGGGGCAGCAGTTGCAACCGCTGGGGACTCCCTTGTGACCCTACCAAACTTTTTTTTAAAATTGCTTTGCTAACAAAATGGGGGCTTCTGGTGTAGTATGCCCCTCCCACCCCCTGCAGCGTGGGGGGCCCCGCCGCACCATGTCTGATGGGTAGCCAGCCCAGTCCTCACCCATCAGGCTGAAGGCTGGGCTGGGGAGGAACTCAGTAGGGGTTAGAGCTGACCTTGACATGTGACACATGTCACATGCCACGTTCAGCTCCAACCCCTTCACCCTCTGCTTCCTTGCAGCTCACATACAGGAACCAGGAAGCTCTTGCAGATTCCTGGTTCTTGTTTGTTAGCAGCAAGAAGGAGCCGAGGGGGTCTGGAAGGATGGACCGAAGCTGCAAGAAAAAGGTAAGACTTTTCTTTTTGTAATATGAAGTGTACTTTGCATGTGTGAAGTGTGTGTCGGATGTATATATGTATGTGAATGGTGGGTGAATGAGAAGTGATGTGATGTGTGTTTCTGAATGTTTGGGTGGGTGGGTGTGTGCCTGTCTAGGGAATGCAATGAGTGGATGTAAGAGAAGGTGTCAGTCAACGGTGGGTGAATGAGAAGTGATTTGATGTGTTTTTGAATGTTATGGGTGGGTGGGTCTGTGCCTGTATGGAGAATGTAATGAGTGGATGTAAGAGAAAGTGTGAGTGACTGGTGGGTGAATGAGAAGCAATGTGATGTGATGTGTGTTTTTGAATGTTCTGGGTGGGTGTGTGCCTGTGTAGAGAATGCAATGAGTGTGTGGGTGTGTGTCTGTGTAGAGAATGTAATGACTGGATGTAAGAGAAAGTGTGAGTGACTGGTCAGTGAATGAGAACTGATGTGATGTATGTTTTTGAATGTTCTGGGTGGGTTGGTGTGTGCCTGTGTAGAGAATGCAATGAGTGTATATAAGAGAAGGTGTGAACGAGCGACTGGTGGGTGAATGAGTACACGTGTGGTAGTGTGTGTTTGAATGTTCTGGGTGGGGCTTGGTGTGTGCTTGTGTGATCACTGGAGCATTTGTGCCACATCCTTTATTGACTCCTTTATTTACTGTGCATGTTTTACTGGTATTTTTGGCCAGAGCCAAGTTCATGTGTGTCATTCCCTGGCTAGACTGGCATGTTGGTGCAGTCAGTCTAGCCATTGCTTACTGTGGCATGACATCTAATACATTTAATACTCTGCATCTTTAAAAAAGCAAACATGATAAGTAGTGTTACCTCGCTAGACTGATGTTTTGGTGCAGCGGCCTGTATATTTTGTACTGTTGTATGACTTTTTATTAACTGAGCATCTATGATGAATCAAGAATGATAAGTGTTATTATGGGTCTAGACTGGCTTACATTGGAACCAGTTTTTGGACAGGTGTTCATATTGTGACATCTCACTATTAATGGCCAAAACAACAGGAGTATGTTCTTACATAGGAGTACTGGCATATATTGCCAGAGCCAGTTTTGTGTCCAGTGCCAGTAATTATACTATAAAAAAAACATCTTATATGGGAATACTAACATATGTTGGTGAAGCCAGTATGTAAATGTATTGGAAACAGCCAGCATAAAAATGTTTTATTTACTGCCTTATGTTGCATTGGGAAATGCCCTGTACACGTTTGGTGACTTGCATCTATTGTACTTTTTCATGATTTACCCTACATCCTGTTGACCTTTTTACTAAATTGTTGGCCTTTTACCCACATTTTCCCAGAAAGAGTACTGTGTAATGCACCATTTTAAACCATTAATAAAAAAAAATTCTCTGGAGAGGGAGAAGAATCTTTCCCACACCCCACCCCAAACACATTTTTTATGTAGTTCAGGCTCAATCTTTATGCTCGTCGCAATTACATACGTGTGGCAAATATCTACACCCTCCAAAAAAACAACTCACCAGCCACCATTTGTGGCTGGTATATTTGTGGACCAGGCACCGCCCCCTTCTTTCTATGTTACGTTAAGCATTTAAGCTTTGATTGAAAAACATATGTACTTCTTTCACTTGCAGCAGTGCATGCCCCTGCAGTGGCATAATCATCATGGACATTGCGCACACGTGGTGGTCCGGACCAGCCTGGGTGTGGCATGCCCTGTGCTTTGTTGAGCAGCTTTGGAGGGCCCCCACAGCATGACTCACAGGGGATCTGCCAAATGTTGTGCTACGCCATTGGGCAACCCTGGATCTGACAAAGGGGTAGTGTGCAGTGCACGCCTTGAAGTCTGCCAGTGAGTCCCCGGATGAGAAGCAACTTGTGGGTGTTTTCAATTTAAAATAACTGTGTGGTGCAATGGATTTATGTGTGCAGCCATGATATTACATTAAGAGGCCGATTCATGGAATAATTAGCGCGGCGCAAGTGGGCAAAAACGTGCGAATCGCAGTGGAATTGCGAAAATCGCAGTGCAAGTGCGAAAATCGCACGAAAAGCAGCGCACGTCGATTCATGGAAGGGCGTGCGTGAAAAAACCATCTGATGTGCGCTAAAAAAGTGCGCGGCGCACGTTGGCGCACAGGCCATCTAACGGCGTGCGCCAGGTCACAGCGAAAACCGCACAGGCCACAGCGAAAATCGCACATAGCGCGGCGCACGCTACAAAAGTAGGTGGAACACGGGGCGTAACACTCGGAATGGGGAACAACTTGCCAAAATGTGGGCGTCACAGGGGAAGTACAGGGTGCAAGTGTGCGGAACGCCCACACGCTTGCCTACAACACGTATTCATGGAATCGAATAGGGCAAAACAGCGCACGGTCAAACCAGCGCACAGGCACAAACACGACCGCCACAAGAAAGCAGGCGGTAGCGTCCCTGCGCCTGTAAAAAATATGCGCCAAAAGGTGCGCCAACAAATAGCACATATATACAGCTATGATGAATGTCCCATACTGTGGCCCTCCAGGACAAATGACGTGCAAAGCGGTACCCACAAACACGGACACCCGCTGACTGAAAAATAACGTGTGCGTGTATTTCGGGGTGCGCGGGAAGTTTCACACGTGAATTGGCTGGGAACGTGGATTCCAGGGGTGCGCGGGAAGTTCCACACGCGATTTGGCTGGGTACGTGGATTTCAGGGGTGCGCGGGAAGTTCCACACGCGATTTGGCTGGGTACGTGGATTTCAGGGGTGCGTGGGAAGTTCCACACGCGATTTGGCCGGGTACGTGGATTTCAGGGTGCGCGGGAAGTTCAACACACAATTTGGCTGGGTATGTGGATTTCAGGGGTGCGCGCGAAGTTCACACGCAATTTGGCCGGGTACGTGGATTTCAGGGGTGCGCGCGAAGTTCACACGGGATTTGGCCGGGTACGTGGATTTCAGGGGTGTGCGGGAAGTTCAACACGCGATTTGGCCGGGTACGTGGATTTCAGGGGTGCGCGGGAAGTTCCACACGCGATTTGGCCGGGTACGTGGATTTCAGGGGTGCGCGGGAAGTTCAACACGCAATTTGGCTGGGTACGTGGATTTCAGGGGTGCGTGCGAAGTTCACACGCGATTTGGCCGGGTACGTGGATTTCAGGGGTGCGCGGGAAGTTCAACACGCGATTTGGCTGGGTACGTGGATTCCAGGGGTGCGCGGGAAGTTTCACACGCGATTTGGCTGGGTACGTGTATTTCGGTGTTGCAGGGGAATGCTACATGTGATATGGCCATGTGGGTCCCCCCAGGTGTTCCCTCTACACCCTCCACGGCCCCTGCAGGCAGCCCACACCACAGGGTACTACCCTGCACCCCTGCTCATGTCACACAGGCAACCCATCCACCATGGCCATGCCCACCAGCCAACCCACAAGTCACCTTGCACCACTGATCACCAACACATGTCTCCCACCACCCCCACCCCCCAGCCACCAGGGGCAGCCTCCACCAGGCCCCCACTGATGTCCCCTACTACCCCCACCCCCCCGCAGTGCAGGGGCACCCTCCACCAGGCCACCACTAATGTCTCCCACCACCCCCACCCCCCAGCCACCAGGGGCAGCCTCCACCAGGCCCCCACTCATGTCTACCACCACCCCCACTCCCCAGCCACCAGGGGCAGCCTCCACCAGGCCCCCACTCATGTCCCCTATTACCCCCACCCCCCGCAGTGCCGGGGCCCCCTCCGCCAGGCCCCCACTCATGTCTCCCACCACCCCCACTTCCCAGCCACCAGGGGCAGCCTCCACCAGGCCCCCACTCATGTCCCCTTTTACCCCCACCCCCCCGCAGTGCAGGGGCACCCTCCACCAGGCCCCCACTCATGTCTCCCACCACCCCCACCCCCCAGCCACCAGGGGCATCCTCCACCAGGCCCCCACTCATGTCTCCCACCACCCCCACCCCCCAGCCACCAGGGGCAGCCTCCACCAGGCCCCCACTCATGTCCCCTATTATCCTCACCCCCCAGCAGTGCAGTGGCAGCCTCCACCAGGCCCCCACTCATGTCCCCTGCACCCCCACCCCCCAGCCATCAGGGGCAGCCTCCACCAGGCCCCCACTCATGTCCCCCTGCACCCCCACCCCCCAGCCACCAGGGGCAGCCTCCACCAGGCCCCCACTCATGTCTCCCACCACCCCCACCCCCCAGTAGTGAAGGGGCAGCCTCCACCAGGCCCCCACTCATGTCTCCCACCACCCCCACCCCCCAGCAGTCAGGGGCAGCCTCCACCAGGCCCCCACTCATGTATCCCACCACACCCACCCCCCCGCCACCAGGGGCAGATACCACCAGGCCCCCACTCATGTCTCCCACCACCCCCACCCCCCAGCAGTCAGGGGCAGCCTCCACCAGGCCCCCACTCATGTCTCCCACCACCCCCACCCCCCAGCCACCAGGGGCAGATACCACCAGGCCCCCACTCATGTCCACTATTACCCCCACCCCCCAGCAGTGCAGGGGCAGCCTCCACCAGGCCCCCATTCATGTCCCCCTGCACCCCCACCCCCCAGCCACCAGGGGCAGCATCCACCAGGCCCCCACTCATCTCTCCCAGCACCCCCACCCCCCAGCCACCAGGGGCAGCCTCCACCAGGCCCCCACTCATGTCTTCCACCACCCCCACCCCCCAGCAGTGCAGGGGCAGCCTCCAACAGGCCCCCACTCATGTCCCCTATTACCCCCACCGCCCCGCAGTGCAGGGGCACCCTCCACCAGGCCCCCACTCATGTCTCCCACCACCCCCACCCCCCAGCCACCAGGGGCAGATACCATCAGGCCCCAACTCATGTCTCCCACCACCCCCACCCCCCAGCAGTGCAGGGGCAGCCTCCACCAGGCCCCCACTCATGTCTCCCACCACCCCCACCCCCCAGCCACCAGGGGCAGACTCCACCAGGCCCCCACTCATGTCCCCTATTACCCCCACCCCCCCGCAGTGCAGGGGCAGCCTCCACAAGGCCCCCACTCATGTCTCCCACCACCCCCACCCCCCAGCCACCAGGGGCAGATACCATCAGGCCCACACTCATGTCTCCCACCACCCCCACCCCCCAGCAGTGCAGGGGCAGCCTCCACCAGGCCCCCACTCATGTCTCCCACCACCCCCACTCCCCAGCCACCAGGGGCAGCCTCCACCAGGCCCCCACTCATGTCTCCCACCACCCCAACCCCCCAGCAACCAGGGGCAGCCTCCACCAGGCCCCCACTCATGTCTCCCACCACCCCCACCCCCCAGCCACCAGGGGCAGATACCATCAGGCCCCAACTCATGTCTCCCACCACCCCCACCCCCCAGCAGTGCAGGGGCAGCCTCCACCAGGCCCCCACTCATGTCTCCCACCACCCCCACCCCCCAGCCACCAGGGGCAGACTCCACCAGGCCCCCACTCATGTCCCCTATTACCCCCACCCCCCCGCAGTGCAGGGGCAGCCTCCACAAGGCCCCCACTCATGTCTCCCACCACCCCCACCCCCCAGCCACCAGGGGCAGATACCATCAGGCCCACACTCATGTCTCCCACCACCCCCACCCCCCAGCAGTGCAGGGGCAGCCTCCACCAGGCCCCCACTCATGTCTCCCACCACCCCCACTCCCCAGCCACCAGGGGCAGCCTCCACCAGGCCCCCACTCATGTCTCCCACCACCCCCACCCCCCAGCAACCAGGGGCAGCCTCCACCAGGCCCCCACTCATGTCTCCCACCACCCCCACCCCCCAGCCACCAGGGGCAGATACCACCAGGCCCCCACTCATGTCTCCCACCACCCCCACCCCCCAGCAGTCAGGGGCAGCCTCCACCAGGCCCCCACTCATGTCTCCCACCACCCCCACCCCCCAGCCACCAGGGGCAGATACCAGCAGGCCCCCACTCATGTCCCCTATTACCCCCACCCCCCGCAGTGCAGGGGCACCCTCCACCAGGCCCCCACTCATGTCTCCCACCACCCCCACCCCCCAGCAGTCAGGGGCAGCCTCCACCAGGCCCCCACTCATGTCTCCCACCACCCCCACCCCCCAGCAGTGCAGGGGCAGCCTCCACCAGGCCCCCACTCATGTCTCCCACAACCCCCACCCCCCAGCAGTGCAGGGGCAGCCTCCAACAGGCCCCCACTCATGTCCCCTATTACCCCCACCCCCCGCAGTGCAGGGGCACCCTCCACCAGGCCCCCACTCATGTCTCCCACCACCCCCACCCCCCAGCAGTCAGGGGCAGCCTCCACCAGGCCCCCACTCATGTCTCCCACCACCCCCACCCCCCAGCAGTGCAGGGGCAGCCTCCACCAGGCCCCCACTCATGTCTCCCACAACCCCCACCCCCCAGCAGTGCAGGGGCAGCCTCCAACAGGCCCCCACTCATGTCCCCTATTACCCCCACCCCCCGCAGTGCAGGGGCACCCTCCACCAGGCCCCCACTCATGTCTCCCACCACCCCCACCCCCCAGCAGTGCAGGGGCAGCCTCCACCAGGCCCCCACTCATGTCCCCCTGCACCCCCACCCCCCAGCCACCAGGGGCATCCTCCACCAGGCCCGCACTCATGTCTCCCACCACCCCCACCCCCCAGCAGTGCAGGGGCAGCCTCCAACAGGCCCCCACTCATGTTCCCACCACCCCCACCCCCCAGCAGTGCAGGGGCAGCCTCCACCAGACCCCACTCATGTCTACCACCACCACCACCCCCCAGCAGTCAGGGGCAGCCTCCACCAGGCCCCCGCTCATGTCTCCCACCACCCCCACCCCCCAGCCACCAGGGGCAGATACCACCAGGCCCCCACTCATGTCCCCTATTACCCCCACCCCCCAGCAGTGCAGGGGCAGCCTCCACCAGGCCCCCACTCATGTCCCCCTGCACCCCCACCCCCCAGCCACCAGGGGCAGCCTCCACCAGGCCCCCACTCATGTCTCCCACCACCCCCACCCACCCAGCCACCAGGGGCAGATACCATCAGGCCCCCACTCATGTCTCCCACCACCCCCACCCCCCAGCAGTACAGGGGCAGCCTCCACCAGGCCCCCACTCATGTCTCCCACCACCCCCACCCCCCAGCCACCAGGGGCAGCCTCCACCAGGCCCCCACTCATGTCTCCCACCACCCCCACCCCCCAGCAACCAGGGGCAGCCTCCACCAGGCCCCCACTCATGTCTCCCACCACCCCCACCCCCCAGCCGTGCAATTTGCCTGGGTACGTGTACTTCGTGGTGCGCGTGAAGTTCCACACGCGATTGTACGTGTACTTCGGGGTGCGCGTGAACTTCCACACGCGATTTGCCTGGGTACGTGTATTACTGTGGGTGCGCGTGAACTTCCACACGCGATTTGCCTGGGTACGTGTATTACTGTGGGTGCGCGTGAACTTCCACACACGATTTGCCTGGGTACGTGTACTTCGGGGTGCGCGTGAACTTCCACACGCGATTGGGCCTGTGAGAGTGGGCCACATGTATTCCAGGGGTGGGCGGGAATATTTACCCGCGACTGTGCCTGTGAGAGCGTGCTACGTGTATTCCTGGTGTGGGCGGGAAGATTCACACGTTCGCCTACGACGTGCCGAAAAAGGGTCCAATCCTGACACACGTACGTCAGCATGAAGCAGGCGTACGTCGACCCGCGCAGCATAAAAGTGCGCGAAAACCACAAACAAGCTCATATGCCAGGATGAATATACCATTCCTAGCAGCAGTGGCCGTGGGTTACCAAACGAGGAGGAGGAGGATAGTGAGGGCCCGAATTTTCACTCCCAGAACCAGCCTTTTTGGGATGCCTGATGACCAGGTGTATGGGAGGTACAGGTTTCCCCCACACATGATACTGGACCTGGTCAGTGAGTGGGAGGATGACCTCACATCACCCACCCTATGCTCCCAAGCACTCAGCCCCCTGGAGAAGGTCCTCAATGTACTGCACTTCTTGGCCACAGGATCATTTCAGCGGACAAGTGCCATAGTGGGTGGGGTGTCACAGGCCACGCAGTCACGCTGCCTACACCAGGTCTTGAACATCATCACTGCACGCCCATCAGTCCGTAGGCACATATACCTGCCCAGGACACCTGCAGAAAGGCAGGCTGCCACCCTCGATTTCTACGGTGTGGCACCATTTCCAAAAGTGCTAGGTGCCATTGACTGCACCCATGTGGCACTACGTCCCCCCAGGGCATCTGAGCACATCTATAGGAACCGCAAGCACTGGCATTCCATCAACGTGCAGGTAGTATGTAATGCTAAGGGAATCCAGGGTCCACCCACGACAGCTTCATTTACCGAATGTCTACCCTAAGCCGGGACCTCGAAGCGGGGCGGCATGGTGATACATGGCGGCTTGGTGAGTATGAATGCCACTGCACATGCATGCATGTCAGATGCAGAGTAATGTCACTACCCCACTAATGATACCCATCACCTCCTCACCAGGGGACAGTGCCTACCCTCTGAGCACCCACATGATGACGCCAATTCGGAACCCCATCACGCCTCCAGAGGTAAGATACAACACAGCCCATATTGCAACCCGGGGCATAGTGGAGCGCACATTCGGAGTGCTCAAGTCACGCTTTCGCTCCCTTGACAGGTCTGGCGGACAGCTGTTATATGCGCCCCCAGTAGTGTGCAGGATCATAGTGGCAGCATGTGTCCTGCACAGTGTTGCAACACACCGGGGCCTGGCCGTGGGCATGGTGGTGCCCCCACATCCCCAACCACATGCACGCCCGCTGCGCATCGGAGGGGAGAGGGCACGGGGTGAGGCAGCCCGTACGCAGCTGGTGGCTAATTACTTCACATAGAAATCACACCCCAGTGGAGTGCACACAGGCCTGGCACATACCATCTGATTAGCAATGATGACTCGGCCTGACAATTAAGACGAACAAAGGGACTGTCAACTGTCAGAACCATAGCAGCCTGAGATTGTTCATGTGGAAGTGTCACAATGTGTGCATCCCTACCTACACAAACACCACCAATGCAGTGTCATGAAAATACACTTCCATGCTGCATAAATGAATACCCACTTGCAAAATACTACATGAAAACAGTGCCATGTCACCCACCCCCTCCACGGCACGGCCACACAACACACCATGGCATGTCATGCAATGTGAGAGGAAAGAAATGAATCCCCACAACATGCCCCAAGTGTCATCAGCTACAGTGTCCCTAATGGAAACCTGTCCACACATGAAATGCTCACAGTAATGCAGGACCTACAGCCCACATTACCAAATACTTACCAATAATACCAATCACCTACACAACCTCCAACCCACCTTAAACATGACATTACAGACTTAAAAATTAGCTAGCCTCACCACCTGGTGATGACAGCCCTCTGAACACTTGCAAGTATACAGTGTTGGCGCCACGCAAGAGTGTAGGTGCACTGCTTACAACATGGACTCCAGTTCCAAGGTGGACCGCATTGTGAAGACATGAGGAATGGACCTGCAAATATGGAGGATGAGATGGATGCAGAGGCACATATGAATACACCACGCAGTGTACAATACAACAACAATATGCACTGTGAATGTATACACAGTATTGACTACAGACTGCCCACACAGCTCATGGGAGTCCAATATCACCATGTACGTCAATGTCACTTGGGCACACCCTTTGCAAGCCCATGGAAACGGGAAGCAGGAGGGGTGTGTGTGACAAAAACCCAAGCATCTGAACCAAATCCATGACAAGCCTGCATGTGCCCAGCCACAATGCAGCGTATGCCCACGGGAGCCACACAAGGCAACACAACTGTCCCAAAAAAAAAAAAAGAAAAATAAAAAAAAAAAAAAAAAAATGGCCATTAATGGGCCCGGGGGGGTTGGGGAGGCCACCCAGGAGGTCCGAGGACAGGGTGCACACCAAAACCCACCTGTGTGGATCTTGCGGAAAAAAAACACCTCCATGGGCTCATGGCCCACACGGCTACCCTATTGTGGGAGTATCACTGCTGTCGCTATTCTCACCCTGTGCAGCTGCATCCGGAGGTGGTGGCACTATAGGAGGCAGCCCACGCAAGGCCCTAGTCTGTTCCTCCATGGCTGCAAGCATGCGGGTGTGGTAGGTCTCCTTCTGGAGGATGAGTGTGCGGAGGTCCCCATGCAACAACTCACGGGATGCCCGGACCTCCGCCCTAGTTGCCTGCATCCCAGCTGAGAGCGTACGGGTGAGACGCTCCAGCTGCTGTTCTGTCCTTCGGTCTGTTGAAGCCTCAAGCTCAACAAGAGTCGTCCTGAGGTGAAGGAGTTCCAGCCTCAGGGCTTCCCTGTGGCCCTGGGACTCTATGCAGATGGCTTCCTGCAGAGTCGCCAGTGCCGCCCGCCTGTCCCTGTTGGACGCCAACATGTCCTCCCTGTGTGACTGGCAGATGGAGTCGGTTGCCTGCTGTAGTCGCTCCATCAGCCTCTCGGGGGGGACAATGGAAGTGGCCACCCTATCCATGGCCTGAGCCATCATCTCTGATGATGCTGCCTGTTGGGTTGCCATACCGTAAATGGATTGCTCCCATGCGGTATTGCCAGGTGGCGTACGGCCACCACGTCGGCGGGCACCACACCTGTCTGGGGCAAGGCGAACTGCGCCTTGCTGTGCCGGCACTGCCTGAGGCTGCAGGACTGCATTCCCCCTCTGATCTGCTGGCCCAGGAACAGGATCAGATGTCGCGGAGTGTGACCCTGCATCCGTAACCACCAAAGGCGTACCTGCCAACACTGACATCCCCATTGAGGGTTCTAACCCTGGTGCAGGTGGGTCGGACAGAACAGAATCCCTCCCAGGAACACTCACCTGCGACAGCACGTAGGTCTCATCATCCGAATCAACACCTGAGTACAGCTCGGGGGAGGTGCAGCCAGAGACACCCCTTGAGAGCACGAACTGCAGCAGTTGTGGGTTCTCACCCACCACCACACCACGTCCCTCACTGGTGGTCGGTCGGCCCTCAGACCCCCCCTGGGTCTGCACCATCTCCACAACCCCAGCAGTATCAGGTGCGTCTTCCCCTGCAAAGACATAAAAGAAAACAAATGGAAACAGGCATTAGCACCATGGCACACAATGAGGGCTGAGAGGCTACAGAAACAGTACTTGATTGACACATGTCCCACATGACTAAAACACTCCCATGCATGCACCGTCACTGCGTGTGATGGGGAGGCAAATGCCACACATTGATGACACCAAGATGGAAGATGAACACATTTGCTGCATGCTGCCTAGCAGTGCCATCACACATTGGCCAGTGATTGGCAGGTCAAATACACATACCATCACACAGATGGCATGTACCCTAGCCATGAAGTGAAGAGGGAGAGAAGGTCACAATTGTTCATTCAGTCCAGTTTGTTCATATGATTGATCATTTTCATTGTAATGGTTCTAATGTTTAACATGCAGCTGCCAGTCAAAAATGGTCCTATAGCACAGGGACATGTCCAAACTAATCATGTCCACGAAACTGAGCCAGTCCACTGTACCATAGCCATGTCAGACATGTGACAATAGGACTGAGAAATCCCGAGTAAAAGTGGTGGTATGCAAACAATCTGCCTGAATAAGCAGAGGTAAATAAGCAACAGTGTAGTGGCAAGATGACACTCCAAGGGCAACCGGCGTGGTGTTGGGCTGGATGTCTAATGTTGGCCGAAGGGATGCTGCTATACCCAAATGCTGGTGCCAAGAATGTTTAGGAAGAGGCACATGGGTGAGCCGAACCACTCAGGCACACACACCCTCCCCTGGCACCCAAACAGAAGCCCTCCCACACACACCATGCACATGGATGACACACACATGCATGTGCACTCACCGGACAATGCCTCGTAATCTGCCACTACTCCCACGCCTTGGATCTGTTCCTCCGTGACGTAGGTCCCAGCAACCTGCTCATGTGGAGTGAGTTCTATGTCGTCTGCTGGAGACCCACCTCCAGTCACTAGAGTTGCGGCATGACTTGAGGCCAGCTTATTCTTTGCCCTACGCTTCAGGTCATTCCAGCGCTTATAGCAATCATTAGCTGTGCGCCTCACGATTCCAAGGGCACTTATGATGTCCGCAATGGTCTGCCAATGTGCCTGACGTTGTGCAGGTGTGGTCTTGGATCCTGCAACAATCACCATTTCGCGGTCATGTGCGGACACATACTCTACAAGTGCATTCAGTTCGGCCTCATTGAAGCTGGGCTTCCTTGACGGGCCGGACAGTGTAGCCGTGTCTGGGGCATCAGCCTCTACTTGACGAGTACTCTTCCTCTTCCGCTTGGAAGGTGGTGGGGATCCGGAGTGTCCTGCGCCGCTCTGGACACTAGGGGCAGGAGCGTGGGATTGCACACTCAGCATGGGAGTTGGTGCAGGCATTATCTCAAGTGTGATGGTGTCAGGGGGAATGTCAGCATGATGGACTTGGACCGACACTGTCCAGGCTGGGTGTGTGAGAGGTGGGGTGGATGGAGCCGCAGCTGCCCCTGCAGACTCCCCAGCCTGCCTACGCGGGGCAGCAGATGACCTAGCTGCCCCTGATCCACGTGGCCTGATGACACCAACGTTCACCGGCGCACGTGGCCTAGACCTGCTGACCTGGAAGTCAGCCATGGAGTCACCCTGTGCCAGGTCTGGTTCCACAGTGGGCTGGTCCAACAAGGGCTGAGCATGGATGGTGTCAGCCACGGTAACCTCAACCAGGGGGGGGGGCATGGGTGTCCCTGACTGCTCCTCCACACATGGGGGGCTAGGGGCACCCTGCAAGTCACGGCCACGTCCCCTACCAGATCCACCACGGCCACCACTTGGGGCTCGGCCACCTTTGCCACCCTTACGGATTGATCGCCTCCCAGCCATGGCACTGATGTTATTGTGCGTATGGGAGTTGATGTGAACTATTGTCCTGGGCAATTGGGGGTCAAAGGGCTTGGGTACCAGATGGTAATCGTACCCTAGTGCTCTAGCAAGGCTGTATGTCACCCCTGGGGAAAGATGACGGGTCACGCAACGCACAGGCAGCCCAAAAAAGGGAAGTAAGGTGCACGCAACCCCTCCTAGACCACGTGCGTGGAAAAAAAAACCTGCACTACGCTGTGGCACCCAGGAACACAAGAATGAACGTATGCGTGTCACACGCAGCCTAGAATGACCTCTGAAGGGGTACGCGACACACGGGGCAAGCACAGATGTTAGATACATGCGCGACTCACCGTCTGCCAGGAACAAAAGCGTGAAAAATATGCGCGTGTGCGCGTTGGCAACACCCCCGCCAAAAGAAGAATTGTACGCTGTCTGAGGAGACAGGACAACAGTAGTAGGGGAGCTGTTTGAGGAAACAGGCCCAGGGAAAGAGGAAAAGAGAAAAAACTGTCAGAGGTAACAGGGAGTACGAACTGGAAACGCCGTGAAGTAAATCGCGTGTGAACCGACAAGAAGTACAGATTTCACCCACTCGCTCTCCACGAAAAGCACGTACAAGGAAATGGCGTCCTACACGAACCTTTTATACACACGTCACAGACGCGCATACGCGATGAGGCCATTTCCACCAATTACGTGCTTTGACACTCGGACGTGTATCTCTTCATTTTTACACGCGCTATTCTCTACGGCCATGCGCGCGACGTCACAGCTGCGCATGGTGGCCTTTGGGCCAATGAAATGAAACTGCACGTCCGAGTGTCATCTCGTGTAATCGGAGGGAAGTGAGCGTACACGCGATTGGCCTGGGTACGTGTATTTCTGGGGTGCGCAGGAAGTTCCACACGCGATTGGTGGAAATCCACGTGTGCTCTGTCATCACGTGTAATGAGGGAAACACCCACGTGCCTCACGTCACAGACGCGCTCACGCGCTAAGGCCCTTTGGTCCAATGAAATCGCATATGCGTGCTGACGTGCATACGCGCTAAGGGCCTTTCCTCGATTTACACGCAGACGTGCAGGATTTTCACGTGCCAAATCACTCCGTATCAAGCTGGCCACGCATAATCACACGGAAGACCACGCTCCTGCCCAAAAGGCCGAATTACAGCCCCCCAGAGCCCTGAGCAGCCTCCCACGAGCCATCTGCTGCTGCCTGCCTACCTGCCTGCCTGCTGCCACCGTGCCCTGCCATTTGGTGCCTACACATCAGCCATCTGCAGGGGTCCATTTGCTGTGTCCACCCTTGCTGGAACAGAGTACTCCCGACTGGGATACCATCGCTCCACAGCCCAGCCCCAGGACCCTGTTGCCCACCCACTCCTGCCTCTGGGGTTGCCATGTCGGGCACTGCTACATCTGGCACCACTGGCAACCCCCGGCCAGAGAGGCAGAGGGGCACCAGCTTCAGTGCCACCGAAGTTGGTGTCCTGGTGGAGCAAGTCCTGGGGCAGTATGATGCCCTCTTCGGAAGTAAGCGCGCCAACAAGGAAGGACGGACTCGGATCTGGACGGACATCGTGACTGCCATCAACGCGGAGGGGGTGGCAGTCCGCGACTACCAACATGTCAAGAAGCGCTGGGATGACTGCAGGTCCAGGACCCTCTTGAAGGCCCGGCGCCTCGTGGAGGGGGGCCGGGGCCGCATGAGTACCATCCAGATGAGGGTCCTGGAACGCGTAGGCCCAGCGCTCCACGGCCAGATCCTTGAGAGGCAGACCCGTCTGGAGTTGAGCGGTAAGTGGCCAAGCATTGCTGTGTGAGACAGGGCATGTCGCAGTGTGCTGGTTGTCTGATACCTGCCTGTATGTGTGACATAGCCCATGTATGCATGTGTGTGTGCAGGGATGTCATGCATGTGAGACCAGTAATGTGTGAACCACACGGTTGGTGCATGTGTTCAAATGCAACATGGGTTGCCCTATGCGGAATGGCCACATGAAAGCATGCCAGTCTCTGTTCCTGGACATGGGTGAGGGATGGGTGCTGATGCCATGTACATATATACTGTCCATGTCTGTGTGTCTGACCAGCGTGTCTGTGACTTGTGAATGCCTGGGATGCATGACACATGTCTGTGGCAATGTTCCGGTTCACTGATGCAGCCTAGTCATCCTTGTATCCACTGTGTCTGTGGTGTACGAGGCCAGATGGATGAAACTAGGGTGAAGTGTGTGCATGTGATAGGCATGGCACATGATGCATGTGAGTTCCAAAACAACAGTGCATGTTTAAAGAATAACTTGGACATGTATGCTAATGTCCATAGCATGAGCCATGCCTGTTACCGCATGTGTTTTATCTGCACTGAGCCATGTGTTGTGGAGGGACATGATGGAAGTGATCTTTGACAGTGCCACTCATCTGCTATTGCTTCCTGTCTAGGGGACCATTGTACAGTACCCTGATGCTTGTGTTCTATGTCTCCCTCTACACAGCGCCACGTGAAGAAGAGGGCGGAGACGGCTCTGTGGAGCTAAGCGGCGGGGATGCCCCCACGGCTGCAGCAGAAGGGGTGGGTGAGCCCCCACAGGGGCTTGCAACGGCGGAAGACGGGGTGTAGCCATCCAGGTTGGTAGTTTCCACAGAGGAGGAGGAGGCCGCTACTGAGGCGCACATGGGGCCTGGTGGGGGCATCCCTGCTGGTGCAAGTGTTGCAGTCCAGGGGCAGGGGCAGGAGGCAGCACAGGTCGCCGTGGAGGGGCCTGTGCATGTCACTGTCCCTGACACTGTGACTGCACCACCATGCACCAGCAGGGATGCCCCATCCCAGGCCCGTCCGCAGGTAGGGGGATGTCCATGTCATCTGACTCCCCTCCACCTGCGTACGAGGGGACCCCTGGCCGTATGGAGAAGGTCCTGATTGGTGTCGCGTTGCGCACAGGTGCAATTCGTGATGAGCTGCGTGCTTCCCGGGAGGAGCATGCACGTCATCACGGAGAGCACCGTGTCGACGTGGCCCAGTTGGGAACGGCCATGGTCAGGGGTTTCCTACATGTGTCAGCCAATCTGGCGACCCTCTCCTCCTCTGTGGAGACTATGCACCAGTCGTTCTCCATGCCGTCTTCCGGCCCAGATGCCACCGGGGCCCCCTGTGGACCTGCCCTGACCAATGCAGCCGGCTCGGTGGGGATCCCATCCCTGCCACAGTCGGGAGTCGGAGGTCCAGCAGGGGTGGACACACCAGCAACTGGACCCCAGCAGATGGAGGATGTGACGGCATCATCGGGGAGGGCACGTGCACAACGGCGTCGATGGATACCATCAGCCTGGATGCCGTCGTGCTGGCACAGGCAGTTGCGTCGGAGGCAGCGGCAGGCTCGACGTGGGAGGCATCATGGCTCGGGGCCATCAACATCAGGGGTGCAGGCATTGGCTGGAGGGCAGGAGAACCCTGGAATGGGAGTGGCTTCCGTGTGGGAGCGGTTGGGCCAGCGGATAGGTGCGGAGCGCCAGCGGGCAGAGGAGGAACGGCTCACAATGGTCAGGGCGGAGAACTCCATGCGGAGGGCGCTGAGGCGGGCTGAGTGCCTCGAGGGTCTTCACAGGGAGTTGGAGCTGGACACTGCTTTAGCCCTGCGAGACCTCTGGGCCAGGGAACATGCCCGCCTCCAAGCCATTGAACAGGAGTTCGATGATGCCCTGTCCCATGACAACATCCAGTGAGCCGTTGGACTAGCCCGCTGCCCATGTAAATAGTTATGTAGTTAGTGTTAGGTTTCCTTTGTTTTTGCTTTTTCTTTGGACCTAGTGTTGTTAGATAGGTTTTATTTCTTTTGTTGCGATCATGGACCCTGGCTTGTTCACCTGTACATAGTTAACTGTTGGATTTTCGTTTCTTTTTACCATTTACCCATGGAGCAATGGCTTTCTATTATAATTTCACATTGGATTTTCTTTTCTGGACTGTGACTTTGGACACCATTCCTTTGGATTCTGATTTTTGGTTTTGCATTTTTTCATGGACATGCTTCTTTTTACTTTTTTTACATTCCCATTTCTGTTAGTTTATTTTTGATTCAATTCTTGTTTTCTTTAATACATATTTTTAGATCAAACTTCAATGTGTAGTATCATCTCATTGGTTTCATGCATATCATGATACGGGTTTGGAGATTCACTGACACCCATTGGGTGTATGTGAGGGACATGTGTTCGTTTCCAAACTTGCAATTGCAGTTCTATCATGTTATTTCCATTTCTGAGTGGGTGGATGCAATACTCGGGTGGGTGTTTTGCATTTGGAGGCTGACCAAGGGGACCGGGGATCTAGATTGTGATGACATGTGGGCTGGGGAACATGAGTTGGACATGAGTGGGGGCCTGCTGGAAGGTGCCCCACAGTGCTGGGGGGTGGGGGTGCAGGGGAACATGAGTTGGACATGAGTGGGGGCCTGCTGGCAGGTGCCCCACGGTGCTGGGGGGTGGGGGTGCAGGGGAACATGAGTTGGACATGAGTGGGGGCCTGCTGGCAGGTGCCCCACGGTGCTGGGGGGTGGGGGTGGTGGTAGACATGGGTGGGGGCCTGGTGGAGGCTGCCCCTGCACTGCTGGGGGTGGGGGTAATAGGGGACATGAGTGGGGGCCTGGTGGAGGCTGCCCCTGGTGTCTGGGGTGGGGGCGGTGGGAGACATGAGTGGGGGCCTGGTGGAGGGTGCCCCTGCACTGCGGGGGGTGGGGGTAATAGGGGACATGAGTGGGGGCCTGGTGGAGGCTGCCCCTGGTGGCTGGGGAGTGGAGGTGGTGGTAGACATGAGTGGGGGCCTGGTGGAGGCTGCCCCTGGTGGCTGGGGGGTAGGTGTGGTGGTAGACATGGGTGGGGGCCTGGTGGAGGCTGCCCCTGCACTGCTGGGGGGTGGGGGTGGTGGGAGACATGAGTGGGGGCCTGTTGGAGGCTGCCCCTGCACTGCTGGGGGGTGGGGGTGGTGGGAGACATGAGTGGGGGCCTGGTGGAGGCTGCCCCTGGTGGCTGGGGGGTGGGGGTGGTGGTAGACATGAGTGGGGGCCTGGTGGAATCTGCCCCTGGTGGCTGGGGGGTGGGGGTGGTGGTAGACATGGGTGGGGGCCTGGTGGAGGCTGCCCCTGCACTGCTGGGGGGTGGGGGTGGTGGGAGACATGAGGGGGGCCTGTTGGAGGCTGCCCCTGCACTGCTGGGGGTGGGGGTGGTGGGAGACATGAGTGGGGGCCTGGTGGAGGCTGCCCCTGGTGGCTGGGGGGTGGGGGTGGTGGTAGACATGAGTGGGGGTCTGTTGGAGGCTGCCCCTGCACTGCTGGGGGGTGGGGGTGGTGGGAGACATGAGTGGGGGCCTGATGGTATCTGCCCCTGGTGGCTGTGGGGTGGGGGTGGTGGGAGACATGAGTGGGGGCCTGTCGGAGGCTGCCCCTGCACTGCTGGGGGGTGGGGGTGGTGGGAGTCATGAGTGGGGGCCTGATGGTATCTGCCCCTGGTGGCTGGGGGGTGGGGGTGGTGGGAGACATGAGTGGGGGCCTGTTGGAGGCTGCCCCTGCACTGCTGGGGGGTGGGGGTGGTGGGAGACATGAGTGGGGGCCTGGTGGAGGGTGCCCCTGCACTGCGGGGGGGTGGGGGTAATAGGGGACATGAGTGGGGGCATGGTGGAGGCTGCCCCTGGTGGCTGGGGAGTGGGGGTGGTGGTAGACATGAGTGGGGGCCTGGTGGAGGCTGCCTCTGGTGGCTGGGGGGTGGGGGTGGTGGTAGACATGGGTGGGGGCCTGGTGGAGGCTGCCCCTGCACTGCTGGGGGGTGGGGGTGGTGGGAGACATGAGTGGGGGCCTGTTGGAGGCTGCCCCTGCACTGCTGGGGGGTGGGGGTGGTGGGAGACATGAGTGGGGGCCTGGTGGAGGCTGCCCCTGGTGGCTGGGTGGTGGGGGTGGTGGTAGACATGAGTGGGGGCCTGGTGGAATCTGCCCCTGGTGGCTGGGGGGTGGGGGCGGTGGTAGACATGGGTGGGGGCCTTGTGGAGGCTGCCCCTGCACTGCTGGGGGGTGGGGGTGGTGGGAGACATGAGTGGGGGCCTGTTGGAGGCTGCCCCTGCACTGCTGGGGGGTGGGGGTGCTGGGAGACATGAGTGGGGGCCTGGTGGAGGCTGCCCCTGGTGGCTGGGGGGTGGGGGTGGTGGTAGACATGAGTGGGGGCCTGTTGGAGGCTGCCCCTGCACTGCTGGGGGGTGGGGGTGGTGGGAGACATGAGTGGTGGCCTGATGGTATCTGCCCCTGGTGGCTGGGCGATGGGGGTGGTGGGAGACATGAGTTGGGGCCTGTTGGAGGCTGCCCCTGCACTGCTGTGGGGTGGGGGTGGTGGGAGACATGAGTGGGGGCCTGATGGTATCTGCCCCTGGTGGCTGGGGGGTGGGGGTGGTGGGAGTCATGAGTGGGTTCCTGATGGTATCTGCCCCTGGTGGCTGGGGGGTGGGGGTGGTGGGAGACATGAGTGGGGGACTGTTGGAGGCTGCCCCTGCACTGCTGGGGCGTGGGGGTGGTGGGAGACATGAGTGGGGGCCTGGTGGAGGGTGCCCCTGCACTGCAGGGGGTGGGGGTAATAGGGGACATGAGTGGGGGCCTGGTGGAGGCTGCCCCTGGTGGCTGGGGAGTGGGGGTGGTGGGAGACATGAGTGGGGGCCTGGTGGAGGGTGCCCCTGCACTGCGGGGGGGTGGGGGTAATAGGGGACATAAGTGGGGGCCTGGTAGAGGCTGCCCCTGGTGGCTGGGGAGTGGGGGTGGTGGTAGACATGAGTGGGGGCCTGTTGGAGGCTTCCCCTGCACTGCTGGGGGGGTGCGGGTGGTGGGAGACATGAGTGGGGACCTGTTGGAGGCTGCCCCATGCACTGCTGGGGGGTGGAGGTGGTGGGAGACATGAGTGGGGGCCTGGTGGAGGCTGCCCCTGGTGGCTGGGGGGTGGGGGTGGTGGTAGACATGGGTGGGGGCCTGATGGTATCTGCCCCTGGTGGCTGTGGGGTGGGGGTGGTGGGAGGCATGAGTGGGGGCCTGTTGGAGGCTGCCCCTGCACTGCTGGGGGGTGGGGGTGGTGGGAGACATGAGTGGGGGCCTGATGGTATCTGCCCCTGGTGGCTGGGGGGTGGGGGTGGTGGGAGACATGAGTGGGGGCCTGTTGGAGGCTGCCCCTGCACTGCTGGGGGGTGGGGGTAATAGGGGACATGAGTGGGGGCCTGGTGGAGGCTGCCCCTGGTGGCTGGGGGGTGGGGGTGGTGGTAGACATGAGTGGGGGCCTGGTGGAGGCTGCCCCTGGTGGCTGGGGGTGGGGGTGGTGGTAGACATGGGTGGGGGCCTGGTGGAGGCTGCCCTTGCACTGCTGGGGGGTGGAGGTGGTGGGAGACATGAGTGGGGGCCTGGTGGAGGCTGCCCCTGGTCGCTGGAGGGTGGGGGTGGTGGGAGACATGAGTGGGGGCCTGTTGGAGGCTGCCCCTGCACTGCTGGGGGGTGGGGGTGGTGGGAGACATGAGTGGGGGCCTGGTGGAGGCTGCCCCTGGTGGCTGGGGGGTGGGGGTGGTGGGAGACATGAGTGGGGGCCTGTTGGAGGCTGCCCCTGCACTGCTGGGGGGTGGGGGTGGTGGGAGACATGAGTGGGGGCCTGGTGGAGGCTGCCCCTGGTGGCTGGGGGGTGGGGGTGGTGGTAGACATGGGTGGGGGCCTGATGGTATCTGCCCCTGGTGGCTGGGGGTTGGGGGTGGTGGGAGACATGAGTGGGGGCCTGTTGGAGGCTGCCCCTGCACTGCTGGGGGGTGGGGGTGGTGGGAGACATGAGTGGGGGCCTGATGGTATCTGCCCCTGGTGGCTGGGGGTGGGGGTGGTGGGAGACATGAGTGGGGGCCTGTTGGAGGCTGCCCCTGCACTGCTGGGGGGTGGGGGTAATAGGGGACATGAGTGGGGGCCTGGTGGAGGCTGCCCCTGGTGGCTGGGGGGTGGGGGTGGTGGTAGACATGGGTGGGGGCCTGGTGGAGGCTGCCCCTGGTGGCTGGGTGGTGGTGGTGGTGGTAGACATGGGTGGGGGCCTGGTGGAGGCTGCCCCTGCACTGCTGGGGGGTGGGGGTGGTGGGAGACATGAGTGGGGGCCTGGTGGAGGCTTCCCCTGGTGGCTGGGGGGTGGGGGTGGTGGTAGACATGGGTGGGGGCCTGGTGGAGGCTGCCCCTGCACTGCTGGGGGGTGGGGGTGGTGGGAGACATGAGTGGGGGGCCTGTTGGAGGCTGCCCCTGCACTGCTGGGGGGTGGGGGTGGTGGGAGACATGAGTGGGGGCCTGGTGGAGGCTGCCCCTGGTGGCTGGGGGGTGGGGTGGTGGTAGACATGGGTGGGGGCTTGGTGGAGGCTGCCCCTGCCCTGCTGGGGGGTGGGGGTGGTGGGAGACATGAATGGGGGCCTGTTGGAGGCTGCCCCTGCACTGCTGGGGGGTGGGGGGGGGTGGGAGACATGAGTGGGGGCCTGGTGGAGGCTGCCCCTGCACTGCTGGTGGGTGGGGGTAATAGGGGACATGAGTGGGGGCCTGTTGGAGGCTGCCCCTGCACTGCTGGGGGGTGGGGGTGGTGGGAGACATGAGTGGGGGCCTGGTGGAGGCTGCCCCTGCAATGCTGGGGGGTGGGGGTGGTGGGAGAGATGAGTGGGGGCCTGTTGGAGGCTGCCCCTGCACTGCTGGGGGGTGGGGGTGGTGGGAGACATGAGTGGGGGCCTGGTGGAGGCTGCCCCTGGTGGCTGGGGGGTGGGGGTGGTGGTGGACATGGGTGGGGGCCTGGTGGTGGCTGCCCCTGCACTGCTGGGGGTGGGGGTGGTGGGAGACATGCATTGTTGATCAGTAGTGCAATGTGACATGTGGGTTGGCTGGGGGGCATGCCCATGGTGGATGGGCTGCGTGCGGGACATGAGCAGGGGTGCAGGGTAGTCCCCGGTGGTGTGGGCTGCCTGCAGGGGCCGTGGAGGTTGTAGAGCGAACACCTGGGAGGACCCACACGGCCAATTCACGTGTAGTACTCCCCAGAACCCCTGAAATACACGTACCCTGCTGAAATCACGTGTGGAACTTCCCGCGCACCCCTGAATTACACGTACCCTGCTCGCACGGGGCCAATCGCGTGTGGAACTTCCCGCGCACCCCTGAAATACACGTACCCTGCTCGCACGGGGCCAATCGCGTGTGGAACTTCCCTCGCTCCCCTGAAATACACGTACCCTGCTGAAATCGTGTGTGGAACTTCCCGCGCACCCCTGGAATACACGTACCCTGCTCGCACGGGGCCAATCGCGTGTGGAACTTCCCGCGCACCCCTGAAATACACATACCCTGCTGAAATCGCGTGTGGAACTTCCCGCGCACCCCTGAAATACACGTACCCTGCTGGAATCGCGTGTGATACTTCCCACGAACCCGTTATACACGTTCCCCGCTTGGCGTTAGCTGTTTGCCAGCCCTGTGAACTGGTCCATGGTTAGCGCAGCCCTTTGCGATTATTTGGGGATTTTGAAGGCTTTTCCTTGCGCGAGGGCGTTCTTGGGGGCGTAACTGGCGCTGCTGCAGGGTCGCTGTGCCACGCTGCGCCACGGCTGGTTTTGGATGCGAAAATCCATGAATACGCTGTGCGGAAATCGATTTTAGCGCACGCGGCTGGCGCAGACATTCGCACGGGCATGCTGTGCGCCAGTCGCGTGCGCCACTTTTGTGCGATTTTCTATGAATTACCCTGTAAATGGTGGGGGGGATTTAAGTCCTCTTGCACACAGTATTACGCCTAGATAATAAAAACTATGGGTGGTCTTGGGTTTATTGAAAGAACCCAGGTGTTATACTCCAGCAAAGATAACATTATCAGGTGCACTCCCCTATGTGCACGCAGGTCAGTCTAATAGGTTTCTTCTATCATAGTGGTAGCTGACACATTGATACATTTATAACCAGGGAATTTTGTTGATACTAAATCCTGGTCAATTATTTCATTTTCAGGCTTTCGTACTGCATTTTTCTGCTGGTTAAACAGCAGTGCACGCCTCCCCATGTCAGTGCTTTTTTGGCTTGTTTAACACAGCAACACCACAGATAACACATACTTCTGTGTCTGTGTCCATTGATCTATAGATGTTTCATATACTTGCTGTAGACTGCGTTAGAGATTTCCGTTACCCTGTTAAAAATACTGCATTAGGTATGTTTTACATACAGATCCCACGTCGAATCTAGAAAATGACATTCCCCAAATGTGCAATTGTGATCTCATCATGGGGTCATGGGTCATGTGATTTCACTTCCGCTACCCCAGCCAATTTGGTGAAATGACGACCGTGCCGTGTACACTGAAAAATCTGCAAAATCATGAAAATATTTGAGCAGGTGCGTAAAGTGTGCGCAAGCATCAGATTGGGCATCCGAAATACGAATTGCACTCTGAAAAGGGCAGAAGTGAAATACAAGGCGAATTTTGCACATTTCACTCCCAACTATATTTCAAAATGTCCAATACATTTTTATTGTTCGTAGCTCTCAAATATTAAAGAGGATACCAATGTAGCAGTCAGAGACAACACAAAATTGATCAATATATGATCGTTGTAAGCATTCAAAACCATTGCTGTAAGGAACATGAGTTTTTCTTTCGAATGAAAACACACAAAACCAGCAAAGCCCTATTGTAAACCCTATTTGAGAAACAGAATTTAAATTCGAAAGATGTATTTGGTTTAAAGAGAAACCAGTATGCATAGGAAACAAAAGTAAACACTGCCCCCTTCTGACCATGAGCGCCAATGCTAGCAATAGAAGTTTGCTAAATTCAGAATTAAAACTAACAACTTTAATAGTAACATTATGTGTTTGATTTTCTTCCCCATAGAATTAGTTTTAAATATATGTCTTTACTGTTGTTGAAGTTGTATTTGTAAATAATCCAGTCTTCTGCCACGCCCGCCTCGAATCCGGAGCTCCTAGAATAAAGAGGAAGAAAAGGACAATAGAAAACGAACTTATTTCAAATTCCTCACCTGATTCCGGATCCATTTAATCTCCCGACCTGGAAGTACATCAGTCCTGCACGCGTCGCTTCGCCAGCTCCAGCACGGCGCCATACTCACCAGTTCTCACAGCATCTTTCGATCCGGCTCTGTCTCCATAATTTCTTCGCCGTACTCCAGCACCTAGGGGCACAAGAATAACAAGGTGAGCCAAGGGAATCAACAAATACCTCTTACTACCATAGACTTACCTGATTTAACACCGGCGGTATTATTCTCCATATCTTCATATGCCGCATCTGTAAAGAGGGAGAAAAACAACACGTTAACGCATGTAATAGTTACCGGACAGCGTTGGGTAACACAGACTCTTACCTGAACGCCAGCAGCAGCTACGAGCCCTTCTTCTCACAAACTCAGTTGCAATTTAAGGAAGGGGACAAGAGTGAACATCGGGCACATTGAACTCTTTGAACTTGATACTTACCAATCCCGCCTGGGACTTCAGAGTCAATGCTTACCGGAACTCTCCCAACGCCTTCAAACCAGTGAAGTAACTGGTATCTACGCGCCCCTGCAAGACATGAAGGATGGAGAGCTCATCTTTTACAAACATAAGGTGAGGTTACTAAGGGGATATCAGAGGTGATTAGTGGGGGAGAGCGAGAACAGTTGGGAGGCCATCACTAAAACCCACAGGTGGCTAATCCCTGTCTCCACTTGCAGGAAAATACTTCTTCGGGTCCAGCAGACAAGAGTAGGCGGGCCAGTCCAGACAGTCATCTCTGCACTACTCATCAAGTTGACGGAGACCGCAGCTGTCCGGGTCCGATCGACACCCCTGTGGGGTCCAGGTGAGCTGCATTCACACTGTACTTTAATGTGCTCCCAAGTAACCACCTTCAGCAATGGTCCTTTTCTTTTTTAAATCAAAGTTTATTAGCATTTTAGGTTATAACATTGTGGATCATATCTCACCATTCTGAACCTTGGTACAATTATAACAAAAGCCCTTGCCCAACCGACCCCCCCCCTCCCTCGCCCCCAGCTGTGATTCGAGCAACGATATCTAGTTCGCCTGAAGAGCTTGCGGAACACATTACAAGGTACTATCAGAAGCCTTTTTCATTGCACACTCGGGTTTTGGGCTTGTCTCTGTTTCCCCTGTGGGTCATGTAACTTCTAGCACATAGTTTATGCACAATACCATTCCAGGTGTCCTCTCATGTTTGGGGTGATCCCCTTGTGTGATGCTTTTCGGTTCAAGCCAGACGGCCATATTTTTCAAAAAATGGTAGCCATAGTTCTTCAATGTTTGATTTGGATTCATCAATAACTTGTGTGTTAAGAACTCCATGTCATAAATAGTCCGGACTTTGGTGACTTATTCTTTTTCTCCTGGCATGTGCAGATTTTTCCACTTCTGGGCCAGGCAACACCTAGCTGGCACCAGCATGACCTGTAACATGTGACCCTGGGTTCCCTCATTGTCATTCCCCACATCAATTCCGAAGAGGAGGAGCCAGGGGCATAAGGTCCTTCCCACACCGTCGACCCCTCTAATCCAGGATAAGACATCTCCCCAATATGTCTGCCCCACCGGGCACCTCCACCACATGTGTATATAGTCACCTTTTACCCTCCGACACGTCCAACAGCGTGGGTCATATCCCTTCCTCATCTTGGCCATCCTTTGTGAGTGGAATGCCACCTGTGCAGTACCTTCAGAGCCTGATGATGGAATTGGAGCGAGGCCGTTGAGTGGTTAGCTCGTCTGCACATTTTGGACCATCTTTTATCATCAATTACCCCACTAGGTCTTTTGCCCATTGTGTCTGTGCTGACGGAGGATCCCTGGGGGCCGAAAGAAGGAGGAGTTGTAGAGGCGGCATATCACTCCCTTGGAGCCCCGAGACGTGATGAGAAGTCTCTCGAAGTCCGTCAGATCTCTCCTGAGGGTGTCACCCCATGAGGGTTCAGTGAGGACTCCTTAAACTGGAGATACCGGAACGGTGAAAGGCTACCCAATCCTAGAGCCTCCTCTAGGTCTTTCAGGGGTATGAAGGAGCCCTCCACCCAGAGTTGCTCTGCCCTGGTGAGACCGGCTTCGTATCATTGTTGGAATGCGGCTGGCTCAGCTACCTTATCTATCAACGGGCGGGCCCATATGCAGCTCAATGGAGACTGCCAGGTTGTAAGCCATCTATAATAGCCCCCTTCCCTCCACACTGACCACAGGACACCCAGCACCGGATGATGCAGAACCCTTCTTTGAATTCACGCTCTGGGGACCCATAGCCACTTGTCTAGTCTAACAGGGGGTAGGACCTTATTATCCATGCTACCCACTGCTTTTCCGTCCCCGGGGTGACGTGATCTATCAACACCCTTACCTGAGAGGCCTTATAGTATGTCTCCAGGTCTGGGAATCCCACCCCTCCGTCCTCCTTTGGCCTAGTTAGTTCCTCATAGGAGATCCTGTGTTTCTTACTCGCCCAGAGGAATCTCAGGAAGGTTTGTTTTATTTCCATTAAGAATGTCTTGGGCACCTGTACGGGGAGCATTTGGAACAAGAATAGGAATTTGGGGAGAATCACCATCTTCACCAAGTTGAGGCGGGCCATCCATGTGAGCCCCAATCTCGCCCAGCGTTCCATGTCCATTTTGACTTCCAACCAGAGTGGGGGAAAATTGTTGGGGAAGAGGTTGCATGGGGTTCGTGTCACCTGGACACCCAGGTAACGAAACCCATCCCTCTGGAGTTGGAATGGGAGCCCTCGTACATAGTCCGCCTCTGCCAGATTTCCTTGTATGAACGCCACTGACTTCCCAAGTTCACCTTGAACCCAGAGAGTTCTCTGTAGCGTGCTAGGCCCCGCAGCAACAGGGGAACCGACTGAGATGGTCTTGTGATGTAGAGCAGTGCGTCATCGTTAAACAGTAAAATCTTGCAATATGAGTCTCCTATCTGTACTCCCGTGATTGCTTCGTCTTTCCAGACAGAAATCGCCCAGGGTTCCATGACCAGCGCATATATTAGGGCTGATAGAAGACATCCCTGTCTTGTGCCCCTCCCCAGGTAGAATGCCTTGGATTCCGTCCCATTTGCCACCACACTAGCTGTAGGAGTGGAATACAGAGCTGTCATCCATCTCCGCCACCTCGGCCCCATCTACAGCGAAGAGAATACCTCCCCCATAAAGGCCCAGCTGACCCTGTCGAAAGCCTGCTCGGCATCGAGAGCCAACAGGAGGGCCCCCTCTTCACGGGCCACCCTCGAGTTCAGCACGTGAAGGGTCTTTCGTATGTTATCGGAGCCTTGTATGTTTAGCACGAATCCCACCTGATCTTGGTGGATCAGGCATGGGAGGCATCTCTCTAGACGTGTCGCCAGGACCCTGGCGAAGATCCTGTCATCTAGGTTCAGGAGGGATATAGGCCTGTATGAACCACAGTCCACAAGGTCCTTACCCGGTTTGGGTATTACAGTAATTAGGGCCTGTAGGAACGTTGGTGGGATTGAGTCCTGATTTCTGATTTGATTAAACAGTTTGACCAATTGTTTTGTCAGAATGGGTTGGCATTGTTTGTAGAAATCCGCTGTGTACCCATCTCCACCCGGGGCTTTTCCCGTTTTTAATCTCCTAATGGCATCGGTCACCTCCTCTTCTGTTATTTCCCCCTCTAGGTCCTCGTGCTCTGGTTCAGTCCATCTGGGTAGGGGATGTTCAGACAAGTATGCCCGAATCTCTTCTATCGACTCATCCCCTTGTCTAGTGTAAAGTTTTCTGTAGTAGTTGGCGAGGCATTCCACTATTTCCTCCCTTTTTTTGCACATATTGCCCCCTGTGTCTTTAATAAATCCCACCCTCCTTTCAGTTCTACATCCCCTCGCCCTATGTGCCAGGAGAGTCCCCACTCTATCTTCCCATTCATAGTATCTTTGTCGTGTGTACCTCAGTTTCTTAATCACTTCCCCTATGAGGACCGTGCGCAATGCCTGCCTCTTCTCTCGCATTTCCCCCAGAAGGGCTTCCCGGTCCCCCCCCCCGAAATTGAGTCTGGCCCGTAGGGTACCCAACTCTGCTCGAATCCTGCTTTCAATGAGACCACGTTCTCGCTTGTGCCTGGAACCTTTGGCTATTAGGAGACCCCTGAAGGTGGCCTTCGCAGCCTCCCACACCGTCACCATGTCAGTTTCCCCATTGTCGTTCATTTCAAAGTAGGCTACCATTTCCTTCCTCAAGAAGTCCTTGAAGATCGGGTCCCTCAAGAGCGTATCATTAAACCACCATCGGGAAGATCTCGGGTACAGGGGCAGTGACCAGTTTGCCACCAGGAGTTCGTGGTCGGACCATGTTATTGCTTCCACCCTTGGGAGCTCGGCGGTACCTCCCCCTTCCCCTGAGATAAGTAGCAGGTCTATCCTTGTATATGTATAGTGTGGGGGGGGAGGTGTAATCCCCCGGGCCTGGCCAAGCTCTGTGCCATACATCCACCCAGTAATGTTCCCTTAAGAGGGTCTGTAGGGCTAGATTGTCCTTAGTACCTCCCTTTGTCCCTGCACCCTTCGCTTACCACCAGTCCAATTGGGGGTCCATTATGAGGTTGAAATCGCCACCCAATATCATGGCCCCCTCCGGCCATTTGTCCATCACCCTGAAAATCTGGAATCGTATTTGGTCTGTGTTGGGAGCATATAGGGTGGCCAGTGTGATCCGTTCGCCCTCAAAGGTGCCCTTATCCCCCAGAAACCGCCCTCCAAAACCCTGCTTAGTTACTACTTCTGAAGGTGGAGTACTTTGCTTAGAAGAATGCCTACCCCCTCCTTCTTAGTACTTCTATGAGAGGCCCAGAAATTGCACCCAATTCCCTTTCCCTTTATCATATTTATAATGGGTTTCTTGTAATAAGAGGACCATTAGCTGTTGTTTTGCGAAACATGTTGCTAGTCAGAGATCTCTTGTTCTGGGAGTTTAAGCCTTTGACATTCAGTGTGCCTATCCTTCCTTCAATCATTGTCGTCCTTGATCTCTTCCTCTTTGAACACCTCTGTGTATACCAGATATGGAGCCCATTGTGGAACTTAAGGCCGTGGCTCGATCTGGCTGTTCCCCTTCCCCTCTACCCTAACCGATTGATCCCCTTCCCCCCTCCCCTTAACCAACCCCCCCATCCCTCGTTCCCTCCCTTCCTCTTCATCAAGGCGTTCGTCTTCGTCCCCCAGCATTTGTTAGGCTTGTTCAACGAACCACCAGTGTCTCATCCCCAGCCCAGGGATGTTCAGTTATCAGAATTCCCATCACCCTCTTTATGTTGGGACCGCTCCCGATTTCTATATGACAGGGGAGCCCCCGTCGAGATCTCTAAATCCCCCCCCTCCTTCCGCCCGTTTAGTGGAATTTCCAACCGGGCCGTGAGCCAAGCAACACCTTGGTAGTCCTTTGGAAGAACAACTGACTCCACAACCTTGGGAGTAAACATGGCGCCAACTTGGCATCTGCCCATAGTGCCTCGGCCCCGCGGCCCCCGAAAACTCTGAGGCCCGCCTCTTTGGCCGTCTAACCAGAAACAGCTTTGTTCAACTTTTAGGAGCACGTGTTAGAGTCACTTTAGATGTCGCTCGGATGCCGAGGAGGAGTGTTTCGTCTTTTGGAACTTACTGTCACACCGTTGCGGCCATGGAAGCTATGGGCAAGATGGAGGCGCTATTAGGACTCTACGGCTTGTCTGTTAGCGGCCTAGCCTTTTTTTGCTACGGGCATATATGGAAGCCACGCCCCCTGCGAGTCGCGTTGCAACTCGCTTTCGCTGACTTTTGTTTTGTTCCTTCCTAGATTTCCTCCCGTCTCAGCATTTCCCCTTTTGCTGCTATATATTTCCTCTGCTGCCCTATCCTGCTCGTCGGATCTTGGTTCTTTTCCTTTACCTTCCTTGCATATCACTCTGTTTACGTTTTCCGGCTTTGTCTAGTTCTGTTTCTGCTATCTGCTTCGCGCTGCCGCAGACCTGCCTTCCCCGGCGGCCGGGTTCCGACTTGTCGACTCCCGCCCGCTCGGGGTTACTTTCACTACATCTCCGTTCTCTCGCTCTCTCACTCTCTCGTACTCAAGCTCACTCATTCTCTCTCACTCTCTCTCACTCAGACTCATTCGCGCTCTCTCGCTCTCACTCACTCATTCTCTCTTGTGCTCTTTCTCGTTATGACTTCTGGCTCTCTCTGATCTTACCTGTTTCTCCGGTAGTACTATTCCCGTGCTTACCCTTCTTTGTCAGCTTCCGTGTGTATTGCGGAAGTCCTCTTCAGCGACTCTTCCTTACCTCTCCTTCCCGGGCTTCTTCATCCAGAAAGGTCTCGCATCAGTGCCGCTATCCTTTGGAGTTACAACCAAGATCATTGTAGAAAGTCCTCACCTGCCTCTGGACCTTCTAATCTACCCGGCCATCGTCAACTGCAGCTACACAGGGTTTTTTCTGCCTTTCAGGCTTTTTCCCTGTTTGAAGGAGCGGGCTCCCCAGGGTTCACTTGACTGTTTGTTTTATTAACGGTCAAAGTGGCCTCGGGAGGAGACCGCCCCTATCTCTTTGAGCGTAAGAAGGGGAAAGGATCTCTAAAGAAGGAAGGGGAAGAAGAGAAACCTCCAAAGGACCGGAGAAGGAGGCAGAAGGTACTCAGCCACAGTGAAGATCCAGGTGAGGCGATCCCTGGGAAAGGAGCCTTGGGCAGTGACAGTTTGCAACGCCAAACAGCTACTATGGCCTCCTTGGAGCAATACCAGGAGATGGTGATAGCGATCCAAGGCCTTCAGGCAGAGGTTCAGAGCCTCAGAACAGAGAATATCAACCTACGTCAACAGGTAGCGGCTCGAGAAGATTTCCGAGGCGATTTACCACCACTGACATTCTCCTTTGGGAAATATGATGGCAGTCCTCAACTCTTGAAAGAATTTTTGAATGCCTGTATGATATACTTTACGTTTCGACCTAAAGCTTATGAACTTGACAGAGCCAGGCTAGGGTTTCTGGTCTCCAACCTTGTGGGTAATGCCCCTTATAAAGGAGGTACTTGAGGCTGTTGAAGGAGCTTCAATATTCACCAGGCTAGATCTCCGGGGAGCCTACCACTTGCTGAGAATCAGGAAGGGGGATGAGTGGAAGACCGCCTTTCGGACTCCTCTGGGACATTTTGAATATAGAGTCATGCCCTTCGGTCTGGTGAACGCCCCTGCTCTATTCCAGCGTTTTGTTGATAAGATTTTTTCGGACTTGTTATATGCCTCTGTAGTGGTCTATCTGGACGATATCCTGGTCTTTTCTTCTTCCCTTTCAGAACATCGAAGGCATGTCACTCAGGTCCTCCAAAGGTTATGGGATAATCAGCTCCTGGTTAAGCCAGAGAAGTGCGTCTTCGAGGCTGCCTCAGTGTCATATTTGGGGTTCATCCTCTCAAAGGAGGGGGTACAGATGGATCCCAAAAAGCTACGGGCAGTCCTTAGATGGCCTACTCCTAAGAGTCCCAAGGAGATACAGAGGTTTCTGGGTCTGTCCAACTTTTATAGACGATTCATCTCTAATTTCTCTGACATAGTATTGCCCATCACTCGTCTTCTTAAGAAGGGTCAGAAGTTTGAATGGGATTATGAAGCCGACCAAGCCTTCCAGTTACTCAAGAAGACCTTCACGACTGCTCCCATTCTATTGCAACCTAACCAATCTCTCCCCTTTGTGGTCGAGACGGACACCTCAGGAGGAGCAATTGGAGCCGCCCTCCTGCAGGCTGGCAAGGATGGAATGGAACATCCGGTTGCATATTATTCTAGGTCGCTCACACCAAGTGAAAGGAATTACTCAGTTTTGGAACGAGAACTGCTGGCGATCCGCCAAGCCTGCATTGAATGGAGACATTTATTACAGGGAGCTGCCCATCCTTTTCTGGTCCGTACAGACCACCGAAATTTGAAGGTTTTACAGCAGATGGAGTGTCGGAACTCCCAACATGCTCGTTGGGCCTATTTCTTTTCCCAATTTGATTTTGAAATAACTTACCTTCCCGGAAAGGACAATGCCTTAGCGGATGCTCTTTCTCGGAGCCTGGAGTACCAAGAGAATCAGGGCCAGGATGAAATACTTGTGGGCAAGAGAATCCTGGGAATGATTAGCTCCTTCTTGCATGATGTAGAGGTTGCTACCGGTCGTTCCGAAGTGTCATCGGAGTACCAACCACCCCTGGTTAAGAGGGGTATGTTGTACTTTCATCAGGGCGCACTGTTTCTACCGTCTAAGGAACTTCAAACTCAAGCCCTGTATTGGTGCCACGACCTTCCTTCGGCTGGGCATAAGGGCCAAGGGGCAACTCTACATTTGGCTTCTAGATACTTCTGGTGGCCGACAATGACAAAGGACATTAGGGCATATGTGACGGGTTGTCCAGTATGTGCCGCCAACAAGCAAACCACTCACCGACCTTAAGGCCTGCTCCAACAGGAACCTCTACCCTCTCAACCCTAGGAACATATTTCTACTGATTTTATTGTAGATCTTCCCCGCTCTAAGGGGTACACAGCTACCATGGTGACTGTAGACACCCTGAGCAAGATGGCACATTTTTCTCCCTTGCCTGGTCTGCCTTCTGCTCCTGCTGCGGCCGAAGTATTTCTGAGAGATGTGGTGAGATTACATGGCCTGCCCCGGACCATAGTGTCTGATAGGGGGACTCAATTCACCTCTCGATTTTGGTCAGTGTTATGTAGCTCGTTGGGAATGAAGAGAGCTTTATCTTCTGGTTACCATCCCCAGAGCAACGGCCAAACAGAACGTTTAAATGCCACCCTCGAACAATATCTCCGCTGTTTCTGCCATCAGGAACAGGACATGTGGCAGTCTTATCTAGCATTGGCCGAATTCACCTACAACAATACCCAAAATTCCGCTACAGGATGTAGTCCCTTCTACTTTACCTACGGGTATCATCCGAGACACATACCTCTTTTTGGGGTACCTCCTACTACAGTGCCCTCGGTTGATCAACGCCTTCATGAGCTTCGTTCCATCCAAAAGGAGGCAGTGCAGAAGTTGGAGGCTAGTAGGATCCGCTACAAGAAATACGCCGATAAGAAGAGATCACCTAATCCCAGGTGGACAGTAGGAACTAAGGTGTGGTTATCAACCAAATATCTTCCACGTTGGGTTCACCCAGGGAAATTCTTGGCCCGTTTCATAGGTCCGTTTCCTATTTTGTCTCAGGTGAACCCTGTCGCTTTTCGTTTACGACTGTCCCCTAGTCTGAAGAAGATTCACCCTGTATTTCATACCTCTCTTCTGAAGACTTATCATCCCGATCCCATGAGTCGTCGTGGACTCTCCTCTTCAAGGATCGAGGATCCTGACCCTGAAGAGTATGAGGTAGAGAGGCTGATGGATTCCCGCTACAGACATGGCACCGTACAGTATTTGGTCCACTGGAAAGGGTACTCTGCTGCAGAACGATCTTGGGAACCCAGACGTAACATTCACACCCCACGTCTACTTAGACTGTTCCATCGCCTTCACCCAGGGAAACCTGGAGGAGAAGGGATAAGGAGAGGGCATACTGTCACACCGATGCGGCCATGGAAGCTATGGGCAAGATGGAGGCGCTATTAGGACTCTACGGCTTGTCTGTTAGCGGTCTAGCCTTTTTTTGCTACGGGCATATATGGAAGCCACGCCCCCTGCGAGTCGCGTTGCAACTCGCTTTCGCTGACTTTTGTTTTGTTCCTTCCTAGATTTCCTCCCGTCTCAGCATTTCCCCTTTTGCTGCTATATATTTCCTCTGCTGCCCTATCCTGCTCGTCGGATCTTGGTTCTTTTCCTTTACCTTCCTTGCATATCACTCTGTTTACGTTTTCCGGCTTTGTCTAGTTCTGTTTCTGCTATCTGCTTCGCGCTGCCGCAGACCTTCCTTCCCCGGCGGCCGGGTTCCGACTTGTTGACTCCCGCCCGCTCGGGGTTACTTTCACTACATCTCCGTTCTCTCGCTCTCTCACTCTCTCGTACTCAAGCTCACTCATTCTCTCTCACTCTCTCTCACTCAGACTCACTCGCGCTCTCTCGCTCTCACTCACTCATTCTCTCTTGTGCTCTTTCTCGTTATGACTTCTGGCTCTCTCTGATCTTACCTGTTTCTCCGGTAGTACTATTCCCGTGCTTACCCTTCTTTGTCAGCTTCCGTGTGTATTGCGGAAGTCCTCTTCAGCGACTCTTCCTTACCTCTCCTTCTCGGGCTCCTTCATCCAGAAAGGCCCCGCATCAGTGCCGCTATCCTTTGGAGTTACAACCAAGATCATTGTAGAAAGTCCTCACCTGCCTCTGGACCTTCTAATCTACCCGGCCATCGTCATCTGCAGCTACACAGGGTTTTTTCTGCCTTTCAGGCTTTTTCCCTGTTTGAAGGAGCGGGCTCCCCAGGGTTCACTTGACTGTTTGTTTTATTAACGGTCAAAGTGGCCTCGGGAGGAGACTGCCCCTATCTCTTTGAACGTAAGAAGGGGAAAGGATCTCTAAAGAAGGAAGGGGAAGAAGAGAAACCTCCAAAGGACCAGAGAAGGAGGCAGAAGGTACTCAGCCACAGTGAAGATCCAGGTGAGGCGATCCCTGGGAAAGGAGCCTTGGGCAGTGACACTTACGTGCCCCCTTCACCTTGGCTTTACCTCTGAACACATCAGGACCATTGCGGACCCAGGTGGGGTTCCGTGCGTCTCCCCCTCGGTCGCCCGAGGAGCTGGCCTGATCATTAACCAGATCCTCCGTGACCCTCTGAATGTCCTCCTCAGACACCAGATGGTGCTTCTCACCCTTCCATTTGATCGCCAGGTAAAACGGATGACCCCAGCAATACCTTACCCCCCTTGTCCTGAAGCCATCTGGTGAGGTTGCTGCATTTTTCCTCATCAGGAGGGTGAGGACGAGAGGTCCTGAAAAATGGCCACCTTGGAGTCCCCATTCTGTATACTCTTGAGACTCTTGGCCCTCACCAGGATATTGGCCTTGTCTTTGTAATAGTGTAGTCATGCCAACACCAAACAGGGGCCCTTGCCTCCCCCTCCCGCGCGGTAATCCCTGTCCAGTTTGAAATCTTCTCCAGCATCTGACCCCAAGACAATCCTTATGATGTCGTGCACCTTGCCTTCCAAACTAAGCGGGCCCTCGCCCTCCGCCACGCCAAAGATGCGCAAGTTGTTCCTCCTCTATCTATTTTCCATGTTGTCAACCTTGAATCGTAGTTGCTCCTCGCGACGTTGCATCTCCAGGAACCTTGCTTCCATTTGAGTTTCCAGGAGTGCTGTGGAGACTTGATTATTTTCGACTCCCTCCATGCGATCCTCCAGGGTGGTCACTTTCGTCGTGAGGTCTGCCAGCTTGGCTCCCATATCTGTCCTTATTCCCCGGATTTCTTCTAAGATCATCTGGATATTGTTCTGGATCGCTCCCAGGTCGGGGGCTGGAGTGGGAATGCCCCCTGAGGCCATCTCACCTTCGTCAGTGCGGTATTGAAATTTAGAGAGAGCTTCCTTCCAACTGATGGAAGTCTTGGTGAGGCTGGGTATAGCAAGTCCCCCGCGTGCAGAACTTGGTGGCGAGTGCACCGCCCCTGAACTCGTGGTAGTCTCTTGAGTGCTGTGTCAGAGGTGACAGTGGCTTGGATGCTGTGTCTATGAGTGTCGGGCCCAAGGGGGGGCCAGGTTTGTGGAGGACCACTTGGTGTGCCCCGGGCTCCTGTCCTCGAGCCCCTGCATGGGGATCAGGGTGTTCCTCTGGGTCTGGCGTGGAGGTCAACGGGGGAGCGAGCGCAGCCTGGGACAGCGATGGTTCTCGGGTGAAGGTACTCAGGTGCAGTCCAAGGTGGGAGAGGGTGTTGTCTGCTGTACGCCTCAAGGCAGGGTTGTCCTCAATTCGAGTTGGGTACCCTTGTGAATCTAAGAGGAAGAGTTAGTTCGTCGGGTGCTGGCCCTCTAGAAGGTCCCCCCCATCGGCCCCACCACAGCGGATATAGATCTGGTTGTGCTCTCCCAGCCGGCATTGGTAGGGGTGCGCTCCCGCAACGGCCCAGGCTAGGAGGTCTTTGAAAAAAATGTGGGGCAGATTCCCGAGGTTGTGAGGCCAGTGTGTTTGTCTTGCAGCCGTTGGGAAGCAGGTGAAGCGAGCCCCCAATGTGGGTGTGTCTCCAGTGGTCCCCCATGTAGGTTTTCTGCCCCCTCCCCTTTCCAATTATATTGTCCAGTTGTCCTGGGTGTGTGCCTCCTCACCTTGGGTGGTCCAGATTCACGGGTAGTTGGATCTGATCCCTCTGGCGTGTTGTAGGGCTTCAGAAGTGTCTAAACTCACCCCTAAGGAGGCGGGGCCACACTAAGCTGTCTCTTCACTTTTCTTGAGCCTCCTTTGGTGTCTTTTGCCCCCACGAGGTGCGGTGGGGGCATGCTGCAGTGTTGGCCCAGATCCGGATGGTTGGCTCAGTGGGGGGGGGTATACTGCCGCCGGGGTTGGGCCTCGTGGGATCCCCTCTGTGCTATGGGGCCTGCACGGCTGCCTTGTGTGTGGCTGTGGAGGGGGTGTCCTCGGGGTCCGGCCTTTTTGCCCCACGGGTCCAGCACCCCTTGGTGTGTAATGGGGCTACTGTTCTCCGTGGTGAGTCCGTGGGGGGAGCTCCTTACCTCTGCTGTATCCCCGGTGTCGCCAGCCCTGTTGGCGGTCACCGGGAGAGGCGCACTCCCACATCAGCCCTGACTGAGCTGCATTAGGGGATGGGGGAGGGTGGCACCGCATGGGCTTCGGTGGCCTCTTGGGGCTTTCGTCCGCCCCTCTGGGGAGGAAGGGGTCCGCTCCCCCAGTGCCGCCGCAGGTGCCGGTCAAGTCCCCCGGTGCTGTCTCACTCTGCGGCGGGGGCCTGGAGTTTCTGAAGCCTCCTGCTGTCGCACTGCACACGGCCAAGGGGGCCGGGTGCCCACGTAGCCCAGTGAGGTTCCAAACGCTTCCTCTGTTTGCCGCTCCGCCTCAGTGCTCGGATGCACTAGTCCACGGCTCACTCGAGCTTGGCTGGGTCTGTACCTCCGCGCTGTTTCCCAATCGTGGCAGGAGATTTTGCTTCCTTCCTCCGCTTTGTCTGTCACGGCAGTTGGGGGGAGGGGAGCCCTCGAGGTCATGGTTGCCGTTCTAGTGGTAGAGGGCACCTCAGGACCCCAGCGTTTCTCCCCTGAGTAGATCACGGGTTCCAAACACGTAATTTCAACTTTTTGTGTGTGTTGGATCCTTTTCTCCACTTCCACTCCGCTGGTTTCCCCGGGCTGGGTGTGGAGCTTGAGACTCAGGCAGCCATCTTGCCTGCACCCCCTGGTTGCCTTCCCAGCAATGGTTTTTTAACCGTCCCTTATGTAGTGGCTGTTTGTGGGCCAGCCACTATTCCCTTGCCACTCCCTCTGATGACAGCTACAATTATGTACATCAGACCTGCACCTTCAATTTGTTACCAATGCTATGCCCTGCCCCAAAGAATTCAGGAAGCAGTAGGCAGCTTCGGTCAGAAAAACAATGAGTATGCATAGTTCACTTATTAGAGAAAACAGCTGAGCGGGTGCCCCATGTTCTGCAGAATCCTGTGCAGTGCCCTTAGGGACCACTACACACAATTAAGACCACAGGTGGCAATACAAGTTTTACCTTTGGTACAAGCCTGTACTACTAAGTTATAGTGGTAGCAGTAGCAGAGCAGCCAGGCTTATCTCAAGAGTATATGAGCAGTAGCAGAGATTACACAAAGGGACCACAATTACTGTGACTCAAGCAAACACTGACTCAAGGTTTCAGGTAAAAAATATAAGTACATTTATTTTTAAACCATCAGTTATAAACACAACACTTCTATTAAACTTTAAACAAAACCACACGTTAAATATACTACAACTAACCACTTCACTTTGTACAGTATGTCTCAAGGTAAGTACCCTGTGTTTAAATGAACCGGTGTTATGAACAAAACACGCTACCGCGGATACGGTTGCGATCACTTTTTGACAGTTCGGTCTACTCGATAAACACGTATCCGTGACATGCAATGCTACCGGGGCAAAAACACACTTAGCACCTGAGATACCCAGAGGGAACTGGAGGCAAAAATCACAGGCAATATTTAGGTTAGGCAGACAGTATCGAGAAACACTAGGAAACAGGAGTTCAAAAGTCAAAGGGTCGGAGCCAGGTTTAAGTGACACAGGCGACCTGTTGCCGAAGATCACACCGTTAGACAGTTCAAGATTCAGCGTAGCCCAATAGTACTTGAATATTGTCAATGTTCGGAAGCAAAAATTATATGAAGGAGGGAAGACACGGACGAGCCTTGGAGATTAAGAAAAGGGATTCACCCAGTTTCCTTGAGTAGAACACAGTACCTTATTCTCACAATGCAGCTGGAGCCCTGGCAGTTGTTCCTGTTGGTTTCCCACAGACCCACGATTCCTGGAGCTTCATTTTGAAGGAGGATGACTGAAGGGGGTCTGCCCCACACAGGAATGAAGCCGGCAGCAGCGACAACTAATAAAATATGCGCTCCTTAAAAACAGGAGAGGCTCAGCAGGTGGCTATCCGGACCACTATAGCAGTGTGCAGCGATTTCGCCCACGGCAGGGAGCTCTGGCTGAAGAAGATGAGCTGGTTATCCCCACCAGGCTCAAGGGAAGAAGACTCCGGACTGGATCTCCTCTTAGCCGTCGAAGGGTAGATAGCTCAGGACTGCAGCAGGCCTTCACCTGGACGGGGTAGTTGCAGCAGCCGTCGTTCTCTCCGCTTCTCTTCGGTTCCTTGTAGTTCCAGAGGCGACTCTGACTTCTAGCCCAAGAGACCTGCCTTTTATGCGCAAAACCCCCATTCACACAGCCTGGCTGTCAATCACGCAGCAGGCGGGTTGTCCAGCCGGGACAACTACCTCAGCCAATCATGGCAAAGTGCGACTTGGGTTTCTTAGGATACCCTGTGCAGGGGGTGACTACACCCCACCCTCACATTCAGCCCACTTAGACACCCAGGCGCCTTGAGGAGGGCTTCTCTGCAGAAGCCCGCCAAAAAGACGGTGAACAAAGAAGGCGAACCTAGTTTGCCACGCAAAGTAAAACACAAGAAGGACTTTAACAAAAAGAAATGGTGAATAAACCCAACCGGAGTCAAAAGAAAGACGATTTGGTCAAGCGGGTTTATGTTCGAGGCTAATATAATAGCCAAGAACAGTACCACGTTTATCTAATATAATCGCGGTAGAAAAGTTAGGGTAGATACCACTGCCACCAGCCAAGTCTAAATGTTAAAAGAGCGAAACAATGCTCAAGGAGGTACAGACAGAAAAGGGGTACAGATTAGCCCTTTCCAGTACTCCATGTAAGATGGGGTGCACTGGGTCTGTGGTAAAAATGATGTTGTAAAGGTAATGCCAACTTTACTTTTCTCTGGGGGACAGTGGTCAGCCCCAGTGAAATGGAGTCAGGGGGAAGTCTTAAAGACAACCCTGGGTTACTACACTGAGGGTGCGGTGTAACCCATACAAGAACAGGGTCACCGGGAGTGGTGTGCTCCAGTGCCCAAGATCACACAATGAGTAAAAACACATAGCCCAAAACACATGTAAGAGTGGAAAAAGATGTACACTCTTACCAGGTGGAAAAAATAAACTCCAAAAATGCAGCAAAGCTGCTGGGGGACTCACTAGGTGAGGGAAATTAGCCCTAGAAGGAGAATGTTCCCTAACACTCGCCCTCCCCCCCCCCCAGACTAAGGGACAGGAGGATTTAATCCACTCCTGGATGGATCTCATACCTCTAGTCAGTTAAAAACATCCTAAAGAGACCATCAGCATTTTGGTGGTGACTTCCTGATCTGCTCAATGGAAAAATCAAATCCTTGTAGGCAGATTGACCACCCAAGTAACTTTGGGTTTTCCCCTTTCATTTGCATCAGCCATCTCAAGGGTTGGTGGTCAGTCTGAATGATGAAGGTAGATCCATACAAGTATGGTCTAAACCTCTTCAGTGCCCACACAATAGCAAAGCATTCTCTTTCTATTGTTGCCCAACTTGTTTCAGGATCCTTTACCTTCCTGTTGATGAAACAAATGGGGTGTTCCCTACCTTTCTCATCCAGTTGACTAAGAACTGCACCTATACCTACATTAGAAGCATCAGTTTGTACAATGAAGGGTTGGTGGTAGTCAGGAGCTCTTAGGACTGGAGCTTGACAAAGGGCTTTCTTAAGACCTTCAAAGGCTTGATTGCACTCCTCATTCCACCTGACCTTCTTAGGAAATTTGGGAGAGGAGATGACATTCAAGGGAGAAGCTATGGTCCCATCGTTCTCTATGAAGTTCCTATAGTAGCCAGTAAGACCTAGGAGGGCACTTACTTGGGTTTGAGTAGTCGGGGTGGCCCAGTTTTGTACAGCTTGTACTTTGCTAGGCACCTCCTCCTACCTCATGTCCAAGGTAGAGCACTGAACTGTGACCAATTTGACATTTGCTTGCCTTTATGGTCAGATGGGCCTGTTCCAGAGCCTGCAATACATAACCTAGGTGTTCAATATGTTCTTTCCATGTAGGGCTGAAAACTGCAATGTCATCTAAGTATGCCATGCAGAAGTCCTCCATCCCATTCAGAACTTGATTGACCATCCTCTGAAATGTAGCAGGTGCATTCTTTAATCCAAAAGGCATCACCTTGAATTGGTAGAGGCCAGCTGGAGTGGAGAATGCAGTTTTCTCCTTGCAATGGTCTGTCAGGGCTATTTGCCAATAGCCTGACATTAGGTCAAATGTGCTGAGGTACTTGGCTGCACCAAGTTTGTCCACCAGCTCATCTGTCCTAGGAAAAGGATGGGCATCAGTTGTGGTGACTGCATTTAGAGCTCTATAGTCCACACAAAATCTCAACTCCTTGGATCCTGCCTTTGGTACAAGCACAACTGGGCTAGACCATGGGCTAGTAGAGGGCTCTATAACCCAGAGTTCAAGCATCTTGTTTACCTCATTCCTCATGTGGGATCTGATATTGTCAGACATTCTGTACCCCCTGCTTTTGACAGGCAAACAGTCACCAGTGTGTATGTCATGCTGGCCCCAAGGGGTCAAGCCTGGTGAAAGTGAGAACAGGGAGGCAAACTGATTTAACAGTAACTTGCACTCATCCTGCTGGTCAGATGTGAGACTGGAAGAGAGATTAACTCCTTCCACTTGCTCATCTAAAGGTAAGCCTCTGAGGAGGTCAGGCAAAGGTTCACTCTCCTCCTCCTCCTGGGCTGAAGCTAGAAGCAGAGCTCCTATGTCAGGTCTAGAGACATAAGCCTTTAGACGGTTGGTGTGAAAGACTCTGGGACCCACAACCTATCCATTTATCCTGCAAGGCCCTCTGCCTTGTGGGGACCATAACAAGAGAAGCTGGTCTTTAGTAAACTCAACCCTGTTAGCCTTCTGGTCATGCCAATGCTTGACCAGAGCTTGACCAGCCCTCAAGTTATCACTTGCTTCTGCCATCATGTGTGACATTCTCCTCCGGAGACCTATCACATAGTCAGTCACTCTGACTGGCTTGGGGGAAGGAGCACTCTCGAACCCCTCCTATATCATGGCCAATGGACCTCTGACTGGATGGCCATAGAGAGGTTCGAAGGGACTAAATCCTACTCCCTCCTGAGGGACTTCTCTATAAGCAAAGAGAAGGCATGGCAGTAGAAGGTCCCACTTTCTTCTAAGGGGTTCTTCTAAAGCACCTATCATGCTCTTCATAGTTCTGTTAAACCTCTCTACCATTCCATTGGTTTGGGGGTGGTAGGCAGTTGAGAACTGGTAGGTAACTCCACCGGTTTTCCACATGGTTTGCATGTAGTGGGACATACAATTCGATCCCCTGTCAGATATCACCGCCTTAGGAAAACCTACTCTGGTAAAAATACCAAGTAGGGCCTTAGCTACAGCCGGAGCCGTAACAGTCCTCATAGGTATGGCTTCAGGAAATCTAGTGGCATGGTCCACTACAACCAGTATAAACCTGTTACCTGAAGATGTGGAAGGGTCAAGAGGACCAACAATGTCAATCCCCACCCTCTCAAAAGGAATTCCCACCACTGGGAGAGGCACTAAGGGTGCCACATTCTTGGACCCACTCTTGCCAGAGGTTTGGCAAGTGTGGCAGCTTCTGCAGAATTTGTCTACTTCTGTACCCATCTTAGGCCAGTAGAAGTGCAGAGATAGCCTTTCTTTGGTCTTCTTAAAACTTAAGTGACCAGCCAAAGGTACCTCATGGGCTAACTGCAGAAACTGGAGTCGGTTCACTAGAGGTACTACAAGTCTTTTGTAGTCTCCAGGGGTTGACTCAGTTGGTTCACTGTAGAAGAAGCCATCTTCCCAGGGCAACCTATACTTCCCAGGCTCAGTCCCATTGAGCTGAGAAGTGGCCTGTTGGCGAAGACCTTCCAAGGTAGGAAACTCTCTTTGTCCCTTGCTGAAATCTTCCCTGTTGGGTCCACCTTCTGCCAGTTACGACTGCAGCTCAGGATGGTCAACAGGGTCAAGATCTCCTACCAAGGTAAGATCCTCTTCTAGATCTAATTCCTCAGTATCTAGTTTGACCATACAGTGTTGAACCTCACACTCAGCCTCAGCTGGTGTGGGAGTCACAGGTGTGACTTTGGACAGTCTCAGAGATGTCCTTCTGGGTACAGGAGTGCTTGCTGGTTTCTTGCTGACAGACGTAGGTTTCCCTTTTGTCTTTTCTTGCCCTGCAATGGCAGTAAGTAAGTCCTGTGTACTTGGGGTGATAGCATCCTCTATCATGTTCCCAGGAGAGCCTCTTAAGGTTCTCTCCCTTGCAGACCTTGTGAGCTCCTGCTTCCTTCTACTGGGGGGCCTGGGGGTACTAGACACAACTCCAAGAGTTTTAAGTTCATTACCCAACAGGACCCTCCCAGGTATGTTATTTTGCACACTTATAGGTATCCTGACAGTCATGTCATTACACTGGATGAGAGCTGGTAACTGGGGAACCATTTGCACAGGGCCTCCAGCTAACTTGGTTAGGTGTTTGGGTGCCTTAGCAACATCCTCCACCTTGAAAAAACATGAATCAACCACAGTTATGCTGGCTCCAGTGTCTCTGATGGCAGGGGTCTCCTGACCATTCACAAGAACACTATCTTTGTAATACTCTTTAGTATTATCTGGGATTGAGTTATAGACATCTAAGTTCTGTTGTTCCCAAAGACCCAAGGACACTAAAGAAACACTAGCTGAGACTCTCATGGGCTCATCAGTTAGTAGCTGAAAGTTTCCACTTGTCATAGGTACTTCATCCACCTGGGAGAAGGCTAAGGAGACAGTGTTGATCCCTGAAGGTTTACCCTTACACTTGGGATCTCCTTTCACATGGCCAGGCAATCCACAAACAAAGCATTTCCCAAATGCTCTCTGGAATGGGGGCTTGCTTTGTCCTCCATCTGGTGTGGAACCAGGTGGTACACTAGCCTGATTCGGTTTACCTTGTGGCTTACCCTGGTTATGTTTGTGGCCCTCTTTTGGATTGGAACTGCTTTCTCTCTTCCTTCTTCTGAGTTGCCCCAGAATCCTTGTGAGCAGCCCTGTTGGCAACCCACAAGTCAGCAGCCTTAGCTAATTTCTTAGGATCTATCTCCTTTGAATCAGCCAAGTGTTGTCTAAGCTCAGGAGAGCAGGCATCAAAAATAGACTCCAACATTACAAGATTCCTCAAACCTTCATAAGCGTTCACTTTGTAACCCTTAAATCAAACATCTAAGTTTTTCAAACAGTCACACACCCAGGTAGCCCAAGGGGTACCATCATGCTTTTTGAGGGTTCTAAACCTCTTAAAATACTGGGAAGGGGTCTTCCCAAACCTAGCTATTAATGCTAGTTTCACACACTCATAATCCTGCTTATGCTCCTCCCCCAACTCCATTACAGCATCACTTGCAACAGGGGGAAGCCTAGAGAAAAGCCAAGGAATCAACTGATTCCCTGAGATACCTTGAATCCCATGATTGTACTCAAACAGTGCTAACCAATCCAAAACATCAAGTTTAGTCTCATACATACCAATCATTTCCTTTGGCATACGGGGTCTCTTAGGGCTGGAAGACCTAGAAGACTCTGGTAGAGAAGCATTTTCTAGAGACAGTTTCTTCATTTCTAGTTCATGATTCAGCTCCATTTCTCTGAGCCTTAACTCTTGATGTTTCATGGCAGTTTGCGCATCAATAAGTTTCACTTCTAATTGAAGTCTCATTTTCTCAAGTGCAATAAATTCAGGAGTAAGTGTAGGACCTGGGGGGGTCCCTATGGACAGAGGTTGTGCATTCTGAGCAGGCAAAGGAGTTTTAGGGTTTCCTAGCAAAGACTCATCTACTTCTTCTAAATTAACACTCATAATCAGAAACATCAAAATCCACATTGGCTGGAGTGGTAGGCCCTTCTGGCCCACTCTCCAGACTTTTTCCCATGAACTTTGCAACCAGTTCAGACTTTTTTCCTTTACCCGAGAGATTCTTATCTCTACACATGGTTCTAAGAACCTTAGCAGTAGAGAGTAAAAGACTCTCTTGAGTGTAGTTTTCCATACTTGACATGATTTCTCAGTTAAATAGAATTAGTGGTGTTAGCCTTGTGGTTAGTTGAACCCAGGCAATAGCAGCACTCTAAGTGTAATCACTCTACTTCCAAATACTCACCGCTGTGCACCAGTGTTAGGCAGAATCCTGTGCAGTGCCCTTACGGACCACTACACACAATTAAGACCACAGGTGGCAATACAAGTTTTACCTTTGGTGCAAGCCTATACTACTAAGTTATAGTGGTAGCAGTAGCAGAGCAGCCCGGCTTATCTCAAGAGTATATGAGCAGTAGCAGAGATTACACAAAGGGACCACAATTACTGTGACTCAAGCAAACACTGACTCAAGGTTTCAGGTAAAAAATATAAGTACATTTATTTTTAAACCATCAGTTATAAACACAACACTTCTATTAAACTTTAAACAAAATCACACGTTAAATATACTACAACTAACCACTTCACTTTGTACAGTATGTCTCAAGGTAAGTACTCTGTGTTTAAACGAACCAGTGTTATGAACAAAACACGTTACCGCGGATACAGTTGAGATCACTTTTTGACAGTTCGGTCTACTCAATAAACGCGTAACCGTGACATGAAATGCTACCGGGGCAAAAACACACTTAGCACCTGAGATACCCAGAGGGAGTTGGGGGCAAACATCACAGGCAATATTTAGGTTAGGTAGATAGTATTGAGAAACACTCAGAAACAGGAGTTCAGAAGTCAAAGGGTCAGAGCCAGGTTTAAGTGACACCGGAGACCTGTTGCCGAAGATCACACCGTTAGACAGTTCATGATTCAGCGTAGCCCAAAAGTACTTGAATATTGTCAATGTTCGGAAGCAAAAGTTATAAGAAGGAGGGAAGACAAGGACGAGCCTTGAAGATGAAGAAAAGGGATTCACCCAGTTTCCTCGAGTAGAACACAGTACCTTATTCTCACGATGCAGCTGGAGCCCTGGCAGTTGTTCCTGTTGGATTCCCGCAGACCCACGATTCCTGGAGCTTCGTTGTGAAGGAGGACTTCTGAAGGGGGTCTGCACCACACAGGGATGAAGCCGGCAGCAGCGACAACTAATAAAAGATGCGCTCCTTAAAAACAGGAGAGGCTCAGGAGGTGGCTATCCGGACCACTACAGCAGTGTGCAGCGATTTCGACTACGGCAAAGATCTCTGGCTGAAGAAGATGAGCTGGTTATCCCCACCAGGCTCAAGGGAAGAAGACTCCGGACTGGAACTCCTCTTAGTCGTCGAAGAGTAGATAGCTCAGGACTGCAGCAGGGCTTCACCGGGACGGGGTAGTTGCAGCAGCCGTCGTTCTCTCCGCTTCTCTTCGGTTCCTTGTAGTTCCAGAGGCGACTCTGACTTCTAGCCCAAGAGACCTGCCTTTTATGCACAAAACCCCCATTCACACAGCCTGGCTGTCAATCATGCAGCAGGTGGGTTGTCCAGCCGGGACAACCACCTCAGCCAATCATGGCAAAGTGCGACTTGGGTTTCCTAGGATACCCTGTGCAGGGGGTGACTACACCCCCCCCTGACATTCAGCCCACTTAGACACCCAGGCGCCTTGAGGAGGGCTTCTCTGCAGAAGCCCACCAAAAAGACGGTGAACAAAGAAGGCGAACCTAGTTTGCTGCGCAAAGTAAAACACAAGAAGGACTTTAACAAAAAGAAATGGCGAATGAACCCAACCGGAGCCAAAAGAAAGATGATTTGGTCAAGCGGGTTTATGTTCGAGGCTAATATAATAGCCAAGAACAGTACCACGTTTATCTAATATAATCGCGGTAGAAAAGTTAGGTAGATACCACTGCCACCAGCCAAGTCTAAATGTTAAAAGAGCGAAACAATGCTCAGGGAGGTACAGACAGAAAAGGGGTACAGATTAGCCCTTTCCAGTACTCCATGTAAGATGGGGTGCAATGGGTCTGTGGTAAAAATGACTATGTAAAGTAAATGGCAACTTTACCTTTCTCTGGGGGACAGTAGTCAGCCCCAGTGAAATGGAGTCAGGGGGAAGTCTTAAAGACAACCCAGGGTTACTACACTGAGGTTGCGGTGTAACCCATACAAGAACAGGGGCACCGGGAGTGGTGTGTTCCAGTGCCCAAGATCACACAATGAGTAAAAACACATAGGCCAAAACACATGTAAGAGTGGAAAACGATGTACACTCTTACCAGGTGGAAAAAATAAACTCCAGAAATCCAGCAAAGCTGCTGGGGGACTCACTAGGTGGAGGAAATTAGCTCTAGAAGGAGAATCTTCCCTAACACCCCTGATTTATTTCAATGTACATATAATAGAACGCAACATTACTAGTTGATAATCATGGAGTTGTTAATTATTGCTAGCACACGCTCTAACCCATAGGGGTTGTTTCTTCAATGATTGCACTGATTGGCAGATGTATAGTCGTTGCCCAGCAAAACATGCCTCCTCTCCGGGTTATCTAGCTGCAGCACTCACAGACTGGCAGAGATTACCTAAAACCATCAAAATATAGCCTACAATTGGAGGATGTCTTGCCAATGTTGATCTGATGCACACATTGTTATGCTAAATCTTATGAATATGATGTGTGCTTCTGTTCGTGCATCAGGAACAATGTTTGGATTCCTGGTTTTGCTCCTCAGGCTTCCATTTTGAGAATCATGAGCTGTGCACTATACAGTATCTTCAAAAGAAAAGGAATGTACACATAATTGCAACACTGATCAAGGGAAAGGGTCATAGCAGCACGTTCTCTATCACAAATATCTAAAAAGTAACATGGGTAATGAATGTCCTGTGTCCTACCTACATGCAGAAATAGTGAAGGACTCTAGAAGGACATTCCTTGTCTCTCTGCCAGTCATGATTAGAATGCTAAAAAATTGCATCTTTTAATCTACAATAAAGAAATGTTGAGGGTCATGGAGCTGAACCCCTCTAAACCATACCATCTGCCAATCAAATACAGTAGGCATCCCGGATGGCACGCCTGTCCTTCATCAGATGGAATGTCACAGTGCAATGCCTCTCATTGCACCAGACAACCATTGTCTGCACTTTACCCTTCTGTACAGGGCCATTTTAAGATATTTTGGGTCCCAGGGCAGAGACAGATTTGGGACCCCACGCCCCACACAAATCAGAAAATGAAGGGGTCCACGAATCTTTGTTCCTCCCACCTCCACCATATCCGAGTCACAACCCATAGGTAGCTTGATACCGCAGACCTCAATCACAATGCAGTAAGCATGCGCAGTTCCTTAAAATCTCTGATCTCCTCCATCCATGCTAGAATCAGAATAACAAGAACAGATGCACAGATCCGAGCTTAACCTTAAACTTGTGTTGCGGGGCGCTTTACATCCAAGCCCCACATTTCATGCCATAACTCCAAGGTTTTTTTCCCCACTGCTTTAGGACATTGCCACCTCGATTTATGTATGTGAATATCGCAAATGTCAGCCCATTACCAAGTACGGTGTTGGTGGGGGCAAAAAAAAAACCTCATCTGGAGATCAAATGTACCACAATGGTTACCCATCGGCCACATTTTGTGCTGTAACTCCGAAACCATTAGGCTTACTAACTAGACCACTTGCCACAGACATCAAAGGGTACGTTACACAAAATTCAACACAATGGCCCTCATTACGACCCTGGCGGATTTTTTCCGCCATCGACGGACTTTCCGGCCATGGCGTAAAGTCCGTTTACGCCATGGCGGATGGTGGACTTACCGCCCCATTCCGAGGTCGGCGGGGCGGTAAGTCCCCATTGACCCATTTACCCTTCCCCATTCCCATTTCGGCCCCATAGGGTATAATGGGAGTGGGGAAGGAGTTAATTACGCCACCGTAAATTACGGTGGCGTAATTAACACCAAGGTCCCATAGCGCCATGGATTTTTACGCCCGCAAAAAGCGGGCGGAAAAATGACCATGGCGCTATGGGAACTCGTAGTTGGCGGTAAGGGGTCGGCGCAGCTAACGCTGGCGCAAACTCCTTACCGCCAGGGTCCTAATGAGGCCCAATACCTTGTGTTGGTGGGGTTAAAAACTGAAGACCCAAAATGTCACATTACTCAGAATGCCTAGACTGGGCCCACTCTAGTAACAGATCCCTCTGTGTCTAATCTTATTTGAAGTGTAGTATTTGTGTGAACCATAATTAAAATATTTAATAGGCATACCGGGATATCCAAGGAGGCCATGTTCCTCCACAGCAGGTTTATACTACACTCTCAAGGGCCGATGTCAAATCCAAACATACAGAGTAGAGTTGAGGGAATGGTCCTGGACACTAAGGTCTTGCCACTGGCACATATAATAACTTAGACCATTTAGGGATGTTCTCATGTTTTTACAAAATTCGGTCTGGAAGAAGATGCTGAGCCTACCAGTTGATTACACCCACTTTGTGTGGTCCATTAAAACAAAGCCCTTACTACTGATGTCTATTAGGGAAATCGGTCTATAGTTTAATGATGATCTTCAATCCCACTTTTAATAGAATGCCACTATTATGGCTTTGGAGCAAAATTGTGGGGGCTTGCCTGTCTCTAATATCTGTTAATATAATGTTATGGATATCGCCCCATTATCTAACATCAGCCATGAAGACTGTGTTAGATGATCTATCTGGGCCACATGCCCTAGAAGTTTTTAAGCTACACTACATTATTTCAAAGTCTTCTTGATCCAAATGAATTGCCCAAAAGGGCGATCTATTTGGTATTCTATAAACTAACTGGTCATTAATCGATGTACATAATTCGATGAAAATGCATAACCCAAGTTTTCTCTGAGATACAATTAAATTGTTTGTGTGACTGTCGTTTATTATCATGTTATTCAACAGTGCCCAGATACCTCTACTATATTTTGTTAACAGGAAATTATATTATTAATTGACCTTCTCTGATCCGTATCTTAGTTTTGGGCCTTTTTTTAGCCAGGTTTTGTATTTTTGTTTCACATATTTCCTCACTGTTATAGTTTCTTCCATGTTTAGTCCATGGCCACAACTTATTTTTTTTAGTGCCATTCTCCTCTCCCTTTTCCTATCTCTAATTTCAATATCAAAGGGGTGTCTACACTTTTCTATAAAGAGTTTCAGTTGGCACGCATTATGATTTATTATCAAATGAGCCCAATCACGTAAATCATTACAATTGTGTGGATTGCAATAATCAATTTTCCCTATATCGGCCTATCTCATTCATATTTTGGCAATATTTTGATTGATCAAGTTCATATTGTTAGGGTTCCACTTCAGCCTATTTCCTCCATCATTTATCAATTTTAGTTTTCGGAAAACTGTACCACAGTTTCAGCACTAATCTCGAAAGGTCACTATGAACTGTTGTTTTCAATTTCAAATTGTTCACACTTGTTAAAGACATGTGAGGAGACAAAAATATAGTCAATGGTAAATTGGGAGGCCAATCTTGACCTCATCACTTGGAATGGAATGTCAGCTTTTAAGCTTCCGTTTAATTTAACCAGATTCCAATTGGTCATAAATTCCATCCAGTTCCACCCTCTAGACTTAGAGTTAGCATTGATATCCTTATTCTGGTAGGTGGTCAATATTATACTTATGTAGTTATTATCCTGATCGTTTGTCATATTTGTACAGGTGCAATGAAAAAATCCTGCACAGATTAGATTTGCAGATCCACCGGAATCTATCTAGCACATAAAAATATTATCCAGCTTAGATCTCAATTGTTCCTCAGATTCTCTCTCGGATTGCAATATGGGCTAAAAATGAACATGTCCTGTCCCCTGTCGCCATCATCACTAGCAACCAAAATTGAGATAGAATGTACAGGTTGTTCACACAAAGTGGCTCCAAGGGTAATGCTGTGGATTAGTAAAAGCCCACCAGACGGTCTAGCCCATTTACCTTTCACAGCCTTCCTTAAACATATGGCAAATCCTTCTATTATTGTGGGCGTTAATAACCACACTTCTTAAAATAATATTATATCATAATTAAAAATCTGATCACAGACCTTAGTGCCCAAAACAATTATTATAGCCTCTGGTGTTCCAGCTCAACAAGTGCAGTCCCGCCCAGTAAGTAACCTGGTTTTCTCGAGAATTCTGACTGACTGCACAGTTGTGTGCAACCATGTCCAATCATTGGCGCTCTCCATTCTTGGTTCACTAAAAACCTGCCTCCAACCGTCATTTGTCATTTTTAAGTCACTGAGTTTTCGCTCATCATCAAAATAAGTATTTCTCTTAGAATCCTGCCTTTTTCTGTTAGCCTCTGAACGGAGAAGGTCGTCTTACACCACTGTGTGTGGAAGAAAACTATAACCACTCTCAGGCCCCCATACCAAATTAAAAACAACTTTAGAGTAAAACGTGTAATGTCACTTTCTCCACAGCTGAGTCACAACGAAATTTCAATTGGGGCATCACCAGTGAGTTTCTATCATTTGGAGGGTGCCTGATTTCATCAGAGAGAAATGTCATCTTGTCACTCCCAAATGGACAGCTCTGGGTATGACTCATTTTATTGTTCGATGTCATAAGTAAGCATGGGAAGCACTTAGATTTGTAGCTGATACATCCAAGAAAGATATTTATTTTCCAAGGCTAAGACATATATTCAAGAAGGAGCCATTTAGTGAATGAGTTTGTTTTGGATGCTTAGTGTCAGGTGCAGAGATGGTATGAGAAAACATGTCCATCGTTAGAACGTGGTCTGGCATACAGATTGGCCCTTCCCCCGAAACTGCTTGACTGTACATTTTTATTTATTGTTGTGAGTAGTAAGCTGTAATCTTTGTTCCTTAGATTGTATTCTGTTTTAGTACCTTTCATTTTAAATCTAAGAGGTCAGCAAGCTAGAGAACTTTAATAACACACTCAAATATACTGGCCCTCATTACGACCCTGGCGGAAAGTAACTGACCTGACCGCCATAGCGTAAATAGCGTTTCCGCCATTGCACGATGGAGTAAAGTGCGGCTAATTCTGACCCATCGGGCACGAGCATTACGCCATGGCGGAAGTGCAAAGTCCGCGATGGCGGAAATGTCCCCAAAACGCCCCTCACCGCCGTCGTACGGCGCCCTAGGTGCAATTCCGCCACCCATCATAGCGGTCACCGTAATGAGCGGTAATCGCAAAATACGGTGACCGTAAATATACGGAAACGGAAGTAAAAACATGGGGCCGGAACGGGAAACAGCACGCCGTACACCTATAAAATCAGAATCCCAACACAACCATTAAAAATCCGACCCTGAGACACATCCCAACCCGTTAGCCACCCTAGTTAAAACAATCAAAATGGGAAAAGTTGCTAAAAAAGCGTGCGACCGCAAGCGGCAGGTCCACTTCTCCCATGAGGAACTCACCGTGCTCACAGAGACCCTCCAGGAGAATGCTGCCGTCGTCTTCTCGACGCAAATGACCAGGACGGCACTTGCGAACAAGAAGGCCATATGGGCCCTGGTGGCACAGCGGGTAAGTGCGGTGGGGACCGCACCCCGCAACCCACAGCAATGCAGAAAGCGATGGGACGACTTGCGGATACGCGTACGGAGCATACTATCAGCCAACCGTAACATTGCCACAGCTACCGGGGGAGGATCGGAATCACCCATCAAGTTGACCCCCTGGGAAGAAATCTGTGCCTCCACCATTGGAATGGAGAGTATAGAGGGAGTCGGAGGGATGGAGAAAGGAGTGCAGACATCCGAAGAATCAGGTAGGTGGGCCAAATAAAACAATGCTAAATCCACAATGTCCAATCATGTGAAGTACCATGTGTCCACATAGTGCAACAGAAACACGTGTCCAGGAGAACGTCCACATACATTGGCCTGATAGCGCACTTTAAAAGTCACATTAAATACATAAATAATTAAACATCCTAAAAACACCCTCTAAACGTGCAGCATGCACACCCTAACTGCTGGCTGCAAAACAACTGCATCCTCAATCCACACAAAAATGAAACCACCTCCAAGGCCCTGACCCAAATCACCCTCAGGTACCACCCCAATGCATGTGATACATTGCCATTCCAATTTCCACAGACCCATAAATAACGCTCGCCCTCCTTTACTCCACCACAGGGTCCGATTCAAACGACGAGCTTCAGGACACCCATACCAGCACACCTGCAAAGAGGGCCAAGACCAACGGCCAAAGACCCTCCACCTCAGCTGCACGGATCAAGACACGGCAGCAGCACAAATCAAGTGGCAGCACACAGGAGGGGACTTCAACAGGCACCCCAGCAGCCAGCATGCCCACAACAGCAGCACCACAGGTCCCCCCAATGGATGCCACAGAAGGCACTGCTTCTGGTGGCAGCAGCACCATAGGTGACACTGCATTAATGCCAGCATGCTCCGACACAGAAAACGGTGCTGTCGATGTAGGACCCATCCATGACCTGTCTCAATCCCCCTGTTTGTTTCATCCCGTACACCATGAGGATACCACGCAGGGGCACCCACAAGACGACGACTGGCCATCCCCCACAAGCCCTGTGGCAAGGCAACATGAGGTGATCAGCCCCTCTGTGACACCACCGCAAATGGGCATGGCCCAGCAGAGGCAACAGTCCCTCGACCAGGTGATCGTGCAACAGCAGCAACTGGCCACGCTCCTCAAGGAGCATGCTGATGAATGTGGGGGTTCTAAGGCAGCCATAGAAACATCTACTGAGACACTTAGGGCACAAATGGAGCGAAGTACAGAGACACTAAGGGTACAAATGGAGAGAAGTACAGAGACACTAAGGGTACAAATGGAGAGAAGTACAGAGACACTAAGGGTACAAATGGAGAGCAGCACCAAGAGCCTGAGGGGGGAACTGCATGCGACGTCCAAAGACGTATGTGGTGAACTTGCCGCTGTGCGCCGTGTGCTCACTGAGCTCTCACAAACCCTTAGGGACATGCATGGACGTGAGCAGGCAGAGACATCATCCGTTGCAAGTTCCGTCCAGGGCAGCCCCCAACGTAGATCTGGGAGGAACCTGCGCTCCACAGGCAGGGGTGCCCCTGATACCCGGAGAGGGGGCTTGCGATAGCGTCTGCCCACTGACAATGAGCATCTTTGGACACTGGTGTTCGGGGGGGAGGTAGGAGGGTGGAGGGGGGGTGTTGGGCTTTCTTGGGTGGCGGGTCGATGGGGTGTGTAATATAATTTCACATATGCTATAAACATTTCATAATCATCCAATGAGATGTGTGGACATTGATCTTTGTGTACGAGGCCTTTATAGGCGTACAGTCCACATTGTGATGTTCCAGACACACACAGTGCCACAAGTCCCGTGTCCATGTATCAGCCACCAGGCGTGAGTGCTAGAAGCATGAATCTATGATATTCTGACGAATTTCACGGGCCTCCTGTGCCTCGCGGACTCCTTGAGGTGCTGCCACATCCCCACCCTCATCATGACCATCTTCAGGTGCTTGCAGTTCTGCGTCAGGGGGCATGGGCACATTTCTACGTACGCACATGTTGTGTAGCATGACACATGCCATGACCATCTTTGCAACCTTCTCATGGCGGTACAGGAGTGCCCCGCCAGACCTGCTGAGGCAGCGGAAACGAGCCTTCAGTAGGCCGAATGCCTGTTCTATGACTACACGGGTACGTGAGTGGGCATGGTTGTAGTCCTCCTCATGCTGGTTCTGTGGGTTCCGGAGTGGTGTAAGGAGCCATCTCTTCAGTGGATACCCGGCATCACCTGTATGTGGACAATAAAGGATGTTTGTGGAATGACATTGCTACGTACGCATCCCCCTCCCTTCCTGCCAGGTCATTGCCGCATCACATACCCCACATTATCATGCATGAAATGAGACTCACCGAGTAGCCAGGATCTGTTCCCTGCGTGTCGCTCCATGTAGCGTGGTATTGTAGAGTTCCTCAAGACCATAGAATCATGGGTTGATCCAGGAAATCGGGCACAACAATGTGTAAAGATCCTGTTGGAGTCACACACCATTTGTACATTAAGAGAATGATATTGTTTCCGGTTGCGGTACTGGACCTCCATGGCATGTGGGACAACCAATTCCACATGGGTGCAGTCGATGGCACCAATGCAACCCGGTATGCCGGCAATTGCATGGAATCCCACTTTTGTGTTTGTAATCTCCTGCTCCGAGCGTGGTAAAGAGATGTAGTCGTCTGCGTGCTTCAGGAGGGCATCGAGCACTTGCAATAGTGTCCGTGACAACAGTGGCTGTGAAATGCCATGCAACTGTCCGACTGTGTGCTGGTAGGTGCCTGTGGCCAGGAAGTGGAGTACAGACACCACCTTCAGTAGGGGTGGGATGGCGGTTGGGCTATCTATCATGCTGACAAGGTCAGCGTGTGTCATGTTCACAATGGCGGTTATGGTGTCCCGGTCCAAACGGTAGAGGGTGTGGATCTGCTCAGCAGTGAGGTTGAACGGATGAGCTCGGAGGCGTGGGATTGCGGGCTGCCTGCGTGGTGGTAGTGGCTGTGCTGGTGGGCCTTGCTGGCCCTGCCTTGCCCTCCTCCTCCTCCTGCGTCTCCTCTGTGCGGCCGGTTGTTGTAGTAGTTGGTGTTCGTCTTCTTCTTGAAGTTGGAGTACTTGCAGTGCTATCAGGTCCCCCAGGGCCAACATCGCTAGTCCTGCCGGTAGCATTTTGAAGTGGGTGTGGTTGTGGGAGGGGGTTGGGTGTGCAATTTATGTGTTTTCAGGCTGTATAGCCTCCACATGTGGTGATTCATTCCACCTGTGCCAGCTGCAATCCCCTTTGGGCGAGCACGTCCCGCACACAACGCTGCAATTTGACGCATGGCATCTTGCTATTACAATCATGTATTTAATCCCGATGGCAGTGAAATATTGGTTTATATGTTCATTCTGCTATGGTCCCATTGTTTCACATACTATCTTTGCAGTCGCGAACAAACTTGTGAAGGGTCAGTGGAATGTAGTACTCGATTAACGGTGGACCCTCATGCAGCACTGTACCGAGGTTCACCGACGGGCGGGGCGTCCCATTTGTGAGTGAAGCCAGTTGCCATTTTCACACACTGCCGCACTACATGGATGAATTTGTGATTTCAAGCGGTCACAGATGCCTTTTCGACGTGATGTTGCAAATGAGGAATTCGAAGGACAGCGCTTTCGGTTTTCAGCTAGCGGCGAGGAGACGCCCACAGGTCTGACTGCAAATATAACGTTCTATTGTTTAATGTCCTTGGGACAGGGGCCATGGCGAGAATGCAATGATTGATATGAATAGTATGGGATGCGCAATAGCGTAGTGGACGATAAGGCAGGACGTTCCCAAATACATGTTACTTCACAACACTAGAATTCCGGGCTGGAGCACAGTGGATTTTGCAGACTGCATTACGCACAGACTCAATGGAAATTTCAAATGTTATGTGAGTAAATAATCAGGCGTTTTTATACCGGGATGAGGGAATGATGTATGGATGCATGGACAGATGATTTAATTGAGAGTTTGCCATGTACATGGCTTTTTGGAATCTATCCCCTTCCCCTGCGCTATGTGATGCAGAGCTGCCATAGTGGGACCATCGTCTATCTGCCCTTGTTGAACCCTCCCTGTCTCGACGCGCCTTCAAACACTTGTGTCTATGCACGTTACTAATCCCATCTAATGGATTCTGTTTTAACAGACGCATGCACACAAACACTCGTTTGTAATAGTGTTTTCACCTCGATTTATATAGTTATGATTCGCAAGTGATTTTTGGGTGGAAATAATCCTTTTGAGTGGGCTAGCATGCATATGGCTGTAGATTTAGTGTGATCATTAAAGTGAGTAATACAAATGAAGTTCTGATGCCCATACTATTCTTTTTCATTTCATTTGGGTGACAGGTATCTCCTCCCCTTTTGCCGCTGCCATCTGTATGCCACTCCTGCAGATGGCTTTTACTCCCGACACCTGCTGCTTCGAGTTAATCAGTGGAGCACCATTACGATCTTATGGGACGATCGCCAATGGGCCACATGCCCTTACGCAGTACTAGTGGCTAGGAGCAACATATCAACCTTTCAGCTGGACTAGTGCCTACCTAATGGGACGGCCCTGCGGTTCTAGGCGCTTCCATGTTGCCTTTTTGAACGTGAATGTAGCCCCTGTGTACTATGAAGGAACAGGGCGTCACACAAGAAGAAGCTGGTCATTTATTGCGGATGCAGCCCACAGTAACGAAAAATATTTTGGAGTTTATGACCTAATAGCTGTATGGGCTTGGTGAATTTGATGTGCATTAAAATTGTATTCTGATATTAACCGTGTAGCGTTATTCTTTGCAAGTAATGTAGCATATTCCTATTTGTGGAGCGATGTATTGTGAGAAGATCTGCATTGGGTTCCGGCTTCTGAGTATAGTTGCGTGGTACTGTACTGGCCGCGTTTGCCTACGAAGCCCAGTAAGGTCAGGGATAGGGGCTGCCATTATGACTGTTTTAATGATGTCATGCTCAGGGGCGGGGGATTAGCTTTTGTGTAACAGATGCCGGTCAGCCAGGTGGATTGGTGGAATAATGTGGTTATCAGAAAATGGCTGGTCACAGGTGCCTGTGTTTGCGTGCGTTTCTTGGAGGGAGACTGAGGTCATGTCCATTGGAATAGCTTCTGTATTCGTGCCATCTGTGCCCTGCAGCTCCCATTGGCCCCTCTTGAGATGAGCCTGGCTGCTCAGTCACTCTGCCAACTTGTGTGGTACATGCTTATGCTGATGGTTGGTTTGTTTACTGGCAAGAGTACAGGGCTGGTGCAGTCTCCCTCAGGATACTGCTTTGAATGTTGCCTTACACTGGTGTCAAGCGATGGGGGCCTGTTGTTGTTTTGTCTCATATTTCAGTTCATATTGCTGTACTTGAACCTTCACATGCCTGTGCTGCATCAGTACGGCAATGGTGACATGCCAAATATGGATGGCCACTCACAAGGCACTTGGAGCCCCTACATTCATTTGTTCGTTGGCATGCATGGGTGACTTGTACATTTCACTGGTTGCATTGTGTAACTTCATTGCACCTACGAGGAGTTGTGCAATGTGGGCAGGGAGTGGTGTACAGGCACTCAGTAGGGCCATTTACGGTTGGTTCACGATGCCGTAATTCTCACCATGGCGGAATGGTACTTTCCGCCATGCTTGATGGCGTTAAGTGAATGTCCGCTAGGGTCAGAATTCGCGTACCGTTGCGCCATGGTGGTAATTACGGTTTTGCATGGCGCGTGTGCGCGTACTTGGTGCAGTTAGCGTTGGCGTTCACTACGGTGTCGCTAATGGCATCGTACTTTACGGTGACGGGTCATAAACGCACCGAGCGGTATTCGATGGCGGTATTACATTTCCGCCATCGTTTTTCGATTTCCGCCAGGGTCGTAATGAGGGCCACTGTGTTTAATGCCTTACCGGATAGCTTCACTCACTCACTTCCTATGTCAGTTGTACAACAACGCAGTGGCACCTGCTAAGTCATGCTACACGCTTAGCAGAACCCACGCCCCCCGGCTCCAAAGTTCGGCCAAAAGCTTCCACAGGAGGGCAGACACCACCCTTCAACAGCTTGTTCAGCGAAGCAATGGCTCAAAAGAGGGAAACCCACTAAGGGGCAGGCCCCATCTTTCCACTTCTAACACAGCAGAACAAGAACTTAAAGGGCGAGACGGAATCCCAACAAACCGATCCATGAACCAGCAAAGGAGCCGTGCTTAGCCCAGCATGGTCCTGCATGGAACAGCCCGCTCATACTGCTGCCGACTACGCTGATGCTTAGGCGAGCTCCCTTGTATGCATTAGTGTGTGCAGTTGGGCTCCACCTCTGTCTCCTCCTCTACGCTCCTCTTTGCTAACTCGCTCTGAAATCAGGTGAAAACAGTGCTCTCTGTAGGAACTACCCACTCACACTGCCACTATCGCTAGACCAATAATTTATGTTGCTACAAATGCCCACGAAAAGAAGACAAGCAAACAATATGCACTTGTGACTACTGTGAGAGACTGGCATTCAAAACATACTTCACCACTCTCAGCCCTGTGAAGACTGCATGTAGCATTTCGTAATGTTCCAATACACAATAAGAGCTTCTCAGGGTGTTAGCAATCAGGTTATTCAAAAGATGTATATAATATATTGTACTATTAGATTATAGAGTGTGACGAATCACAGGAATTCGTCTGCCCCCCGCACGGTGAGACTAGGGAGGTGATTTCACTCCGCAACACCCTCCGTAGGGGGCGAGGCAAGCGGGACCTCACCCGGAGAGATTCCCATTTGTGGGGACAAGGACTCCTGTTCCTGTGAGGAACTCCGTAAAGATTCTTCCAAGATTCTTTATTCAGAAATATTCTAACAGGATCCATATGAAGAAGAAGAAACACGAATAAGTTGTTGTAAAACCGAATATGTGGAAGTCCCTTTAAATGGAAAACACCATTAAAGTGGGATGAGGGGAAGGGAAGAGAACCAAAGGTTGCAGAACGCTGAGCGAGCGAGATACAGAATTTTGCTGGGAAAAGCCCGAACTCTGTCATATCGAGAAGGGGGAGGAGACTGGGAACTCCAGAGAACCTGCAGGTTTCAAACCGGGTGGCGAGCCGAGAGAGAAGTGCTGGACGCGTCGCGTCCTGGAAACTGAAGAGTAAGATAAGGAGTGAGTGGTGGCGTGAACAGAAAGCAAGCATGGTGGACCTACAGTCCTTGCAGAAGCGCTGAGACCTTTAAGCGGCTGGAGCCACGTATCGCTGCATTGCACTGGGTACCGAAAAGCCATCCTAAACGAAATTGCAAACTACGAGAAACCGAAGGAAGGCAAGAAGTCTACCAAGTGAAGTGGGGAACCAAACCCCAAAGAGAACCTCCCCCTGTCTGCAGTACCAACAAAGCAGTCACACTCAAACACCACTCTTCTTGGTCAGAAGCTCACCATCTCTGGAGGCACGCACACCATCAGAAGCCACACCATCGCCAGATTAGAAACAAAGAACTGCAAGAGGTAAAAACAGGCAACAGACATTTTCTTGCTGTGCGCCTTGTCTCTGGTCTCTGGAATAAATTACCAATGCAGAGAAGACTGACCCCCTCCATCCTAGACCCTACCCTTCAAAAAATATCTTGCCAATCACTGATTGCTCCTCTAAACACTTTCTCCCCTTCTATAGTTCCCCCTCATGTGTGCCCTCTACCCATCCCAGCTCTTCTGCTACCCCTGCACCCTACTTGTAAACCCTGAGTGCATTCCCTTTGTACAATGTTCTGTTGCTTGCCAGCTAGGTTTGGAATTTATAAATCGCATACATACATGCATTCATGCATACAAGAACTCTTTACCAGGAGTTCACAGGACCCACAGTGAACGTCTGTGGAACCAAGGAAACAAAGTTGCAAGATCACAAATGCTGAGAATTCAGCACAGGAAAGTTTTAGTGTCATTGTTCCCTGGCCTCTGATACTACTGCCAAGGACGCAATACTGAAGTGTCCCTTTCGCTCGGTGAAACAAAGTATTCCAAGCTAAACCCATGTGTTGCCAGCCAGTAAACACACATACTGCAAATACCAACAGACTCAACACTGTTCAGCCAGCACACAGATGGAGCAGAAAAGAAGGGGTACATTTCAAAATGGATAGACCCATTATAGTGTTCGCCCAGGCACTTGAACTAAAAACATCTTGCAGAGCCAATCAAAAGGAGGGAATTGGAGGGCGGGAGCTGTACACATTGGAGGGACTACAGCCAATCACAGTCCTCACTAACTTTCCAGCCGTATGTACAGACCTTCACTAGGATACCATGCAGTGGGGAGATGGGAGCAAATAATAAAAACATCCAGCTCCAGTATGGTACTGTAGGTTTGTAGCAGCAGGAAGTTAGTGTTGGAATAAAAAGTATATTGTGCCTCCTATAGTAATAAATATATTAATATTGGCCTACGCCAAGCTGCTCGAAAGTCATTTGCGAGATCTGTGTTACAAGGTCCTGACCTTTAATCTATGTAGACCGCCATTTTAGGTCAAACCGCCATTTTAGGATTTATGTGGAAAAGTCACTCTGTGAGCTAAAATGGTGGACGATGTCATTGCAAAATACAACATGGTCGTCTTGACCTCTGTACATCGCTAATGTGTAATCTGCCTGCAGGCTACTTGTTGAGGTCATGAACTAAGACCTCGTCCTACGTTGACCTATGTGTAAAAAATTACTCGCAAAATGAAACCAATCCACGAGTATGTATTATGATAATGTATTTACACATTGGACAAAGAACATCTGTTTTACTATATTTTATTAATGTTTATGAAGACCTGCAATACGAAACTTAGAATACACAGTTAATGCATACGCTTATTGTTACATGTAATAAAGAAAGAACCAGTTAGAAGCGGTTATTTTAGACACGGCAACAAACCCTAGAATTGGTAACACATAAAGTAGAATATTAACCCGAAGAAGGGTTGGCCATAGCGCTCACAAAAAGTATAAAAAGCGAATGCATTCTAATGTACAGTCTCTCACTGAACACACTGAACCACGCTGGAGTTTGTTGTGTTGTACTGAGGGCCGATAGCTATCTGACTTTGCACTGTTTTTTTAATTGTATTCGATAGAGAATAAAGTACTTTGTATGTTCCTTTGAAACCTGCGTTTGGTGTATTTCCTTTTGGGGTACTCAGCCTCGATATTTTGTTTCTCTTTTCACATTAGTGTTTGCAGAAAGCTAGAGATTGGGGAGCAGTGGAAGAAGCAGAGGCTAACTGGAGGTGGGAGAATGGAGGAGTGGCAGACGTGGTAACATCAGAAGGTGAGCATGAATAGGAGGAGGGTGTAGGGATTCAAGAAAGGGAACAAAGAGATGGTAAAATCAAAGAGTGAGTGTGAACAGGAGGTGGTGCTAACCAGAGAGGATGTGGTGACAATAGAGGGAGGGAGAGAGTGGAGGTGCTGAGAATTAATGGAGTGAAAGAGGTGGTGATAACGTCAAGCAAAGCACAACAAAGAGGTTGAAGGTGACATCAGGACAGGGGTGCAGAGGTCAGGAGGCCTCAGAAGGAGCGAGGCTTTAAGAGTAGGTGCTGAGAAACAAGCAGAAGTAGGCAACATCAGAAAAAAACAGAAACTGGCAGCTGCACAGAGTAGGTCATGTCAGGGGGAGAGACAGATAGCGGTCAAAGAAAGTGTAGAGAGTGGAGACAGGGCTCTTTTATAGGATTTATCAGTCTGGGCCAGAGACAATTAGTGGCCCCTCCAAAACCAAATATAATTAAAGTTTTGAGACTGTCGTCACCCATCCCCCCACCATCGTCATGATCACACCCAAAGCTTGCTCCTGCAGCAATCACATACATCATAATATAAAGGTTCTGAAGCTTGGATGTAGGCGACAAAATGGAAGCAACAGGAAAGGTACACATACCACACAGAGATAGTGGATATGGATTGAAAGCCACCGAGAAGGTGCACACATCTGAACATAGACTGAGATTAGAAGAAGGTCATTGCTTTCAAATGCTGTTTCTAATCGTGAACAAAGAAACACATGGCTTTGTGGTCACTATTATTACATATGAAGCAACACTGTAGACCGATAAACCATGAGTGAGACTTGACGTACCCTGGCAACTTTCTCTAGCATATCTCTGATAGGGATTTGCAGCTACAGTCTGAGGCAAGTACACATGAAATATACGTTATTGTATGTGCAGGACACAGATCAGCAGAATGCAATTATAGCACAGAACTTCCAAGCTTCCGTCTAGCCCCCCAACTCCCATCTGATGACACCTAACTTCATATCAATGTTGAAAGATGGTTGTAATTAGGATACAATGGGTCTGTGGCCAGGACAATAGGTCAAAGTGCTTAGAAGTCCAGCCATTAATCAGGACCTTCACTATTCGATGGCCATTCAGATGCTGTAAGCACTTTATATAAAAGCCAATGGGCTTAGTTATATAATGTTATGTTATAGCCCATTACCAGGATTTATTCTGTGCATTCCGGCCATTTGCATGGTTTCCATGAGCTGTGGCATTCTCTCTGTACTGTCTCACGCTCCTTCTCTCTCTCTTTCACTTGATGTCCCTGTCTCGGTCTTGCTCTCTCTGGAGTCGTTGTCATCATTATATGTCTGTCTCTCTCATTGTCACACAAACAATTCTGCCTTTTTCCTTTCTTCAACTTACTCAAAAGTGTTCTGTATTCATTCTGTGTTCATTATATTATGCTATGTTACTGGAATGTATACTTCAGTGCGCTACAATTTGCATGGTCTCCAGGTCCTGCGGTGGATTTAAAAGAGACATTGCTTGTGCTTATTTTTCTTTACAAAAGTCCCCCACAGTTGGCTGTCATCCACCCACAGAAAGAAGAAATTGACCTCATCATTCAGCTCAGCATTATACATGGGACATACTCTCTCTCTCTCTCTCTCTCTCTCTCTCCCTCTCTCGCTGTTGTGCTCTCTGCGTATGTCTCTCACTCGGTATGTCTTTCTGACTCTTTCTTTCGCTTTCCATCTTTTTCCCTCTTTCTATCTCTCTCTGTTTCCCCTTGGTCCCTTTATCTTTGTCTCTGAACAACAGACAATTCCAGGGATGGTATCGTAGTATTTGGTCACAGTGTTACTATCAGTCACATTCTTTTAATTCATTGATGTGTTTGTTGCCCTATAGATGAAAAATATATGTTTTATGTCATGTGTCTCCTTTCTCCGGCCCTGTGTGGATGCTTGCCTGATGGAATGCCTGATGGAATGCCTGATGGAATGTTAGCTTTAGAATGTTGTGGTGTGAGTGCCTCTGTGTGTTCTAAGAGATTCAGTTGGAGTGAGCTGCCTGTGCGAGTGGAGGCCGGTGGATGTCTTCCTATGTATCCTTCTTGAACCTACCCATGAATTTACCCCTTGTGTCTCCTTGAACCTGGAACTTAGTAAATAAGCTTGTTTCCCTACCTGTGACTCTGGAGTACTTCTTTCATCCCAAGAGTCCAATTTATCAATGGCAACAAGGATTCTGAAGAAGCCATGAACAATGCCTAAATGAAGAAAAGAAGGGAGCGTGAGCTGAAGCAGCAGACACAGGAACCAGAAGAAGAGTAGACACCCACCGGCTCCCCACCCCCCAAAGGTGCACTGACCCCTGTCCCATGGCCCAATAGCAGTTGTAAGGATGGAGGGGGCAGCTGGGGGCGGGAAGCGGCTGATGAGAGCATTTGGGGAATAAGCAGAGCCACCTTGATACATTTTGGCCACTGGGCAAGCATCAGTGGGGCCAACTAGAAGTTTCTGGCAGTCTGTATGATTTTGGCACTGAAATGCAGTAGGCCACCCGGTTGATTAATGGCCATTGGGAAGCAGCGGGCCATATGTGAGTTTATAGCCATTGGTGCACATTGACAGAAGTTCAGTGAAGAGAGCAGCTTACTATCAACCATAATAGAACTGCGGTGGGACTTGTAGGATGAGACTTGGTCATTGGGCCATTGCGCACACCCTCAAATGGAGTACTGGAAGGGCAGGTCTATTGCAAGGGCAAAAGTGTAACTCCAGTACACAGTGATGGTGGCATTGTCGTGTGTTGTGTGTCAGGGCTGGTTCCTTCGCTGGGGTGTCTGTTGTGGGCCCGTGACAGATTTTTTAGTGTACTGTGTGGCTGTTTGGCTTCCCTGTAGGCCGTTGAAGGGGCGAGTCAGGTGAGAGCATTTTGGCTCATTGTTCTGCGGAATGCAGTGAGTGGATTTTGATGGTTGGAGGTCGGTGGAGGTTGTGGCCAGAGTTTGTTTCAGTTTCTTTCGTCTCATTCCCTTGCGGTTTTCCTATGTGCTCCTTTCAATGCCCGTTCTTTGGTTTATGTTAAGGGGGGAGATGTGCTATGTCCTGTGTCTCCTTTCTCTGGCCCTGTGTGGATGCTTGCCTGATATAATTAATGCCTGGTGGAATGATAGCTTTAGAATGTTGTGGTGTGAGTGCCTCTGTGTGTTCTAAGATATTCAGTTGGAGTGAGCTGCCTGTGAAAGTGGAGGCCGGTGGATGCCTTCCTATTTATCCTTCTTGAACCTTACCAATCAACTTACCCCTTTTGTCACCTTGAACCTGGAACTTAGTAAATAAACAAGTTTCCCTACCTGTGGCTCTGGAGTATTTCTTTCATCCCAAGAGTCCAACTTATCAATATGCTTGCACCACGCCCGCATATTTCAGTTTCTAACACATTGAATATCTCTGTTTGGGCCCCTTGATATTAAGTTTGTCCAGCCCTTCAGAGAGAGAAATTAGGTGTCACTTTCGATGCAACAGGAGAATTAAGGGCACGGGGCACTGTAATGGGGACATAAGCAGACATGTAGGTGGTAGAAGAGTTTGACTGCCCTGGGAATAAAAAGGAGTGATATCCCAGCAGGTGGAGTGTAGAAAGTAATGTCAGTCCCTGAAGGGAGAGACATGGGGATGGCAGAATGTTCAGGGTGTGTTAGTCTGTGTGGGGGAGAGAAGGGTTCTGGCATCTATTACAGGGGAGCACGAGTACCAGCCCCTACAGAGGAGACCAGGGAGAAAGGCAGTGAGTGTCCGCTTATACCAGGGCTAGGAAGTAGGTATGACAAATCCCCTACCGAGGTAAACAGGGGGTGTCATCCTCTGGAGGGTAAGGCTTTTGACAGTCTAGGAAGATTAAGAAGTAAGGGGTGGAAAGGCCATGCCAGGAGGAAAGCTGGTGTAAGCCCTTCCCAGGATAGAGATTGGATGTCGGAATACCCTACCGTTTAAGAGGATAGGAACGGGCAACCCGTTCGCTGGGAAGGAATCAAGCTGTTGAAACCTGATGGGGGAAAGGAATGAGTCCATACCTCTTAGTTGTTGGCAGTCCCTGCAGGGAAATAAAATATGTTGACAGCCACTGTAGCGAGTGCGAAGGGAGTTTCAGCGCCTACGGGGATAGACAATAATTTTCAGCCCATGTAACAAGATAGGATTATTAGCCCAAACAAAGCCAAGGGGGGGATATCACAGCATGCTGGGAGCATAGGATTGAGATGCTAAGCCATGCAAAGGAATGGCGTGTTAGACTAGAGCGCCAGCCTTTCTATGCCCGCCCCGTACCTCTTTATGCGGAGCACCTCAGAAAATCTGGGAGATAAGCTTTATGGGACCCTGGCTACTATGCCATACTATTCCCAATGCATACTGGCCATTTCAAATCATACGCTCATCAGCCTGCATCTTCACTGAAGTCCTCACTGAGATATAGCCGCAAAAGAGTCCTACCGTCTCTTTAGCTCAAATATGTTTTGCTATGACATACATGCACCTTGATGATTTTAGATTTACTTGCTGCAATTGCTTAAATGAGTCCCCTAGATTTTAATGCTAAGTAAACACTTTTTGCATGTTAACATCTTACAGAATAGCATTCAATGCCTCTCACATGCAAAGGACCCCTTTGAGTATTAATCCACAGAAATCAGTCTCCAATAAAGTCCCAGGTTTGTGTTTTTATTGCTATTTTCCTGCCATTTTCTGTATTCCCGAGTCCATCTCTGTCAAGTACTTTTGTATTCATTACTCCTTCAGGTTGCAAGATGTACCATCTGCAAATTGCATTGGTAACGATGGAGTCGCCTAGGACATTCCATTGTCAATGTATAAATGTGGCCTTGAGAGCCAGGACATGCCGTGCACCCATCATGGCATTGAGGGCTCTCAGAGAGCAGGAAAATAGGATTTGTTTTTCTCTTGGAGAGCGAAGTATTATGCAATCCCAGTGCTCTCTAGGGTAGAAAACTTAAAACGACTGGTTAAACACTGTATCAAAACGCTTGGCGCCAGCAAAAGAAAGACCTTTGAATTCAAGTATTAAAAATCTGCTTCCAAAACAAGCATTGCATGTTTATGAATGAGTTACACAAGCATTGCTTCCATTTTAATGAGGTTTTAAATGTGTGCGCTTGGCTCTTTCCGCTCTCTCGCTTTAGAGTTGTCGAAGGAATAGGCGTCATGCCCCGAGAAGAGCAAACCACATGAAAAAGAAACACCAGTTGCGTTCCTGACTATTCAATACCATGCACTGTTAAGAAACCTTTAAAAAAAGCAACTGAATTCTCGAGCTGGGAGGCTCGCTGCATAATCGCCATATGGTATATTATTTGCTTGCTTGTATAGGGCTTCTACTGCCATTCAAATGCTTCAACCTGCCGTGGGTGAAGGAAACAGAGGCAGGTGAGAGAGAGAAGGAGAGCTGAATAAGAAAAGAGGCAACATAATGCTATATTATAGCGCTTGTTTTATAGTGCTTAAATACCTTAGGATAGAGCTTGGGGAGGAGAAAATGAGAGAAGGAAGGTGAATGGAAAGAGGAAACAGGAGAGGGAATCAGGCCACATGGTATTGTGTTGTATTGTTGTGTGGGGTGGAACATACATGTATTCTGATGAAATGAATACAAGAAGGCAGTGGCATCTATGCCTTGCCGGCTGAGGGGCATGGCGATAGTGGCATATCTCCACCTGACCTAGTCTCCCCCAAAGCGAACTGTGATAAATCCTTAGAAGAAGACGATGAGGGGGAAGAAAGCCTGGTCCTGGTTGCAGAGGAGGCCGAACTATCAAACCAGTTTAGTGTACTTTTATAAAAAGTGTACTCTGTATAGTTGCACACCCTATTCTGACGAAATTTACAGAAGTTAGGAGAGCTTTAAATGGTGGACTTGGGTGTAGAGAAGGTAACGCTACCCTGACACTGAGTAGGAACCTATACAGAGAGAAGTACAAAATGGTGTCCGAAGAGACTCAGAAACTCCCGTCCCCTGCACACCTTTGTGCTGAATAACAGCCAATATGATGTATAAAAAACCTCAATATATGTATATTGGTAAAAAATTGTCAACCAATAACAATTGTACATAGCCACTTTTTATGTTAAATTCTTCTTTTATGTTTCAAAATATGAAGCACAACGCATTTTGGGATAAACAATTCCCTTCATCAGGTGCAGATCAATGAATATAGAGGGTAACACATTTCAAAATTAATATTAGGACTCAATTAAGGTATAAACATGTTAGACATGACAATTAGTCTTTAATTCGTCTTATTCGATAAATACATGTGTAAGCCATTGGCAACTATCGGGTAAATTAATGAGATGGTGAACGGAAATGATGTGCCACAGATTATGCCAATCAGTACTGAAATTGCAGAATATTGTGAAATCATCCAGAGAAGTAAAAATTGTAAAAATATAACTTGTAAAGATTACTAAGTGGATAGTATGATAGAAATGAGTTCCTGCAGAAATCCGAAGTCACCACCACCAAGATCACCCATGCATGTGCGTATGTGCGGAACTAGGTATCTGAGATACATTCCTATAATCAGTTCTGTAAACTGGGAAGCAGCAGAGGAAATGTGTCGCAAAATGATAACTGTAATGTGCCATATAAAAAAGATGTTCAAGAAGGCTACAGAAAAAAGCTGATAAACAAGCTTAAAAAACCATATATCCATGTGAGGTGTAGTAGAAAAAGCAAACGTTCTCGGACTGTAGAAAACAATTGTACGTTCAGGAGGGAGTCTGTGAGTCTAGTAGTAACGCTGAAGAGTGGCGATGGCAGATAATCACTTTTGTTTAAAGCAGGCGTTACGCTGTAATAAAGCAAACACTGATGGAGATGGTACTAAGAGATGGAAGTGTAAGCCTTGTAATGGATCAATGTTGGAGGAAATAGCAAAGGATTAATAACTTACTAGCGCCTATAAGGAAACGGCAATGTCTGGGTAGCGGAGGAAGTCGCGATCAGGACCCTGCGATCGGGAAACCATCGAGGCAGTTGTTAGAGTGATAACTACAGAAACCTGGACGAGGACTAGAGAAAGGACTCGGGATTGACGTATAAACAAAGAGAGCAGACTATTCAGTACAGTGTTGTGAAAGTCAAGGATGAAGTAGAATCATATTCAAGATTTAACATGGGGCTTAAAAAAATTGATGTATTGACAATATGTATATAGATTGGACCATTATGACTTACAGACAAATCATAACACTTCAATGGAAATTGACTGTGAAGCATTACAAATTAATTGCATATGAAGTAAACCATAAAATAAAATATTTTTGAATGCCTACGTTGCAAATTGCTACTAAATCTCTATTCAGAGTGTCATAAGACATAGTATTATATTGAGGGCGCATACTTATAGGCCCGAGCGAAGTTCGAGGTACTAAAAGCTTTCTTTCTGTCCCGAAACATTGGTTCCAGAGCCAGACATGATAACTCTACACACAGGGTCCCCCTGTATAAAAAGGCAGAAGTGAATCATCAGAAAAACTCCAACTTCAATAAAATGGCCAACTCAGACTCACAACATCATAAGGCCCATCACGACACACATAAGAGAGAGCAGCAAATACCTGCACACAAACAAATATCTTCCAAACCAAGGGAGAGAAGCCGAGACACAAAAGAGCAAAGATCAAACAACAGTCGAAAGCCAAACAAAAAAATGAATTTACAAACAAAAGAGGAATCTAAGAGTGCACAAAATAAGAAAGACATACCTTCAAGTAACAAAACAGGGCTATGGGCTTGGCTGCCAAAGGTACTTACCACACATCGTACGAAATAGCCATCCCTGAAGGGTGGCCCTGCGACAAGTGACACGTCAAAAGAAGGGCCAACCCAACTCACCCTCTGCTCCTGGAATACACGTGGCCACTCCCATCTGACGACGCCAGGTGGGCCCAACCTAGGGGAATTTCACATCATATGTCTCCAGGAAAACTGGCTCCAACAAACACCTACGATGGAAGGATATCAGACCATCCTAGCACCAGCTTCCAGAGGAAGCAAAGGGCGTCCAACATCAGGTTTGCTGACAGCCTGCCGTAACGGATCCGGAGTTCAAGTAGAGAAAACGCTTATGGCAAACCAATCGCTGCTAGCAGTACCAGTCTCTTTGCAAGACACGTCTAACTCAAATCCAGGACTAAGACATGTCATCATAGTCAATCTATATTGGAACCCAGCAATAATCATCGCAAAAAGATTCATCGATCTGTGTGAAAATCTGCTCGTTGCAGTCACGACCGAACATCCGGCCACCGCCGTCTTAATGTGTGGAGACCTAAATGCCATCTGCAAAGAGTCAAAGAAAGCATCGGCAGCCTATCAGGCATCGACACAACGAGGCAAAGAATGGCTAAGTTCAGTAAATCGCAAGGGCTTTATAACCTAGATGATGCATTTCCAGCATCGGACAGAATACCAACGTGGGAGCGCCCACCCGCAGCCACAACCATTGATTATATCTTCGTTTCACAGCCATTACTCCTTATTACCAAATCTTTCATGGTGCGTCGTACATCAACGAGCGACCACAACCTGCTCGAAACTGCTTGGAATTTAAAAAGTAATAAGAATCTGAAATTCACCACCCAAATTGTGCTCAATGCGCAAGGCACAAGGCTAAGAATAAATGCTTCAGATATCACCAAAGTGACAAACAAGTACAATGAAAACAGATACTCAGCAGGCACTGATGGTATCGACTATCAACCATTATTGATCCCGTACATCCGCCAAAAAAGGGGAAATGGGTTTGCATCTAATCAAAACACAAAACTCGTCCACAACAAAGAACTTGTGGAGAAAAGGCGCGATTACAGAAGAGCGCTAAGAGCAGCTCGTAAGTCCGCTAGCACAGACGTGTTAAATGACATCAAAGATATAAAGAAAAGGTATAAGGACTGGGTAAGATTTCAAAGTCACAAATTACATCAGGCAGATGCCGAGCACATAACCAAAGCTCTCGTCACCAACAACTGCAGAGATTTCTGGACGCTAATACGTGACGCAGACAAAACGCTAGACAACCATATTTTAAACAACATTTGTCAAGCTACTTGGGAAAAGCACTTTACCAAAGTATTTCGATCAGCTGCAAGTCCTCCGTCGCAAGAGCAACAAGAAAATGGTGTAACATGGATTAATTTAGAAAAAGAAGAAGATATTCTTGACACCATTAAAAACCTAAAGAACTCTAGAGCTCCAGGTCCGGACGGCATCTCAAACGCAGAACTAAAAAGCCATCCCAAAGAATGGGCAAGCTTAATGAGCGCTATCTTCCACCGGTGTACTGAAACACAATCTATCCCACAATCATGGACCAAAGCCATAATCATTCCATTCTACAAGAAAGGAAATTTAACAAATCCCGAGAACTTCCAACCGATTGCCTTACTCGATGTAATGGGCAAGGTATACGCCTCATTACTCATGATTAAATTTCAAAAATGGGCAGCCGGAGCCAAATGCAACGATCCCTTTCAGGCCGTTTTCAAGAAAAATGCAGGTACGACCAGCAACATCTTAGCATGCAGCACGTTAAAAGCTAAGACTCTACAAAACAAACGCCATCTGTTTGTTGTATACATCGACTTCACTCAAGCTTTTGATCGGGTGGAGAGACAGGTATTATGGGACAAACTAAAAGCCTGGCAGTGTCCTAAAGCCATACTCGCCCCTATTCAAGCACACCACCACCACACCCCACTGAGAGTACGTCTGAATCGTGAAGGCGTGCTATCAGACGAAATTCACAGTGAACAAGGTGTAAAACAAGGGTGCCCGCTGGCATCAGCAGTCTTTCTCACTTATATCGGCGACATCAAATGCATAGAAGACTCAACCAGGGCCTTTCCACCAAAATTGGGTCCACGACAGATCGGTCATCTCTTGTATGCAGATGACCTGACAATTTTTGATCAGACAGAAATAGGGCTCCAGCGGAAACTCAGTTCTCTTCAAGTGTATGCTACAATAAATCACCTTGAAATCAACACAAGCAAAACAAAGGTTATGATTCTCCAAAACTGTGAGAAAAAACAAAAAACCAACTTCAAATGGCACCTGGGAGAAACCAGCATTGAGACCGTTGCCCAATTCAAATACCTAGGAGTGATTATGGACAGCTCAGGAAAAGAAACCGCCATGCAGGCAGAACTTTACTCAAAGATCAAAAAACTAGCTGCCCAAGCCAAAGTCATTGATGGCAAATTCAGAACATTTTCCTTGGTTCCAACGATCAATTTCTACAAAATAAAGGTGGTGCCGACAGTCACATATGGCGTTGAAGCAATGCCCACGATACCAACACAACTATGGCCCAAGTTAGAGGCACTGTTTTGGCGCACAGTGCTGCACCTACCAAATTCAACACCAGGGCCAGCCATCAGACGAGAACTAAGTCTGTTATCACTAGAATGCACAGTGCTTTGCAATTCCATTATGTTGTACAGAAAATGTCGAATGGCCCATGACAATGAAGTTTTTAGGTTGTTAAAATGGGAAATGGACAGCAGAAACTGTAACATGCTAAATACCTGGCAAGACCAAAATCAAGTGGTTCTAAATAATATCGCGTCAAATGAGGAAGAACTCATAACTAACCCATGCAAAATTGTAAGGAAAATAAAAGACAATGATTGGGCCTCCACGATAGACAATGCAGCAAAACTAAAACTCACTCTCCATCTACCTAGCAACACATTAAAAAGAAATGAGTTGCAAAACTGAGCTGGGTGTCGGAAAAGCTGCAGTATGGGAACTTTGTAACTTGAAAGAAGGACGAGACTGGAAATGGATTACCTCATAGAAAAAAATATTATTGTATCTAGAGCTATTAGCTCTGTGGAACACTGACAGCATTTCCACCTCAAGGGATTAACTAAGATAAGGGCGTTTCTTTGAGGAGCAGGCACTATCAGACTTTCTGTCTGGGTTTGCACTGGGCTCTATGTCCATTAACTAACTATGTTTTATCACGGGGCTATGAGGTGTACTTAGATGTGATACCATGACTAGGCAAAGAGCTATTTTTGCAAGATGCAGGGTGGATTTGCTCCTTACTGATCAAGGCGCCTCATTGTAAAGAAACATCACTCCTATGTTGCTATTGTATATCAGTTGTAGAATTCTTGAATAATTTCTTGTTTTACTGCCCCTTGTTGCCCCATCAGGTAGACATTTCTGTTACCCTACATTGTCAATAATAACATTAACAGTGCAAGGGATGCAATTGTGTGTTTTAAAGCGTTGTCGAACGCTGATGTAGTTTCAGCTTTTGTAAATTATCTTGATGCTGTTTAGTCTAAACGTGATTGCCATAAGGAAATTATCTCTATCTAAATATTTTAAATTGTCTTAACTGGTTTTACTTTTTCCTATGTATTTTTACACTTAAGCTGCTGTGAAATATTATGCTTTTTTATGATGATGCATTCGATTGTGCTGTTCTGTTTTGTTTTTACGGATGGCATTTTATCTGAATAAAGCTTTGTTTGCTTAAAAAGAAATGACTACTGCCCCTCATGAATACAAGGATGAGTAGTGGATAAATCACCTACTCAGCTCTCACAGTTCAACAAAACATCAGCAATCTCAATCATAAAGGTGAAACAGGCACAGCTAAGAAATATACTTCCTTTGCCTTTTGTGGTAATGTGGGCCGAGGGCAGACTCTTAAAAGGGGTGCAAATGTGAGACAGTAGCAATTCATACCGCAATAGCAGAACAGTCCAAAATAAAGGAATGTTGAATCAAGGTTTTATAAAATATATATATATATATATACGCGAAGTAAACACACCAATATGCAGTAAGAACTACATTTGAAAACACCACCAAAAAGCCACTCATGTAAAGGAAGACGGACAAATACAGAATGTAATGATGCAAACACTCTGGATATCTAGCAGGTAGGAAAACGCCATACATCACTATAATGTTGTCAAAAAGGCTATGGGCCGGTCAGCAAACTCCGAGTATGCCTGCTGTGGCTGCTGTGCCCGACAGGTCTGACCCTGCCTGGCGTTGCAGCCATGGTAGGCAGACTATTCACGGACGCACCGGCTCAGCTAGACAATGATAGTGTTTAGAAGCCTTCTGTGAGGACAGAACTATCCAACAGGACTCTATCGGAATTGGGATTTACAATTTTCTGGTGCCTAACTTCCCGGGCCACCGGACTCATAATGAGCGAGTCAGGTGCTGGTAAAATATTACGGGTCCGCAGCAACCAGTAGGGTTACCGCCGGACCCGCAATGAGGCCCTAATTCTTTGGGAACAAGGTACAAAATGGGGGCTTAACCAGTGTGTAGGGTGCCAACAAATCGACCAGGGGACGAGGGCCTTTTAACAGTTTATTAATCGGCTCTTGGCAGTTGAACAGTGTCAAACCAGGCTTCTCAACATTGTGCTAGCGCGTCAAACCAGGTTCAGACGTGACAAGTCGCAGTGGTCCAGACAGGGTGCAAGCACCCATTTGGAATCGAAATAAAGCAGTGGTTTGATGTGACAGTCGAAGGATGTGTGTCGATGTGGTCACCAGGGTCGGTTCAACGGTCAAACTTCAGGTCGATGAAAAAGATGCTGGTGCTTTTAGATGCTATTTGAGATGTGGCAGTGCAAAGACTTCCACCGCAGCAAACTTCTTGTTTGAGCCGGAGCAAGCACCACCGGCAGCAGCACAGCCGAATCCGGCACCAGAAACGACTAACCAGTCCACTGGCACCCTAATTGGGAGGACCAGCACACTTCACCCGGATGCTCACCCTCAACTCATTTAGCCTTGAAAAAGACTCAGGTTGAAACGCGCGTAGGCTCTGTAAACGTAACATCTGGTTACAAATAAAACAATCTCATGGGTGACAATCACCATGAAAACACTAAAAACTTGACCAATCAATTATTTGTGTAACCTGTTTTCCAACTGCTAGTGGCTTATCAAATCCTACCAGCGCCTCACTAGTCCAGTGTTTGCCAAAATCCCACAAACTTTCCAAACAACCAGGAACCCCGGAGTTGGTTCCTTGACAAACTAGGATGCAGGCAGCAGGTTCAACATAGTCAACAACTGACTAAATAGGTGCGCAGGAGTGAAGGAGTCCCGCCTTTCAAAAACTCCTCCCATGCTAAAACTGTATCTGTAGTGCAGCCCCTGTTTTTTTTTTTAATTGTTCCCTAGCCAGGAAATGGATGAACCACAAGGACACCACCCCACCATCACAGTCCATCTGCTCTGGTGAGGTGCGCCCAGCAACCTGCAATGAAACGGTTAATACAGGATATGGACCACAATGCTTTGGAATGTAAATAAGGCACAGTATATCGGAGGGGAGTTTCAGTGCCCTCACAGGCTTATATATAAAATAAAATGCAAAGGTTAAACATAACTGATTCCTTCAGTCCAACCCCCTGCTCCAATCTATAGTCCCATTCCATGTTTGATGATGCTTTAATATATTTGCTCAAACCACTATGCATATTAACCTTAAGCAGGTTATCAATTACTTCACTCTAGTTATCACTGTTACTACCCCCTCCCCACATTCCCCATATACTTTAACACTGCAACACGTTGAACAACCATGGCAGCTGCAGTCTGCCCTTATCAACTAAACCACAGTCCTCGTTGGTCAGTCCTAAAACAAAGTCAGTAAATTACAGTAACTTCTGCTGGTGCCGTCTCTGTCCTTCTGCACACATGAACACAGTCCCCTGCTCTGCTGCGCGTGGCTGTCACTCTGCGTATTGGCGGCTTTGGCATCCCTGTGTCCTGGTTGGTCTTTGGAAGCCCTGGTATACATATGGGCTATTAGGATTTTGGGAGCACTTGCTTTCATATTGGGCTTTGGGAGCACTTGAATCCATGCTGGGGCTTACAAGCCCATATTTCCTCTGTGGTTGTCAAAATGCTGTGTAATAGAAAATCCCATTATTGGCAGTTTAGTCTTATGAGCCCATGGACTCCATAATAGAAGGTGCATCGTTACATTTCCTCTGTGGCAGTGTTTTTATTTTGTTAGGGCTCTGGCAGCCATAAATGTTTGTTGGGGTTTATGAGCCCATGCTGCCTGCTAGCAGCATGGTGGTTAATGATTTCTTTTCCTCCGTGGCAGCAGTGGTCGAAGTGGGTGGGAGCGGTCGGGAGTGGTGCTCCTCTACTACTTTAAATTAAGTTTTACGGGTCCACTACTTTTATTTTAAAAAGAACTTGTTTCCGGAATGGTTTCGTTTTAAAATAAAAGTGTAGGGAGAAGTTGAAACTTGCACTTTCAGTGCACTGCACTGAACCTTCCCCTAAACAACTGGTGCATGTATTTTGGGGGTTGTATTGTGCGTGGGAGGGGGCTGGGTGATGGGATTTGTGGGGAACGATGCAGCCCAGTAGGGTACATAGTTCCACTACTTCTTTTCGTACACTTCGTCCACTGCGTGGCAGTGTTTTCCAAGGCAGGGAAAGTCCTTGTTGGACTCTGCTCAGGCGCGCCCATGGAGTCAGCGCCCAGCCGACACACATCGCGCTGAACCCTGGTTGCACTAGACATTGTGACCGGGACTCCAGGTAAGGTCGGCTTCTCCGCTCTCTCCGTCTGCCCCGTGGAGAGCCAATGCTGTGAAAGCCCCCCGGTGGTGCTGGTGGACTTGCTCTCTCCCTGCCTATGCCATCAGGGTTTTCTTCCTCTTCACTGCCCGCCCTGCTTGGCCATGGGGTGGGTGGGCTTGCTGACATGGCCATAATCTTCACCCAGACCGCAACACACACGCAGCTCAGGACTTCTCATACCTCGGCCACGCTCCGGTTCTGGTTGTGGTGAGGACTCAGCCCCTGTCAGGGTGTTATTTTTTCGCCCGGGTCACACTGCACATGCGGCCCAAGACTTGTTCTTCTTCTGGCATGCCTAGCCACTGCCTCCCAGGCCACGCTCTTGCCCGAGGGCCGCCCGCACACGCAGCACCGGCACAGGTGTTTGTTTTAGCCCAGGCCGCACCAAGCACGCATCTTTACTCAGAGCTGCACCTGGCAGATGCAGCCCAGCACGACCCCATTAAATGGCCCTGGGGGCCGCTCAAGGCTGCTACCCCCCAGGGTACATAGGTCTTTTTTTCCCTTTCTTTCGTGCTGCCTTTTTACACTCTTCATTGCTGTCACTGCCTTTCTCTTTCCAGGCTCTCCTCTCAACTATCACTCCCAACGGTTCTTTTCGTTCCCCCAGGTGAGTTCAGTCCATGCTCTGTTGTTTTATGGGGGAGACCTTCCATTATCCTCCAGCATCCAGTGTTCCATGTGTCCCCCATGGTCGCGAACATGGTACAGTCAGGTAAGTGGGCCAGTCTATGTAAAACACATACACATTTAATAAAAACTTTAACCAAAGTCCTAATGTGTGATGTCTTTATTTATTTATACAGTTCCATAACACCCTATCTTTTCGGGCCCCTTTGTTGACAGGGGTTACAGTAGGTTAACGTCACTGCTTGGGTCCCAAGTTCCCTGTGACCTGAAATTGGCGCTGTTGGGGATTTGAGGGGAGGTGAGGTTCACAAGGTACGAAAAAAAAGTTTGTCTGCAACACTGGGGTTGGGAAAGATGCTCATTGGGGCAATGCGGGGCTCAGCGGAGCAACCGCGACTCAGCCATTGGTCCACTGAGGTTGAAAGATGTGCATCCGTCGAGAGACATGTGTAAACTGCCAGGGGCTGTCCCCAGAAACTCCAGAAGACGTGGGGTAGATGGGTGGAGGAGGAGTGAGGGATGGTTATCATTCTTTTATTTACTGCTGCACTGGCCTCCAGGCACAATGTTGACCCGTTAATGGTTTTGGGTTCCCTCCTCTGCCGCAGCAATTTTTATTTTCATTTTAATGTTATATCTCCGACAATGTGCAACCAAGCTAAGGCAATCATTGGTTTGTTTTGCTATTTGTGTTACTTGAAAACATTAAAAAGTTACATACAAAAATACAGTGGCAAATGTTGGAAAATATCATTTGTTTCCTGCTGCCGTCTGAAATGGCGATGCAATGGGTTACTCTGTATGCTTTGTATGACTCAACCCAGGATGCCCTGTATCACTTAACGTGGTGTATCTGTTGGCATTAGAACTGTCCAATGTCATACATGAAGATGAAATATCAGTTGATACAGAAGCAGGGCAATTGGCCACAAAACTGTTCTCGACCTTCTCAAAGAATCCAGGCATTGTTGGAATGAAGGGAAATATAGAATACCTCCTATCATCTTTTCTAGACCCGCGATCTAAAGACAATGTGGCAACTTTTAAACAATGTACCACTAGGGTGAGGAAAACATAGGCGTTGGTCATTCACACGAGGGTGTGCTAGGCATGTGCAAGGATGGGTTAAATAGACATTTAAAAGCCCAGCTAGAGTAAGAATAGGGAACCAAAGATCATGGAACATCAACCCAGAGAATTATTGGAAAGTTCATGCTCATTCTCCACAACCTCTGACACTAGTTTGGGGCACCACGATGAGCTCGCCCACTCTGGCTTGCAGTGTGCATCGCGCTTGCCACAAAAATTCAGTATGCCCACTGCAGACCAGATGATTGATGCCTGTGTTCCCCCCACATGCCAACTGGATAGTGCTAAGAATCCATTGTAAATGTTGGCTTGGCAAGCTGTCAGTGTGGCCATCTGTACTTGCGCAATTAGTTGTGCGATTCTATGATCCTTGCTAGTGAGGGTGCAGTCTGAATGAGTTTTAGCCCTGCAGGAGTTATTTTGTCAGAACACAGGAGGCTCTTAAAGGACACAGACTTGTGGGAGAGCTTGCATTCATAAAAATAAAAAACATTTGTCACTAAACACTAGGGCAGGAGGGTGCACCAGAAACATCTTTTGGAAGACAATACAATAGATTTTTCGGATGCTGAAGATTTATGTGCAAGCCAGTTAAAGTCAGATGGAGTGGGCTGGGGGAAAGTTGGTGGAGACTTTCTTATAATTGTGATTGAGTAAACTGAAAATGTAAATGTTTTTCCTTCATCCTAAAATATTTGGCTCTCTTAACCAGCAATACCACTCTCTGCGTTCAGTACCCCACTTACAAACTCAATGTTCTACCGCAATTGATTTGGCTCTACCTGGCAGGGAAGAAACTCCTGCCTTTTTTCTGATCCCTCCAAATGTTAATTGAATCCCCTTTTACTACCCACGTGCCCAGTTACCTAGACGAGGATAAGGTGCTGCAAGAGCATGCCCTCCTCCATGACACTCACCATTGCAATGGGACACAGCTCCCCCTGAATGACAGAGGGCAGGAAATGCAGGAAGTATGTGGCTGCATTCCTCATCACTCAATCTCAAATGTCCTGCCCAAAAAGCACCACACCCTGAACTCTATCAACTCCAATGGAAACCTGTGTGGCTCGATATGGTAAAGTGACTCTGCTAGTCCATAGTACCACTGAATCAGGCTACAGACACTGGGGTCAGGAAGATTGTTGGTTAGGCCACAGGGTGTGGTTTGTGGGGGAATACTTCTTAGAACATAACCAGTGATGAGCTGGAGTTAATCTGGCACTCCCTTGTAGCCACACCCACTGCCAAATGAGGGTGTTGAGTTAGCTGGTTCTGTGTAATGGCCTCCCCCACATACTTGTCCCACAACTTACAATGCCAGGTGCTTTAACTTGGGTTACTCCCCTCCTCAACCATTGTATATCCCTCTGCACACTTCATCTTAACCTCTGTCTACTCCTACCCAGGCTGCATCCCGCATCCTGCCTGACGACCTCAACCTCAGACACAGATATTAAGGAGTAGTCCAGCACCTCACATCCCCAGCCCTAGCCCCAGATAAAAGGGCATGTTGCCTAATACATCACTGTACTCTATGGCATCAATGTGCAACACACAAAACAAGTGGCAAAGACAAAGGGATTCACCCAAGAATCACACAATTTGAAAGTTTGCTCAAAGCACACAAACAGTAGGAAACAGCACAGAAAGACTTCTTGGTTTGCACAAAGGTGCCTCTATGAACAGGAAAACTTTAGGAAACGTTATTTGTTTTGTTTTAATGTTTGGGTGACGACAGAAAAGGAAAACAAACAGGTAAAACAGCAATGGTAAAGGGGGAAGGGAAGGTTAGAGGGGAAGCCTAAAGTACATACACAAATATACAAAAGGCGATAACAAAGGGATCAAGAAGAAAAGGAAAACACCACAACCACAAACAAAAGGTGTTCCAGCACAGAAAAAAACACGGCAAATAGCATAATAATTCCCAAACTCTCCTCATGTAGTCAAAAGCATGATATGATATGATATACCCAGAGGTTTCTAAGCGCGGACCCGAGGATCGAACCTGTGGTGCTCTGTGTCGTCTTGCTTCCAAGGCAAGCACATTTCCCCTGAGCTATCCTTCCGAGACAACCACAACGTTGTGAGCCGTTCCTCACCACTCCTAACTGAAAAGCCAAACAAAATTCACAAATGAAGCCAGTTGGGCTTTTAAAGGCCCTTGAACTAGCCTTTGATTGGCTGGTTGAATGCCCTCTCTCATCACAGGTGTTGCAATTGTACGGCAGGCCTCAAACCATGCCTTGAGAACCAAGTCGGGCGTTCAAACATTGGGAAAGCCCACACGAATCTCACAGGGCAGGTTGGATTTCCCTTAAAAAACTTAACCCTCATTCATCAATTTTGGGAAGTTTAAGCACCCCTACTCATTGAAACATCCTGTGATTTCACTTCAACGAGTGCAGAACTATAGGAGAAACCTCACAGTAAGCATCCAGGACAGAGGAAGGAATTGCCTTCACCAGTCCAGACAAAAGTACAGTGTTTCATTTTGGCTGGCTACATGCTGAAAAACATTGGTGCTTGTGGCAAAGTTTCAAGGGATGCCACTTAACCAAAAGATGTTTTGAAAAAACATGCTGGTGTGTTGGTTGATATGGGCACTTGGAACAACTTGTGAAGTTATGTTATGTTAACCAATGTTTATACTGCGCCCATCACCTTTGTAGCGGCCTTATGGCATATGACATTATTCAAGAATTGGCATATTGTGACACTGCCAGGTTGTAGATAGACCTTAATCTATGGATAGTAAGGAAGCGAGTTGGTGGGGGTGGAACATTGTAAAGGTAGGATAAGTCAAAAGACAAATCAATTCAGTAAGGATGCAAATATATGGGATGAGGGAGAGATCATATGGTTGCGGTATGTGATGAATTTGATGATGTCATCACTGTTTTCCCGGCGGTAGCGTCTCCCCATGTGGCCAGGGGATGGCGGCTATATGAGGGAGGACCACATGGGAGAGACGACCCTCAAGGAGATGACACTGCATCATTGGAGGAAGTCACATATCCCCCATATGCTTTTAGGGGTGTTCCCTCCACTCCTCTTGTCCCAATTGCATTTTGTAACACTCTCCATCAATCACCTGCCAAATCTACTACAGGTATTCTCCAGTATCACCCAAGAAACAGTATGTTAACAACTGAGACGAGGAAGAGGCAGGGAGCAGTGGGGATTACCTGCAATAAGGTTCAACATCAGCTTCCTCAATATCATGCAAGAAACAACATGACAACAACTGAGACGTGAAAGAGGGACAGAGCAATGAAGATGACCAAAACCGGTAAACCAACACAGCAGTTTAGTCTTAGGAAGGTAGTTTATCATGCGGGAAATTTAAATCTGCAACAGCTGACACCAAGGAGAGAGAGCTGCAGAGGCTGCATTGTACTGCAGACTGTGCTGACACTGGTCAAAATTCTGAGGGAAAACACGCTGTAGGAAGTGGCGTGAAGGCGAATGTAGACATTGTGAAGAGTGCAGGATGTACGCTGCCTGGAAGTACGAGGCAGGGGAAACCATGCGCAATAGAGAAGGACACACCGAAGACAGAGCTGATAATGGGACATATGCCGAGATAGCAGATTGAAAGGAGTCGAAGCAGAGAAATGCAACAGGGACGGGAAGCACCCAGTAAGCCCAAGGAAGACGTACAGATTACTGTGTTGCCTGAAAGAGTGTGCCGTTTCATGAAAGGAATGTGAGAAAGGAAAAGGGAAGCTTGTGAAAAGATTAACATATTTGTGAATCCTGTCATGAATGGGCCTCTGAACCCATATTACAAAATAAACTACAAAGTAAATGTGAATGGTCTTGAGAAAGAGGCAAATACCCAGTTTATGAAAGAAGAAGCAAATATTGAAGAAGAGTTTGTTAAACAAGCGTTGATAAGTCAACATTGGGGAAATATAATTTTGTTGATAAAAGAGAATGTAACTGCTTGCAGGTCCTGGCAGGAGAGTATACCAGGCAAAGCCAAGTATGTGTAAGATAGTGAAAGACCCAGCATCTAAGACCTGACAGGTGAGTATACCAGTCAAAGTCAGGTGTGTGTGATGAAGTACAGTAAGAGGAGAATCTCAAGGAAGATCCAAGCCTGTGAGATTGTGAATGGTCGTAAAGGTGGAAAAGAGCCTGGCAGGAGAGTATACAAAATCTGCAAGTCAAGGACCTGCACCCAAATTGTAAAACAGTGAAAAGTGAATCCCAAGGAAGACACATGCCCTAAGGATTTTTAACTGTTTTGAAGGTAAAGAGAAACCTGTGGAAGGGAGCCATTTCCCTGAGGACTGTAAACCCACCAAGAGGAGAGAGTTATTCTCTTAGGGTTACAAGGAACTTGGATTATTCTTTGTTTTCTTTTTAGTTATTACATTTGTTGGAACTTTTCGTTTTGTTAAAAGGAATGTGAGGGATGGAAGCCATTCCCTGGGACTATGAACATTGTTCACTTAGCACCTTTGGGTCGGATTTACCTTTTTGTGTGGGTTATGAACACATGTGTACTTTGAGAAACAGAGACAAAATCATCCACAACTTCTAATTAGTTTTAGAGTATGAGGGCCAGGATAGGATTTCAGACATACAAATTGCTTTGGATCTCTTGACAAAGGAAGACCCATTCGTTTTTGTTGAGGTATGGAAAACACATCCTAGATTAGGTGCTGTGAGTTATTTTCCAACACCCTCATCATTTAATAAAGGTTTATAATGCAATGATAAGCTCTCTGTGTCCGTGTCTCATTCCTGGATCCTCACAGGTAGTAGGGATGAATGTTTCATATGATTAACTGTGATTAGTAATCAGTAAGCATGAGAGGATTTCAGAAATGTTCAGCTTTTTTTAATTCAAAGGTGTTATTCTGATGGCAAAATCTAGACCAGACAATGCATGGTACTAGATGTGGTTGGTGAGTAACTGTGTGATGGATTTGAGAGGTTCTTAATCAGGCCTTTGTATTGTGGAGGCTTTCACCAGATTAGTTTTTAAGAAACACTCCCTGTATTAGGTGAGAGACCTGGTTTTGCCAAAGCAGCAAACAGGTGCGTTGGTACCAAGAGGTGGGCATGTACAGATTAATGCGTGGGGAAAACATGAGCACAGGAAAGGGGATTGTGCACATATTTTCAAGATTTGGAAAGTACAGAGCATCATGGTAAGTAACTGTACTCCATTTGCTCCTAACCCCTGGAAAAGAAACATTACTGTGATGCCTCTTCCTCCTGTGAGTATTCCTGCTCAATTGAGATTACACAGTGACATGAAAGCAAACAAATGTAGTGTGTGTACTGGGAGTGCGTACTGGGAGTGGTGTCTGTACAAGGCTAGCTTGGCCCCATTCCTACTGACAAGTTTCATGTAAAGGTTGTGGCCATGCCTGCGCACAAAGGTGTTATGTTAGGGTATATTACAAAGTTTGTATAATGTGCCAAATCACACCAGGCAGGCTTAAACTAGTACTATATGGTTGTGTGACATATTTAAGATTGGTTTAAACAATCCTCTGCAAGCGTGGAGGCTATTGTTGTCTTAGAATGCAATTAATGGCTATATCTAACCCTGGATAGATTTTCCGAAAGGTGAATGTGAATGGAAACATGGGGGAAGTGAAGTTTGATGAGGTGCAAGCCTTCACACCCTAACTGAATGAAATGTTTTGTGACTTCATTGTTTGGATCTTGTGGGTAGTGTGACAAAGTCCTCTGACTAACCCTGGGATTATCGAGTGAGGTAACCCAGGTGGCAGGGTTTCCCTCTGGACTAGTGGATAAAGGGCCCGGGTTTGTTATTAGGAAAATGCAATGATCACTGCCACTTAGTTCCCGGACGAAGGCAGAGGATCATCACTTAAGGCAATTTTGGTATACTGTCATGATCCTGCATTTCTGTCTCTAGGTGGCACTATCTACATACCCACAGGACATTGCCAACCATCACCAGACATGACCGTGCATCATCATTCAGCCTCTCCTGGCAAAAATCTGTATTTCTGGAAACATGGACTACAGTTCCTAAAATGCACCTGCAAGATATCTGGAAAATCCAACAGCTTCATCAGTCATTCTCTTGGACACAAAATTGCACACACACAGGTTTCATCATGAACGGAAGAAGGAAAGCGCACCTAAAAGGATTGCAACACTCAAAATGCCATGGAAATTACTGTGCTTGTGTTTTTGTACAACTCCTGAAATTTATCAACACTGCCTCCTCTCCCAAAGTCCATGCCAGGGATTTCCATTAACCACACCTGTGACTGCTTGTGTGAAACCCAATCATAAAGCTAGACCCTGTCTTTCCTCGTCGGTTGCACTGCGTATAAGCTGCCACGCCCTAAAGATTCATGTTTGTGCATTGACCTCTGAACCTCATGCAGCTGGGACCCTTTTGTATGTATGTATACAACTTCCTGTGTCCACTTCCGTCTGAACACGTCGAAAAACAGGAACATACGCTCTTTCAACCGCAAATGTGATGCTCCTGCAGTGTTGACATTCCCCAAAAGTGAAAGTGAAGAGCTAATAAGCAAGCGAGTAGGAGACCCCTGATGAGACGGCGCATAACTCGCCTTCGTGCATGTTTTGTCAGAAGCATCTAACAAACATTATATGATACATGGAAGATCAAAAACAAAAATAGAGGCTCCTAACTCTTAAGACTGAATTTCGGAAGCAGCAGACTAGAGAAATAATACCGCCTACGGACCTCTCAAAAGGGAAAATTATGAACCATTTGAACGAACCGTGATCAAGTGGGATACAGCAAATTATATCAGATTCTGACAACCAGTAGAGCTTCACTTGCCTCTGGACCTGAGGAGTCGAAAAAACACTAAGAAGATTTGTCTTCCTTGATTCAACCATTTGAAAGTTGATAGTAAGAGTGGGCTAAAAACTGAAACAAGTACGAACAACTGTAAGTATTCAACATAGAAAAATCTCTTTGAGATGAAAAGTGATTTTGTGTCCTGAAGACGGCTACACCTGCAATAACAGACATATTGTGAAAGTGTCTGATTGTTTTGTTGCTATTAACCGAAACATATGTCGACTATCACAAGAGCTAAATATTTCTAAAAAGCTCATTTTTTGATTGAGTAGTGTCTTGTGAACAACAGTGCTCTACTTCCCTGTTCTGAATAACAAAGTGTTATATTAGAAACACAAATGCACGTACTGACCCCACTATATTTTTTAATGTTACGTATCAGATGAAGGTCTGCATGTTTTTTCTTGAACAGTTTCTTAGTTAAAGATCTTTTTTAGTAAAGTTTTTTTATATATGTCCTTTTGATAATTGAATAAAATATTTTTTGTTGTATTTGTATTGTTTCATGACTTGTGTTGCACATTAGTTGTATTGCAGTGGGCGGGAAGAATTTACTTCTACAAATGCAGGTGATAGATTGAATCTCTGTTTTGAGTGAGTGACACTTACTGGCACAGGCACACTAACTGTTAGATTACACAATCAAGAGACAGGGTCATCACCTTCGTTGTGCTTTGTTTGTCCTTCATAGATTTGACCCTTGAAGGTGGTGTTCCCCGAAATAGGGTCTACCCAATTCCTTTTACACACTGCGTATAAGCTGCCACGCCCTAAAGATTCATGTTTGTGCATTGACCTCTGAACATCGTGCAGCTGGGACACTTTTGGAATCTCTCTAATTTGATGACCATTCTACTTGTGTTATGTCTTTTACGTATCCCTGCTCCTGTGTTGCTCTGCTCCAGTTTCCACAGTCCTGCCTTGCTGGCTCAGTCCTTCCCCCTCTGCCTGATATCAGTGTGTTTTTCTCTTTTCTCCTGCTGATTCCCTGCAGTGCCCACCCCTACCTACTCTGCTGTGACCCTGCAGCTTCCAGCTTCTGTTACGTGTGTTCCTTTCCTTCAGTCTTCTCCCCTGCTCTACAATTCTCCTGTTCTCTCAGGACTGTGTAGTCTCAAGCTTTACCCCTTTTAGTCGTCCTGTTTTTCTTGATTCTGTTTGGATATTTCTACTATTTTCTTGTCCTGTGTACCATGCCCCTGTTTTGTACAGCTCATGTGTGTCTGGTCCAGTTTTACAGCCTGCTTCTGTTACCTTGTTCCACTCCCATGCTAGAGTTGCCTTAATGAATTTCCTTGCTAAATATTACCGTTTTAGTCTCATGCTGCATTTACATTGTTCTAGTACATTGATACAGTTTTCTTCATTCCTAGTTCCTGTTAAGAATTCCTGTGTTCCTGTTTTAGGCTTTTTGGGTCTAGTAAGTGTTCTATAGTGTCCTCAGCCGTGCCTCTGTGTATTCCTTTGCAGAGCGATTGGCTGCTATAACTAAGAGGCAATCTCTGCTCCTTCCTTTTTATTGTTTTACCTGTAGTCTTTTGTGTTCCTCACGTAGCAGTGGGTGATTGCTTTTCCCTCAGAAATCATCCACCGTTTGTTGCAGCTGGACACACAGATGCTGGTCTTCTGCAAGTACACTTCTTGTTTGTGCCTTGGGGTCCAGACACACACACCAATCTTATTGCCCCTTTCTGATGGGCTTGCAGGGGGGACTATCTGTGAGAGTAACTTGCACGGGTGCATTGAGCTTCCCTTATATATGTAGGCAGTCTCGAGTTCAACCGTTTCGCGCCCCTTTTGAAAGGCCACATTGTTTGCCCAGTATATGGTTACCATCCCTACTTATTCCCCATTGATTGCGCTCTGTCTTTTCTTCCTGTTCCATTATTCTTATTTACCTTAGCTGTTCTTCCTTCTGGTTCACCCTCCTGCTGTATGCACTTTCCTGTCCCTTTACATTGGCAGTTCCCAAACCTACACGGCGTGCCCTGTGCAAATCCTGACAGATGCTCCACAATGAATTGAGAAAGTACCCAAACCTGAGAGAAAACGTTCGGGGATATGTTGCTTCCACTCAGGGGAGTTGCTAGGTCTGGAAAAGACCCGGGGCTAAGCTGATGTCGGAACTGTTGGGACTGGGGGCTAGCTAGTCTTTTGGCTGTAGCTCCTGAGATTCTATCCGGGGCTACAACCAAAAGATCAGGGGCTATAGCCCCCTTAGCCCCCCCCTAGCAACGCCCCTGTTCCACTGTCCTCAAACGCAAGCTCTTTGTGCATTCTCACAGTAGAGGAAGTCTTAAATGTTGTGCCTTTAAGATAGTGGAGCTCTGACATCAAATGACGACATGTAGCAAATGAAACAACTGAAACAAACCCCTCTCACACTAGTAGTGGACATCTGCTTGGACATGAAAGTTACACCGCATTTTCTTATGGCACTCGGCCAGCTAGTCTCTTTGACATACCAACCTGGTGTTCTTTTTCTGGCAACACAGAGCCAGAGAGCTCAAGTGGGGAACCAAGCTGAATTCAAAAAATTTCTTTTGCTTTTCTCACTTTTATATAATACTCCTGCAGCGTGTGAGCAGCGGCTCCCTAGTATTAAATGGCAGCCCATGACTGCAGCATCCCCACAGTCAAGGAAAGTAAAATTCAAAATTGGGATTCTGCCCTTTGAGGCTTGATCCTGCACCAGAAGCCCAAATCAAGCACATGTGAAATAATTAAGGGCAGCCATTTCTAAGCCATTGATATTGATATTTTATTTCTATCGCACTCGTACACAAGTGTTTCAGAGCAGAACAAGGCAAGTGAGGGGAACAGGGCAGAACAAAACAGCGATCTTACTAGGCCCAGTGACATTGAGAACATGCAAGTGCATGGGAGAGGGGGAGAGGGAAAGTGCATGGAAGGGGGAGAAGTGGAAAGTGCGAAGCAGAGGAGAAACAGATAAATAATAATAAATAAGCAAGGCAACAAACAGTTGTAGTGAAGCCAGCAATTTGCAAGTGCTAGGTTTAAGGCAGCAGACAGGGTAGGTCTGATAAGTGCAGGAAGAAAAAGGGGGGGCTGTATGGGTACAGATACAGACCACAGTGCAAGGGGTGGCCTGGTGGCAGTGCAAGAGGGTGGCAGGGTGAGCAGCTACCTGGGCCCGAAGGACAGTGGGTAGCCAGGTGCACAGTGCCTAGAGAGAACAGATCAGCAGGGGAGAGGGGGAGCGAAGGCAGAAGAAAAGAGGAAGGTCTTGAGGTGCTTCAGGAACTGGAGATGGTTCTCCTCAAGTATTAGAGTGGCAGGGAGGCTGTTCCAGAGGGGGGCCCCAGCGGAAGACAGAGATCTACCCCCATCTTGTTTCTTTAAAAAAAGACTGACCCTGAGGGAGTTAGAGGTAAAGGAGCGAAGAGCTCGAGAGGGGAGGAATTTGCGGAGGGATAGCTGAAGGTAGTTTGGTCCCAGGCCCCAGAAAGCCTTGTGGACAATACAGAGGGATTTAATCCTTGCTTCCACTGGGAGCAAATGGAGAGATTTCAGGGCTGGAGAGATATGATCCCAGGGCTTGAGGCCAAGGACACATCTTGCATTCCTGTTCTGGATTAGTTGCAGAGGGCGGAGAGTAGAGGCAGGTAGATTTGGAAAGAGGCTGTTACAATATTCCAACCTCGAGAGAACCAGAGCGCAGGATACCATGAGCTTCTGGGGGAAGGAGAGGAAAGGCAGAGCACCTCTGAGGAGCTGCAGTAGGATGTTTGACTTTTTAGAGACCTCAGAGATGTGGGCAGATACGGAAAGTGTGGAGTCAAAGATGACCCTGAGGTTCTTAGCCTCACAGGAGGTGGTAGGAGGAGGGCCGAGGGAAGCCAGCCAGAGAGTGAGGGGAAAGGATGGTGAAGGTGTGCCGATAGCCATCACACATTTACCTCCACAGATACAGACCCTTATAGGAAACCAGACCCAACAGGAGGTTACAGGGCTATATAAATTCAAAGGCCTAGGCAGGCAGTGTACAGTACTAGGAGTAAGAGCTGACAGTAGGAATTTAGACTGAGTTGGAGAGTGACACAGGAGTTTCTAGGAACAGTGAAGAAAAGAGGGTGTTTGGAGGAGAGATGTGGAGAAAACTACAGGAAACTAGCGACTTAGTAGTTAGCAAGATCAGGAAGGAACATTTGCCCCAAGACAGGGGGTATGGGTAAGACCCCAATCTGAAGGGGCCAAGTCCACTGTGGGATGAGGAACACGCATGGGGCGTATTGTTGAGGAGGTGCAGGAGTAGAGAGGTTGTGGAGAGAGAGGAAATCAGGAACCTGAGGGGGGGGGATGGGACATGGCCCTCTCAATCTTGCCTGTGTAAACTAAAGGAAAGCGAGGGAAGCAATCCCGAGCAAGTTCTGTCTTAAAGTTGAAGAAAAGTCCCACTGATATTACAGCTTGTGTCAGAAACACTGTGATGTCTACAGGAACTTCACAGTGGATGAGGGTGGTAGAATCCCACTGCCAACCAGAGACAAAGAGCGAGACCCAGAGAGATTACATTAAGAGACTCTGAGTGATGCGGAGGAGCCCTGAAACCTTGTGAACTATATATGGAAACCATTGCACTTTTGCAACTGTTGAAAGAGACTATCCTGGCACTGTATGGTTTGAGTTTGACAAAAGAGGGAACCATTATGTGGAATGAAACCTGTTTTACCCTGAGTTTGTGTTCAGCCTCTTTGTGGACCCGACTCGGCTAAATGACAGTACCTTTGTGGTGTATGAGGTTCAATAAAAAGTACCCTAAACGGGAGCATGTCTGTCCTCTGTTAGCCCAAGAAAGGGATCAGTGCTGCTCTGACTATCCTAGTGATGAAAGTCTGACGAAGAATTGTGCAAGCCCTTCATTGGCATGGTTGGAGGAAATTCCATGTGTCCCCATCAGATGAAAAATCTCATGTAAGGTCTTTCTCCTAATGCTAGTAACCCCATATCCTTAAGCAACCCTAAAAGCCAATTGCCCCTGTGTTATGCTCAGCTGTCTAATATGAGATACTTCACCTGCGGCAGAGGGCTCTGCACTACTTTAAAGGCAATAGTTTGTTTAATCAAATATGGAAACTTGAGAATCAAAATATAGCCTGAATTTTGTTTTTGTGGAGGTGCCTAAAAATGGACAGGTACAAGGTATGCTAAAGGAGCTCAAGCACTGGCTCAGTTTTATAAAATAAATGCAGGGTTTATTTTAAACAAAACGTACTGATCATTGCAATAATACACACAGTCTGGCATATATTAGTGTTGTTGGTAGAGTGTGAAAGCCACAAAGCATTTAGGTTAGGTATGCATCAAAAGTACCGAAACATTAATAAGAATAAAATGTCCATTAAGATTGTGTGCATTTGTTAGAGAGCCAAGTATATTATGGTCATCCAACTCTGTGGCCACATGTTTCGCTCCCTCGAGCTTTTCCAAGGCTAAATCATAGATTTCACAATATTTAAAAATCCATGCTCACAAAATCCGCAGCCTGACTAGGCTCGGGATGTTGTCCTTTTGATATTATGCAGCAGCTATTTGCGGATTTGACCCGTGACAATGAGCAGTATTTACGTGCTATTATCTGTCAGTCATTTAGGCTATTTTTTGAAATAGAAGAGCATTCCTAAGATCCTATTACCAATTTAACTTCAACCTTATATGTGTTTAAGTATTGTGAAATCTATGATTGAGCCTTGAAAAAGTCAGAGGGGGCGAAAATCATGAATAATTAAATATTTTTAAGTTCATAACAAAAACAATGTTTCGCCCCTTCTATGGAATACACTTGGGTGATAAAAACAGTATAATAAATATAGGGTGCTGTAATCTCTTCGCCGCGTGTAGTAGGTGCAGATTAATGTGTCAAAAATAAAGTTTGTTTGGGTGGACCTTGGTTTGTTTCCACAATAACGTCAAGGTTTGTACCTCACCAACTTGACACGTATGTGGTCAAAAATACTCAAAAACTGTTGCATTCCAACAACACATTACCTAAATAATAAATAACGTTTTTTTGTAAAAGTCACACAAATATACAGGTTTCGGCAGTCTGATTTTTTTACATCTAAAATATTAGATTTACACTAGAAAAGGCCACCTAAGTGCATTAATAGTCACGTTCAGCCGGTATGAAGTAGGGCCCTCCCTGCGCAGTACTGGCAGGTGCACCTTCATGGCACCCTGTGATTGCACAGGCCTGTCAAGCTTCGTTTTCATTATTGAGGAACTCAAGAGCCTCATTTGTATAGACTCATTAATTCTGACTCTTATTATCATGACTACATTACCAAGCAAGAGATTAATTAAAACCTGCAGCTTTCACATGCTTAAACCATCCTCCATAAATCAGACAGTGTAATTATCAGCCCCAGGAAGGAAGGACTGTGGCTCTGATAAAAAAAGAGAGTTACTCCGGTAATTGCTTTTCTTACCAGCTCTTCTATTAGCAAAATGTCAGACTGCAGTGCAGTGTACCGCCATGTTTGTTTTGTTCTGCTAATGTCCGGTGCATGCTGGTATTTTCCGCGCCAGTGACTTTCCGCAAGAAGTTTGTGAACTATGTATGCCTTCTTGTTCCTCACTTACCTTTGTAATTGCATGTCCTGCACATGGAGAGGAAAAGGTTAACACGTGCGCAGATACTAAGCACTAATAAATTATGCGACCAGCATAGTTGTTAATTCATTATACATGTTGTCGAATGCTTTTCCTTTACGACTTTTTAATATGATGTGGCACAACTGACCTTATAATACTTAGCAGTGGCGTTTAACTAACAGGAATTAATGACTTGGTGTGTGTGTAATGGAGCTGGTAAGCAAAATACCCTTTTCGAATTTTTTTTAAAGTTTGACAGTCTTGCCTCACACAGAGAATAAAACATACAAGACATTACATTTTCAATGACCTAGCAAATGGGCTAAGTAATCACCATACATGTTGCTCAGAGTTCATACTAAAGGAATCAGTTTGATGTAGTGCACTGAGATCTCGCTGGCATTGATAATACGGTTGATGCATAAAACATATTTACTATCCCCTTCACTTTCGTTAACCAAAAAGCTGTGCCTGATTCACAAAGTGCCTGTGAAAGTGTGCATCTTAGATGTGCACATTCTAATGCCCCTCCCCCACCTACACCGTTCTGTGCGCAATTGCACACGCGTTAGGGGTGGAAGAGGGCATGCCTGCAGAGTTCAAAAGCATATCCCAACTCAAAAACGGGATGCTTTTGAAATGCTTAGAAAATAAATGCATTCCTTGCCCCTATTGTGAACAGATACAGAAGGGTGTACAGCGCACGAGAGGGTCTTTTCTGGCCCTTCATTCAAGTTTTGTTAAGTGGGATAGCAACAATATGGACCACTGATGACCCACTGACATTTCTATCTCTTGAAAAGCCGCTGTAGTCCGATTATAACAAGCAAGCACAAATGCAATTAAAAAGATTCAAGTGAATGTAAAACACTATCAGGTTTCATCAGGTCCTGTCATAATGTTCTAGAGAACCAAAATAGCCCTAAAATCTCTTACCACCTATCGCGACCACCGTCTTCTGAATGCAGCCGTAACTCCCCCACCACTGCACACTGCTCATCTTGTTTCTCGGTGTAGAGATTTACATGGAAAAGCAAGTCTTCTAAATGATCTCTACAGGTCATTTGGTCTTTTCATGTTTGGTTGCATGCTAAATTATATTAAAAGAGTCCCTAAACATTGTGGGCTAACATTATTTTATATGAGAGGTTTTCTTCTTTGTGACCTCTAAGAAGTGTGGGTGTGTGCACATTCGTTCTGAAGGGGTATGAGGAACTGTTTATGGTAGACCACAACATAAGAGCGTCAGCGCCTTGCATTCATTTGTAGTTCAACAACGGTGTCGCATGGATATGGAAAAAAAACGGAGAAAAAAGTTCCTCCACTCCGTTTGGGGTTAAGGGAAATTCAGTTTTCCATATATTAACATGCACCACAAGAAGTAAAGTTGAACAGAAAGGTTTTTATTTGTAAGTGATTCGTTTTTTCAAAACTTGGCCCTTAGTGATGACAAGTGTTTCGGCGTCCCTGCGCTTTTCTCAAATCAGGGCTGTTATCAACAAACAAAATTTATATTTTGAAATCCATTTCAATTGTCTGGCCAATTGAAGAACAAATCAAACATATTACATTGCACATGTGATTCCACAAAAGAATATATACATGAGGGTGTAATCACCCACAAGACCACAAAGCATTGGAAGTAAAAATGTAAATCACCATAACCAAGTAAGGAACACACAATTAGTTATAATGTAAAACATCATCATGCGTTCACCAATGTTTATACCAGTGGTCATGTGGTTCAGTAAAGTCAAAAATGGCCCAAACACAGAGATGAAGGGGTGGGGAGCGGGATTGGATGTTTAGGGGATGATGTTTGAGAAAACAAGACACAAGAAACATGGAAAAACATAAAAAGGGAGAAAGAAATAAAAAGTTTCTTGAGAATAAGTAATTGGATGTCTCTGAGTTAATACAGTATATTGTTCTCAGAGAGGTGTGGCTTTATCTTACCCAATCTCCCTATTCTGTTTCATTTCATGGGTTAAATCCCCCCTGTTAGGTTAGAAGGACATAGTGTCAACATTATCTCTCTGTATTCCTAGTGACCAATTTGCTTACTCGTTCTATGTGCTGATACATTGATTGCAATTGTATTCTCATTCTTATTTAACGTGTTCTATTCTTTTGAAAATGTTTTATGCTTATTTGTGTGTACAACACATTGCAAACCGTGTGTGTTAAGAGAGACATCGCCTATTTGCATTAACAGTATTCTTTTCATTAGGAAAAAAACCTCTTTCTTGCTGCCCGTGTTCATTTTAAACGCGTCAAAAAGTTTCTCAATAAAAATACATCACGGCATTATAATTTACCTCATAAATGTCACATTCAGGTCGGACTTGTTTGCGTATGTGTTCGTGATCGAGCGTCTAATCTATTATGAGAGTTTGTTTGCTGTGTGTTACTATGGGGACGTCTAGCAGTCCTACTTTGGTTGTTACTATGGCCGCCATACTTAGGGCTAACGCGCTGGTTGTTAGAGAACAAGCACATTATTTTGAGAGACATGTTTTGCAATCTTTTAATCATTTGACTGTTGGAGTTGCATTTTTTGCCTGAAATTACAGACTACTTGAGGGCTTCAAAATGCTTTAGCCACTTAAGTGGCAAAAGAAAAACATTTTGGGTACACAAAACAGAATTTTGGGCAAACATCAACCCTTGCCTAAAAGTGGTGAATCAGAAACAAATCTGTTCTGCCAGTGAAGTGCAATTTGAGGTGGTGAATTTCGCAAATTAGACACCATTTCTGGAGTTTTCATGTTTTGTGCTTCAGTCAAAATGTTCCTTTTATAACATTTTTTTCTCAGAATTTCAAAGATTTTTTTAAAGCAAAATTAAATACAACATTCCCTTGACCAACGAATGTTCACTGAATTTCCTTTTTTAAAATAATGTACCCTTTCCTACTTACATTACGCAGTGTACGCGGCCATGATTAGTGGGCACCTGTAAGCCAGCTGATGGACACAAAGGACATCCCCACTTTGCTTGTGTTGCATGGGAAAGAGTGTGTGGCGGAGGAGAAGAGGAGGGGCCTCAAGGGAGGAAATGGCAGGTTATTAATAAAAGATGGTGAAGCTTTCAGATGGGTCTCTGTGTCGTGCTTTGTGGTTGGGGGCAACCTTTAACAACTGGCAACAAGGATAAACCTGGACACAAACCAAGCGACATCTGTATCAAGCTGGTCCGCTCGTTCCTATACAGGCTCCCGCACAGGCAGCCGTCCTTTCCTGGCGCGGGGCAGGCACTGCTTCAGGCTCTGGTGCCTCATCACAGCGACCCAAGTCGCTGCTTCCTTTACCAGCAGCCCGACGAGGCATCTGTCCTTGCTTACATACCGAAACCCGAGTCACTGCCTCCTTTCCCAGCAGCCCAGCGAGGCACCTGTCCTTCTCCGCATGGAGCGGAACTCCTTCAAGGCCATAGGAACCTCCTGCCTGTGTCGGGACACCTGGCAGACCACAGCAAGGTGCAGCCCCGCCTTGTGGCGGCCCAGCAGACTGGAGCAAATAAACAACGGCAACACTACCAAACGAACTGCCAAAAGGGTACACACCTGCACCACAGTGCCTGGACACATCAGCACATACAAAGGTGGGTGACACACCACAGCCAACCACGAGCAGCACACCGAGCCTGAGAAAGGCAGCAAGAGCGGCATGGCGCACACCTCAGTCTGGTGACGCCAGAGCCCTACACGAACACGCAGGTTTGCCCCTGCCAACGGCAAGGAGGGTGATTGGCCACACACCACGCCAAACAGTTGGACCATCCAAGAGCTGCCAAAATGGGAGACCAAGAGGGAGACCAGCAAGGTGGGGGCAGAGTGGCAAGCCTGCAAAAGCCTGGCACGTTCAGCCTACTGCCACAGCATAACAGAGCCCGAGATGGACCGAGTGGGTCAAGGATATTGTCAGATTCATCACAGCAGCAAAGAAAGACAAATCACCAGTTCTGAGGGACATTTTCACCAACCTCACTAGGAAGGAGATAAAAACATAATTAAAATGATACCGGCAGGTGAGAGGACCACATGTGATGACCTAGTGACTGCCCTCAACAAGAAACTTGTGATTGAACCAAACAGAGACTATGAGATGTACGTGTTTAATCAGTGCCAGCACGCAGCCGACGATACAGTGGAGTTCATCACCCGCCTACGCCAGTAACTCATTAATTGTCAATTCTCAGCATTCCCGAACAGCGAAAATATCTGCCTTCATGTTATGGGGGGATGCACGTCCTCCGTGTTATGGAAACAGCTCCTAAAGAAACTTCTCGCCATCGACGAGGTGATCGACATGGCAAGGGTACATGAGAGGGTGGAGATCCAAGCCTCTGCCATGTAGTCACCGAAAAAGAAGGTTGAGAAAGAATACTCAGTTGCGGCACTCTCAAACATCAGATATACAGGAAGGAGTGCACACGACAATGCACTCATGCCGAGAACTCCACAAAGGGAGGCTTATGGGCAGACGCAGACAGGTTTCCACCCGCCCAGGCTTTGTTATAGATATAGCCAGATCTTTCCACACCCAGGGCCCTGCCTGGCCATGACACAACAGTGCACAAGGTGTGGGAGAGAGGGACTCTTTCAGTGGTCTGCAGGGAGGGGAGACCATTTCCCCCAAGGCGTCAGCGACCGTTGGCGCCCATGACCTGGCGACAGCCCTACAGACACAACTCACAATCACCGCCGTGGAGACATCAGCAATCCTACCCACAACAACCAAGGAGGATGATTAGAATCATGGAACAAGGGTCAGACTATGGAGAGACATTCATTGATGACCAACTGCCAACCACTGATTACTACCAAAACCAATATGCTTACCCAGGTGGCCCATTTGCCAACTACAATGACTAAGCCCAGGGACAAGACCCTGACTTCTCAAACGAGTTTGTCAACCTTATGCAAGGTGACTCAGAGTGCAGCAAAGCCCCAAAAATATCAGTGCAGATGGGGAAAGTGAATTACCGTTTCCTGATAGAGACTAGGGCTGTGGGAGCAGGAATTCCGGTTAACAGGAAACACAGATGAACTAACACTGTCCAGAGCAAGAATATTTCAATGGGGAGTTAACACACCACTGCCTTCCCTAGGCCAGTTCAGAAGGATGCTCTCTCACAAAGGGAAGATGACCGACACCACCATCCACATACTCAGGATCCGGGTCAGTGGTAAATGCCTGCTCAGCTACCACACCCCAAGTGAACAAGGCCTATTTGACGTCCACTTCCAAGAAGGAGACGTGGTCCAATGCAGTTGGAAACGGGGGCAACACCAGCTCATCTGCCACATGCGAGGGGTCCCGATTCAAAAGAAGATGGTAATGACCATGTTCCTCGAACTGTTCCAGGGCCTGGGGAAGCTAAAAACACTGTGATCAGGCTCCACATCAATGAAAACATCAAACTGGTCCCGCAAAACCCCAGAAGAGTAGGGTTCCATTTGCAGGAAGCGGTATCGCAAAAGCTGAAACACCTCGTAGTGAATTATATCATTGAGCAAGCAAAAGGCCCAATGCTGTGGATCTCACTCCTCATGGTAGTACCCAAAGACGGTAACAATATTTGGCTGTGTGTCAACATGTGGGTTGCCAACACACCATTGAGAGAGAGAAGCCCCCAGATCTAAAATGGTGGACACGATTGTACAGTTGAACTGCGCTAAAAAGTTCTCCAAACTGGACCTTAATCAGGGGTACCACCAGCTGAAATCCACCCCGAATCCTGAGGAATCACAACTTTCACTACCAATGTGGGCCAATTTTGTTATAAAAGCTTGATCTTTGGGATCTCCTCCACTGCAGAAGTCTTTCAGGAGACCATTAGACATCTGATACTCCCAGTCAATTCAGCATTTAATTATTTGGATGACATTTTAGTATTTGGCGCATCCCAAGAAGAACATGACCTAGCCCTCCTCGAAGTTTGTAAGATACTAAAATAGGCAGGACTCACCCTGAACTATGAAAAATGCAATGTGAGCTAGACTGACTACGGTTCTACGGCCACATCTTTTCAAGCAAAGGCATGAAACCCGACCATCAGTGGACTGAAAGAGCCCACACAGAAAATTCTGAGCAGCAGCCAGAAGAGAGCGCGCTCTTAGAAGCAGAGGTGAGAGAGGGAGATGCCCACATGAAAGATGCAGTGAAAGCTAGAACTGACTGGGCTCAAAAGGCGTGGATGAAAGAGTTCGAGGAAGGGGATGAGGTACTTGTGAAACAACGGTCGCAGCGGAAGACACTACACCAGATACGATGATAACACCCTCAAAGTGACCGGAGTAAAACGGACGTTGGTCACGGCCGCCAACCTAAAGAAGGAGGTTACCAGAAACTGATCCTTTTTCAAGCAATGCATACCCAACCAGGATCATGACATGGCTAACGACCAGGACCAATGGCAGAGAAGACCTCAGATGGAAGAAGATGTCAGCACACAGGAGCTGCACCTGCCAGCCAAGAGAGGAGCAGAAGCTGACCTGGAGTTCCACCAGGGGCCGGCTGATTGAAGAAATGTGTGCTGGACATAACTAGATATGTGAGAAAAAGAGTGTGTGCCCTTTAAGGGGCACTGTGATGGAGGAGGAAGAGGAGGGGCCTCAAGGGAGGAAGAGGCAGGTTATTAATTAATAAAATATGGTGAAGCATCAAGACAGGTCTCTGTGTCATTCTTTGGGGTTGGGTCCAACCCTTAACAGCTTTCCAGCTGTAGGGCCCAGAGCCTTCCGCTAGGCACCTTGAATCACCCGATGTTCCAAGCAGTCACCCAAGCCATCCGAGCTAGCCACTGGCCATGGCTGTTGGACACTGGATTGATTCTTGTGTGGCCTGTATGCTAGGGCATAAATACTTCTTACATATGGGTGTAGGGTCAAACAAACACTAGGGTCTACGAGGACCGGGTTCCCTGTCATGACTCTTCATGCTTTTAGTTAGCTAGATGCTCTTCTGCCAGGCTGTGGGTTCAATCATGGTTCTCAAATAGAGTTCACAAGTGGGAGAGGGAGATGTAGGTATTACAAATATAGGCTCATCGAATTTGGCTTGTTTGGGCATTCTGAAGATTAGCCATGTATCACACTTAGAATTGTGAAGATTAGCCATGCGTCACACTTAAAAAGGAATGTGAAGGTTATTCATGTGTCACACTTAGAATGAATTGTACAAATTAGTCTATGTGTTGCATTTACAAGAAATGGGAAGGGTAGCCTATGTATAACAACTCAGAAGTATTGTGAAGGTAGCCAAGGTTCTGCACTTAGAAGAGCATTGAGAGTAGCTAATGTACTAGCCACCCCCGTTCCTGCTCCTCTCCAGCACACCTGCCAAGTACCACACACGCCCCATCAGACAGCCAAACTGCACGCAAAACACTCATCTAACGGAACGAACATAAGTAAAATAACAAACACTCCCTGACACTGGGCTCCACACCTCCTGATACAACAAGCCTGTGCACACAATCACTCCCCCCTAGAAATCAGATTCGTACAGGATGCCAGTTTCTCCTGGTCCCCCAAGCATCAACAGAAGAGCAGAAATTCTATCCTATCCCTCACTAACCCACCCAGCGCTGTTTCTTACAGAGCCAAGTGAGCCCCTGGAGACTATGCCAATGGTAATGTTGTGCCATAGAAGACAACTTAACAATATTTGAGGGCCCATATTTCAATGTATTTTCGACAATGGAAGAAATCGGTTAGTTCTCCAACATATGTATTCTGTGGATCGTGGAGGGATGCGTAGAGAGGATTGTGGGCACCTGTAATCTTAGCTGCAGGCCATATCTTGAAATGGAATTGATCTTTTATTTTTTCTCTAACCAGAAAGGTGATGGATGAAAGGTTTTGAATGAATCATGACGTCTTGTATTGCTCTGGGCAACCCTCCAGACGATGGCTAATAAGCCTGCCAGGTCATTAATATTTAGTATTTAATTTATTTATATAGCGCACCAGATCCAAGGGCAACCAGGCGCATCACTTGGTTACAGGCATAATAATAGCAAGGTCAAGGCATTATATATACAGACAAATACATAAACATATGACTTAAATATACAGATATATACAAGTGATGCAGTTAATATACAGGTGTGGGATAGGCAGGTTTAAGGCAGTGGGCAGTAGATGCAGTAGCTACTGAGTCTAAGGTAGGGTCAAGGTAGGTCGTGGGTGGACAGCCAGGCTTTGGCTTTGTGTTTGAAGAGTGGGAATGAGGGTTCAGCTCTCAGGGGGTTAGGTAGCGAGTTCCATAGCTTGGCTGCTAAGACTGGGAAGCTACGTCCACCGGATCTTTGTAGGTTGAAACGTGGGATATCAAGGCAGTTAGTTTGGGCACTACTGAGTGGTCTGGAAGTGGTGTGACGTGAAAATCTGCAGGCTAAGTAGCTGGGCTTTTGGTTGGCGAGGCTTTTGTGTGTAAGCGCCAATGCTTTAAGAGAGACTCTTTGGGAAACTGAAAGCCAATGGAGGTTCCGTCTGGAATCTGAGATGTGCAGGTTCCTTGGAGGTTGAGGGTCGCTCTAATTGCATTATTTTGGATGATTTGTAGTTTTTTTAGATTGCATAGGTTGGTACCCAGATAAAGTACGTTACCGTAATCAATTTTGGAGAGGATCAGAGTCCTGGCAAGTGTAGTGCAGTTGGCTGGTGAGAGGAAGGGGTGGCATGCTGTGATGAGCTTGCATGTGTAAGCTGCTGCAGAGGATACTGCATTGGTTTGTCTGGATAGAGAGAGTGTGGAGTCAATGTAGATGGTGTTTTGGTGTCTTTAGCAACATTGATGGTGTTGCCATCAATAGTGAAGGATTTAAACGCTGGGTCAGGTTTACTTAGTCTTTGGTGTGAGCCAAGGATGAGAAGCTCATTCTTTTCGTCGTTTAAGCACAGTTCATGCTGAGCCATTCAGGCCTGGATGAGTTGGTAAATGGCATTGATTGCTAGGGAGTCCATTTTGTGGTCTCCTGTGATGGGGATAAGTATTTGGGTATCGTCAGCGTAAAGAAGGGGAAAGACCATGTGCAAATAAGGTTTGTTTCCAACCTAAAATGGCAGTCCAAACCAAGCTGCTAAGTTGCATCCTTTCTGCACGAGACCACAAGCAACTCCAGACATGTTTTGGGGCTCATTGACCATTATGGGATGGGTATGCCCAGATATGGGTCCCGAGCTTTCCATGCCTACAGACCCAAGCTGCACCTCAATGACAACGCCCAATGAGGCTGTGTCCTCCACCCTCGTTGGTTTGAATGGGTAGAGATAAAACAGTGTGAAAGGCACTTTTGTTCTGCCAGAACATTCACATGGATCCTGATGGGAACACAATTCTGAAATCTGAAGCTTCCAGACCACAATAGTTATGTACCATGAGACCTGAAAGTCCAATACCGGAAAGGCCACAATGCATGCCCCCCTAATGGAAGGAAAGAGAAAATGGAGGGCATACAGAAATTCTGCTTGCTATTGATTTATTTGCCATATATGAGCCATATCTCGCCTTTTTGTATCTTCTCAAATGTAAACATGTATTTTTCTGTTGAGCTGTAACTAAGTCATTTTTCTGTAACAAGCGCCACGATGCCTCTGGGCTGCTGAGCGCTATACAGAAATGAATAAATAAATAAAGGGATACTATCTTCAATGATAAGTCTAGATGGGTCACTTCCTAAGAACGTGTACACTGTGTACAAAGTCTATAGATAAAACATAATATTAATATCTCCTTAATCCCATTGTTGTTCTACTATTAATGCCAAAAACGTCCCTGCCATCCTAACTCACCATGAGTGCTGTTATTAGACAGGCATGTTATGTTCAATTTCCCTTGTGTTATGCTCACTCGGTTAATACCTGAAATTAATATACGCTCCTTTTAGTATGTATAATAAGATACCTTATAGTCCTCTACCAGGTGTTCCTTATTATGCACGCCTTCAAGCTTACCTCCTTGTCAAATTATGGGATAACAAGTTTCACCCCACTGCAATTGGCTGCAGGGTCCCAGGTGTTTTGATCATGGGCGCCATTTTATTGATTTGTTTATAGTTAATTGTTGACGATACACGGCCGTCGTGTAACGTCATCCATTCAGTTAATTCAAGTTGCTCCCAATAATAGTGGTTACAGAGTACAGAGTAAGCAAATAATAAATCTATCATGCCCTTCCCTTTTCAGCTTAATCGTACTTCAATGGGAATAGCATTTACCATGCCTTTCATACTCCAATGTAATTGATCCTTAGGAAAGATCTGATTTATTAATACAATTCGATAAGCAGATATCATTGTAAAACCTACATAATCAAGATGTGGTTATCCCAATGTACCTGGCCATCTTGACTGATTCTCTGGATTCTCGTTTCCCATGCTAGATCATGTACTTCACGAATTCCAATTGAAATATGAGTGTGATTTCTCACTCAAAATGGAGTATTACTGCCAGAAGGGCGTTACACTCATCTTTTGTATGTCATAATAGACACCTCAACATTTATCGTAGCCAGCATCTAAGTGAATCTTACCATCTTGTTTGATCCATGCGGATTATCAAACAAATGTCTTCTGTACTCAGTGTACTGAAGTCTAGAACATAGAATCAAGGCTGTCTAACTTAATCATAACCACAATTGAATCTGATGTCCTTCCCTGTATATATTCTCCCCCTCTTTGTATTCATGATACACAAGACCCCTTCCAATCAGTGAAAGCATATGCTTCTATTTTTTGCACATTGGAAAGATAATTATACAAGAAAACATTAATTTAATGTTCCTTATTCAAATCATTGTAAACTTTGTGCAATTTGCATATACATTTTTATTCCATTTGGCGAAGTTTTAATTCCTGTTCACTACCCTTCTTGCCACAGTTCTCCTTCTGCAATCCAATAAATCTCACATCCTTCTTATCTTCCAGATGGAGCCTTTGCCAATGATGAGCGAGCAGACATTTCAGATCCTGACTTCCCAACAAGGTCAAATGTTCTCTAATCCGTGTTTGAAATTCCCGAATTGTGCTTACAATATACATTTTCTTGCAGACACATATAATAACGTATACTATATATTTGGTTCTGCAATTAATAACATCTTTAATGCAACCTTCCATCCCCAGATCAGTCGTAAAGGTCTTTACATTACCCAGTGCAAATCGAAATATACTACAACTCCCACATTCATGGAACCCCTTGTCTGTTTCTCTCATTCACTCTATCCCTTTTCCTGTCTTATCATCTGTTGTGTTTAAAAATGAGGGACTACGTTTGTTCTTAAGAGTGGGAGTTCTAGATAATATGATGTCAGGTTTTTGCCCCAAAACCTTTTTAAGGCCCTCATTCATTAAAAACAAAGCCCTAAACCTCTGTGTAAGTAGGTGGCATTCATGTCCAAAATTATCAATGTCACTACAGTTCCTACGGGCTCTTATACATTCCCCAGTTGGAATCTCCTCTATTGTGCATATGTGATTGCAGCTAGTTTCAAATAAATGAGAGTTCACCTCTGTCTCTTCGATATGTTTTGATCTGCAACCCGCCACATAAATGTGCAGGTCCAAAAAATATATTGCTCTGTTGCACTTGTGAAAGTCAACTTTATTCCAAATTGATTGTCATTAAATAAACTGACATGTTCTGCAAGTCATTGTGAGGTAACCTGCCAAATCAATAAAATGTCATCAATGTATCATTGCCAAATTACAATGTTGGATACAAATCTGTTATTGGCTAATGCATGTGTTTGTTCAAAATGACTCATAAAGAGATTGGCTAATGGTGTGGCATATTTAGCTCCCATTGCCACTCCCTTTATCTTTTTGTAGTATTCATCGTTAAATAGGAACATATTGTTTAGGGTGAATCTGAGCATTTCTTTAATCATCTGTAGATTATAGATGAGTCTAATATGATGCTGAGCTCTTGCCATATGTAAAATCGATGGCCTTGAGAGCTAAGTCATGCTGAATTGAAGTGTATAGCGCCTTAACATCAAGTATGTCTAGAAAATAGTCTGTTCTTCAAACCATGTTTTCTACAAGTTGTAATATATAGGTGGAGTCCCTTACATATGATGGTAATGAAATTACCTGTGGCCTTATTACAGTATCAATGTATTTTCATGATAGGTCAATGCAACTTATGATAGGCTGAACTTCTGGTAGTTTGTCGAAATCTCTGTGATTTTTGGGGAGGAAGTGGGTGTTCTACAATCAGAGCGCTTTTCTCCTTATCAGTCAAAAGACTTTCCCTGTATCACTTCTGGACAAGTCCTTTACTAACTCCCTTACTGGGGTTGCCCTTTAGTGACACAAAACCTCCTGGTGTTTAAAGATGGGCCATGCCCATAGCAATATATTAATGTGTATTCATAACTACTATGTGTCACAGGTTTCCTCCTTTCTCACCTGTGTTTGATGCTTGCTGGATGTCTTGGAAGGAGTCTTCTTGCGTACGGTTCGGGTTTTGTACAACCCTGTACGCGCATCTTCGGGTTCCAGCGTTCGTTCAGCGTTCTTCGTCCAGGGCTGATAGGAAACTCCAGGAAATCCAGGAACGAAGGAGGAGCACTCGGAGGCGGTAACGGATTCCGGGATACGGGATAAGGAGGAAGGGAAGATAGGAGGAGGAAGCAAGGGTCCGGGTACCAGGAAGCAATAGAGTTCAGCGAAGCCGAACTACGGAGCACACGTCTAGCCACAGCAATCAGTAGCGTTGAGACGCGCGGGGCAGCGGGTGCGTGGCCTCTTTATAGAACGTGCCGCGTCTGACGTGAAAGCTGGTAGGCAGTGTTCTGTGTTTAAAGGCCATGTTGAAAGTACAGCAGAGTGTAAGCCCCGATGTGTCAGGGACAAGGAAGTCCAAAAGGGGCACGTCCGACGGTTCATGACAGCATGCCTCCTCCAAAAACCTGTCCCACCGGGTTTGCCCGGGTGAATGAGATGGTACCTTCTGAGTAATCTGGGGGTTTTTAGGTTTTAGATTGGTTCCCAAGTGCGTTCACTGGGAGGGTATCCTTTCCATTCAACCAGGTACTGAAGCTGACCACGTTTGTATCTGGAGTCACATATTCTGGAAACTTCATATTCCAGTTGGTCATTGACAAGTACAGGATTGGGCCTGAGGATAGTCCGGGAGGACTGGATGTATGGTTTCATTAGAGAGGTATGAAAAACGGGGTGAATTCTCTCCCAGGAATCTGGTAGTTTGAGTCGATAGGCCACTGGGTTCATGATTTCTTTCATGGAAAAGGGGCCATAGTACCGGGGAGCCAGTTTATTCGGTCGTAGATGTCGGGGTAGTAGTTTCGAGGACAGCCAGACCTTATCTCCTACTGTGTAGGAGGGACCTGGTCTTCTTTTGGAATCCGCATAATGCTGGGCATGAGTTCGGGCCCTTTCTAAGTGCCCTTTGGCTTCCTTCTGTACATTGATGAGAGTTTTGATCCAGGAATCAACTGTAGGAACAGGTGTTGGATGTGGAAGGATGCAAGGTAGCACCAAAGGGTGAAGTCCTTGGCTACAAAAAAAAAGGGCTGGTCTTGACAGCCGAGTGATCCGAATTGTTGTAGGTGAATTCCGCCACAGGAATTAGAAGGGACCAATCATCCTGGACCTTGGTAGGGAAGCAACAAAGATATTGTTCCAGGGTTTAATTCACATGTTGAGTAACCCCATTAGTCTCTGGATGATACCATGAAGAGAGGGCATGTTGGATTCCCAGTATCCGGCAAAGGCGTTTCCAAAATTGAGAGATGTATTGAGGCCCCCTGTCTGATATGATCTTGGAAGGGAGTCCATGAAGTCGGAATATGTGTTCCAGGAAGATTCCACCAAGTTCTGAGGAAGATGGTAGTTTATATAATGGTGTAAAATGAGCCATGTGAGTGAATAAATCTATGGTGACCATGATAGTCGTGTACCTCCTGGAAGGTGGTAATTCCACAATGAAGTCCGTGGCAATAATCTCCCAGGGTCTTGTTGGTAGTGTGGGCTGAAGTAGGAGACCCGCCGGTCTTTTGGTATCATGTTTGTTTTGACTGCAGACTGCACAAGCTTGGATGTACAGTCATACGTCAGTCTTCATTCTCGGCCACCAAAATTGTCTTTGTTTTAGACGGAGGGTGTTAGTGATGCCACGATGTCCGGAGTGAAGTGGATCGTGGCAGAGGGTTATTATCCTTTGATGTAGTTGGTGTGTGGGGATGACTAGACTCTTGTCCTTGAAAAGATATCCGTCCTTTGTTCTCAGATTCCATCGATTGTTTCCTGAATATTCCTTCCATAGCTCAGATGACTGGGTTTGTATCCGAACATCGTTCAGGAGGCTGATTGCTTGAGCTACAAATATCGTATGGGGAAACATTTTAGGAAATGACCGGTCTTCAAGAGTTTCGTAGTCGGGACGTTGGGATAATGCGTCAGCAATTATATTCTGTGTTCCAGGGACATGATGGATCTGGAACTGGTACTGAGCAAAGAAAAAGGCCCAATGCGCTTGACGGCTATTTCTACATTCCAGAGCCTGTAAAACTTGAAGATTCCGATGATCTGTGCAGACCTGGACAGGATTTTTTGCTCCTAGAAGTAGATGGCGCCACTCTGTGAAGGCTTGACGGATGGCTAACAGTTCCTTTTCCAAAACAGAATAATGGGTTTCACTGGGAGTCAGTGTCCATGAAAGATACGCAATGGGATGTTCCAGGCTGTCCTCGAATTCCCAGTTTTAGAACTGCTCCAATGGCGTAGTTAGAGGCGTCTGTTTCCACTAGGAAAGGGCGATTGATGTCTGGTTGAGCCAGGATAGGGGCTTGTGTAAACACTGTCTTCAACCGTTGGAATGCCCTTGTGCTGTTGTCCAAAGAAAGGGAGTATCTTTTTTCAACAAGGCAATGATCGGTTGCACTATCTCGGAAAAGGAAGGTAGGAATTTCCAGTAAAAGTTAGCTAGCCCCAGGAAGGATTGGATTTGTTTCACGGTAGTCGGAACAGGCCAGGATAGTATGGCTTTTACCTTGGAGTTATCCATTTCAATACCTTCTGGGCTAAGGACAAATCCTAGATAGTGAACAGTAGAAACATGGAAAAGCCACTTCTCAGGTTTAGCCAGGAGCTTGTGTTCACGTAGACGTTGTAACACTGCCTTAACATGCTCCTCATGCTCAAGATGGTCCTTAGAGAATATTAAGATATCGTCCAGATACACTATGACAAAGAGGAACAACATATCTGAAAACATCCGATCCATGAATCGTTGGAAGACCGCTGGGGCATTTGCAAGTCCGAAGGGCATGACCAAGTACTCAAAGTGACCAAAGGGTGTTCTAAAGGCTGTCTTCCATTTGTCTCCTTCTCTAATGCAGATCAGATAGTAGGCACCCCTGAGATCCAATTTAGTAAAGATTACGGCTCCTCTTACTGCTTCCAGGATGTCTGAGATCAAGGGTAATGGATAGCGATCTTTCAGGGTGCACTGATTTAAGCCACGATAATCAAGACAAGGTCTGAGCTCATTGGTATCCTTTTTTGGAACAAAAAACGGTGAGGCTCAGGCTGGAGATTTGGATGGTCGTATGGTGCCATTTTCAAGGTTAGTATCTAAGTATTCACTGAGGGCCCTTTTCTCAGGTTCTGATAAGATGAACATCCTTCCAAAGGGAATCACAGCTGAAGGTTCAGTATCAATTGCACAGTCTTCGGGTCTATGAGGAGGTAAAGCTTGAACTATGGCAGAAGAGAACACATCAGCGTATTCTTGATAGACTTTAGGAACCAGGATGATATTTGAGACTGTGAGCGGGCCTTGATGGTCTGCCGAGGTTCCTTCCGAAGGTGTCGGGGTGGAGTCCAGGAGTAAGCAATGAGACATGCAATGTTTGGAACCCAGGAACAAGGAACCTGCTGCCCAATTGATGTATGGGTTGTGATTTTGTAGCCAGGGCATACCCAAAACCATTGGGTAATGGGCACATTTTATAATGTCAAACTTTATCTTCTCTCGATGGTGGTTTATTGCGAGCTCAATTTCCTTGGTTTGAAGGGTTATGGTTCCTGAAGAAAGGGGTCTTCCATCGATTGCTTCTACGGGTTGCATGATATCTCGGATTTCACATGGAATGTGGTGCTTAAAGACCCAATCTTGATCTATGAATGTCCCCATGACTCCACAATCCACCAATGCAAAAATGGGGTAGGTTTCCTTCTTGGATGGCGATAAAAAGGCCTGTAATATTACCAGATTGTTTTGTCCAGGAGAGTTCAAGGATGGAATAGATGTGGAGCAAACTGTGCTCCATCTAGAATCGGGAGCTGGCGTTTCCTGAACGCCGTGGAGGGGCTAAGGGACACTCTCTCACTAAATGTTTGTCTGAGGCACAATACATACATAGCCCCGTATGGATCCTTCGCATCCTTTCTTGGGGAGATATGGGTCCACGGAAAGCCCCTGGTTGCATGGGTTCGGGTTCATTACTAGAGGCATGAATGAAATCAGGCTTCGAGGAGGGATCTACAGATATTTTCTGGATGGGCAACTTGGTCTTCCTTTTCTCTGCCTTCCTTTCCTGAATGCGGAAGTCGATCTGCAGAGCGAGATCCATAAGGGCTTGGAATAAACTTGGTCGAGCCACTCTGGCTAGTTCATCCTTGATGTCTTCATTTAGCCCTCTTCGAAAAAGAGTGAAGCAAGCTTCTGAGGACCAATCCACTTCTTTAGCCAATCGTTTAAAGCGAGTCACATACGTAAGCATGTCCTGAGAACTTGTTGGAAATCGAGAAGACGTTCCTGAGCACTATATACCTGTTCTGGGCAGTCAAACATGGTTTTAAGAGCCTGAAAGAATCCGTCATAGTCATCCAGGAGGGCATATCCGGCATTAACTAAAGGTGTGGCCCAGGTTAATGCATTCTCGGAGAGGTGCGAAATAATAAAGCCCACCTTAGCCCTGGGAGTAGAGAAATAATAGGGCTTGAAAGCAAAGTGGACTAAACAGGAGTCAAGGAATCCACAAAGGTCTTTTGCAGACCCATCGTATTTGTCAACAATGCCGCCCAATAGTACGCTTTCTTTCGTAGTGGAGTCACGGGACATGACTAATTCTTTTAATGCGGCATTCTCTGCTTTTAGATTTGGTACTTCGGTCGTTAGTTCTTGCATGCTGCGCATAAGATCTTGAACAGCCGCCTCCATGTCCGTGTTGACTTCAGTTAGGTGGCGTCTCATTCTGTCACAGGTTTCCCCCTTTCTCACCTGTGTTTGATGCTTGCTGGATTTCTTGGAAGGAGTCTTCTTGCGTACGGTTCGGGTTTTGTACAACCCCGTACGCGCATCTTCGGGTTCCAGCGTTCGTTCAGCGTTATTTGTCCTGGGCCGATAGGAAACTCCAGGAAATCCAGGAACGAAGGAGGAGTACTCAGAGGCGGTAACGGATTCCGTGATACGGGATAAGGAGGAAGGGAAGATAGGAGGAGGAAGCGAGGGTCAGAGAACCAGGAAGCAACAGAGTTCAGCGAAGGCGAACTACGGAGCACACGTCTAGCCAAAGCAATCAGTAGCGTTGAGACGCACGGGCCGTGGGGACGTGGCCTCTTTATAGAACGTGCTACATTGTAACGCTCACCTGGCTCCCACGGAGGCGCTGGTCTGGTCTGGGTTGCTGTGGCCTCTTCAACCGTGATGCGCAGAATTCGGACCACCGATTGAACAGGACCCCCAAATCTTGCTTGTCTGGCCCGTAGGATTATCCTTCTGCAGATGAGAAAGGGGATTAACCATCTGCTGAATAATGTGCTTGCTCCCCCCTTTGCCCCTTCGTTCTCCTCTGACTTCCTCCAAAATCCCCGGTTTAAGCTCACCTTATGGTTTGGAAGGATGAACTCTCCATCCTGCTTCTGGTGCAGGGGCGCGCGTTCGTCCAGTTACTTCACTGGTTTTCAGAATGGCGCTGGCAAATCCACTTGACTTTACTGAGCGATACGCCGTAAGTATGAAGATGCAAAAGTTCAAGTGTGAGCCTCCTTTTATGTTGTCTTTTTCTGTCCTTTATTTCAGGTGCAGAACAAAGGCGATGCGTTGAGGGGTTAAGTTGCCGGGGCGAAATCAGGTGAGTTAGTGATGAGGGCGACCCCTCTAAATGTCTTTATAATTCCCCAGTAATGTCTTTTGTCCTTTCCCCATAGGGGCCGGGGTGCGGTAACTGCCAGAGATGTGGCGCCGACCCAAAATGTGGAATGGCTCACCAAGAATAGCCGGTAAGTAATATGGCTGAAAATCCGGCTTTCCTCTTGTGTTCCCTTGCTCACCTTTTGTCTCTTCTTCTCTCCCTTAGGTGCGGTGCAGAGATGTGGCGACCGGCACTGAGAGCCGCGATGGAGCCGGGCGGCGTCTCGGGAACAGGTGAGTGAAGCGCGGCGCTGCAGCGAGCAACGCGGTGCCTTTAAATGGAAGTCTTCCTTCAGGAATGCTGGCGTGAAGATTCCGGATGCAGGTAAGAAGGTTGAAATAGTTCTTGGTTTTCACCTTTCTCTTCTCTTATTCCCTTACAGGTGTTCCAGGGTCGAGGCGGGCGTGGCTGGAGTCCAGGTGCAGGAGCAGACACGGTGAGCGTTCAGCTGCTGGGATGCAGAACAACGCGAAGCACGTGTGGCTGTCCGGGTGTGGCTTAAATAGCCTTGGAAGAAGTTCCAGGTGAGTATTCTTCCACAGCCCCACCCAAGTAACAAAATAGTTCCTTCAGAAAAATAGTCCCTCCTAAGCCTCATTTGGCTTGGTTCTTCATGCAGCATGGTCTGCATCAGGTGAGTGTGCAGCATGGTCTGCTTTAGGTAAGTGCACCAAACACTTCCCCTTATGAGCCTGGCGCCTATGGCGCCAGGACTGATGTCCAACATGAGCCTGGCGCCAACGGCGCCAGGACAGAGTCCAAAGAGCCCCTATAAAGGGCCGCTGGGCTTTTACCCGGGGGCGTGATGCCTGCTCCCGGGGGTGCTGGGCCTGGCCTGGTGCTCCGGGGGTAGGCATCATGACAGCACTCCCCCCCAAGGCCCCTCCCAAGGCCTTTTCCCCAGAAGGTTTCGGTTTGTTTGGGAAATTCCGATGGAACCTTTTTACTAGCCGAGGTGCATGTACGTGGTCGCTGGGTTCCCAAGATCTTTCCTGAGGCCCGTACCCCTTCCAATCAATTAGATAGAAAAGTTTTGATTTTGAGATCTTAGAGTCCAAAATGTTCTTCACCTCGAATTCAGGCTCCCCATCTATCTGGATTGGCTCTGGTGGCTTTATTAATCTGGTTCCTGGTTGCACTGGTTTCAAAAGCGACACATGAAAGACGGGATGAATCCGCATGTTAGCTGGTAGATCTAGCTTGACTGCCACTAGGTTAATTATAGCTTTGATCGAGTAAGGGCCTAAATACCTTGGATTAAAAGTCCGAGGTCCATTGAGCGATAAGTGTTTGGTAGCCAACCATACTTGATCCCCTATTTGGTATGGAGGCGCCTCCTTGCGATGCAGATATGCATTCTTTTTGTATTTCCCTTTCGCATGTTGTAAGTGTGCAGTAGCATCCTTGAAGGCTTGAGTAATCGTAGAATGCAAATGGTCCACTGCGGGCATTTCGAGGCTCAAAGTTGAGTCCAGGTCTGAAGTACGAGGGTGATGTCCATATAGGGTATAAAAGGGGCTCTGACCAGTTCCAGAGTGTATCGAGTTATTGTATGCATATTCAGCCACCCATAAAATGTCCTTCCAATTACCCTCCGATTGGTGCAACATACATCGTAGATATTGTTCAAGGGTCTGGTTCGTTCTCTCCGTCTGACCATCGGTCTGTGGGTGGTGGCTGGTTGAGAGTCTTAAATCGATTTGTGCCAGTTGACAACACTTTTTCCAAAAACGAGAAACGAACTGGCTTCCCCGATCGGAGATTAGTATGGACGGGAATCCATGCAGACGGATGACATTTTCGAGGAATTCCTTGGTAAGAACAAAAGCTGAAGGTAATCCTTTCAACGGAATAAAATGGGCCATCTTGGAAAATAAATCCACCACAACCAGAATAGTATTGTATCCATTACAAGAGGGCAGGTCCGTGATAAAATCTAGTGACAAGGTGTGCCAAGGTGCTGGTGGAATGTCTAAGGGTTGAAGAAGACCGGCGGGTTTTGTTTTTTGACCTTTGTTTTGGGCGCAAACTCCACAGGACATCACGAAAGATTTAACATCCTTTCGCCAGGACGGCCACCAGAATTGTCGTTTAATTTTTTCCTCTGTTTTGGCAATGACAGGATGTCCTTCCATCAGAGTATCGTGATGACGGGAAATAACCAGTTCTTGCAATTCCTTTTCTGGCAAAAATAAACGTCCTTGGAAGTAAGGTAAGCCATCGTTGATTGAAAAGGCAGACCCTCTTTTGATCCAATCCTGCAAGGCTGAAGAGTCCAGGAATAGTTTCACTCGTGCTTGAATGTCTTGAAGGGTTTGTAAAGTGGTTATCCCCAAGATTCTTTGTTCGAGAATTATCGGCACAGGTTCTGAGTTTGTGTCCATTTCTCCCATTCCAATTCGAGATAGCGCGTCCGCTTTGCCATTCTTACAGCCAGGACGGTAGGTGATTACAAAATCAAACTCAGGAAAGAATAAAGCCCAACGGAGCTGTCGTGAAGACTGAGCCTTGGCAGTTTTTAAATATTGTAAATTTCGGTGATCACTGATCACGGTGATGGTATGCCTGGCGCCAAGAAGATAATGCCGCCAAGCCTTAAAGGCGGACTTAATGGCTAATAATTCCTTATCGGTGATTGCATAATTTATCTCCGGCGGCGAGAACTTTCTGGACCAAAATGCTACAGGGTGCAGTTGGTTGGTTTCGGGGTCTCTCTGAGACAGGACAGCTCCCATGGCTAAGTTGGATGCATCGGTTTCGACTATATATGGGAGATCAGGGCGCGGATGTTTCAAAATAGGTGCGGACGTAAATTTTGCTTTTAATTCCTGAAAGGCCTGTTCAGCTTCCTTGGTCCATTCAAAACGTTTATTCTTCCGCAAGAGTGCAGTGATGGGTTGTACCACCCGTGAAAATTCTGGGATAAACCTGCGATAAAAATTGGCAAAACCAAGCATGCTTTGGACACCTTTCACCGAACTAGGTGATGGCCATTTGAGGATGGCATCCACTTTCCGTGAGTCCATTCGGACCCCTTTAGGTGTCAGGATAAATCCGAGAAATTCAACCTCGGTGGTATGGAAAACGCATTTTTCCAGCTTTGCAAACAGTTTGTGCTGGCGCAATTTCTCAAGGACGGCCCTGCCATGTTTTCTGTGATCAGATTCCGAAGAGGAGTACACCAGAATGTCATCGATATACACGACAACACAGACGTCGATGAGTTCCCGAAGGACATCGTTCATGAAGAATTGGAAGGCAGCAGGCGCGTTGCACAACCCGAAAGGCATCACCTGGTATTCGAATAGTCCATATTTTGTACGGAAGACCGTTTTCCATTCGTCGCCTTCTTTAACTCGTACCAGATGATAAGCCCCCCGGAGATCTAACTTGGTGTATATGCAAGCGTCCTTCACCTGGTCAAGGAGTTCAGGAATCAAAGGCAGAGGGTAACGATTTTTAACAGTTATCTGGTTCAATGCGCGGTAATCAATACAAGTTCTAAGGTCGCCTTCTTTTTTTGGCACGAAGAACAAAGCCGAGGATGCCGGAGACTTTGACGGGCGAATGAAACCAATGGCTAGGTATTGATCTAAATATTGTCTCAAATGCAGATTCTCCAGCTCAGTAAGGGCATAAATCCTGCTACAAGGGGGTTGTGCACCGGGCACCAGATCGATTCGGCAATCGTACGATCTGTGAGAAGGTAACGTGTTGGCCTGTTCCTTTTGGAAGACGTCCTGAAAGTCTTGGTATTCCGGAGGTAGTTGCATGGAGACAGAGGTTACTGATGCTAGACTGACCTTCAGATTTTCTGGGTAGCAGGTTCGTGTACACTCTGGAAAGGTTATTCTCTTCGCTCGCCAATCAATTCGAGGATTATGTGTCTCTAACCAAGGGATTCCGAGTATAACCTGAAACTGTGGAGCCTTGATTACATCAAACACAACTGCCTCCCGATGGCCGTCCAGACCTACAAGTGTTACCTCAGCTGTGGAATGTGTTACCGGTCCCGAGGCAATTTCGGTTCCATCGACTGTGGTGATGACATCTTTGCTGGTTTTAGGACGCAGGGGGAGGTTAATCCTGGAAACCAATTCACGATCCACGTAGTTTCCTATAGCCCCACTATCGATGTATGCTTTTATTGCATGCAACCGCTTAGGCTGTTCCGGATCTACGAGGACCATTGGCACAGTGAAATGCGAGGTCTGAGAGTTCGTTTTCATGCTCGGCAAGCGGACCCCTACGCTTGTCGGGCGGGGTCGTTTCCCGATACAGAGGTTTCATGGATTTTTTCAGCGGCTCCTACCACCTTCCTGGGCGGCCTTGCCGGGCAATCTCGAAGAAAGTGTCCAGAGGATCCACAATAAAGACATAAGTGCATCTGCCATCTTTTTTCACGTTCCTTTTGTGTTAAAGGTCCTTTAACTCCTCCGATTTGCATTGGCTCTGAGGCTTCAGCCCCCTTGAGATTAGCGTGGGTCTTGACTAACACCCGGGTCTCAAACTTGGAACGATCTGCCTTTCTGTTTTGCAGTCTGTGATCCAATTGGACCTCTGACTTCCTCCAAAACCCCCGGTTTAAGCTCACCTTATGGTTTGGAAGGATGAACTCTCCATCCTGCTTCTGGTGCAGGTGCGCGCGTTCGTCCAGTTACTTCACTGGTTTTCAGAATGGCGCTGGCAAATCCACTTGACTTTACTGAGCGATAGGCCGTAAGTATGAAGATGCAAAAGTTCAAGTGTGAGCCTCCTTTTATGTTGTCTTTTTCTGTCCTTTATTTCAGGTGCAGAACAAAGGCGATGCGTTGAGGGGTTAAGTTGCCGGGGTGAAATCAGGTGAGTTAGTGATGAGGGTGACCCCTCTAAATGTCTTTATAATTCCCCAGTAATGTCTTTTGTCCTTTCCCCATAGGGGCCGGGGTGCGGTACCTGCCAGAGATGTGGCGCCGACCCGAAATGTGGAATGGCTCACCAAGAATAGCCGGTAAGTAATATGGCTGAAAATCCGGCTTTCCTCTTGTGTTCCCTTGCTCACCTTTTGTCTCTTCTTCTCTCCCTTAGGTGCGGTGCAGAGATGTGGCGACCGGCACTGAGAGCCGCGATGGAGCCGGGCGGTGTCTCGGGAACAGGTGAGTGAAGCGCGGCGCTGCAGCGAGCAACGCGGTGCCTTTAAATGGAAGTCTTCCTTCAGGAATGCTGGCGTGAAGATTCCAGATGCAGGTAAGAAGGTTGAAATAGTTCTTGGTTTTCACCTTTCTCTTCTCTTATTCCCTTACAGGTGTTCCAGGTTCGAGGCGGGCGTGGCTGGAGTCCAGGTGCAGGAGCAGACACGGTGAGCGTTCAGCTGCTGGGATGCAGAACAACGCGAAGCACGTGTGGCTGTCCGGGTGTGGCTTAAATAGCCTTGGAAGAAGTTCCAGGTGAGTATTCTTCCACAGCCCCACCCAAGTAACAAAATAGTTCCTTCAGAAAAATAGTCCCTCCTAAGCCTCATTTGGCTTGGTTCTTCATGCAGCATGGTCTGCATCAGGTGAGTGTGCAGCATGGTCTGCTTTAGGTAAGTGCACCAAACACTTCCCCTTATGAGCCTGGCGCCTATGGCGCCAGGACTGATGTCCAACATGAGCCTGGCGCCAACGGCGCCAGGACAGAGTCCAAAGAGCCCCTATAAAGGGCCGCTGGGCTTTTACCCGGGGGCGTGATGCCTGCTCCCGGGGGTGCTGGGCCTGGCCTGGTGCTCCGGGGGTAGGCAGCGTTCTGTGTTTAAAGGCAATGTTGGAAGTACAGCAGAGTGTAAGCCCCAATGTGTCAGGGTCCAGGAAGTCCAAAAGGGGCGCGTCCGACGGTTCATGACACTATGTTCCCCCCTTATCAGCTTCCTTAATCACAATATCATTGTCCTTAGCTAGTGTTTTAAGAGATGCCCTTTATTCCCTTGATAGATTGTTAGTTGCCGTATGTTTATAGTCCCTTCTGCTATCAATGTGCCTGCCTACTATACTGTCAGCAGTTAATGTAGGAGTAAACTTTGACTTAGGTTTCAGTTCTCGTATTTCTAAATTACTGGTAAAATTATTCAGTTCCTCACAAATTTGTTGATCATTCACACTCTCATTATCCTCCAATGATAAAAGTAGTTGAGTGTACTCAATGTCCGAGATCATCAGATCACTGATGGTGAGGTGTCTTCTGAAGTCTCAAACATGTGCCTTTTATGCATGAATTTATGTTTTAATTTCAATTTATTTTCTAACAAACTTAAACATATCAATATGGAATTCTGTATAGACATTCCGAATTGAAGGTGCAAATGTTAGTGTTCTCTATGACAGATTTAATACTAAATCAGCTTCCGTCCTAGTTCCTAGTTTCTGTTGTCTCCTGAAACCTGATCTTGTCAATCTCCTTGTGCTTCCCTGTATCGCATTTGATATTTCCATTCAGTCGATAAAAGGACCATGAATTCATGGCCTCCACCCAAACAAGCTGTCATTTGGTGGCCCTTTTATCATGGTTCTCTCTGTGCCCTCAGTGCTTGTCCCCACACGGAATTAGGCAATTCAGTCCCCCATTAGTAGAAAGTTGTCACAACCAACCTCTTCATACCAACCTGACAAAAGAGTGTTTAACTCCTCAGAGAAAACATCTAAGAAGTCAAACTACCAACTGCACCTCCTCAGAGGTATTCTTCCTTTCCTCTCCTTCCCCCAGAAGCTCACTGTCTCTAGAGCTCTGGTTCTCTCTAGGCTGGACTACTGCAACAGCCTCTTTCTAAATCTGACTGCTTCTTCTCTTCACCCTCTGCAGCTCATGCAGAACTCATCCAGAACAGGACTGCAAGACTTGTCCTTGGCCTCAAGCCCAGGGATCGTATCTCTCCAGCAATGAAATCTTTGCATTGGCTCCCAGTGGCTGCAAGGATTAAGTTTGAGACCCTCTGCATTGTCCACAAGGCCTTCTGGGGCAGGGTCCTCAATTCCTCCAACTCTCTCTTTCATAAACCCTTCCTGCTCGAGCTCTTCGCTCCTCCACCTCCAACTCCCTCAGGGTCAGTCGCTTCTTCAAGCAACGAGTTGGTGGTAGATCTCTTTCTTTGGCTGGGGCCTCCCTCTTGAACAGCCACCCTGCCTCTCTCAAACTCAAGGTTCTGCAAGCAGCTCAAGACCTTCTTTTTTGCTTCTGCCTTCTCTCTTCCTCTCACATGCTGATTTCCTGTCTCATACTGCACTGGTCACTTGGCTACCCTCTGATTTCAGACCCAGGTCCCTAGCCGCCCAGAAGCACACCTGTACTTCCTCCCGGCAACCCTTGCAGTTTGATCTGTATTTCTAACCCTATAGTCCCCCTACCTGCACTTTTGGACACCTGCTGTCTGCACTTTCCCTTGCACCTGCCACCTGCTGGCCGCACTTCTTGTTATTGCTTTAATCCTATGTACAGCACTGGACCCTCCCCTTCTCCCTGGCACTTTTCCCCTCCCCTCCCCTGCACGTGTGCTATCTCAATGTCACTTGGCCTAGTAAGATTGGTGTTTCTGTCCTCCCTCTGTTCCCCCTTCCTTGCCTCGTCACACCTTGCAGCACTTGTGTATAGGCACGTTACAAATGCCATATCATATCATATGTGTATTTTTATAGCGTTCCAATAGCTATCTATCAGCTGTAAGTAAACCGGGCCCGAAGCACTGTATCCTGGCCAACATAACCTCACTGCTAACATATCAGAGGTTAGCGCGTTCCATCTTTCTATTGTGGGACAGAAAGAATTTCTGATCCCCATTAACAGTCCACCAGATGGTCTCCCCCTCGTGCTGGCTATCATTCTTTTTTAAAATACGCTATACCCATCCATCGTAGGGGCTGCCGTCAGCCAGAGCTCTTGTAGAGCAAAAATGTCACATTTCTCCATCAGGGGACATCATCTCCTGGATGCAAAACCCCTGGTATTCCATGAAATTAAACTGAATCCAAACTACTATGACTAAAGATACATCCCAGCTGCCAGCCTGCATGTATCTCTTGACAAGTTGGTCGAGACCCATGACCAGTCCTCAACCTTAGATTTTGGTCCCATAATTGAGTTAGTAAAGGAAACTGATCTAACCCGATCAAAGGCAAGCACAGATTACAGAGATCATGAATCCACTTCATCCAAAGGAACATTTTTATCATCTGCTGGCACAACCCCATGGTCGGGTTTATCCACCTGAATTTTCCAGGGGTGAGCAATGTCCTTCACTGAGTTCTGCTTGAAGCACGGTACATCAAAGCCCAGGCCTAAAAGTACTTCCATCTAGTCCAAAATTATGGTATAAATTAAAGAAGATCTGGTATGAATAGCCACTGTATTCAGTCTTCTTTCATCGAAAAATACCACTCTGGTGATCTCTTGGGACTGGATAAGTCTAAGTTGGGGAATGTCATTAAATAAAGATAAGATTGAACACCTGTTCAAAATTAGATTGATTAATCGAAGAGTGCTGCAAGTACCAAATGGGTGTTGGAAGAACCGGAGATTATTGGGCTCTATGTCTATGGGTCGCGCAAAAAAGGTTGCACACGCGATTGCAGGACAAAAGGTCGCAATTCCACAGGTGCAACCTTTTGTGTTTGACCCTGTGGCTGTCCATGTCTGGGGTCTCCCTGCTGCTTAGTCACTATTCAGCACCCTGTGCCCCCTCCAACCTCACTGCACTCATCTGAAGTGGCCCCCGGCTGCCAGCTCCTCTCCCCCACCGTCAGTCTGTTTGCTGCAGCGCCGGAAACCCAGGGCACAGCACAGTGTGCTTTTGTGCACGAGCTTTTGTGCCCTGGGCTTCCATGGCCGCGCTCTACAGACTGACAGTGGATGAGTATCCGGTATAAAGTCTTCAGTGAAGGATTCACACTGTGGCCCTCTTTAGTGAGGGCTTCTTTAGCCACTGAGCATTTTCTGGGAGGTGGCTTAACAAGCCTTTTAGGTACATTCTTTATTGGCCCTTTTAGTGCGGCTCTGATCCAGTTTATTTTCCCTACTTCCTGAATCCTGGGCTCTTTGTTTGCTGCAGCTGAGCGATTTCCTACATAGATATTCAATGAGGATAATGTAGAGTGCAAGGGATCCTGATATCTCTGTGTATGATGGTCCAACACTAGCTCTGTGCTGTCCAACACTCCCAAAGATTCTATTGGTACTTCAGCCTTACTTCCTTCCTCATCTTGGCAGTTTTCTATAACATTTTTGCCAATTGGTTTAGCTCAGAACGGTATATTACTCATCTTTGATGTTTCCACCACCACCCTTCCCTTCTTTTTTTGTTATTCTCACTGAGTTGGCAAAGAACGCCGGCGTGTAAAGAATTTGTAATGCTAGAAGCTTTTTGTCTATTTAACTAATTGTCCAGACTACTGCACAGCTGAAGGAAAGAATTTTCCACATCAGCCAGTGAGCATTCATTTTGCCAAGTGGAATGTGTATGTTCGGAGAGCCCACCTCCCATTAGCTTCTCGTCGACCCCTCCTGGTCGAACTAGAAGCTTATTATAGATCTAATGTCTCCACTCCTTTGATGAAGTCTCCGCACATGCCATGTGCATGCCATTCGTATCAACGTTGGGGGCCCCCATCAGAGTTCTGTCGGATATGGGCAAAATGTCTGTCTCGGTAACCTCTTCTCTTTTCTTGACACGCTGTGTAAGTTGCAACGAATTGGGGAAAGGCCAGCCTTGGATTCCTCATTAGGGTGGCCACTTAAGAGTGTTGGTTGACACTTGTTTCGTAGCAGCTTTATATTACCTATCATTTTCAACTCTCATAAACTTTCTCTCTAACTAGTAACAAAACACTAAAATCAAAGGAGTGCCAAGTCCAGAACTCCCCTTAAGTGGTGAAGTGATTGTGGACCGCCTTCCCCCTGCCACCTGCACTTAGCCGCACTTCACAGCACTTAGGGGTCACCTGAGATTTCATGGGTGCCAAAACTTCCAGAGATGCTCCCTCTGCGTCTAATCCATCCTTTATGTCCTCACAAAGACATGGACTGGCTAGATAAGCAGAAAGAGATCCAAAGTCACTGGGGTACAACAATGCTGGATAGGGCAAACCACCAGTAACTGTAGGAATCACCAACTTGCTGTCCACTGCTCACTGCAGGAGTGCACTTAGCCGCACTTCACTGGGGGGATTCTTGCCCCAGTGCTAATACAATTTGCGCCCTAGTGCTAATACCATGCAAAATTGCACTTGCCATGTTGCAAAGGCTTTCTATCTTGGCCCCAGTGTTTTTGGCACTAGGGAAAATGTTGCCTTAGTGCTAATACTGTGCGACTTTGCACTGGCACCAGTGCAAAGTTTCTGTAATTGTTCTAGGATTACACATTACTTCTTTATTGCTTCTCAGGACTCATCATAATTTGTCAATAGCAAAACATAAAAAAGGAAGATCTCCCAAAGAAATCTCGGTATATAAAGTTAGCTCTCATAGTTATCTCTCTTCTGTTTGGCAAGCGATGCAAGGTGAATCTAAATGACAGAGAAATGTCCCAGAAGAAATGATGAGAAGCAATAACAGGTTCAGCGGGAGCATTTGTCTGCAGTATCCAACCAGCAGATCAGAAGGCTCAGGAAGACAAGATACAGAGAAAGGGAGATGTAGAAGAGGGTTGAATAATCCTAGCCTCTGTGTCCTTAATACAATCCTTATTCTCTACCCATAGAAGGAGAACCTGTATATGACAGCATGACATGGAGGCCAGCATTATGGAAGATGAAAGCCTTGCAATCACTAATGGAATTGCACCAAAGACTGGGCAACAATAAAAGCGCTAACATTCCAAATCTGAGTCCCATCCAAACAGATTAGAAGGTGATCAGGCACTTACCTTTTGCTTTTGCAACTGTCTCTCTGGCACTTACCCCCTTTGTGGAACTTCTAGCACTTACCCCCTTCCTCTGTCCCTTCTCTGTCTCTTCACTTTCATGCTCTGAATGTTCATACGGCCTAGCAGGACTGCATTCATATTTTGCTCACCACTGTTATCATTTTGCATTGTCTTGCTGTTCCCTTGCCGCCCCCCACCCCTTGCCCTGCGGGCGCTTTGAAACACAATTTCTTGATGTATAAGTGCCTTACAAATGCCCAGTAAAATAAAATAAATAAATAAAAAGGGCTGGCAGAAGCAAAGCAGGAGTTCAAAGACAGCAAAGGGGCTGTCTGGTCTCCTATATGCGAAGAAAAGCACAGCTCAGAGCGTGGAGCAGTTTGTGAAGATTGGGTAAACAATGGAAGAGGAGAGAGTTTAAATGCAATGGGAGAAGAAGAAGCCTAGGCTCTGTGGTTGCTAATACCTAGCAGTGAGGTCCAGAGCCTTGATGGCTGAGGTATAGTTGCAGGAGACAAAGCAAGGCAGCACAGTCATTTTACAACGGAGATCCCAGAGTTGTTGGACCAGAGATGAAGGAGGTGTAGGACGACACCAATGTCCCACAGGAAGATGTAGCAGGGAAACAATGGTCTGGAGATGCAGATGCTCTTCATTAGCCTGCAAATCAGTGTGTAGTGACCAATCTGGATGTCTGCAACCCACTCTGAGCCAACCAAGAAGCCAAGGTAAGACTTCCCCACCATGCATGGGACATAATAACAGAGAGGTAATTCACCACCTTTGCCATAGGGGCCAAAATGCGATCAAATTCTCATTCACCTACACCAAGAATGCCAAGAAGAGTGGTATCTAATGAGAGTGCCATCACACAAGCAAATAGGATATTTTCTTGAGGCTGTGCTGAAATGTGCAGCACAGACTAACATCACTGGGAGTCGTCCAACCAGTCAGCAAGAGGAGGCCAGGGTCACACTGTGAGTGATGGGAGCTGGAGAGATCCAAGAAGAGTTTCAGACGTGGGGAAGCAAGAGAGGCACACCACCAAGAGAGGTTGGAGAGACTGGAAATAGTTCTGGGAGTGTCAGAAGGGCACTTTCAAGAGCAATGTGAAGTTTCCTTCATGCACCCTTGAGCGAAGATGATGGATTAGGTAAAAGGGTAGAAATGAATAGGGGCCGAAGGCATACCAATTCGGGGAGAATGCATTCACTTCATTGGCCTCTGGGTCTGATCTCCAGCTGAAGAAATAGTCAAGCTTCCAATTGAGAGGAAAATAAAAGACATTGGCCCTCATTACGAGGTTGGAGGTAACCATGCCGCATTTAGCAGCATGGTTGCCTCCTTACCGCATACCGGGCCCGGGTACCTCAAATGAGGACTTACCGGGCCATGCCAACCATGGCGGACCTGGTAATTCTTCGTCCGAGGAACCCGGACCCCATAGGGCTCTATGGGAATGGGGAAGGAGCTAACAACGGGCTTGTTTATAACGGGCCCGTTGTTAGCTCCCTGGTCTCCTCGCGGGACCCGGTAAGGACACCTGGTTTTACCAGGCACCCATTGCGGGTCCCGCGAGGAGACCTCGTAATAGGTCGGAATGGGTTTACCGGCACCATTACCGGTGCTGGTAAACCCATTCCGCCAACCTCGTATTGAGGGCCATTGGGCCTCATTCCGAGTATGGTGGTAGTCATGGCGCTATTTGCGCCATGACTACCTCCCATATTGGTACCGACTCCGGTTTGGTACAATGGGGACTTACCGGTCCATTCCAACCTTGGAGGGACTGGGAAGTCCCCATTTACCAAACCATTCCCCATTCCCATTTGAGCCCCCATAGGGCTCAATGGGAATGGGGAGGGCACAAATAACGGGCTGGAATATGCCAAGCCCGTTATTTGCACCCAGGTCCCTTAACGGGTCCCGTCCTTAACACCTGGTCAGACCAGGCGTTAAGGAAGGGACCGGCTAAGGCACCTCGTAGTAGGGTGTTAAGGGATTACCGGCACCGGTCTCCTTACCGGTGCCCGGTATCCCTTACCGCCCTACTCGTAATGAGGCCCATTGTCCCCAAAGGGGACCCCTGCCGTCCTGGATGCTAAGGACTACCTCCTAAATAAGCTACCAGTCACTGAAATCAACAGAGTATCAAGAGTGAAAATCCATCACTATGTTCCTTTGACCTGGAAGGTAGCCAGCAAGATGGTGCAAGTGCTGCCGCAGACAATAATTGCAAAGAGTTCTTTGTATTAGGTTTCAACCTTTGTCGGCTTTTGACACTCCCTTCTTAGGGCGAATCCTTGGTGCTAGTATGCACTGAGGTCTGCACTACAAGTGCCTTTATTGTGACTGAAACAATAACAAAAACCTATATTCTCTTAAATTGGTACTTGTATTGAATGCGATCGCAGAAAAACGATGCAAGTCGTTGGTCCAGTCAGGAATAACCAATATATTTATTGATATTTTCCATATAGATGTATTTTTTTCCTCATGTATTAATTTCATACATTAAAATCATATACATTCATCTTTGACTCTTTGTTTTATTTGTCGTGATCTCCCAACATGTGTTTCCCCTCAGTGTTTACCGTGGTTTTTCAGTAGAGATACTAAACAAGAAAGTGAAAAAGAAACGAATACAGTCTTATGATTGGTTTGATACACAGACTATTCCAATGTATACAGGAAATGATGAAAAGGAGTAAAATAAGGGAAAGCAAAATGAGTTGAAGAAGGAAGACTGGTGTAAAATGATTTGACAATTTTCTCTTGTATTGTATTTGCATTAATTGGATGGGTTAAATTCGCTCACCCTTTGCTGTGGATGCTTATCTTAAAGGTAGTTAAATGAATTAACTATGATTTCCAGTCTCAATTCTTCAATCTTGAATCTGTTTGCCAAAAGCCTTTAAGTCTGAAAAGGGGACAGAGGGGCTTGTTAGTTCCCAGACCCTTTGTATAATTTTAACTGAAAGTAAACCTTTTTTTATAATTAAAGTCAAAATAAGATACATTTCTCTTGTTTGTAGTGAACAAAAAATGATTAACATGAAAACTATTGAGATTCCCTATGCAGGATCTCAAGTTCTGAAATGCTTTCAGTATAGTTCCATCTATTAGTTAAGGCTAGGCAGTCAACAAGAAGGAAAGTTAAAAGTATGTTTCATTAAATGATTTAACTTTTTTGTTGGTCTACTCCACAAGGTCCAATTGCCTTGTTGTCACCGCCAGGATCCGCGATAGATCCTGGTAGTGACTGCTTCCGTTTATATAGCCCGCATCTTCCCCGAGATGCAAAGAGAACTGAACAAATCTGCTAAGTACTGTGAGTGGAGGGTCAACCAGCACTTCACAGAGCTACTAGCAGAGGCATTACCCTTCCTAGGGGTATAGACATAACAATAGCCTTTGAGAGAAGGTTTCAACATTGCCAGGAGCTCTGGAACATTGATACTCAGGTCAAGCTCCATGACACTGTTTGTATCTTTGGAGCAATCTGAACTGCAATAGATCTAACCCAGATGGCTTTGAACCAATTCCAGGACCATGTCAGAAGGGCCGCTGAAAAAAATGCCATAGTCATTCCAGGACTCCATATTGCATAGCCACCAAAGGACTTCTGATCTGATGTAAAGGGGTTTCCTTTGAGAAGGGATAATCACATCTGATGTAGAATTCCTCAAGGCTATGCCTTGAGTAATAATGGAGGAAACCTGAAAGAAGAGGTGGAAGAGAGGGGGCCCAAAAGTTGAGCAAGAGAGGAGACAGACACTGTGTTACAGGCCAATAATTTACAGAGCTCCCTCCAAATACAGAAAATATTTTCACATGGAAGCTTCAATGTACAAGATGAGGTGTCTATCAAGAAGCACAGGGATTTTGTGATTTGAGAGGGCACAAGGAAAGAATTCCCCAAGATGACCACTAAGCTCAGAAACTGAATAGGTTCCACAGCCCTGTTGGTATTATCAAAATATCCAAAGTTTATTCAACTTATTTCAGTTCTTTTAAAGACGAGAAAAACATCAAATGAATGCTCCCTGCATCAACGATCCCACACTGCACTCTGGGCAGGAAACAGAATATTTTTGTATGAATATTTATGTTTTTATTACAAATAAATGAGTCAAAATGCAGATGGTCCCCTAGCTCGCAATGCTAGGGAAGTCACCCAAAACACTACAGATGAATTCAGACTACATTGACAAATTAATTGAAACTGCTGCCTGCCTACATTTGTCTAACTAATCAGTTTTATCTAAAACATAGAACATCGTTTATTTTGCATATTCACACAACGATCCATACATATAAGAACAAATAAGCATGGCTATTCCCTAAATATACCTATATATTTCATTTACATTTCACTAATGAAACAAATATTTGATTGCATCAAATGAAAAGTACTACAAAACCTACACAATGCAAAATCAAACCTGCATGAGAAAACAGATATAATGAAATTAAATAACATTAACATCTACAATGTATGTGACTTAAAATTCCTGCCTGGAGGACAACCTACCCAAAGTCACCTTTATTTCGTACAGAATTTCTTGACTTTAATACGTGGGCTTAAACCTAATGTGACATGCAACTCAGCACAACTAATTGGGAAGTTTGAATGCAATGTTCAATTAGAGGGCACAATAAAATATGGTCAGACAATAGTTGTATTGGTGTGAGAAGGGTTTCTATTTAGAACACTTGAAAAGAGACTTTTGAAAGAAGTTTTTTAAATAAGGTCAAAAGAAAAGAAGACCATGAAATGGTTTTGGTATTCAGAAATAGGAATAAAGGAAAGTGGAAATTCAAAGTGGCTTTGGTTTTCTTTCTTTAATAAGAGATAGTAAAAAGGAAACTATTTGAACAACAGGTTCTTTATACAGGATTTCATGTACAAAGCCCTCCCACGGGATCATGGAACCAAGGACAAATAATCTGCTTCTTGCTATTTATTAACTGGAGTTTACAGAGAATCAGGTCTTGAAATCCCTTTACCAAATCTGTAGAATCAACTGCAGCAAGAACACACACATTCGAAGAGGCCCTTTACTTTATAAAACAAACCCAGAACATTCATTTTTTATTTATTTATTTTTAGCCACCCAGGTACTTTATTGTCTGTACCGGTTTTCCAAGTTTCATTTTATTGTGGGAAGTTAACATGCATGACACTCGGTAATCATTAATAATAAACAAGAACCAATGTTAATGGATGTACATAAAATATGATCAGCTATCTAGAGCTACAGAGTCCTCTTTTTAGGGGCGGTGTGGGTGAGGACAAATTCACAAATAATATACATTATCTCACAAAACAGGTTCCTTCCTTGCTTTTATTGGTGCGTGCTCAAGTGTCTCCAGACATAGTAATGTACACCCCTTTTATCATAAATGAGGGCAAGTTACCATGGATTATCCAAAAATGTACATATTTTACTACATATCAAAATAACATCAATAGGCAATACATTTGTTAAAAACATAAATATAGTCATAATTCATTCTTACACTGACATATACGCATATATATGTGACTCATATGGCAATGCATCTGTGGTCTCACGTCATCACGAAACACGCTATTTCTAGCATCCCGCGAGTAGCTTAGAACGTCCCGCTATTCCTGAAGTCAGGTGACACGCTGTCACAGGAAGCAAGCTTCTGGTGGATTAATCGGCAGTTCTGCAAGTGAGGCGCGAGCATGTCACATACTTTGCCTTTGTGAATCCGGAGTATCAAGGTCTAATTTCCACTTTTCGGATGTCTCCTCAGGCTTTTATGGGGGATCATTTTCCCTGAAGACATGCGCCTTAAAGACGCCTGATTGTAACACACGGCAGAGCTGTTTGTATGCCTCGTTAACAAAAGAGCCCCTGCACGAGTAATCACAGCGGGTAAGCATTGGTTCTTTGACTTAGTACGGTCCCGTAGTCGGGTGCAGTGAATCCCACTTACACGTAGGGTAAACGGCTTGCTTTAACCCGCACATAGAGTAAATGGCTTTTCTCTTCCCTCCGCAGTATTTTCTCACGGAGCAGGTGCACAAATACAACTGCTCCTACCAAGTGCATGCCAGCAAACGAAATAAGCAGGCCATTACAGGATTGACAATGGTAATGACAAATAATAGGGCCTTGTCATAAGCGGTGATATTAAATAGTAACCATTAGTGAAATAGCATACTAAAAAATATGAGAGGTTCAGTTTGTGCCTCCAACTCAGACACTATTGAATAGAGCGATCTAAGGGAAACACTCTCTCATCGGTAATGAAAGTATTGGAAATAAGTGAATCCTTCTGTTTAGAATTGTACAAAGGTGAGGACGTGTTGGGTGCCCCAGGGGTTTTGACATGTTACAACCATGGTATTAAGATCACTTTTTTTGTTTGTCTTTTTAGAATGTTGGGAATATGGCCAAATCTTGTGATGTCATACAATGAATATGAACATATGAAAAAAGAATAAGTGCCATGAAGACAGCACCAATAAGGAATGCAATTTGAATCAATTTGTGTGCATTTTCCAAAAACGACTGTTGGTTCTAGAAACACATTTTTTGAAGTGTAGGCATCTTTTCTTGCCCCCTTAAATTAAGGGTGCACCATTGGGCGGGGTTTCAGTAGAGACATCAAGTGGCTCTCTGTTAAGGCACAGAAGGTGCTGAATCAGATGTGCCTCTTCTTTTGCCATATGAGTCACATATATATGCGTATATGTCAGTGTATGAATGAATTATGACTATATTGTTGTTTTTAACAAATGTATTGCCTATTGATGTTATTTTGATATGTATTAAAATATGTATTTTTTTGGATAATCCATGGTAACTTGCCCTCATTTATGATAAAAGGGGTGTGCATGACTATGTCTGGAGACACTTGAGCATGCACCAATAACAGAAAGGAAGGAAGCTGTTTTGTGGGATAATGTATATTGTTTGTACATAAAATATGAACAAGATTATTTAGGAAAGCAGATATGACATATGTTAATGCCAGGCATGTATAAATAAATGAATCTAATAAGCTTCAAAAATGTTTTAAGAGAAATTATTGGGAAGTGGGTGACATAACAATAACGAAACAAAACATAACTAACATGACAGACGGGACATAACACAAACACAGGGTAAGGAGGGGAGCGGATAGAGGGATAGATAGTAATAACATTAATAATAATCTGCATTAGATAAAAGTCAAGAAAAGGTTGCCCTTTCAACTCATGCTTGCATAGTAGTGCAGGAGGAGAAGCTATACATTTTTCTAACCTATGAATATTGCACATATTATTTCACCAACAATTATAATGAACACATTTTAGTTTTTTCCAATTGGTAGTAATAGTTTGGAGTGCTACTATGATACATAAATCAAAGAGCGATATTGTATGATCATTGGCTATTGCAGTTTGTAAGAGAGAGCTTCCAAAAATACAGATCAAAACAGAAATCTTGGTGGTTTTTAAAAATTAGTTTGATTGTTTGCCATACAGAGATCCATAAGGGCTTGACATGTTGACACTCTACGAATATATGCTTGAAAGAACCCGGTACTTGTGAGCAGTTCCAGCAAAGGTCGTTAGGTAGAAGGCCATCTTTGAAGAGGGAGACAGGGGTAGCAAAAGCTTTATGGTGGAAGGAAAACAGGGTTTGGGTTAGGCTGGCTGGTGAGGTAATTTTCGAGATGCATTTCCACTGTGGAGGCCAGTAAATTGAAGGTTCGGCAGTGTGCAATCGTCTTTTCAGTCACTATGTAGGAGACCAACTGTTGCAGTAGATATTAGGGATTTGTAGAAAAAGAAGCAGTACTATTATACCTCAGTATGTTAAACAATCTTAGCGCATCAGGTGTGCTGGAGTTGTGACTAAGTAGTTCATAATTTTTCAAACAGAGCAGCAATAATGATCAAATATTGTTTCATGGCAGAGGCAGGTAAATGGTATTTGATATCAAAGTCTCTAAAAGTAATGGGAACATTTTGTGGGAAAAATCGATTAAAATATTAAATGTTTCTACATAGCCATGGCTTCCACAAGATCGATTTGCCTTTTACCTTAATCAGGGGATTAAGCCAGATAAGAGGAGAGGTAAAAGCAGAGAATTTGGTAAGAGATGGAAACATATATAGTTTGAGATAAAGTGCAGATTGGCGGATACATGAATATTTCATAAGTTTATTCTTGTTCTTAATGAGGTAACTATCTGACAGGGGAATTAGGGAAGCCATAGCTCTTTCTAGAAGCACCAAATTGGGTACATATTCCAGTTATTCTTGGGCAAACCATATCTGTACTTGCTTAATAACAAAGGCCATGTGATATTTTCTAAAATCTGGAAAGTTGACACCTCCCATAGAGCAAGGTTTTTTTTAATTTACTAAGCGATATTCTACGCCTTCCTTTCTCCCATAAAAATCTGATTAGACAGGATTCGAAGTATTTAAAAATAGAAAGGGGAAGGGCAATAGGTAACATATATAGAAGATATAAAATTACGGGGGAGACCATCATCCTGATGGATTCTAACCGGCCCCACCAGGAGAGATATAGGGTTGACCATGAAGTTACAAGTTCTTTAACTCTAGTTAGTATGTTTTGTATATTTTCTTTCCGCATATCACAAACAGAAGTAGAAATATGGATCCCAAGATATTTGAGGCCTTGAGGACACCATTTCATCCCCAAGTATAGAGTATGATGTGATGTACAATATATGTTAAGGGGAAGGATTTCGAATTTATCAATGTTGAGCTTATAGCCATATGCTTTAGAGGAATTTGAGATAACCTGTAATAGATGCAGGCCACTTTGTTCTGGGTTTTTCAGAAAGAGAAGAACATCATCTGCATAGGCTGCAGTTTTAATATGAAGGTTTTCCCATTGGATTACTAATATATTGTCATTTTGTCTGATAGTCTCTAAGAAAGGTTCAAGAGCTAAAACAAAGAGAATTGGAGAAAGAGGACAACCTTGACGTGTTCCTCTAGAGAGAGGAAAAAAGCAGATAATTGACCATTAACAAAAATTGCAGACTTGGGCATTGAGTAAAGTATGCTGATCAGGGATAAAAAAAAAGGGGGCCCAAAACCATGCCATTTAAGAGTTCTAAATAGAAAATCCCACTCAACTCTGTCAAAAGTCTTTTCGGCATCTAGAGATACTGCAGCATGGGGATCCTTGGATTGGTGTATTAAATCTATACTGTCCAGAAAGAGTCTAATGTTGGAGGAGGACACTCTGCCTTTGACGTATCCAGCCTGATCTTGTTTATGGAGATTGGGAAGAAAAGGGAGGAGTCTGTTGGCTAGAATTTTCGCATAAATCTTACAGTCAATATTAATATGGGAAATTGGGCAATAGCTTTGAGGGAGTTTGGGGTCTTTATTGGGTTTGGGAAAGACAATAATCATAGGTTCAAGAAAAGAACCTTGCTCTCTCCTTTCTGATATAAAGTGGAGTAAAGATCACTAAATTAGGAAAGCCATAAGGGCCCAGAGCTTTGCCTTTATTAAGATGTTTGATGGCTTGAAGAATTTCAGCAGGAGTTATAGGAGCATTAAAAGATTCAAGACCTATCGGGGGATAGGAGTTCCTGGGTAGATTGTGCAAGAAATCATCAATAAAGGTATTATTGGGAGGAGCTCCAGATGTATATAGCTTAGAGTAGACATTTGAAAAGATTTGAAGAATATCTGTATCTGAGTGCTTTCTGTTTCCTTGGTGATCTTGCAGGGTTACAACTCTTGATTTTTCTTTTTTGAATTTAAGGTAGGAAGCTAAAGATTTACCCGCCTTCTTGCAAAGTTGGTACATTTTTGATTTATATTTGAGCATGTTTACACAAGAATATTGGGTTATAATTTTATTATACTGAAATCTTAACTGCAAGACTTCTTTAAAAATGGTGGGGGAGCCAGTGCTAGCAAATCGAATTTCCAGGGGTTTCAGTTGTTTAAGAATAGATTCAGACTCCTGCTTTCGTATTTTCTGTTTATTGGCAACAAATGAAATAATATTGCCTCTAAGAACAGCCTTATAGCAATCCCAGTTTTTTGAGGTGGATGTGTCTTGATTTGTATTTACAGCAAAGTAATTATTGTGCTGCAGGGTAATAAAGGGAATGAATGAGTCATCATTCAGCAAGCTAGTATTAAGCCACCACCTATTTGAAAGTTTAGAGTTGTTGGGCGATAGTAATTGAATATAAACAGGAGCATGATCCGAGATCGTGATGGACTCTATTTGGGCTTTTAGGAGAAGGCTAGCCATAGAGTTGGGAATAAAAATGTAATCTAGTCTTGAAAAAGATTTATGGGGTGCAGAATAAAAAGTAAACACCATGTATCGCTAAGGCCTAGTTCCGATATAAAATAAATGAATTGCTTATGTGATGTTGTATTAGTGAAATGAACGTTGGATTTTCTATCTAGAAAAGGGTCTATGATTTGATTACAGTCACCACAAACGATCAAATTGCGAGGGTTAATCTGGGGCATGTGATTTCTAAGAGGCCTCCAAAAGTTAGGATCAGGAGATGTTGGGCCATAAATGTTGAGTATGAAATATTCTTTAGAGTTAATCAGTAGTTTGAACAAAACCCATCTCCCCCAAATCAGATTAATTAGATAGTATGTTACATTTGAGAGATTTGTTAATTAAAGTTATAACACCATTTCTTTTTCCATCTGCAGCGCTGGAGAATACCTGATCAACCCAATGCCCTTTGAGTTTAGCTGCTTCTTCATTGGAAAGGTGTGATTCTTGGATCCAGGCAATTGAAGGTTTCAATCTATTTAGATGAGATAGTATTTGTTGTCTCTTAATTGGATTATGTAATCCTTTAATGTTCCAAGAAACTATATTTAGAGGCATGAGTGTGGAGTAATGTGTTCATAAATCATAGGGTATATATAAACAGAGACAATGTAAAAGTTGCAGACATTATGGTACCAATAGAATTAAAAGACATAGCAAATTGACATGGAGTGCCACAGTGTATCCAACATAACAGATGAAGACACAAAAGGAGAGAGACTTGAGGAGGGGGATACAAACGAAGGAAGAAGCAAGGTACTTAGCAACAATGAAACATACTTAAAAGTTGTGGGAGAAAGGTGGCGACAAAAAAAATAGCCACACCAGTCCATGCTACAGTAAAAGAAAAATGTGGTGGGGGGCCAAAATAAAAAGAACTAGGCCCACCTTAACCCCACTCAGGGGGAGAAAGCAGAGTAGTGGATTACATAGTCTTCATGTAATAGGAGGTAACGTATCCATGTCATTCCTTTTCTGAGATTGGATATATCTACGTAGAACCGTTGAATTCTGAAAAGTTGAAGTTTGCCCATCCAGTGTAACTTTAAGAGAGACAGGGTATATGATGCCATATCTAGCATTCAATTGCCTTAAAGCTGGTCTGAAGGCAAGGAACTCTTTTCTTCTTGCTGCCGTTGCTTTGGCTACATCTTGTGTTATAAAGATTCTTTTTCCTTCCCATGTCAAGTTCTTGATTCACTTAACTTTTTCTAGAAATAGGAGTGACATGAGTAAAATCAAGGAGAGGTAGTATCATAATTCTGGGTGGATTCCTGGAACTTTGCGAGGGTCTTAGAGGACCGATTCAGTGTGCTCTTTGTATATTTAGTTGTACAGAGGCTGAGAGGCTAAGAACCCTAGGCAGAAACATATATAGGAAGGCAGTGGGGTTGCCTTTTTCAATCCCCTCAGGAAAGCCGATAATACGAAGATTATTTCTTCTGTTCAGATTTTCAAGATTTTCGGTCTGTTTGTAGAGCTAATACCGTGGTTTCCGGTGTGGTGACTTTATTAGAAATATCCTCTGCGTTCCCAACCCGCCTCTCAACCTCATTCATTCTGGCCTCAAGATAGACCACTTGTTGTTTAGTTGTTGTAACTTAGTGTTTGTAGTCTTCCATGAAAGGTTTAAGAGCTCTAATTTCTAATAGTATAGTTTGCATAACCTGATCAGTTGAGTTCTCTATTGGTGGAGGAGATTCACTTATTTGCCTTTTAGGCATAGTCGATGATAAGGGTGGCACATTTTTAGATTGTGCTTTCTTTGCTGCCCTAATGTAGTATTATAAAATATACTTTCTCTTTCCCCTCCTCACTTCTCTCTTTATCTTCTTATCTTTCTGCTATTTTCCAACGCATTTCTTTTTCCTTTCCCTGCTCTTACTTTCTCTTTCTTCTCCTTTGTCTCTTGCTCTTTCTATCCTGTTTATTGGCTTTGCTTTCTTTGCCTCTCTCCTTCTTTTGCTCTTTCCTCTTTCCTTTCTCTTTTCTTGCCCCTCTTTTTACTTCACTTTAAGATGGTCACTTAAATCACACAACTGCCCCAGCAATGATGTGTGTGAGAAATGCCAGTTATGTAGGCAGACGCAGAAGGGGCAGTCAAAATTCTATTTTATTTTATGAATGTAGGAAGAATAGTAGTATGCCCTCTTTTTGTTTCTTTTTTTTCTCCCCTTTCTTTTTAATAAAGAAATTCAGCAGGAAATAAGCAAAAAGTCAATAAAACACCCATGTTGTAGGTGAAGATGGCTTCCGTAAAAAGTAGCGGGCCACGTCCGTCGTCGCGGCTGCACAGCTGACAGGAAAAGTCAGCTGCGCCGCATACGGGATGACGCAGCTTGAGAGCCCAGCCTCCCGGACAATGTCTTCAGTGCAGGGCAGCCTCCAGAGCTCCTACACACTTCTCCAATGTCTGGGATCCAAAGCAGAGGACAAATGGCAGGTAAGTGGATCTAAATAAAGTTAAGTAACTTAATATTAAGATATAAAAGTGCTCCACCGGAGCCGAGCTCAAGGGCTAGGATTCCATCCTTCCCGGCGCCAGGCCACGCCCCATTAAGTTTTATTTTAGCGTGAGAGAGAAATAGCCCACTCTTCCTAGGCTTTAAATGCTAAGGGATTTCATTTTTGAATATACAAATGGGAATGGGTTCATGTACTTTTTACATTTTTTTTATTAAATCTTGTGGACAGGTATGAACCCCTTGGGGGGATTTCCCAGTGCCATTTTGTCTGGCACTGTCCTATGCTGGAGGGGAAGGCACTGGACACCAGGTCCTTCAGTTCTCCTTCTCAGCTCCTTAGATCCAAGTAACAAGGTGTCCCAAGCTCTGATCTCCTTCTGGCCAAACTTGGAAAATCCTCCTGTGTGAATGGGTTAAGCTCATTGTATGCACATTTAGTACATGTTAGGGATGGGTGAGCCTTAAAGAACTTGATTCGATATTGGCTCAACTTATTTTTTTTAAAAAAAGATTCAAATCGGGGGGCGCTGTTGCACACTGAGGAAATGGCTGCCTGATTCGAGAGGTCCCGCTCTACTAACACATCCTGAGCCGAGATATCCTGTAAGAGGCCGCCCACATGGCTAACAAGCAGATGAGCTGACAGCCCAGACACCCGTGTACACACGGTAGAAATCCTGGCAAGCTACGGTTAGGCGAACCGGAGCTGAAGACGAACCACCTGCCGGAGAGGGACAGAGGCGCGACCTGACCGTGAGGAACATGAGAAAATGCTGAGGAGTCGGGATGCAGCAAAAAGGAAGGCTGCAGGTGGACGAGGCCTGGGTCTCCAGATCACGCCCAGAGCTGTGTATTCTATGTGGGCAGCTGAGTCTCGTATGGTGAGACGACAGTGGAAGCAGGACCAACACTGCTGACCCCCTAGCCGGGCTGGGACCCACATTAACCCCCTGATCCTGGTGAACTGATGCCCATGTACTGACTGTGCTGCGCACCGCCTTGCTGGCAATGGATCCCTGGTGCGGGAATTCCACGTGGCACCAAGGAGTTCTCGACACTGAGAAGGTCGGGGTGCCGACTTAACACAGGCCACATAAAACCGAATAAGTGGGCCAGAGGTGTGACAGGAGGGGAGCGGAGCTACATTTTGAAATGATACACTATCACAGGACATTGGCCTCGCTCCGTGGTGTAGCTGTCATCCAACCCGGCCAACTGTTCACGCGGTGGGTGAAGGACGGCATGCGCATGGGAAGCTCCATTATACCCACGCAGCTCCCGAACGCCACTGCCCCGACTACCATCGCAGTGGTGAGAGCGGCTAGCAAGCAGGCGGAAAGTGATACGGGCATGTGGGGAAATACACGCCTTTGCTGCTGAATCCTGGGCCATACGAGATGTTCGAGGTCTATAATCTCCTGACTCTATTGGGACTATAGGTCTGCAAGCAGGCGAAGGGCCCACAGAAGCTGTCAGCTGACATTGGAAGCTGTTAATACTGGGGAAAGGGGCATAATACTTTTGGTCAATATATGCTGTGTGTGGCTGCAACACAATACGTGGAAGGACACGGTCCACTCGAAGCATCCACGTGCAGAATGGCTATATCCAAATGATTGTGTAAACATAATACTCCCGACCTGAGAACCCCTTCCAACCCTGTATAAGGAAAACCTATAGGAGCTGGTGGGTCATTGCGCAGGAGTATGGCAGCCTAACCACTAGGTGTGATACAACCATTGAAGGAACTGTACCACCATATACTGCCACCTCACAATGGGGGAGCCACAAAAATCTGGCAAAGCAGCTTAGACCCCGGGCAATAAAAAAAGGGCCCAATGGATACATACACGAGCAGTCAGAACCAGACCGCCACTGCGGAAATGCACACTAATCCTAATGAGACTGCAGAGCCAGAAATTGGTGAACGGGAAGACAGGCTGACAACTATAGTGCAAAATGGATTCCTCGCAGTCAACGTCAAGCTGGACGATATAGTAGCCACTATTGGCTCGCTGAAAGCCAGAGTGGACAAAGAGAGTGCACGAATCACTGAAACTGAAAACAGAATCAGCACCAATGAAGACACCATCGAACACCATGGCAGGGACATTACCCAGCTAAAAGAAAATATGTCCAAACTACAGAATAAATGTGAGGACCTCGAATCGAGGTCAAGAAGGAACAACGTACGGATAGTGAGCGTGTCAGAATCTTTCGGGAAGGGACAAATGGAAAAACAAGTTGAAGCACTGCTCAAGTCTCTCTTCGGACCTGAATCCTTCTCGGAACACTTCCTGGTCAAGAGAGTGCATCGTACACTGGCACCAATACCTAAGCCTGGAGTACCACCATGCACGATTAATGCCCGACTTCTCAATTACAGGGACAGAGATGCAATCCTGCGGCTCGCAAGGGAGCATGTTACACTGCACTTTGAGGAAAGCCGGATACACATATACACAGACGTTTCGGCCGGGGTTCAGGCAAGCAGGAGATCCTATGAACCAGTCAAGAAACTCCTGAAGGCACGCCAAATTTCATATGCTCTGATGTTCCCAGCCAAAATGAGAATTCAACACGCAGGAAGAGCGCACTTCTTTGAATCCCCAGCTGAAGCCATGACTTATATTGAGAACTCTATACCCCTGCCTCCTGTGGGGGGCAAACTGGAAAAAACAACAGACCCCGGCCAGCGTACTAAAGACATGTACCGAATGATTACATACAAAGCCTACCGTATCCTTTATAGAAGCAACCGTGTTGCATTGTTTTTCAAGGGCGGCCCCACAAACTATGTTTAAATGGATTAGCGGGGCCGAAAATGGCAGTCATGTGAAGCAGCATGGCTACCCCTGGAATATTCCACAAGTTCATGTGGGAGCATGATCAAGTTGGAGTGGATGATGAGGGTGGGTGGGAGGGTAGAGGGTATGGGGATTGTTGCTGTTTTGAAACAGACTTACTATGGTATAATGTGAGAGTCGAGGCCCACTGGACGTCGTTGTGTTCTGGTGGGAAGTTGACGGCAGTGAAATGTTTATTGTTTGCTACGTTTGTGGTCGCTCAGATGCAGGCACTGTCCACGTTGCATATATGTCAAAACCCTAAGAGAGGCAATATTGTCGTAACACTTGAGTATAATATACAGGTGACGGGTTAAATATACGATTACTGTCATGGAATGTCGGGGTTTGAATAACCATATGAAAGCTAAGAAAATTGGCAACTATATTACTAGACATGGCCCCCAAATCCTAATGTTACAAGAAACGCCTACAATGGGGTCTAGCAATATGCACATACTGCCCAAATGGGGCAAGCAAAGGTTCCACACGGATTACTCCTCCCAGTCCCGAGGAGTTATCACTCTCATACACACAAGTGTGGGGTTTAAGCTCGAGAGTCAGAAGGTGGACCCACTAGGGAGATATGTGGTGGTCTGGGGAGAAATCGCAGGCAAGCAAAACATGTTGGTAAACACATATGGACCTAACATTGACGACCCATCCTTTTACATGAATGTATATCAGTTAATTACTTCAATAGATGCGTCCACTATAAAATGGGGAGGAGATTTCAATGTGGCTCTTGATCCCACACTTGATAGGTCCACGAAAACTATAAGGGCACCAAATAAGACAGTGCTGACTTTGGAACACATTATATCGCAATTGTCAATGGTAGATGCATGGCACGAACTACACCCTGGAAGTAAAATGTACACATATTACTCCTCGGTGCATGATTCTGAGTCGAGAATTGATTATTGGTTTGTTTCCTCTACTATGTCTGCAGTACTGAAATTGCGTGAGATTTTGCCCCGCACATTGTCCGATCACTCCCCAGTGTTGTTAGAGATTGCGCTGCGAGATGCCCCCAGACCTGTAAGAAGGTGGAGGATGCCTAATGGAATACTTGGGGACCCAGGGGTGGTGGAGTCACTGCACGTTGACATAGCTGAGTTCTTCACTAATAACTTGGGAACAGTCGACATGTATTCCACTGTGTGGGAATCTTTCAGGGCTTGGGTTAGAGGAGTCCTGATATCGAAATCCATTGGTCTCCTGAAAGATGCGCACTGCAAGCTAGAGGAGGTTGAAAACAAATTAGACACATTGGAAGAAGCCTACACTCGTACACAAGACAAAGAGATACTTGCCGAAATACATAAATTCCTCAGAGAATTTTACAACTTGGACACTAGAGAAATACGTGCAGCTCGCATACGTGCACGTAGATATGGGGAAGGAAACAAGGCGGGGAAATCCCTGTCCAATTTGTTAAGGTACGAAAAAAAAACAAATCAGATCACTAGCATCCAAACAACGCAAGGGGGGGTGCTTCTGAGGGAGGAGGGGATACATGGTGAATTAGTTGAATTTTATAAGGATCTATATGCAAACAAAGATAAGAAAATGAAAATTGAAATAAAATCCTACCTCGCGGCACTCGATCTACCAAATCTCCCAGTGGAGGACAAACTAGCAATTGCTCAACCTATAACTGTTGAGGAAATTAGTGAAGCAATGAAAGCATTGTCATCTGGTAAAGCACTGGGGTCGGAAGGGATAGTTGCCGAATTCTATAAGGAGATCCGTGAGGAACTAGTACCTATATTGTTTAAAATATGGGAAGAAGCCCTTGAGAGAAATATACTACCCCCAACAATGAAAGAAGCTATAATAACTGTATTGCCTAAACCTTGACGACCGCCACAGGAAGTGTCGTCCTATAGACCCCTATCGCTTATAAATACGGACGCTAAAATATTTGCGAAAGTACTGGAGAACCGACTTCTACCAGTTGTACCTACTCTGGAACATCCTGACCAGAGTGGATTCATCCCCACAAGGTCCACGGCCCTGAATCTTTGAAGTTTCTTTGGAATAATGGCACAAATAGACCAGGAAAGGTGCACGGTGGCTTTATCTCTCGACGCCGAAAAGGCCTTCGACTCGGTCTCATGGGTGTATCTCCTAGCTGTACTGGAGGCTTTTGGAATAGGGCCCAACTTTATTAGATACGTGAAGCTGCTGTATACTGATCCCGGCGCTCGGGTATTAACAAATCGATCCGTCTCTGAATTGTTCCTGTTGGGTAGGGGCACTAGGCAAGGTTGCCCATTCTCGCCCATAATATTCGCCCTAACCATAGAGCCGATGGCAGCAGCGGTGAGACTAAGGCATGAAGATAGGGGGATAAAAATGAAATGCTCCACCCAACTAATCTCGTGATATGCTGACGATACGCTATTGTATGCCCATGAACCCGAGAAGAACATTGCACCCATCATGGCAGAAATACACGAGTTTGCTGCATACTCTGGGTACACTATAAATAGTGCCAAATCTGAAATATTCCTGCTTACCCAAGCTACTCAATGCCCAGATAAGATATATGGACTCAAGTGGTCAGAACAACATATTAGATACCTGGGAATCCTCATTTCCAGAGACAGACACACTCTGTATTCAGACAATCATGAAAACGCGCTACAATCACTAAACACTAAACTCCAGATGTGGGGGCACCTACCCATCTCCCTATATGGTAGGGTCGCAATTCTTGAAATGATAGTCCTTCCCAAGTTACTATATTAATTTGTGAACGTCCCTATATGGCCGATCAGGACCGTCTTCGCCATACTCCGATCTATGGTACTGACATTTCTTTGGAACGGGAAAACGGCTAGGATAGGGTGGGAAAAGATGACTGAACCATATTGCACTGGAGGAATAGCTGCCCCGGATTTTGAGCTCTACTACTATGTTGCTCAAGCACAATTTGCGAAACATTGGTAAAATGATTCAGATAGGTCACCCCACACATGGATAGAAGAATATACCACACACCCTACGATCATAAAATCGGGTATTTTTGATGCACGATACAAAGATTCATGTGAATATAACCCAGTAAACTGTACAGTCCAGGCATGGGAGGCAATATACAAGAGGCTGAAAATAGAAACACCCTATAACCCAGAAATATCCCTATGGAATTTCCCAGGCATCCCTCCAATGCACAATGGCAAATTACAGGAATCCTGGGACCCCGATAGAGGAATGAAACTGGGAGACATGTTCCCGAATGGGAAATTTGTAGCCCTGAAGGAACTTGTGAGAGCATTGGGTCGGGGGGCCACTTAAGACACTTCAATACTACCGCATGAGATCTGCATTCCAAAAGAGATGGCCGCTCTTCCCGGACGAACCTCCCCCACACCCATGAACACAATTAATTACGGCTAAAGAAGGCCTGCAGGTTCTCCAAACTATATATGTCAGTCCAGACTCATACCCCCACGGTAAACCAGGTCAAGGACAAATGGGAGAGGGATCTGCAGATGACCATCGGAAAGAAGACATGGGGCAAATACTGTGCGCTCACAAAAAATGTGTCACTCAATGCTGGTTTACCCTTAATTCAATTTAAGATACTAAATAGACTACACTAGAATAGCAAAATTCGCAGCTGATAGCCCAAACGAATGTCCCAAATGCAAGGCGCCTCAGGTAGGATCCTTCCACATGTACTGGGAATACCCAGTGGTGGCGGGGTTCTGGAGCATGGTGACTGAGATGTTGGAAGAAATCACACAGGTTCCCCTGGATCTAACACCTCAGAAATACTTATTTGGGGACATTGGCAAGTGCTCCGAAAAAAACGGAAGATTGTTCAACATCTCGTTTGGTGGCTAAGAAATGCATCTTACAAACATGGAAAAGCTCTACTCCACCGGACATGAACCACTTTCTTCGTGAACTGATGCATGTCAACGAATCCGAGGAACAATTTGCCCTGTCCCAACCTGTGACAAGTAGACCCAAGGACATCTGGGGCCACTTTCGAGATATGATTTCTGATGATGACAAGTCTCTGTAACATGTATTGTATCACCGGAAAATGAAATGTATCCTTGTATATTATGTGACGTCCGAGGTGGAGTAGTTGTCATGACCCCCATCCAGAAGACCCCCTGGCAAGCCCATGGGCCAGGAAGGGTCTTGACTCGGGTCTCCACTAAAACCAGGCATCCTTGGCCTAGGTCTTCTTGGGGCCAGTCCTAGCACCTTTAGCACCAGGCTCATACTTGATAAAGGACTTGTATTGGGAACTACTTTATTTCAGTGCCAATCAACGTGGACGCATCCACATAGCTTGGCTCCTTGGAACCAAGTTATGCGGTATAGTATTTTTGGGTGTGGTACCATAGGAACTATTTTACCTGGACTACTTTCTTGAAGCTATTTAAACCACACCCGACTGGGATAACACGCTTCGCGTTACTTTGCAATTCTGCAACGTGACGCTCACCGTGTTCAGCTGCACCCGCGAACCTCGGAAGAACAGCATCTGTTAAGGAGGAAAAGGACATTGTTAGCAGCAGCAGCTTACCTGTAATTTCATCATTAGCTGTCCACGGCTCTTGCGATCAGCATCCCGGAACCAGTGCTCCTCCCAAAACGACGGATCTGCAAAAAAGGAAGAAACAAGGCATTGGACATTTTTACAATTTAACAAACGGTACCGAAAAGCTTACCTCGCAAGCCGCTCCTCGACCAGCATCGCCTCAGGAATTCCGTGCACCGGGTGAGCACCACGACCTGTGGGGAAGACAAGACAACAGGTTAGCAAAAGGCAAGGCATCATAGCGCTGCGCTTAGCGCCTACTCACCGCATCAAGGTGCTCTAAAAACGCCATTACTTACGGGCGAGACCCAATTCAGTCTATGCCACATATTGGACTTCCGCGCACCTAAGGAAGAGAAAAGACATTAGTTAAACCAAAAAGGCATGCAAGGACAACAATATACCACAGCAGTAAGACCTACCTGAAAGACTCAAAGCGGGCCGGCATCAGTGAAGTAACTTGATCGCAATCGCCCACCAAGCACAAAGCGCCCCTGCCAAGAAGGCAGGACGGAGAACACACCTGCATTAAAAACAAGGTGAGGAGAGGTCCAGAGAGGCCGCGGGTATACGGGGTGGTGGGGGGCTGTTTACCCCAGTTGCCCAGTCTTGAGCATTGCCCACCTGTATTCCAGGCAGAACCCTCCCGCTGGTCACACCTGGGAACCGCAGAGAAGGATACCTGAGTCCCAACTGCTGGGTGGTGTCCTCGTGGAACCAGGTGAGCATAACAGTAGTGCTGTGTAGCTCTTGTGACCACTAATTTAAAAAAAATAAAAAAGAAGGTTCAAATCAGCTTGGCTTATTCGATATACCATCGACTTGACTCAAAGGCCTATTCAACCTGACTCACAAAATACCTTGTTTGACTTGTATGTGATTCGAATCAGCTTGCTCATCAAAAAATAACAGGATGTAGATCATTCAGTAACTATACTAGTGCAAGCTGATTAAATACTTTTCAAGCATATAGGCACCAATGAACTCTAAACGTGTTAAGTCAGCTGGAGCTAATGAAGTAATAGAGTGTCATGATGTCTACCCCCGGGGACCCAGACCAGGTCCAGCAACCCCGGAAGCAGGCATCAAGTTATTTTGAGCAAGCCCAAAAACCCCTGCTAGGGGGTATGAAGAGTCAGTCCTGGTGACATAGGCGCCAGGCTCATAGAGTAGAACTTACCTGATGCAGACCATGCTGCAAGCTTACCTGATGCAGACCATGCTGCAAGAGCTCCAAGCCAAATGAGGCTTGGAAGGGACTATTTTACCTAGGGATTATTTTTTTACTCGGGCGGGGCTGGGGAGGAATACTTACCTGGGACTACTTTGGTGGCTATTTAAACCACGCCCGAAGAGCAGTACGCGCTTTGCGTTATTCTGCATCCAGCAGCATAACGCTCACCGTGCCTGCAAGTCTGCAACCAGTCTTCTGCCATGCCGCCTCGAGTTTGGAGCTCCTAGAAAAAGGGTGAAAGAAGGAGAAAAGGTTAGAACAAGAGCAATACCTTTGATCCTTACCTGAATTCCTGATCCATCGCGCCTTCGAGATGGAAGAAAGAAGTTATTTTATGCGCGTCACCTCGCCTGCTTCAGCGCCGCACTGAACTCACCGGCCTTCGCAGCATCTTCACATTCCACCGTATCCTCCTGCATGTTCCCGCCGCATTCCGGCACCTAAGGAGTAGACAAGAACAGCAAGTTGAGCCAAGGGAATACACAGAGGAATATTAGTTACCCTGCCATAGAATTACCTGATTTTACCACCGGGGGTACTATTCCTCTTCACGGGTCGGCGCAGCTTCCACTGCATCTTCGCCGAACCCCGGCCCCTAAGGGTAAACAAAAGGACAGCAAGGTGAAACAAAGGGACTATCAAGGGGAACCCTCCTCGCCACAATAGACTTACCTGATTTTACCGCCGGAGTTATTATTCCCCGAGACTTCATACTTTCTCTCAGCGCCTGAATAAGGGAGAAAGCAACAGGTTACATATTGACATCATTTATCGAACTGTGTTGGAAATACAAATCCTTACCAGAATATTACCGGTTGCCACGAGGAACTCTTCACTAGGGTCAAGCTGCAATCTGCAAGGAATCAGACAAGAGTGAAAGTCAGGCATTTGAACTCTTACGAACTACATACTTTTCGGAGTCAATATTGTTCTGGAACTCACCAATTCCTTCGAGCCAGTGAAGCAACTGGTTATCAACGCGCCCCTGCGTTCAATGCAGGATGGAGAGCTCATCTTTTCAAACCATCAGGTGAGACTATAAGGGGGGACATCAAAGGTGATCCGTGGGGAGAACAGCGGGGGTGGGGGATTTACACTCAACTCCACGGGTGGTTCATTCCCTTTCTCCATTTGCAGAAGAACATTCCTACGGGCCAAGCAAACGAAGCTAGGTGGGCCAGTCCAGTCTGTGATCTCGGCCCTACGCGTCACATTGGTGGAGACCGCAGCTGTCCAGTTCAGATCGACGCCTCTGTGGGAGCCAGGTGAGCGTAACATAGAGAGTACTTCCTTCCACAATGCTGACATTAATTACCTTGAATGGTTTCAAGTTGACTTAAGCACATAAAGTTTACTCTTTTTTTATTTGCTCAAGCGGAATTCACATGATTCAGGCTAATTGATTCCTTTTGGCTTGAAGGGTGTTAAATCAGATTGAGGTTTTAGGTCATTGGATGAAATTCTCACTGTTTCCAATTTGGGTGTGTCTAAGAGCTGAGAGAGGAAGAGAGAGTTTTTGCTGGCCGGCAGAGACCAAGGGAGACACCTGGTGAAGCAGGGATAGCTAGATTATGAGGATAATGGAAAAAGGAGGGAAGAGAGCGAAGGAGTGAAAAGGAGAGGCACCACACACTGGCTAGGCCGAGGGAGAAGAGCAGCAAGCTTAACCCACACCAATGCAGCCCGTGGTTGAGCATCAACCTCCACCAGTGCCACCATCCCAGACTGAAATTCAGATACTGCCCTATCCCACGACAATGCAGGAAAGCCCAGGAAGATAAAATATTGAGAGATCTGGCAACATTTTGCTGCTTTGCCAGGGGAGCCTGAAGATGACAAAATGCTTCTTGGGTGACTTACAGTTATGTGTGGTGGCATTGTGCGCCAGGGTGTAAGGCCTTGCTTCACGAACACACCATGCACAAGCACCTCAAGAGAAAGCACACCATTGATTTCTCTTCAGGTGATGCTTCTACACTAGTAAGAATAAAATCATAGCTTCAAGGTCACTATGCTGCTTACGTCACACTCCCTGCTAATGCTATGCAATTAAACTATATGCAGGCAGTGAGGTAGACAATCTGCTGCTTGTGTTATCTATAATTCTGCAACAGCTGACATATATCAAAGGAACAGTTTGCATATCGTCAGCAATAGTCCCTTCATTACTTTGCCCGCATGAATACATATCTGCAATATGACATGAAGGGCACTTTAATCCGAGCAGCTGTCTGTTTAAGTTATTGCCCTTTTATGACTTAATTGCATTGAATTGAATGTGTGTGTAACACGAATAACAGATTATGTGTTATATTGAAATAACATGATGTGTAACACAAGTGGCAGATTGTTGTCTCCCTTATTGCCCACGTATAGTTTAATTGTGTAGCATTCGCAGGGAGTGTGACATAGTACATTGCCTGCACAAGTATCTATCTCGCACAGCCCCCACTACTATACACATCAAAGGCCCAGGGCTTCCCTGGGTCTTATAAATAAGAGCAGAATGCTCTAAGAAAACACAATCTGTTTGTGGACCCTGAACGGGGACCCAAACTGACAGGAGGTTCGCTGTTCACTCAGCGTCTTCCACACTTTGCTTCTTTACCACAAAACCCTCCCACCCTACAAATAAGGGAGAAGAACAAAGGAAAAGAAGTACAGGGCACTGTATGGTGTCCACAACGAGTCATGGGACATAAGAAGGCTGCACGGGCCAGAGGGGGTAACCTCAGGACCCGGTGCCCAAAAGTATGATATTATTATGCTATGTGATTATTTGTTTATCTGCATAACCATATCTGTACAATAAAATCCTATGGTCTTTTATTGCCAACACTTGACAAAATGTTGTGAGACAAATCATTTCGGGTGAGGGTCGGGGTCGGCCTACAATGATGCATGCATATGGGTTCATCAGTTATGCCATGAACATGCAGTTGTCCCCATATAGAATGCACATAAAGAAGATTTACAGAATGTGTTTCATCGTGGCACATGTTTATCAATAATATTTGTGTATACTATGGAGTAGTTTCTCACCACAATATGCCATCTCCAGGTCTGATGATTTAGCTCATCAGAATAATTATTCGTGCAGTATCTCTGGAAGCCTCACCGTGCTTTGAAACACTTGTGTATAGGCACACTATAAATAAAATATATCATATATTATCATAGTGTAAGGCCTTCTCCCTCTTCCCCTGACTAACCTACTAACCCCTAAGGTCTCCCATCACCTTATACTACATACAAACACCTGCGCCCCCAAAAGACTAACCCAACCGCTACGGACCTCCCCTCTTTAGCCCTACTACACTCTCCCACATCAAGCAGCTAAACAGACCCAAAGCACTGTAGTCTATTAAATCTTGGGCTCTTCTCCATGGATAAGATACTCTCAAGTTTCTCTGACAAACCCCAGAGAAAGGAGATCGGAACACAGGAACCCTGGACTTCACCCTGCAGCCATGAACAGCACAGGTTTCACATCTGCCTCTATCAATGTTCTGCTAATGACCGCCTTAATCCCCCCACGTTTGTTCTTAAGAGCCACGTACAGTGCAGCCCCCAATAGTGGCCTTAAGGTGCTATGCAAGAACATTACATTGCATACATCACTTTACCATACTTCACACCACGTTGGACACAGATGATTTGGAGCTCTACTGAATTACTTCAAATTATTTTGGATTACTGATTTTATTTCACTGCATCAGCGGGGCTAGAATCAGCAATGATGGGAATACATGCTTGTCCTGCAATGCAAGGGAAAACATGATGGTGTATATTTCCTAAAATCTCCCCATCCTACAGTAACATACATGAAAACGAAAGGTACTTTACAGATGACAGGGGAGCAAGATGTGCAAATGCCTGCAACTCAAATGAGGAAGTACTTTAATGCAGGACTGTGTGCATTGATGCTCCATTGTTTACAAAGCAATTGACTTAAAGGGGCACACATCTTCAAGACTTGTGTATTAGTTGTATTAGCTGCAATTAAACCATTACCTTTCAGACAGCTGGTTGTGCAGGCAGAAATGACTATTAATAATTTCCCTATTTTGACCAGAATTTAGCGCATCTCATTACTTGCGCCCCAAAATGTTTGGAGAATCTGGCCCAACGTCGGAACAATGTGTCAAGCAATTTACTGGAAAAAAAGACATGCATTTCAATTTTCGAGTGTGCACAATTTTTATTTGGTGCCAGGGACTAATTGTTCTTCCAGCTCAAACCTGCACTAATATACACGTCGGCCCTGCTTTCCCTGGCTGTTTGACTCAGACATTCGTCTTGTTTTGATGCAAAGCTGATATTAGAACTAATTTTCTCACTGTTATTTCAATGAGAACATTCTCCAAGGGGCAGAATCGTATTTCCTTTGGAAGTCACAACTTTGCAAATTAAAAGTGTAAGAGTGAAGTCATCTGACTCCAGCTTTCAAAAACAGATTCCAGGAAATACGGGACGTGAAGTCCCTGGCCAAGACGGCAACAATACTCGAGAATTTGCACGATGTAGATTAGTCTTAATTCCGAGCAAACACTGGAATGATCGTACTGCACTGAACAAGTAATTGCAAGGGCATGGTTGTGGTGCAATCATATAAGTAATATTTGAATAAATTAAACTTATATGTGTACAATAGAAACAAAGAATGAAAATGTGAAAACATCTGTCCCCTTTGAATGGAACTTCTCACCTTTCAAACCAAGAGGACGCATACCTTTTTAGGTGAAACTTGTCCTTTTTAGGCTGTACTTGTCATTGACGTTTGTAGTATCGTCTGACACGCTGCACCATTTGGCCCGCAGCAAGACGGTTCATGTTAACATCCCCACAAAAATATCGCCATAGAAGAATTTCGCCATATTTTTGCGCCAATATTAAGCCATGGAACCTGCGTGGGATACCCCCACAAACCCATAATTATTTCATGGAACGGGGGATTCTCCCTCAAACCCTGGTCCCAATAACCCCATAAATTATCCCCACTAATAATATCGCCTATGGCCTTACCCCACGACCATATATATGGCGATATTATTGGTGGGGATAATATTACCTGATACCAACAAGACCTATTGTCGCAGGGATTTACCTGTATGCTATGTATTTATTTTTTGGAATCGCTGATAGGCCGAAAGAGGAACTAAAGTCACTTCTCCACTCTTACCATGATGTGGCGCTTAGTGGAAGCCTCACTACACATGTACACGGGCATGGGCAAGCCGAGAGAATGGTGAGGTATGAGGATGTGTTAATGCTCATCTATGCTTGTACATGTGTCATGGCCGCCGAATGGCGAGAAGTCATGTGAGCTGGAACGCAAACTCTTCTGATGTCTTTTAGAGTTGGCTTTGTGATTTTAGTTTTGTTTTTCCTTTTGTTTATCCATTTAAAAAGGAACACGAATATAAATACAGTAGGCAATATAGGCTCTAAGCACATGTAGCCTTCATACAGGAATTTGCCTCATGGCTTGACGGCCGAGGGGGAAGTGCCAGGCCAGCACGTGCAATGACACGCGAGAAGTTTAAGTAGTCCCATCATAGATCAAAGTGCACAGGTTTCATGCTGATTTTTAGGCCTCTCCACATAAACTGTCACACTTTTTATAGACAACAGAATAAAAAAATTACAAACCATGCTTCTTTATTTTTTGATTTGACTGTTTTGGGCCACCTCTGTGTTACTTGTCAGAAGCACACGCATAACATGGCTCTGCCTAAGGCGCCCAATTCATACTGGCCTTAAGGAGACTCATCTGGCAAGTGACTGACTCATTTCCAGCACACTTTCCCTCAGTGCTCGATACCATTTGTACTATAAATACTACTGGAGCCGAGACATTCCTGGGAGCACTAACATTCTACAGTAGTTTCCGTATGACTGTTGGGTTGGGTTGCTGTGTTCACAGCAACTGCCTTACACTCAATGTGGTGATTCACCTGGTGGGCCAAGGCTCGTTTTGTGTGAAAAGGTGTACATTCACTTTATTCAAATTTCGTTCACTACATTTTGCGTTGGGTTGATCTGAATAGAAACCCAGGGTCAGCGCATGTTGTCTTCACAAGCAGTTCCCCCATCTCTCTCTCCATCCCCCACTAGCTGGCAAGCACTATGCAGTGCATGACGGGTCTGTGAGTGTGTTGTTTGGTAACACAGGTTTGCGGTGTCCAGCAGGAAGTGTGGGGAGTATGGTGTTATTGTCCTGCAAAGGTCTGCCCGTTTGCCTCTTTGTGTCTTGCAAAGGTGTGGATTCACACCTTCTCTTCGGGTTATTCTTGTCTGCCCAGTATAGAAGGCATGTTTGTGTGGCCCAGAGAACTGTTGCTGCATTAGTAGCAGTTTATTGCAGATCATTAGCACAGAAATTAATGCTGTCGGCCATCTCCCACACCCTACTTCCTAATTGCGTCCACGTTGTCATGCGCTTCCGGTGGTTCACCAAATCCACATAGTACCCAGACCAGCCAATTGCGTGTACCAAACCCATTTACTCATCCATATACACTACCAAATGGGAGGTGCATTAGTCCTGTTGGCTGCACATTTTAGCACTTTAGGGTGCATGTATCCTCGGCTTAGGTATGCACACTGTATGCCTGCATACTTTACACCAGTAATATCAAGAGTTTGGGTGTGCCTAAGACTATCGGGGATGTACAATATACAGATGTTCAAGCACAACTGAGTCCTGCACACCTGTTGTTATTATTATGAAGAGTGGGCTCATAGGAGTTGTAGTAGTTTGAAATATTTCACAACCATCAGGGAGCATCTGCAAATCCTGTATAAAATGGCAATTGACTTGTTCCCTTTCATTCCCCATGGTTCTAACCATTAGGAGTCAATCACTGTCCAGTTTTTCTCTCTGCAGCGTCAGAAACGCTTTTTCTCTGAAATCACTATTTCTCTTTCTCATCACACTCATCCTCTATTTCAACTTCCTAGCAATATTCTTTCTCCAAGCCCCTCTTGACGCTTTCCTATGGTTTTCTAACTTTGCTGATTATTTTACTTCTAAGGTGTCCTCCCTTCGCTCCTCTTTTACTCCCTGCTGCCTCTACAGACATAGATTTCCCTTACCCCACAGTCTCACTATTATCTTTTCTACATTCTCTGCCTCCCTCTTAGCTCAAGCTTACCCAAGGCTTCTGTCACACGCCGGAGACCGTGGCGATTGTGGGCTCGATGGCGCCTCGGCGGCCATTGAGCTTTCCACCACGCTCTCCCCTCGTACTTCATTGACGGTCTAGTCTTTTCAGACTGGACAGCCAATGGGCTTTATCTTTCGTTTTCACCCGGAAGACTGCGCGTTGCAACCCTTCGCGTCAGGCTTGCGGGTGAAACGCTCTGTGTTTTCTCTCTCTCTGTGTCCTCCTTCTACAGCTTGCTTTCTGTCTTGCCATTCTCCATTGCTTTCGTTTTCTTTTTGCCTGCGATTGTTACCCAGCTCCAGTTTCCTCTTCTGTTTACTCTGCCTCCTCATCCATTATATATTTTTTGTTCCCTCTCCTTTATTTACCCTGCCAATCTACCATTATTGCCTCCGGACCAATTCTTCCTGAAGGCGCCATACCAGTCATCTCTCAGACTACTAGAGGGGGTTTTTTATGCCGTGAGGCTTTTTCCCCCAACCAGTTTGTTCCGGTAGAGGGGCCCCCCCAGACCTCTTTGATCTAGGTCAGGGTGGCTTTCTATCGGGGCAGACCCTATCCTCCACAAAAGAAAAAGTCCCTGTGGAAGAAGAAGTTTAACCTTCCTGCGGATCTCGAGACTTCAGGTGAGGAGGGGGCTGAGGGGCTACAGCAGGCAGAGGGGTCCCAGTTGCCTAAACGTGACAGTTTGCAAAGCCCAGAAAGGAGCATGGCTACCCCTGAGCAAATCCAGGAGCTGATTACAGCCGTACAAGGAATGAATATAGAATTGCAGAATCTAAAGGCTGAAAATGTGCAGCTAAAACAAATGGTTTCGGCTCGTGAACCTCGGGAAACAGATCTCCCTCCCATGACCCTGTCTTCAGGCAAGTTTGATGGCTCTCCAAAATGACTCAAGGAATTCTTGGAGTCTTGTGCTATTTACTTTACTTTTCATCCCCACACCTTTTCTAGTGGTCACACGAAGGTGGGATTCATGATATCAAATATGACAGGCAATGCGTTAGCCTGGGCCTCCCCTCTGGTGATGGAAAACAATCTGGTACTCCAGGATTATAATGCCTTTTTCACCTTGTTGAAACAAACTTTTGTGCAAGCAGTGATTACTCACGTCACTGTGGAAGAGTCGCTCGATGTCCAGCAAGGTAGCAATGACCTCCGTACCTACATTTCAACCTTCAAACGCCTGGCCACCGATGCCGGGTAGCCAGAACAAGCCCAGTATACTATCTTTCACCGAGGCTTGAAAGAAGAACTAAAGGATGAATTGGTGCGCATTGCTCGATCCCCAACCCTCACGGATCTAATGTCCATGGTACTCCAGATAGAGTATCGCCTGAGTGAGCAGCGGAGCGAAAGGCGAAGACACCGCAACCCGGTTCAACAGACCCAGTCAGCCCCACCTCTCTTTTCGCAGACATCGACCAACAATACAGAAGAACCCATGCAAGTTGGCTCTGCCCGAGCTCCGTTGACGCCAGAAGAGCGCAAGTGACGCTGTGACACGCGACTATTTATGTATTGCGGGTCCAATACTCATCTTCTCCGCAATTGCCCCGAAGTTCCTCCACGTAGGGCGGGAAACGACAGACCTCGGAGCTAGTGGGGACGAGCTCTCTGGGTTTAGGTACAAGTCCCTATGTTACATTAGCCATTACACCGCAATCTGATGCTATGGATTCCCGCCTAATGGTTGTTTCAATCAACTCACAAACCCCTCAAAAACAACTCTCCACCTTGGCCCTGGTTGACTGCGGAGCCGCGGGAGTCTTTATGGACACTGTGTGGGCTGGACATCAAGGTCTTCCCTTTGTACCTCAAGACGATCCTCAGAAGGTCTTCAGGTCCTATTACCCACACCACAGAACAGCTGACCGTCAGTATACAGCAGCATTCAGAATTCTTGAAGTTCGATCTTATTCGAGCAGCCCACTTCCCAATAATTTTGGGCATTCCTTGATTGAGGAAGCACAACCCGAATATCGATTGGGCAAGAAACACTATGGCTTTCGAATCTGGGTATTGCAAGGAGCACTGCCTGCCACACCAACCCCGAGAAGTTATAAGAGTCATCTCCTCAGAACCAACCAAGGCGTGCAATGTTTGCTATCTTCCATCGGAACTTTCAGAGTTTCAGGAGGTCTTTAGTGACAAGACCGTCCTGGAACTACCTCCTCATAGACCTGAGGGCTGCTCCATTGACCTTACCCCAAAGGCCCTGGTACCATTTGGGAGAATGTTTCCTTTGTCTCTTGCAGAAAAGAAGGTCTTACGCTCGTACCTCGACTCCCATTTGACCAATGGCTTGATACAACCTTCAAAATCCCCTGCGGGTGCCTCACAATTCTTCATTCCCAAGCGCGATTCCTCTGAGTTGAGGCCATTCATTGACTATCGAGGACTCAATAAGGTTACCATTAGGGACAGATATCCCATGCCCCTCATTAGTGAGATCTTGGAGGCGGTGTAAGGCGCTACGATCTTTTCAAAATTAGACCTACGCAGTGCCTACCATCTCCTTCGCATCCGCGAAGGGGATGAATGGAAGACCGCGTTCCGAACCCCTTTTGGGCTCTATGAGTATAGAGTGATGCCTTTCGGTCTTGTCAACGCACCGCCCATATTTCAATGGTTTATGGACCGCTTGTTCTCTGATGTTTTGTTCCTAAATACTATCGTCTACTTAGATGATATATTGGTATTTTCCCATACCCTACAAGATCACTCCCAGCATCTCAGGACAGTCTTACAACGGCTTCAGTCTAACAGCCTCTTGGTCAAGCCCGAGAAATGTGTCTTCATGTCCACCTCAGTTTCGTATCTGGGATATGTCCTTTCTAAGGAAGGAGTGACAATGGAACCCAAGAAGGTCTCCGCCATACTCGAATGGCCTACTCCCACCAGCCTGAAGGAAGTCCAACGATTCTTAGGCTTGGCTAACTTTTATCGTAAATTCATTGACCACTTCTCTCAAACTGTGTTGCCCATTATTGCTCTACTCAAAAAGAGGCCAAACCCTTTGAATGGACAGAGCAAGCTAATAACGCATTCACACAACTCAAGAAGATATTTTGTTCTGCCCCTATCCTGTGTCAGCCCGACCAAGGCAAACAGTTTGTAGTAGAGGCAGACGCTTCCGCCGAAGCAGTGGGAGCCGTTTTACTTCAGGAAAGTGGAGGTAAAGAGCACCCTGTAGCGTACCTGTCAAAGACTTTGTCTACAAGCCAAAAGAATTACTCTGTGATAGAAAAGGAGTTGCTAGCTCTCAAGTCTGCCTGTGAGGAATGGAGGCACCTACTACAAGGTAGCGCTTATCCATTCTAACTTGGCACGGATCACAAGAATCTGAAGGTCCTCCGAGGAATGGAATGTGTCAACTTCAGACAGGCCCTTTGGGCACATTTCTTTAGTCAGTATGATTTCATCATCACATACATCCTGGGTTCCCAAAACGGATTAGCCGATGCCTTATCCCGGAGAGACACAACTTTTGTACGGCCTGCTCCACTCACCAAATACCTGTTTCCACGTAACAGAATTGTAGGTACAGTCTCTACATTTCTGCAGGAGGTAAGGTCTGCTACAGCTACAGACCTAGAAGAAAAGGTGTCCCAAAAGAATATCACGGAATCTACAATGGGCGGAAGGCCTGTTGTTAGTTAATCAAAGGTTGTTCATACCCACCCGAGCCCTACAGTTGAAGATTTTGAAATGGTGTCATGATCACACCACGGCAGGCCACCGAGGGCAAAGGGGTACCCTAGAGCTGGTCACGCGCTCTTTTTTCTGGCCCACCCTGGTCGGTGATGTAAAGGAGTATTGCAAGGCTTGTCCAGTATGTGCGCAAAGCAAGACTCTCACTAACAAACCAATTGGCTTGTTGGAACAACCCAAGATACCCACTCGTACTTGGTCTCTGATTTCTATGGACTTCATAGTAGATTTGCCGGTATCCCAAGGTTTTACGTGCCTTATGGTGACCGTCGACTCGTTTTCCAAACTGGCCCATTTTTCTCCGTTCACTGGTATCCCTTCTGCTTCTAGAATGGCTGAGGTATTCCTCAGGGATATATTCCGTCTACACAGCTTACCCGATAAGATCATCACTGATAGAGGTAGCCAGTTTACTTCCCGATTCTGGGCAGCCTTGTGCCAACGTTTGGGTATTGAGAGAGCATTATCTTCAGGTTTTCACCCCCAGACAAACGGCCAAACAGAACGGCTTAATGCCACTCTTGAGCAGTACCTACGGTGCTACATTAACAAACACCAAGACAACTGGATGTCCCTTATTCCTACTGCAGAGTTTGCGTATAATAACACCATACACTCCGCTACTAACCTTAGTCCGTTCTACTGTACTTACGGAGTACACCCACTGGGTATTCTTCCGATTCTCCAGTCTCCTTCAAATGTACCCACCATTGAGTCGACCTTGACAGAAATTGCCACAGCCCATAGAACAGCGCAACAGAGCTTATCTGCCACTAATGAAAGGTACAAAGCCCAGGCTAACCTTCATCGCCTACCCTGCCCCCAGTGGAAGGAAGGAGACCGAGTGTGGTTAGCCACAAAGTGCTTACCTCGCTGGCTACACCCTACAAAGCTGTCTCCCTGATTTTAGGGTCCTTTTAGGATTTTACGGAAGGTTAACCCTGTAGCATTTAGGCTAGCCCTTCCGAAGAAGTTGAGTCGCATTCACCCAGTGTTCCATTCCTCTCTGCTTCGCTCTGTAGACCGAAGCATCGCAAGAAATAGGAGAACCAACATTCCCCCTGGTTCCGAATCTGCTCCAGATGAGTATGAGGTCTCCCACACCGGAGAGTCCAGATTTAGAAGTGGGTGTTTAGAATACTTAGTGGCTTGGAAGGGTTACCCTCGTTCCGAAGATTCTTGGGAACCTGAGTCTCATGTTCATGCCCCTCTCCTTGTCCGGAGATTTCACCGCACCCACCCCGGTAAACCGGGGGTTATGAGGAATAGAAGGGGGCATACTGTCACACGTCGGAGATCGTGGCGAGTGTGGGCTCGATGGCGCCTCGGCGGCCATTGAGCTTTCCACCACGCTCTCCCCTCGTACTTCATTGATGGTCTAGTCTTTTCAGACGGGACAGCCAATGGGCTTTATCTTTCGTTTTCACCCGGAAGACTGCGCGTTGAAACCCTTCGCGTCGGGCTTTCGGGTGAAACGCTCTGTGTTTTCTCTCTCTCCGTGTCCTCCTTCTACGGCTTGCTTTCTGTCTTGCCATTCTCCGTTGCTTTCGTTTTCTTTTTGCCTGCCATTGTTACCCGGCTCCAGTTCCCTCTTCTGTTTACTCTGCCTACTCCTCCATTACATATTTTTTGTTCCCTCTCCTTTATTTACCCTGCCAATCTACCATTTTTGCCTCCGGACCAATTCTTCCTGAAGGCGCCATACCAGTCATCTCTCAGACTACTAGAGGTTTTTTTTTATGCCATGAGGCTTTTTCCCCCAAGCAGTTTGTTCCGGTAGAGGGGCCCCCCAGACCTCTTTGATCTAGGTCAGGGTGGCTTTATATCAGGGTAGACCGTATCCTTCACAAAAGACAAAGTCCCTATGGAAGAAGAAGTTCAACCTTACTGCGGATCTCGAGACTTCAGGTGAGGAGGGGGCTGAGGGGCTGCAGCAGGCAGAGGGGTCCCAGTTGCCTAAACGTGACAGCTTCTCCCTTCGACCTCCTCCCCTCTTCTCTTGTTTCTTTAATTTATCCACAGCTCATATCCTATCTGACCTGTCTTCTCATCCTTTCACTCACTACTTCATGCTTCCCACCCTCTTTCAAGCATGCTGTGGTCATTCCCATACTTTACAAAAACACACCTGACCCCACTGTTCTTAGAAATGGTCACCCTATTTGTCATCTTTCATTTCCAACTACACTATTAGAGCATATGGTTTACTCACAGGTCTCCTCTTTCTGAATTTGAGTTAACTCCTTCTTCCCTTACAACCTGTGTTTCATCCCGTCCACTCAACTGAGATTTCTCTCCTTCACAAATGTAATGCCTTTTTTCTGCTTGTCACCCAACACTCTCCTCTATCCTGATTCTGCTTTACCTATCCGCAGTCTTGCATACTGTTGATCGCTCTATTCTTCTTTCTCTTCTTGCTTCACTCGGTCTAGCTGATTATGTCGTACAGTGGTTTTGGTCCTATTTTTCCGAATGATCTTATGTTTCCTGGGTTCAGCACATTTCTCCCTCTCGTCCTCTTTTTTTATGGTGCCCCACAAGACTCAGTGCTTGATCTTTTACTATTTTCCCTCTACAATACCTCTCGCTGTTCTTATCTCATAGTATAACTTATCATATCACTTTTGTGCTGATGCCACTCAAATATTTCTTTCCTTTTTCTCCTTTACTGACTCCCTTCACTTTATTGTCTCAAATTGCCTCTCAGACATCCAACTCTGGATGTCCTGCCACTATTTACATTTACACCCCAGTAAGACTAAGGTCCTTTTCTTTCCTGCCACTAATCTTCCCACCCCTCTCCCCCACCATCTTTCTCTTTTCCCCCATCCTCACTCCCCTTTTCTTCTTCAGCTTGCAATTTTGGAAGTAATTTTGACTTTTCTCTTTCCTTGTCTTCCCACATGTCAGCGACACATGTCTTCCCACATATCATGAAATTATATGATATGACAAGTCATTTATAACGTGCCTGTACACAAGTGTTTCTATCACATGTCTTCATTAGTGTTGATACCTGTTCTGCTCTTCTCCATGACCGGCCGGCATCTTATATAACCCTTCTTTGTTCAGTATATGAATCTGCTGTTTGTCTTCCCTTTTCACCCTCCAGCTCACCTATCACCTTGTCTCCCTCATCCATCTTTTTTCCCTTTTGAATTTAGTATTCTTTTCCATGTTCTCTCCTTTGTTTGCAAATGCACCCATGGTCTCACTCCACTTTACCGTTCCTATCTTGTCTCCTGCTACTCTCCGCCTCATTCTCCCAGCTCACAATGTCAATTTCTCCTTACTGTCACTGCTTCCCACTTTCATTCATTTTCTCTTTTAGCACCTAAACACTGGAACTCTCTTTCACTTATTTATCTGCTCATCTCCTTCTCTCCATCTATTTCATAATCAGTTTAAAACTCACCTGCTTTCCACTCTTTCTAGCTAATGATCGTCCATTCTTGTTTTACTAGTTAACTTTACCCATTGTCATTATTGCTTTCTACTGTTAATTTATTATTGTAAAGCGCCTTGGCGAAATCGCAGAATAAATGCTGGAAGTTTGGCAGTAGTAGTAGAAGAAGCAGAGCACAAGACTTGCGGTTCACAAGGAAGTGTGACCACTTAAGGGGCGCCGGAACGAGAGAGGAGAAGAGTTCACCTGCAGGTTCTGAGTTGGTCTTGTGCTCACAAACCCTGTTTGGCTATGGCTGCATTGGAAGGAAATCAGAAAAGTAAGCAGTCTTTCCAGGTGCACCTAATTGCTGTGAATGGAGAGCTGAGGGCGTGCAGCTACCTGAGGCCCGTATGCAGAAGCAAGCTGAGGGAAGTAGGAATGAAGGAAACTCTCTATGGGAGAGGCTGGATCGGAGACACCAGTACTGCAGAGGGTTGTGGGTCCCAAGAGTGCCTGAGGCAGTAGTAGAAAGTCGGGTAGAGGAAGTTGTATGCAACCGCTCTGATTTTGGAGCCGGTGAGTGAAGCCCTGTACACTAATTCACAAGAAACTCCTTGCCAGTAACTGCAACCAGTTAAATTAACACTCACGTAGAAGTGAGAGCGAGTAAAAATGGTTAAATCTCGTGGGAAATCTGCACAACAAAGGATGTGTATCCCGCGCGTGTTTAGCACAAGTGAAAGTGCTTATTGAGAGAGAAAGTCTTTCACTTTCCATTGTTGTATTAAAACCCTAACCGGAATTGTTGCATGTCTCCTATTAGGAAGTAGAACGTTGGCAGTAAACATCCAAGTGGAAGCAGCTGACTTGCCTGAATTGTTACAAGAACACTGACATCAAAGAAAGGCTTTGTGTAAGTGATTCTGATTCCCGATCCACGTTAAAGCAGAACTCTGTATGAAAAAATGGGAATGCAAGTCTTTAAATTGAAATTCTTCATCAAAGAGTGGTCACGTATACCTAATTTCATTTCTGTAATTAAACCAGACTCTTGTAAAATTCAGAATAAATACTTTGCAGTTTTAGTAGTTGCTGCAGTCACAGGAAGATGACACATTACCCAAGCCAGGAGACAGATCCTTTCTAATGTGAAACCAGCCCTATTAAGACCTAACTACCAATGTTTTTAAGTTGCTGAAGCTGTTATAAATCTAGTGTCCTTTGAGACAAGGGTGACAAGATTATCCAAGGCTGGAAGAGTGGCAATACAGCTTTGGGGTAACTACTGGAAACAAGAAGGCGTGTATACAGCTGGGGAAGATAGCTGGGTGCTTGTTAGAAGAAATGATCAACTATCTGTGAATTTGAGACTGTTGAAGCTGAGAAAGCGGAGCAGTCTAGAAGCCAAGACAGATTCTAAGGATAGCTGTAAAACAGACAGAAGAGGCAAGGAGGCTGCACTTTCTTGTGGCATAGGAAAGAAGAATGCCCTGCCTACCTCTGGACGTCAAAGAGTCTTGTCTAAGTTGCCTGATAAATTTGTAAAGTGTCAAGTTGCAGCTGAACTAATATAACTGTGGTTGTCTATAATATTTTCAGAGCACTTAATATTGAATGTAGTTGAAGCAGTAGTAGACTTTGAAGCTATGGAGTCTCCTTTCACATGTCATTGGCAGAAGAGCGTTGTCAAGGAGAGAGCAACCCTCTTAGAAGAAGCATCCTGACAGGTTATACCAAAGACATTGCAGAGGTTACAAAAGAAGGACAGACGTTGAAGCAGAAGTGGTACTTTTGTTTTGGTCTTTTCATTTCTATCCTGGAATTAGATTGTCTAGGATTACCATTGGCACTGTTTTCTTTGTGGAGATTGGAAATTGAACTTTTCAACAAACGGAGAAGGAACTGCTACCAATGGAATTTTGTTTAGGGTGAACGTTTGTTTATTTGAAACTTTTCAAGAATTGATTGAAGACTTTACATTTCTTCGGGAGAAATTGACCGACATTCCTGGGAGCAGGATCTACCCAGGACAAGTGGAAGTTATCCAAGTCACTGGTTATTTGACAATCTTTTATTTGTGTTGTTTCTGCTTCATTTTAAATGTTTTGTTGTTTAGTGTGAGGGCCAGTTGTGTGGATCATAGTGGATTTTTCCTTAGATCCTAGATCAGATAGGAAATTCCCTGGTAGAGTAGGCTTAGTTAGGTTATCTTTGCATTTTCTGTTTAAAATATATTGTGAAATACTGAGAAAACTACAAGCAGTTGTCCGCCTCGCATTGTCTGATTAAAGGGAAAGAGGAGCAAACAGGCACGTTGTGATGCAAAGCTGGCTGGGAATCAGAAGAATTTGTAAATATTTTCCTTCATTTGCTGGGTGTAAACCATGTGAAGAGTGCATGAACAAAGATTGTTATGGTGGTCCTCAAAATAGGAGGCAGGAATGCCTACTTGTATGAGCTGGCAAAGTTGATTTTCTCATACCATTCTCGATAATGTTAAACAGCATCAGGTGGTTGAAAAGTATGTGTACAATGTCAGCAGGTGAATGTTTGAAAATGCAAATGATGACCTGCTCTTAGTTAATGGCAAGCAATGGAAAGCAAGGCCATGGAGCACCAGTGCTCTTCTTCCCTGACCCATGGGGCAGTGGGGATGGTTGTGAGCTGCCACAGGGAGCACCATTCAAAGGGACTATAAGGAAAAATTAAGCTGCTGCAGGCAATGCTGTCAGTGGGATAAGTAGGGTGAGTCTGGCAATGAGTGCTGTGGCTTGCGACTGGCAGTCCTAAGATAGTTGGCAGTGACATTCAAGGGTACCAGGGGACAAGGTTTAGAGTGCTGTCTTCATGGTCATGGGTAGGTCAAGGGGAGGCTGTTACTCGAAGATGATCTATTGCAAGTCCATTGTTGCCACATGCTCCTTTTCCCATCGACCACCATAAAAGGCATGTAATGTTCTGTTAGAGGCACAAATTCCACTTCTGGGAACAATGTTCTGAATAAATTATCTGTATCCAAGAGTGCAGGGTGTGCAGAATGCCATGCAGGTGCCAGGATTTTTTCACATTAATCAAATTGTGACCACTACATCTTTTGCTACTTGATGATCTTGTCGAAGCCAGGTTAGCCAGGCACGTGACCTTTCTCCTATTCAATTGTGTACTTCAGTGTCAGTGGCTCATCTAGGAGGATGTCTAGCACTCACCGAGAAGTTGGCCTACGGAAAAGAAAAGCAATGTGTTAATGTAATGGGAGGTTTTTGGCTGTACTGGAAAGAACGCAACAGGCAGGATTCAGTCCCATTCAACTTCAAAACCTTTCAATGCCGATAGAGAGTGAATGAAACACTCAAGGAGAGGCGTTATAACAGGCTGCAATAAGAAGAAAACAACACACAATACTGTATCCCCATACAGTACCATGCGCTTCCAAATGCAATAACAATATAGCGTAAGTAATGCGCTACGAGGGCTGTACCAGGGGTAAACGACCCAGCAGCCCAAGTTAAAGGCCCTAGCGAAGCCAGTGCGTTTAACATGGGAACTGGGACATTTATCCCAGTATAGCCCTTGCAATGCCTTACTAATGCTATGAGCACCCCGGGTTACCAAATCGGTAACCCGTGGTGTTAAAAAAAAGGATCCAGTTGAGAGTAACCCAGACAATGCACGAGCTATCAATGTGACACTGCAGGAAAGTACATCAGGATACCTGGAAAGTGTGAACCTTCTTAAATATTCACCATGGAGAATGAAGAGGCCATGATGTAGGACATATACAACTATCATTGAACAGCAAGTATCATGGACTGTCACAAAATCGCATGTCACATCACCACCACACCTTGCTAGCATGCTGACAACCCATGTATAGACACATCAGCCGAAATGCTGCCCTACACAGAACGTATGGCAATTAATCACCACCACCAGACATGTGGCTATCACACCGCCATACCTAGCAGGGCACCCCTCAGCTGACAGTACAACAGGATACGCAAGCAACATTGGGCTTGCCCTACATGGACACATGTGACCTTGCACAACTGTGAAGCACATGACACCACTTTCTAAGCAAGGCACACATTCCAGACTGTCCATATGCATGCACAACCATCAAGCTAAGGGAGAAAACTATCATACTGTCTGCCACATGAAGTAGGCACCCGTGGGGCCCTACAACCCTGTGATACCAGAGTACATAAAACACTACACTGGAGCACATCCTACTAAAGTCCATTAAGGTATTGATGCACTATTTCCTGTCTCCTAACAGGCACATAAGACACCCAGGGCCCCATGGAAGGTGGCAGCACCTCTGGAAGACCTTCCCCAGGAAATGGTAAAAAGGCAACGGGGCATGCTGCATCCAAGAACGTAACGAATTTACCACCAGTTTTACCACTTACCAACAAACTCGTAATGAGGGACCAAGCTCCTAAGGGATGGGTGTAAGATGACATTAAGTCTGAAAAGCAATTGTGTTATAGTTTTGAAGTTCCCTCATGAATGTTGTGTGACGATAATTAAAACCACACATAGATTGTGTTTGATGCAGTTGAAGTCCTCACTTTGATGCTTTGTTTTAATAGTAATGCCATTGCAGGGAAAGTAAGTGATGTTTCTGAAGTCCTCAGGATGATGTGTATAGACATATGTTATGACATTGAAGTCTGCACATGGAATCTGTGATGATTTTGCTTTTTTCAATCAGTATATGTATGTCCACACAGGAACGATTTGATAGATCTTTCAGCAGCATTTGACACCGTAGACCACCCCATACTGCTCACCGGCCTGGCTCAAACTGAGATTTCGGGTCAGGTTCTCACTTGTTTGTCCTCGTTCCTGGCCAACAGGACCCAGACTCTTTCTCTCTCTCCTTTTCTTTCTGGCCTCTTCTCTCTTTGCTGTGGTGTCCCTCAACAATCTGCCTTGTCTCCCATTCTCTTCAACATTTATATCTGGCCTCTTGTGTGTCTCATCCGCTCCTTTTGCATCAGCTGCTATTCATATGCTGACAACACACAGATCCTGATCCTCCTAGATAGCTGCCAGGCTGGGGTGTCGTCGTGCCTATTTCGGTGCTTGACTGCTGTGGGGACATGGATGAACCATAATTGGCGGAAGTTGATTGGAGACAAGACAGAGGTGCTGGTTGTGGGCTTTCCCCCTGATCCCTCAATCTGAGTGTTTTCCTTTTGGCCTTCATCTCTATGCCTTCCTTCTTGTTCCTACTGAAAAAGTGAAGAACTTGGGTGTTGTGGTTTCCGCGTCACTATCTATGGAGGCACAGGTTGCTGCGGTCTGCCAATCGGGCCACTTTCATCTTAAAATCTTAAAGAAGGTTCTTCTGTTCATTCCTTCTCACCTTTGCCCCCCGGTAGTTGCAGCCCTAGTACTAAGTCGTCTGGACTATTGTAATTCTTTTTACCTGGCCCAACCTAAGGGTTCATTCCAGCGGCTTCTCCGACTCCAGAACATGGCAGCCCAGGTGGCTACAGGCTCCCCCTATGGAGCTCTCATTTCTCCGGTTTTACACCTGCTCCACTGGCTGCCTGTTAAACAGTGCATTGTTTTCAAGGCCCTATGCTTGGTGCATCGTGCCCTGCATGAGCAAGGGGAAGAGTACTTACGTGACAAGTTCCCCCTCTATTTTCCCATGCGGCCACTCAGATCAGCGGCTGCTGGTCTTCTGGTAGTCCTTTCCTTCCGACGCGCTCGCATTGGAGGGCGGGCTTTCTTAGTCGCCTCGGCTCAGTTGTGGAATAGCCTCCCCCTGGCCACAAAAATCTTTTAAATCATTGGGCTTTTAGAAAAGCACTGAAAACATACTTGTTTGATTACATTTCTCTCCCCATGCATTTTGTCTCTCCTCTCCTCCAGCGCCATCATACCCTTAGGTGACCGTGCGCTAAACAAGTTCACTTAATGTAACATAACATACCATGTTGATGTCACCACCAGCATGGTCCAAGATGATATGAAAGCTCCTATGGAGACGTTTTGTAATAATATTGATGATTCCTAAGGGACAGCTTGTAAAGATGCTAAATTCTTCACAGGTGTGATGTGTGCCAATGTTGATGCCGTACAAGGATGGAAATGGATATAGGTCACCAATGTTACAATGTACTATCATTCTGAACATTACATGAGATGATGAGTGAGGCTATTAAAGTTTACACAGAATGTCGTTTCATGATATTGAATGCATGATAATAATGAAATCACAATAGCAATTTTCTCTGATGATATTGAGACCTAAAATGGATTGCTTGTATTGATGCTGAATTTCCTACAGGATGGCACACTGTTATAGAGAAATATTCCTAACAAGATGGTAGGTGATGATATAGAAATCCTTAAACAGTGTTTCTTTTGTAGGATGCTATTGAAGTGAACAGAGGATTAATTTCAGTTGATATTGAACCTCTAAAAGGTGTCAGCAGTTGAGTTGATGATATTAAACTCTAAGGGCCTCATTCCAGGTTTAGCGGTAATTCAGTGGTAATTCTGCCAAATTACCACCAAAATCAGTTACTGTTACTAGCGATAAAACTGTAGCAATGGCCTTTTATTTGGCAAAAGTAAAGTCTTACTTTAATAATGAGCCCATTAAGCAAGGAATCCATCTTGTTTATCTTGGCCTGAAACTGATGGCCAATGGCTCGTGGGCAGATCAAACGGCAAGATGTAAATGTACTTTTTCCAAGAAAGCTGGAGCCATGTTAAATGTTTTTGGTGGCAGAGCGATATCACCAGCCATAGAGTTACATAAAGCACAGGCTTACTCTGCAACATTATATGGAGCCAAGATGGGGGGACATATTCCAACTAACCAGGTTCAAAATGCTAGGGCTACCTAATAGCACTCCTACAGTGCCCCTGTACAGTGAGCTTGGTCTATGCCCGCTTAGCTACGAAGCGAAAATTGAACAATCATACTGTGTGAGCAATCATACTGTGGTTTCACCTCAACATCATGGAGGACCTATTCTTCCACAAAAAGGCTTTGTGTGAGGTGGCTGAATCCCCCGAACAACCATTTTGGAAATGGATTAAACATGTTAAGGCCACATTGAACGTCTTAGAGTTGTGAAGGTTCCGGAAGAATAAGAACCTGACTCACCATAAAGCGGCGCGCATCACTGTAAAAAAAACAAATATGATGAATGGTTTTTAAGTTCGTTTTTAAATGATACATTTCTAGGAACCTTGACTTTACAATATTTATCTTTTAAAAACAATATGGGGCTGTGAGAAATATTTTACTTGGCTAACCGAACCGAGGAAAAGAGCTCTCTACATGAAGTTTAGATTGAACATTTTGTCGTTGGCAACGTTCAGCGCCAAATAGCACGTGTCTTATAAAGATAAAGGTCTACATTGCATTCACTTCATTGAGAGGAGGCTGTTTTAATCATGAACATTGCTATCCCTAAGGAAACAACATCAGGATCGATTGTTCCTGGTATTCTGGATCAGAACTGTTGGTCCAAAAAGATGAAGTGAAAATTACGCCCTGTTTGCAATTATCTCTCCACTAAACATCTCAAAAGATATGTTTTTACCTGCATAACAAGACGGCTGGTGCTGCACCATTATTTTTAAAGATTTTATACTGCATCGAGCAGGAGATTTTTTTGTGTGACTTGGATTGATTTACTGCTGGGTGCAATTTATTTTGTATACCTTACCATATAGGTTTGATTTCTGAATGAGGGATATTGATGGAGAGAAGCAAAAGCCCTTTTTGTTAGGATGTCAGTTGTCGTTTCCCGTGGAAGCCCGCGCAGGGGAAGCAGCAGACATTTTTGTCCTAGAAAAGCCCTGGCAGTGGAAGCAAAAGCCATTTCATCAGGTGCACAGTTGTTGCTGTCGTTCCTGTGGACGTCCATGAAGGGGAACCAGTAGCATTTGTTTCCATACTTGAAAAACTGCTTGCCCTAGGCAATTCTTGTTTCATGTCCATGTTGTGTTTATTTGTCATGCGTAGAAGGGAACTCAAAAACTACTGAATGGCAAGTGGTGGTAACCGGTATAGACCAGAAAGTTCAAAATTAACAGGCTCGGACTGGCCTGTAGGGCAATCGGCCAATGCCCGAACCAAAAAAACGCAAAATGCTGGCGTGGGCTAGTTTTTTGGGTCAAAGTTGTCCACTTTTATGTCCAATGTGGGCCAGTTTGATGAGTTACTTCACTACGCGGCTAGTGGTTTTGACCATTGCTGCTTGATAAATGTTCTTTAAATTGCACAATCTGCCTTACATTTTAAAAAAAAAAACTCCACCTTGGGTACCATTGAAACCGTCTGTCACAAAAGCAATGAATTGCCATTTGCAATTGTGGCCCACTTTTTCATTGGTGCCTGAAACAACTTCATGCCCCAGTCCAACCCTGCAAATTAACATTGTCAAAGGTTGAAAGGAGGTGTTATGAAAAGTGGGTTTTATAAGACCCTTAGGTGGGAGCATTCAGAGGCAGGGATCTGTCTAATCTGTGACAATCTGCCGGGCCGAGGAAACAGGAAACCTGTCTGCATTCCTGCAGTCACTTATAACATACATAATGTGAAAGAAACCGAACACATTTCATTAAAATATGAAAATTGAATAATCCACATATCCTGCAAAATCAGGTAAATAAACGAGCAGACTGTTTCACATCCACAGGGAACTAGGCCAGAGCACTTGAGCGGAGAAATCCTCTTCCGTTGTATAAAAAGACTTTGTGAGGTATGCAACCACAGACTGTATGAAATGCAACACATCAACCTGAATTACTTGTCAAATAGATCTTCGAAAGGAAGAAAGGAAATCGAAGCCTTCAGACGTGCAGCCACAACATCACACTGGAACAGGGTCTATCAGGCAAGCACAGACTACATGCAATGTTAAGGGTTCCTAATATGATATGACATTTATAACGTGCCTGTACACAAGTGTTTCTCGGTGCGACAAGACAAGGAGGGGGAAACAAGGGGAGGACTAAACAATGATATTATTAGGCCTTGTGTCATTCTGATCATGCAGGTGCGGGGAAGAGGGAGGGAGAAGTGCCAGGGGGAGGGAAAGGGAGAAGTGCAGGTAACTCAATAAGTGCAGCCAGCGGGTGGCTCATAAGTGCAGAGAGAGGGAACTGTAGGGTTGCAGGTACAGCCCTTACGTGTTGGGGGAGCCCAGAGACAGTGCAAGGACATGCGAGTTCAGAGGGTAGCCAGGTGACCAGTGCGCAAAGCAGTCAGGGACATCAGCAGAGGAGAGGAAGATAGAAAGCAGAAACGAAAAGGAAGATCTTGAGTTGCTTCCGGAACCAGAGGTGGTTCTGCTCAAGTTTGAGAAAGGCAGGGAGGCTGTTCCAGAGAGAGGTCCCAGCTGAGGAGAGAGATCGGCCACCCAGTCTCTTCTTGGAGAAGCGTCTGACCATCAGAGAGTTGGGGGTGGATGTGCAGAGATCTCGCAAAGGAAGATGTTTAGGAAGAGAAAGTTGGAGGTAGTACAGTCACAGGCCCCAGAGAGCCTTGTGGATCTTTGTGAATAATGGAACATAGCACTAGAATTTGCAGTCTCAAGTTCCAGCTGACTTGGGACTCTCGTAGGAGGAGACTTTGGGCGTACTAACACCCCTTTACTTTTGACCTTTTAGGTAATCATTAAACAAAGAAACCCTTAACTCAGGACACCAACATTCATGTTTAGTGATATTCTGGCCATCCAATGCTTATGTTAGTGATAATCGGAAAAAGTCTACCATGACTACCATGTAACATGGTATCGCAATACATGATCTTGACAGGCTATAAAGAATACATTATCACCTGAAGCCTTAAGCGACACTGCGGCCTACAAATCTACTCCAAGATGAAGATATTTTACAGGAAGAGAATGCCTTCTTGTAGCCCAAGAGGAGGTTGCTAGGAGTTCCTTAGTAACTTTCCATTGAAAACTTGAAGGGGATTGTAGCAGTTTAAAGGAATAAAACTGATCCAAATCTTAGAACATGAAAAATAGAAATAAACGGCCTGCCCATTAGAGTCAGGATCTACATGGTATACCAAAATAATCATAGTACGACAAGTTGAAATTTGCCATGGATCTTATACCAATAGAATAATGACTGCCACAATACCTTGGGAACCTGTGTGGTTGCAGGCCGGAACACACATATAACCATGAAAGGGAACGTTCATACATAAATGCAGACAATATTGCAGCAACTAAAAGCTTGTGAAATGAGTAGATTGCACCCATAAGATCGAAAGTATGAGTCTCAGGTTTCTCCCCAGAATACGGCCTGGAGACATGACGTTTAGGCTAAGAGTCATGGAATCTACAAAGGGAGCTAATGGGGGTCCTTAAAACAAGAAGTCACATAACATGGAAGAGCCCAGACATGCCTGCCATTAAACGCACCCTTCAAAACACTGAGGTCACTTTTCCTTAAATACTGTAAAGAAAGAATGATACAGAACTGCAGTCCCTCTTCCCCAATTAGCACAAAGACATGTTTGTGTTGGGCGGGCAGACTTATGCCAGATGGACTGAAATAATGTAAGGAAATAAATACCTGAACATACACAGAGTATATCTAAAGGGGGACCAAGCCTGCAGATCATTGTACGAATTAACCCCTATACATTACCTTGACAGTAATGGCACAAAGGAAGACATTTCATTCTTTTAAAGCATTTTACTAGACACAACTGGCAATTGAAATGTACATATCAATAAAGCGTAACGAGACAATATAGCATGAATGAGGAATCTACCCGATGAGAAAATAAACACACCTTTATAGTAAGATACAGGAGAGGTATAGCACTACTAAACAAGTTATTCCTCAACAGGCCTTTTACCCAACAGAGAAAGAGAAAAAAGAGAGTTTAAGCTATGTCCACTATTTAAGGGTAAGGCAAAACGAAACCACACATAAGGGAGGAAAAATATAAACAAGAAGGGTAGTGGGAAGAGTGGGGTTCACAAAATAGGACGTTCATATCATTAAAGGGAGTCCATATATCTTCATACAAATCAGCTCTTTCTTTCTCCTCATAACTCTTCCTCTAGCAGACAGCATGGAAGAGAGCAAGAAGCTTTCACCAATTCCAATCACCCTGCTTTTATATTCAAGGGTGTTATAAATAGGGACGAAGGATAGCTTAGAGGCAACGCGTTTGTGTTGGCAGCAATACAACGTAGAGCAACACAGGTTCGAAGTGTGTTATAAAGGATATTTTATAGGATCATTAGGATCCTACTTATATACAGGGTATCTTTAAACATCAATCTAAGCACACGAGTATCTTACCCCGCCGTTCCACTAGTGTTGCAAATGATCCACAGGCCTCGACCCTGTGCGGCAGCACCCCACCACAGTAATCAAAAAGATCTACTTAGTCCACAATGTAGTTTCCATGTGAAATGTGACACCGCTTTTAATCAAAAACAATATAGGAAACACTATACACAAATCAATGTATTCCACATTTAAAAATATTTTGGTGCAGTGAGGGTTAGTAGCCAATTGTGAGTATATCACCATCATAAATGCATATTTCTGGACCTCAAAGGATCCCAAAATGGGACTCGTTCAATTGTATAAAAGTGGATCTACACATACGTTGTCCGTTAGCCCTTTGCCTTTGATTATGAATGTCTTTGAAAGGACCCTCGTGTTAGAAAAACCCCTGTGGTGTATCCCACACGTGGAGGTGATGCGCCACTTTCCCTATGGCAAAAGTTGACATATATGTAGATCTTCCACGATACATGATGTCAATAATTAATTCCATTACAACTGATGAAATGGAAGGTGAGGCAAGAGTCTAGAGGGACATCCATCCCTTTTCCTACCCCATCCCAATTTATCGGCATTGTCAAGTGCAAGCCATGCAATCAAGCCCCTGAGCAGGAACCCCACATAGATTCCTTTTTAATGTTAGGGTGATTGAGGCCCGCTTCTTCTGTCGTTTTGAGAAATCGATAAGTAACTCCTCCCTTAGATTTACCACCCCCACAAGAACATCCAGAAGAAAGCCTATCATGGTTTAAACTAGCGTTCCTCTTCTGATAAACCGAGCCGATAATGGAAGCTCAAACTGAGCATCACAACTAACATTCAGAGAAGCCAAAAAGGACCGGTATCAGCTCCATCTGTAAGATTTATAAACTAGCGGAGTTAAACCTGGAGAGCAGATGGGTCTATCTGTCTCCAACTGCATTAACAATCCTATGCAGATGGCATGGGGAACGTTTAAAAAGGTGACAAAGCCGCCAGAATACTGAGAAGAACATTGGGGTATGAAGCGCTAAGAAAAAAAGAACACAGGAAGACACGAATTCTCCATCTTATGTATGAGCAATCACTGAATCAAGGCAGAGGAATATGCATTATCAGTGAAGTACCACTACGCCAGAACAGAAGGCCCTGGTGTCTGCATTCTGAGCAATGCCCACCATTTACTCATTAAGTTTTTTCCTGGCATACACATTCTCAGACAAGGATCGGCCCACCTCACATGGAAAGATAAAGAGGGCTAAGAGATTCTGAGCCACAAGGTCTTTGCTCCACGATTGCAGATGACAGATGAAAACCTCCCCACCAGAATACAAATGAAATACTCTCAGAAGTAAGGTGGAGATTGCTGGGGGGGGGTTAAACCTTCAAAGCACTGGCTCGTTCCCACAACCAAAAAGGCCAAAGCTCCCAACCTCAGGAGGAGCCTAGTTTACTGTATTTCTATTAATCTGAAGAATAGGCATGTCAATTTCGAACAGAAAGGTCTAACAATAACACATTTAAAGATGGCACAGATATTACTCCAAGGGTGCCTGTACAATAGCAGACAGATGAGAACAAGTGGTGAACCAGTTCATGAGGGTGTTAAAAAGTAGGACATATGCCAGCGACAAAACAAAACAAACAAAAATAATATATATAACAGAACAGGTGACTTACAAAGGAAACATTAACCTCAGGGGGCAAGTACTGGAGGAGGTGGTGGGGTAAGGTAGGGATGATGGGGGAGAGAACATGGGGAGCTCCCTCTTTATCAAATTAGTGAAGTTTAAGCCGAGCTTTGAAGAGATCTACAGTTGGGCTGGCTTTGATTGTTATGGGCAGTGCATTTGTGAGACTGTAAAACAAATCTGACAAATCTACCATTGGCCTAGCCCCTAGTGGGTGACCATGTATCAGTCTTAGACAATCTCGTTAGGGGTGTGGATCACTATGCCCCCCCTGCTCTTATATCTCAGGGCCTTTGTGCACTGTGTTACTCCTAGATTACTATGCTATGGACACACAAGCATAACCTATTACCATAACCATAAGAATAGACACAAAAAGAAATAACATGCACACCAAACACTAAGAAATGACAAGAAATACTCAAATGAAAACACACAAGTCAGTTACCAATTATAATACAATGGAATGCATTTATTTATGCACAGCAATGCATGATGCAAACACTACTATAATATAATTCAAATCTCCAATTTGCACCTTTTATGCTTTTGGTGCAAATCTAACATGCAATAACTATAAGCCTTACAAGCTTCTAATGCAATCTATCTAATTGCCACACCATTCCTCTATATTCCACATCATACTTCACTCTCTCTCTAAGACAATCCCTGTCTGATTTCCCCTTCCCCAAACGCAAAGCTCTGTGTGAGTGTCTGCCCTAATCAATCAGTTTATGCCATAAACCATACTTCCCATTTGCATGTGCAAGCTTCCCTGGGTCTCATCTCAAATGTGTCCCATCTCTCTCCCTCTCCAGCTCCCTTTGCCAAGTCTGGTCACTTGAACTGCCTCAAGCCTCTGCCAGCTCATCAATCTCTCCCAAGCTGGTCTGCCAAGGCTGCATCAATCCCACACCAAACGCCTCTCGATTTCATGCAAACTAGACATCTCTCTCTCATCGAACTCCCTACTTCAATTTCAGGCTTCCAGTTATAGTGCCAATTCACGTCACACTTTCTGCATGATTACATGTCTCTCTCTAAGCTAAAATGCCTCTCTGTCTCTGTCAGCGTTCCTAAATCCGAGCCAGTGCCTAAATGTCTGTGTTGCATGTACTTTACTTTGCAATCACTCTGTGTTCTGGTCAATCACTGCGTGCTCTTTGTCAATGTGACATTTCGGCCGATCTATATCATGGCCTTCTCCTGTCTGCGTTACAAAACACCATCCTACCATCTATTCATATTTCTCCATTCATTCCATTCAAATCCCTCTCGTGCATGTCTCTGCCTGCAAAGCTCTCCCTCAATGGTGCTGCCCTCACCTTTTCTCTATCTGCGAAGCACAGCCAGCCATGCTGATAAGCCAGGCCGTCTCATTAGTTTCTCGGGCAAAATTACAACCTTCCTGCCAAGAAACTATTTACATTCCTTTCTTCACACTAACTCATAACAACTTTGCACTCCGTGGCGCTTATGTGTGTCTCCATTCAGAATGGCTTTATAATGCCATAGGCCTCACGCTTTCTCTTCTCGAATGTAGTGCCTAAAACATTCATTCATACCAAGCACTATACTTAAAGCTCAATGTATATTCTAAATGCACACTCAATGCGTGTCTCTCAATATAACATGTCTCTACATGGCACTTGAAATATAACAGGCCTCATTCTATAAGCAAATACAAATGCTACATATATGTGGCAGAATAATATGGATAGTCTAATGATGCTACTTCATGTACTAATCAGAATGAATGATGGTTAACTGGATCCCTAAATGTATAATAATGGGTAATGATTCCATAACACTGAGTAATGATTCCATAATGATAACAAACCAGGCTTCTCCATACTATCAGGTTCTACACATTCTAGTGGAGCGGAGCCAGTAGGAAGAAAGAGTGGAAGTGAGAGGAGGCACAGGGAGGGGATTGGATGGTGAGGTTCAGTGTAGAGGAGGATTGGGGGGATGAGATGTTAAGTAAACTGAGATACAATCATAAAGGTACTGAGGAGCAAGATCATTGATAGCTTTGTAGACTAGGAGAAGAAACTTATAAAGAGAGTGATTGTGCATAGAGAGCCAACTAGCATATTGCCGGTAGGTGGAAGTGGGGGAAGATCTGGGTAGGTTATTGGGAGGATGGATAGCAATATGAGGACTTTGTCTAGAGAGAGGAAAGATTAGCTAGGAAGGGCAAGCAGTAGGCCTAAGCAGTAGTCAAGTTTGCTGAGTATGAGAGTGGAGATTAGAAATTTTGTAGAGTGGTTAGTAAGAAAAGGAAACATTTTCCAAATGTTGAGGAGGTTAATACAAGCAGGAAAGGCAGTGGTAGTGATGAATTGTTGCAGTAGTAAGTTGCTATCAAAGACAACCTCGTGATTCAGAGCCTTAGGTGACAGCGGGAGAAGATAGCTGAGTCAATGTGGGGAGCTGCTAGTGCAGCAGAGTTATTTGGCTTTCTGTGACAGCAAGATTTGAAAGTTGACAGTATTAAGTCCCACACAAGTTCCAGCCACCTCTCTACTCTGAAGGTATTGAGATGGGCCAGGGGAGCATCTCTGATCACACACAAATCAATGTGGTCATAATGTGACTTCCCGAAGCCTTAACAAGGGGCATGCCAAGCCAAATGAAGGAGCGGTGGCTGGAGTTATACATGCACAGTCAGCAAAGGTTACCACGCCAGGAAAAACACAAACCTATGACCATTTTCCTTTCAAATGTGAACAAAAAAGTGGCCTAGTCTACAGTGCCCCATTAGCTGTCGCACCCACTGCCCTTTTCTTCTCAATGGGAGGAGCCTTGTTTGTGCACCCCTACCTCCTAAACAAAGAGATGAACCTGAGACTGTGCCATCCAGCATTACAGCATCCAGGATTACAGCCAGGGGGAGGAAGGAACCTGCAGGCCCTGTATGTCTCAGGAAAACTCTTGAAATGCAAGCCATCAGAATGTCAGCCTGTGTGGTGGACCCATCTTGAAATATAGAAAAACAGGAAACAAAACGTCTTCTAGATATGCGTTTGGACTGTAGAGGCAGGAAAGAAAGGGGGCACTTAGCTTCTAAACAGCATCTAGCCTCCAGCGGCAGAGGTTTGTGGGTCTGAATCATTGCAAACAGATAAATACAATTATGGGTGATTGGTCAAGTGCTCGATACCTCAGGGTAAGGGGTGCTTATATTTGCCAGTATTTTGAGCAGGGCTGAACCACATAGTGTAAGAACAGTGACGAATAAGAGGGACAAAGTGGTAATGTAAACCATTGATACTTGGGAAGAATTGGGGTCATGGGGTGCCCACAGGTGGCTTGAATCATTTCTGTAACAGGAGGCGAGACAAAATAAAATGAAAGGCAAAGACCTACTGCAAAACATTACCTCCATATTGCGCCTTTGCTTTGGAAGGACAGGGGTAGATAGATGAAATATTAATGATAGGGGAATCAGAAGTTGCTTCCTCGAAGCAGTTCTGTTCAAACAAAGGGGATCTGTTGGAACTGCTCTTGCCCTTGGATGTTTGTTGATGTTGCAAAGATGAGGAATGGGACACGGCAAAAAGAAATAACGCTGTAAAAGGATGAACTGTGAGTTCCAATCAATGTACGGTCAAATGAGACTGGAAAATAAGAAGGAAGAATCTACATGGACAACAAAAATATTGACAATGGCACCAGAAGCAAATACTATGACTTGTGCGATGATGCTTGTCGACCGTACCAATTTTCAAAACCGTCCTGATCCCACAAAGTCTGTTAACTTGAAGAAATAGGAGAGGAACGGGATTACATTCTATTCACATTTTAATATTTGTACAAATGTGGTAGGGGAAATTAATATATTTTAGTTAATTTTCTCATGTAGTGGTTTATTATAAGCATGCTTGATATATGTATACTGCTACTGTAAACCATGATTATCAAAAGAAGTTTCTCAACTGAAAATCACTTCTGAACAGGAACAAGTATTAGTACCCGGCGAGGGTGCAATCAGAATGAAAGAGCCATTCTGATTGGCCCTCGCCGAGTCATTACCAGGCCGGGAATCCCTCTGTCGTGATTCCGCGGCCTTTGCCCCGGTGGGGGGGCGTGGCAGCCCCTCAGCCAATGAGGATGCTCGATGCGGGCCATCCCCGCTCTGAGCCTCCCCACGGCTAAGAGGCTGCCTTCGCCCCCCGGCGGGGACTCAGGTAATGCTTTGGTTTTTTTGTGTACCCCTCCCTCCCTCCTCCCACCTTCCTCCCCTCCCCACCCCACTTACCTTCTATCCTTTGACCCCGGTGGGGGACGATGGTAGCCTCCTGCCGTGTGGAGACTCGTAGCGGGGCCATTTGTCCGCTCCCGATGGCCGCCATGGAAAGGGAAAACGGACTCTGTTTTCCCTTTCCATGGCAGCCATTTTCTTTGACATGTTTTTATTTGTCTCCCGAAACGCTGCAGCGTTTTGGGACAAAAAAAATTCTTTTAGTGCCCCGGCGGTCACACAGTTTTTGCGAGCCGGGGTACTAATAGCTATATGCCCCTCGCGGCGGGGGCATTACCTGAGTCGGTAATGCCCTCGCCGCTCGTGGCATATTGCTTAATTATAGCCTTCTAGCCAGCCGTAGTGGACTATACTTGCTGGTAAAGGCAAGAAGACATTTAACAAAATCTCTAGAACTAAAACAGCTTGTATAGCTTGCTATAAAGGCTTCAAAACTATTGGTGATCCCCAACTTGTAGCTCGGGAGCAACATGTTGCTTGTGGCACTGTAAATTGTTGTCGCCAGTTGCTCTGGGCCATGGTGTGGAGGCCTAGAAAGAGGTGCTGAAGGGATGAGACCTCAGTAGCAGTATAGCCAGGAGAGAGTTATTATTTTTCAGTAAATGTCCTTGCGTATTATAGCAGTGTCATTGTTAAAACCCTGTCATCTTCAGATACTTTGCAAAACAAATGAACCATGTTCCCATGTTTGTGTCCTTGAGAAAAATTGTCAGTCTGTTCCTTTGCACAGCTAAGAGGAGGATAATTGACAAATAAGTGGCATGCATACACAACTTTACTTAAATAATTAGCATGCACTGCTTTTTGTACACATGAAGTTTGTGTTTGATGTGACCATGCACTATATTTGTCTGCAATATTACTTTTAGTGTCACCTATATTTATTATCATATAGTGTCCAAGTGAAAACATTTTCATTGTTTGATACTCTTCCCATCTGGCACGTGGATAATAGGCAGATAAGGCAAATAAATGCAAGCCACATTTTTCATAATTAATTTGCCCTATATTCAAATCCAATTAAGTTACTGTTAATACATTTAAATTAACAAACAAATTAATCCAAATGCCTAACATCACCACACCCCTCTATGAAGTAGTCGTCAAATGCTCAAACTTTTGACCAATGGTTTCTACCAGGTTTTGTGTAAAATCCATTTTGGGCAGAGAAAAAGCTGCAAATCCTTCAGAAAAATATTCCAAACCACTTTTTCACCAATATAACAGGCCTCGGGTGCTTTAAAATACACTATTTGCCATTACATGACAAAATAATTTTTAGAAGTTAACCTCCAAAGCCCCAGTGAAGTGTAAAGCCTACCAGTATTAGTCAATCAATATTTATTTAATATTTTTTCTCCATTAAGTTAGCAACTTTTAAAAAATAAAATTCACATAGAACAAGCCCAAAATAAAAAAGCAACTTTAACATATTAAAAACAAGTTATATATAAAAACCTTATCATTACATTTCTATAAAAAAACAGCTTCCATGCATATCCACACTTACGCTAAACACTGAAATAAAAAACGAACAGAAAAAGACGTAAATTATCGACTCCCATTTTGCAGACACACTTAGCGCTTTCTCCTGCACACCTTCATTTATTGAGGGTTTTATAAATTGAAACATATCATTAGCATCAGCCTCCTGGTATTAGCATACTTGACTTAAACACATTTGACCTTTTCGATTTGACCACATTCTTTTGATATTTTTTCAGTCCAATTACATTAAATGAATATATGGGGAGGGGCAAGGGAATAAGTTAAGGTGGGGGAAGTTTGCAGGGGCTCTCCCCCCCACATTTTTCACCAAACGAACGACCCAAAAAATAGGTCAAATTTTAAAAGGACAAATATTTTCGACCAAGTAGACCTAAACCCTGCCTCCTGCATTCTGTGGATCTTATTTTACAGATTTCTCCTTGCCATCTTATATGTGTCTTCATATAAAGCTAGAGGTCAGTTTATGTATATTTTGGACATATGCCACTCTCCCCATCAGACACGCTCTTGCTTTAAGAGCTATTTAGCATTGAATTAATTGCAAATTTAGTTATATTCCACCCCCCCCATATCACAAGTATTCAGGGAAGGCTGCAATCGCACTTACACTGAAATTCACTTTATTATTTGCTGAAAATCCCAGATGTGTTTTTAAAAAATAAGTAAAAAATCTCAACTGGGTTGATACCTTCGAACTGAACACTCCCAATTTAGATCATAAGACCCTACCATGTGTACCTCGAGGGAGACCTGCTATTTGGCACAGGAATTTATTTTGCAACCCCTCCAGGACATGATAGTTCAAACCTCCCCAGATTTCACTGCCGTTAAAAATAATGCAACAGAGCTTTGCCTTATAAACCACAAGGGACCTGTCCAATCTGAATGGCCCAGACTTGAAATAACATTTTTTTAAACTTTTAAACCTAATGATGCCCATTCAGCTGTCTTCTTAAAATAATTGACCCAAGTACCACTCTGAGAAGAGCAGGCGCAAATAAATTTGAGACTACCTCCTCATCTCTACATTCATTTAAAAAACAGCTACAAGGTTTCACCCTTTTCACAAATAACAATGATCATCTTTCATTTCAGACTATAGCAAAATATTGTATATAGCAGGGCCTGTTAGAGACCTGCCGGCATAAAGTCTAAAATGGACATGCCATCGGCATAAACTAGCATGCTATAAAATGTATCCTCCAGAGAGGGTGACTTAACTTTCCTAAGAGAAATACTAGTGTCAAAGTCTGAAAGGAATACATTGCGGCGAACTAACATCCCTGCTTTTCATCTTTATTGGTGTTGAAAAACAATGGCTAATTCCCCGATCTTGTATATCAGACTGAGGCTGAGATGTCTGCGTATCACAGTTGGATACAATTTAATAAACAATTAGGAACCCACTAACATGCAAACTATGCCACAAAATCAATCAAATCAAATGCCTTCTCCAAATCTGAAAAAAAACCACAAATAATCTCCCTCCCTTAACTTAAGCTTGCCATATTTCTCCATGATGGTGCTCAGAGTGAAGCAGTGGTCCACTATACTAAGCCCTCCCTAGAAAACTGCTTGGGAGGGCTTCAGGATAGTATTACTTTGAGCACACTCCTCCAGTCTGAGCAACAAACATTTGGAGAATATCTCTTACTTGCAATGTTGAGTGAGGAAATTGTCAGATAACCGTGTTGGGCTGATGATCGAAGGGCTACTTGTTCAAGAAGATGGCATAGTGCCAGTCTTGACAATTGCATTAAACATACAACAATTTGGGGTCATTCATAAAAGATCTCATTATTTCTCAATACATTCGTTTTTTTGTCTTTTAGCAGTTTGATATGCTGTTTTGAAAGTATACATTTGGCCAGTCATTTACACACCACTCATTAAATCATGATTCAATTTAATTTGCCTTTTGAGATTCTACAAACCATGGGGCATCTCTTTCTGTAACCTGGACCTCCTGAACTGGGGAACACCCATTTGCCAACAGCTCTGTCCCAGATATTTTCAACCAAAAACTCAAACAATCTGACACTTTCCTTTGTGGCCTCTGAACTGTTAGACAGTTTTAAGAGAAGATCTTAATTTCTTGTGAATTGGTAGTTCTTTCCAATGCCCCCTTGTCAAGCTTAGGCGTTGCTAACCAGCCCCTCTGGCTGTCGGACATGTTCGTGCTGCATAACCCTGGCCATTGGAAAGTTAACTCAAGAGGATAGTGATCACTCTGTATTCAATCAGAAATGCCAAATGTCATAACAATCTTGAATAAGAAACAGTCCACAATACAGTAATCCATGACTGTGAAACAGTATTATGATTAGTTGTATGATTAGAGTTCACCATTTGCCACTAAGGTTCCTGAAAAATCCCTGTGCAGAATCCCAAGTACACCTGAAAATCAGTGCTCCCTTTGTGATCAATTTTACTGTCCAAACATTTGCACTAAATTACTTAAACAAATTTTGCAAGAGAAGCGGAAGCCCCTGGTAAGTTTTATTTAGTCCTACTATATTTATGAACAACTTGATTGGTCCCATCTGTCTAAAAATGTCCTCCTGACCACACAAATTCTATTTCTTATACACAACCACTTAATGTCAAATGAAGTTAAAGGCCTTGCAAATTTGCTTTGCTAGAATTGTACGTAGTCTAGATAACTTAAGTACTGCAAATCAAAATGATCTATTAGCAGTCTTAAAATGTATTACATTTCTAATTTGCATTGTAATAATTTTTCTGCCAACTGATCGCCGATATGTTGAGTCGAAGAATGGATGTTGCTCACCATTTCATTTGATATGCACATTTTGCTCATTGCGCCTTAAAGGTTAGGGACCCCTTTCTTAACTGTTTTGTGGAGTTAAATTGATTAGGGATATGTGGTAATGAGGAACACACAACTCTAAATGTATTAAACCTTTTAACTAGTAATTAACAACAACCACACTTCTTGATTATGCCACCCTGTTTACATTAGTGCTCTATAAAGAAACCCGATGTTCAAAATGGGTATTTCCAATTTGATCACACTTAATAATGTCCCATCACAAAGAAAATGCTTGCAGTTTTTCCAAAATATTTTTGATACATTTTTACTTAAGTATAATATGCTTTATGTAACGTTTATATACATTTGAATCCATAAATAAGACAGGCTCATATCTATCTATTCATTATATGTTACATAAAAACAGCAGTAAATCATTTTAGTCACTCCAAACGTGTAATTCTGAATCAATAACCACTCTCTCACATTCTACTAATATCGATCTAATGAGCCATACGTGCCATTACCAATGGGAGGATATCTTCACCCTGGGTTACACAATTCCCAAATATTCTGCGTTTAGGTCTCGTTCATCCGTTACACATTTACTCTTAAAGCAGACACAATCATTACTCAGCCTTGTTCAGTAGTTAAATGGCTCAGCCATAGTCTCAACTACTGTACTCCTTCCTAGAGATCTGACAAGATGGGTCCGCTCTCAGTTTTTCTTCAAGCAACCCCAGTGATTTCATGGTTTTCAAAGAGATTCAATCTGAATTTCATGTAAATTTTCCTTACACCTTTAGACAGAAACTGCTCAAAATAATTCTGGATCGTCTAAGGTTCCCAGAACAAAAACTCATGTATTTAGAAGATCTCTTTTTTGTTTCAATTAATGAATTTGTTTAATTATTTTCCCATAATAAAAATTCCTCTCAGCCACTGCTTTATACATATTAAAATGATATTGACATATTATATATCACATGATATATATAATATATTTTCTGGAATATTATAGTCCTGCGTAAACTAGAGCTTACATGTAGGCTTCACTGACAAAACCTGCCTTTTTGTCCAAAGGCTATTTGCCAAAGGCCCTTATACCTAAATCCTGTCCCTTTACTAGGGCTAACAATTAATCAAGGATCTTGTGCTCAACTTATTTCACCATAGCACAGAAAAGCTCTACATTTCACCTTTGTTACGACGGAGACCAAACCGGAGTTCTGCCTAAACATATACGAATAGTGTACAGGCCAGTGCACATGGGCAAAAGTTCAGGTTTTAATTCACACAGAAGGACCACTATATATCCTAAACTGCAGCTCCCTCTAGCGGTGATAACGGGTGAAGCTATGTGAATTGGACCACTGTATATCCTAAGGCAACAGCTCCCTCTAGCGGAGCACTTTGTGCGTCCGGGCAGCCTCTACTGCTCAGTAAGGCATCAGACAAACATACATCTGGCCTTTTATTATTGTTAGATGTGCATACTGGTAGGAATCCAAAACTCTATTTATAAATGTGTCCCCACAGATGCTTCTACCACTTTGGAGTAATATGCTTCAACCAGGGCAGTCAGACAACAAGCCCTGTAACATGAACCAAAGTAGCAGTAAACATTGTAATTGATAGAGAGTAAAGCTATTCAAGGAAACATTTACATTTCCAACAGTGACTCATAAACTCAATTTCACTGATTAGCTTCATGTTCTATTACTGTCTTAATTTAACTATTTCAGTTTCCAGGAATGTCAATGGTATATATTTCTTTTTTTTTTTTTTAAATCTATTATGTTATTTTAACATGGACATAATGCAGCAGGTGTTGCTGTTCTGAGAAATGTAATTCCTCTGGTACGAATGTTTGTTGATCCCAAAAGGTGCAACAGTACAGATTCACCCTGGTTTGTAATGCCTCTTTGGTTCCTCTGCTCCCTTACGCACAGTACAGTAGTGCCTGTCCATGATGAGTGACGGGGCAGAGTGAAATGTGGAATAACTGTGGGCAGTGGGGCTGTTTTGAGGGCAAACGAGAAGAACGTGCACAACTGGTCCTGATGAATGACATGGGCCAAGCCTTGAGCTAGTTGATCAGTTTTGGGGCAAACAAGTGCGATGGGACACGAAGGGGGTAATGGGACAGCTCATGGAAAAATGAGTGGCATCTCACAATGGAGAAGTTATGTAGAAAACAACTTAGGCACAGCTCGGGCCAAGTGGAAATACTTGGGGCAGACAAGAGTGACATTTTGATTGGTTTAGAGAAAGTGAATATTGACTTTCGAGTGTTGACGGTAGCTGAAACCAGCATTGCAAATAACCCGAGTGGCTGTAGTGCACCCAACATTCAGCTCCGGTTGGTTTACTTGATGTAGTAAGAGTCAACTTAAAGTTCAACCACTTTTGCTGCCATATTTTCCCCAACAGATGCGTTATTCAAATTTTGAAAATATTTCAGAAGACAGTTAATGTTTATGAACTGCATTTATGAAAAAGAAGCAATGCCAGAGAACATTTGATAAATGTATCTGTAAGTGGACCTTAAGTTGGGTCAATGTTGGATTCAGTAGTTTACTGCTGTGATTTGCAGAATAAGCTAACCAGGCCAATGGTAAAAGCAGACACATTTACAAGTGGATATTTGTATAGTGCTGTGGTTGACATGCTATCTGCCGATGAACAAAGGGGTCATTGAGATGGCTAATCCAGTGCAAAGGTGGGGGGGGGAGAAGTGGCCAACAAAGAACATGCAGAATCAGTTAGAAAAAAGAGTGCAATGGCTATTGAACAAGATTCCTAAAATGGATGGTTACTACCTGAAGTGGAAGGCCAATCAGCTAATGTTTAACCATGCTGGAGAAGCTCTTAGAAGAACTAGCCTGTACACACCCCACAATATCGTACAATATCCAGACACAAAGATGCTCTTGTGGCCTTTTGCTAAATGCCAATGCGGCTGAATGTCTTTGTTTGTTAATTAAATCAGTGGTAATACCATATTTGAGGGTCCAGCACAAATGAAGATTCTCGCCACAATCGGGCGGAAAATTCATACATCAGTAGTCCTTGGGAACTTCTTCACTGTGCAGTTTCTTTTATATTGAAAACATTGTCGAATCTCTCACAAATGAAGCCAGTGACTTTTTCAAGGTTCTTTTTATTTAGAGAAGGAAAACAAGGCATGTCTTGGCACTGGTGCCATCCCTGAGCTGCGATGGGCACTTTTCTTATAAACACACACACTGATGAATAATTTGATTATCGAGGTGGATCTGCCAAGTAGAGATCTGTAAGTGCATTTATTAAAATTGATGTTGCACTGAAAAAGCCCAGCTGTTCTGAAATAAATAAGGAGGAACATGAATGTATGCATGTGGGATTTAGGTTTTCACACATTAACTAGATTTTGTGAGCCCATATACAATATTCCTTGATCACGAGAATTTAAAGAAAGATCATTACAAATGAGAGAGGTGAAGTATTCAGTACAACTGTCTGTCCAATCCGTGTGTTACATGTCCTTGCGAGTATGGTGGGTACATCACTCTTGCCAATTAATCCTTAATCTCCTTGAATCCTCTATGAAACAATTCATATTGTGTGTTTAGTCTCTACCCATTTGTGCTTAGCAGCTCTTTAAAATTAGTGAAAGTACATCCATGGCCAACGGCTCTTCAGCAAATGGCTGTAAATCTACCTGAAAAAAAGAACACAACCTGGCAACACATTGTATTGTATTCATCATGTATATAGCGCCCTTTCCACATTTGTAGTGCCTCAATGCGCTTTGTGGTTGGAACGCCCTCAGTGACTGCAGTCCATGTCCAGGAGAATCTAAGAGTTTGAATTAAGGATGCTGGTGTGCCTTTTTTGCCTAGTTAGGACGTAACTGGGCTGCCAAGGCTCCAGTAAGCAGCCCAGAGGTCAGGCACGTGGGTAGGGTGCTGTTGGGGTTTTAGGAATAGGTCAAAGTGCTGAAGATTCGATGTGTGCCCAGCTAAACCGAATTTGTTTAGTTGGTTGTCGCTGTATGCTAGTGGCAGAGGTGTTGAGGTACGTTAGGGGTTTCAGTGTGGGTGGCTATGTGTGCTGCTAGGCCAGAATAGCATAGTTGTAGCTACATTCCAGGATGGGTGGCCGTGCCTGTGGCCTGTGTCCATAGACGTGGTGTAGGGTATAAGTACCGTCGCCTTGGATGCAGTTCTGCTCCTTTCTTCTTCTTCTTCTTGGTCCAGTGTGATTGGCTGGGGTCCCTATTCGTGGTTTCCCCAGAAACGAAAGTGGGAAGCAGTAGGAGAAGGTTAGCAGGCTGGGGTTGAAGGAGGACGATAGTTTGATACAGTGTGCCTCTGTGAACACTGCCGGCATCCATGGGGTGTTGGTGTGGAGGGGTGCTGTTGTGTTTGGGAGGGAAAAGTGTGTCGCTCTGTGCGGCTGTGAATGCTGCCGGCATCCATTGGGTTCTTGTGGGTAGGAGTCTTGCTGTTTTTGCGAAGGAAGAGTTTGTTAAATCACCGCAAAGGCAGAGTAATTAGTGCAATGTAAGATGAGGCCTTATAAAGTGCCTTTATGCCATGTTTGCTGGCCTCACTGCACATGGCTATGTAAGAAAAGAGAGAGAGAGTGATTTATTTGGGAGGTAGCGAGGGAGCCTGATGCAGAGGGAGTTCTATTCTCCCTCTCGGACTCTCCAATCATGGAATCTGCTTATTCTCACTGTCCCCAACCTCCTGTGCTTCTTCCCATTTCTGACCGTTGCCCTCTTAGCCCCTAAACACTGGAGTTCTCTTCCTCTCTCTATCCGTTCTTCTTCATCTCTTTGTATTTTTCAATCTAACCTGAAAGTTCATATTTTTTCCCTTTTTCTACTTAGTGACTTCCTGCTTCTCTCCACTCATTCTGTGTTTAGTTGTAAAATGCACCGTTTTCTAATATTTTGTAGTAGCGCTTTTGGTGAAAGGCACTTTATAAATTCAATAACTGAAATGATTGAAAACCGTTGGCGGGGCTGGGAGCAGATCGGAAGTACCAGAAACCTCAGTGCCGTTCTGCTTCTATGGGTTTGGCAGAGACATTTGGGAATATGTTATCCGAAGGAGAGAGCTCAATAGCTGATAGGCTACAGTGCTTTGGGTCTAGTAGCCACTGTTGTGGGGGAGTGTGATAGGGCTAGAAAGTAGAGCTTAGTCATAGCTCAATTAATGTTCATATTGTAATGGTTAGAACACAATGTGGCTGTGTATGTGGAGGCCCTTTGGTGTGCAGTGTAAGGTCACAAGAGATTTAAGCAGTGAGACGGTTCGTCAGGAAGAATAGGGTAGTAGACAAATGAGCCGAACAAGCAGCCATGGAAAGAAGCTTTGGAGGCCGCATGGTAGTGAGCTAGTAAGTACCATGCCGGCAAATTATAAAATTAAACAGAAAAGGGTGGAAGCATGGGAAAAGGGGGCTCACCGTGCCAAAAAAGTGGGGGCGACCCGTGATGAGGTGCTCAGGAGCTAAGAGAATGAGGGCGGTCACTATTCCACCCCATTTTCCAAGCCCCTGATTGGCCAGACACACTCCCCCAGGTGAGAATATAGATTAGTCTATGAATTAGAATCGAATGGCCCACTATATCCCATATGCTGCTCATAGGTCTAGGAGAACTGAAACAAACGGTTGTTTGTTCTCTAGAGACATTAGTGTATCTTTTCGGATGTCTAGCAATGTAGATGTGGTATGTATTGTGTCCAAACCAGATTGATGGTTATGGAAGACGTGCTTTCACTTCCTGAAGGCTTCTGTTTGTGATGTGGCAAATATTCCTGGTATGCTTCTTTAAAGATGAAGCTAGCAAGAGGATGATACGTAGCCATTTCCAAGGGCTCAGGGTTTGTTTTCTTAAGGGCAGGGGTAATTGATGCATTATTTAAAGGAATACGCATGAGGTTAGTGTTGCGATTTATCCTTGCTTTCAACACAATTTCTCGGAGCGTAAGGGTATGGGTGTACAAGACTTTCATATACCACTTCTTAATTTGTGGGAGTGTTTGCCAGGGCTCAGCCCAGGCACTTATTTCTGAGCCCGGCACTTATTGCCCCGGCACTTATTGTCTCATACACATTTTGACTATGATGTGGTGTTTTGGCAACTATTATTTTAACTGTAAATCACATAATAAACACATCTGCCATAGTGAGTACATCCGTCTACCACAATAAGCTGGTGGGAGTTTAAGCTTTAACACCATATATGCTGACAGCATGGGGTCACAGTGGGCGGCCACAGTGGGCGGGTAGCTGCCCATCCCGTCATGTCATGGGTGTGTTTGAAAATATTTGAGCCATGGTACTAATTTATTTACAAATTAAGCACTGTGGCTTACTATTTTTGTCACCTCTTGTATGGTTGAGGTTTGATGGTTACAAAAACGACCCTAGGAGTCTTTTTTAATTGCTACAGTGATAAGAACTCTAGGTCAAGCTGTGTACATCATTTAGCAACCTTGTGTTGGCAAATTATTACAGCTCTGCTAGTCAGGTACAGTCATTCCTTTGTAGATTTTGAAGAGGATTGGTGTTTTATTGTTTTTTTTCAGATTCTAGAGCCAATTCATTCTTCTTTCCTGTACCGAATAGCCTTGCATGTTCCCCATGCATCTATTTGCAAGCCAGTGGGTCCTCTTCAGGTTGAGTTTTTTTTTTTTTTATCAAGGTCATTCGAGTTTTCTTCCCATCTTTTTTAAATCAGCACAGTTGTTATCCTACCACTTCTTAGCTGTTTTCCTTCCTTACTTTGGTCTCTTGAAACCATAAGGGCCTAATGTGTCAAGTGTATTTGTAATGTCTGTCATTTTGGATGGTAAACAAAATGCCCTCACGATTGAGTGAACATGATTTAAGTTTTGATTAGTTACAAAAGTTCGAGGTAAATGATTCTTGAGACATATTTTTCTAAGGTCTAGCCCATTCGGTGGCCTGTTTAGTGAATTCATGGTTCAGCTAATTGCACGAATGAACTTATTAGTCAGTCGTAGGGGTGGAATATATCAGTGATTGCATTGTGTGTTATGGTGATGTTAAAAGCGAAGATGAAATCCAAAGTGTGTCCATGTATATGGGTAGAACTCTTTACTAGCTGAGCTAAGCCGATGATTAGCCATATTAAGATACTCCAGTTTTAGGATGGCAAATGAATAGGGTGCATCGCTGACCATTAGTGAGATTTTTTGCTAAAGATTTTCAGAAATCATTTCTAAAAGAGACATCCTAATTAATTGGAGAGGAATTGTGGAAACATAAAAATAATATGAGGCCGGGAAGCCCAAAAGAAACACACCAACACAGGTTACAAAGAACATACAAGTGCTTTATTTAAAAACTACAACAGTTACCAAAGTCAATTGACAAACGGATAGCTATTCGGCTCTCAGAGTAACGTAACGAACTTCAACGAAGGTTTGATGCATTGGTAAGAGAGACCGTACATTGGAATACTTGGGTCTTTTATATGATTTGTCCAGCCGTTGGCCAACCCTCTCGCGGGTTAACCATTCTTGGGATCGGGCCTAAGGGTTCCTTGCCAGGTCAATCCTATAATTTATGCAATTTGATTAGTTTCGCTGATATAGTTGTACATTTACACGTAGGTCAGCAACAGGACAAGGTCTCAGTTCGCGACCCCGACAAGTGGCCTGCAGGCATATTAATTATTCGTGTGTGCGGAGGTCACAACGGCCAGAATCTTACTCAGAATGTCATTCGGCCTCCATTTTAATGTTCAGGGTGACTTCCACATTACAAGAGAACCTAAAATGGCGGCTTAATCCAAGATGGCGACTTACATTACTTTCTCTAAGGTCAAGACCTTGCCGCGGAGTTTGTTCGCATATGATGTTTTAGACAACTTGGCGTAGGCCAATACACATACAATTGCTGCGATAGGAGGCATAATATTGTTTCAATTCCGACAGAATCTCAGATTGTAGATTGGTAGTGCTCCAGAGCAGGGATGACTGTTCGCTAGAATGATGGAACATAGTAATGGCATGGGAGATGCAACTCTATCAAAATGCAGACACACTCAATAATTGGATAGGTAAATTCAAGGTATCAATCACTTTATTTTAATTTGCCTGACTTCATAATGGCCACCTTCTCACAGGGAGCGGGTCCACTTGATACTTATATTTACCAGAACTATGAGGTTAGGGTCAGACTGTCACGAAGGGAACAGGACAGGAAGTAAAACATTAGATAGTGTAGTGTAGTGTATCTTCGGGTTAAACCTCATGATAACGGAACTGTTCCATGATGGCTGATTGCATAATTCTGGATTGTTTTGCCTGGTGTATTTGTACCACACTGAGATAGTTGCCACTAGCACTGACCATTGTAATTTACTTTAACCAATTCCAATATGTCTGATACTGTTCTAGAGGGAGGGGTTCAGTTGCTGAACAAACAGGAAAGAAATCGGGATGAACCAAAACAGATGGAGGTGACAAAGAGCATGGTAGAGCTCCCTTGGCATCTTTTTGGTTCACCTATTTGTAGTACTTGTTAAGCAGTTTAGGCCAAGCCCTTAAGAAAGAAGCAGAGTGGACAAGAATACAGAGTAACATATTAATACTTGTATAAAGGAATATACTCTGCATAGGTGTATTTTATGTATTTTAGATTTAATTGCAGATAGGTAGAGAATTATGTACAGCCAAGGGTAAAACAAAATCCCAAGTCTCTAGGTAGTTTATGTATAGGTATGTATGTATTCTAATTGCTAGGAGGCAGCGCCAAGCTGCAGCGAAGATGGATGCTCCTTACGCCAGCTCTGGAGCTTTCAGTACTGCCGAAGACTGCAGGGCTTACCAGAGAAGCGTGCGAGTGCCACAGGAGCATGGATGGCTGTTGGATGCGCCAGTGACCTGACCCACTATGTTTAACATGCAGGTTGTCCCCAGTGCTGGCAGTGGAGGGACACAAACAAGATTTCGTGCAGGCTGCACAGATGCAATCATGGTGGTTTAGTGTGGTTGGTTGACACAAGGGGACTTGAGAGAACTCCTGATATTCTGTGGAGGAGCGGTATAAAGACTCCTCCACATGGACAGCAAGGTGCAGAGTATGCACACTGCTGAACCAGCTTACTAGTTTGCAAGCATGATGAGGAGGAAGAAACCAGTGAACCAGCGCTGGCAATTTACTCAGGCCTTTGAGGGTTCCTGTGGCCTGGGAAATTGCAAAATTCACTGACCACTCCTGTAGATGGTGGCCCGCAGCTGCCTCTTCAGGTCAGTTGACTGCCCCAAGGGTGTTATTTGTAAATATATGAGTAGACTGAGAGTGTGAAGGCCCTCCACAATATCAGTCTGAAGAAGCAGATGAGAGGAGGGATGATTTCTTTGTTCATGCAAAACATCAAAAAAGGGAGTCAAGGGAGCGGCATATGTGAAGAGAGAAATTAGGGAAGTCTGTGTGGCAATTATGATCCTTCAACCCCTAGTCAACACGGCAGAGAAGACTCTCCTCGTTGGAGACTTGTTTTGCTTCCTTAGATGGTAGATTCAAGGACACACAGCCTGATTGACTACTGTTTTATGTCAGTTGATGACTGGGCTTTGAGTCAGACTGGTTGAAGGGAGGTTAGAGAGAAACCACAATCTAGTAATAGTGACCTAGATAACTCCATTTGGGGTAGCCAAGGAATGGTATGCCTTAAACATTGAGGTGTTCAAATGTGAGGCCTCTAACAATGCACAAATGACTAGGACCAACGCGTGGCCTGGTATGTCATCGGACAAGGAAGCACTGACAGGGTCATAAATGCACCATTTCTGGAGGTGGAAAATGCTATAAACTGCACCGACTTGTGTAAGAACCTTTGGGGTATTGGCAAAGCTGTTTCTGGCTCTGGACAACCTGTGGATGCAGTGATGTTGGCACATCTTGAAGCGATCGGCTCTGAGTAAACATGGCGGCCACGTACCGGCTCAGACAGAGAGAAGCAGTATATGCAGTGCGATGCAAGTGTGAGATGAGCTAACTCGTCTACAGTGTGGGACCGAGAAAACAGCTGTGTCTGTGGAGAGTCGGTGCACATCAGCAAGGGAGTGATCTAGAGCATGGGGAAGACTGCCTTCGGGGGCGCCCCCACGGTCAGTGTGCCCCCGATGATGCAACCGGAATGAGGCTTGGTGGCAGAGATTGCTTTTTGTTTTGCTTCTGCCCCCTGCTGTGAGCTATAGCCAACCACACGCGGCAAGTAGTCTGGGTGTTGAGCAGTCCCTCCGGTGTCTTTAGCACTGTTTGCCCTCAGTTAGGTAGCTTTTTTTCATTTGAGGAGAACTTAGTGGCATGCAGCACCAAGGTGAGGTAAGCGATTTGGAGGCAGTGATCCTCCCTGGAGCCCAATATGGAGGGTGGAGCCGGAGCCCCTTGCTGGTGGTTCGCAGGGGACATGGTGCTGAGGAGATCCTTGCCTTCTCCTGTCCAGTTTATCTACATTACCCACGTTCTACTGCTGGTTTGACCCAAATTGTCGCCCCCAAGCGTGTCTCTTGGGTAGGGTATGGAATCCCTATCCAACCCCTCATTCAGAGAAAAAGCCTGGCTAAAACACTGAAGGGAGGGAAACATGCAGTCATTGCCACAATGCTCCAGCAACCTCAGAATAAATGTAAGAAGGCGGGCATGGTGGTGGCAATGGTGCATGCACTTGCGGCTCCCCAAGGCTTGCACGCTCAAGCGACCACTGAAGCTGATCTCCAAATGCTCCTTTGTGAGCTCAGAAAGGAAATTCAAAATAGCACGGCCAAAATCTCTCAGAAAATACCTGCTCTCGATAGGTGGATGGATGAAGCCGAGAGCAGGGGTGAAGAGATGGAAACAACAGTCTGCGAACAATCTTTTGAAATCAGTGATTGGGCATGCAAGATGGAGGCACTGGAAGCTTAATGTGAAACCCTGCATGAGAAGCAGGAGGATGCAAAATATCGCTTAAGGAGGAATAATGTGCGCATAAAAGGAATTCAGACTGCAGTTCCAGATGAGGAACTCTTGGACTTTGTGAAAGATCTCTTCCATTAGCTACTTAAAATGCCTGATGACGCGGATATACTGCTGGATAGAGCTCATCGTACCCACCTCAGAGCACAACCTGGTCAAGAGCGGATGTTTTAACTAGAGTCCATTTCTTCTTAGTTAAGGAACGGATAATGAGGGTGGCGGGAGATGTGTCATACATTTGCTTTAGGGATGCCAAGATATCATTGTATCAGGACCTTGCCACTACTACTTTGATGAAAAGGACAGCCCTGGATCCAATGCAATGATTCAATGGCTTTCCTACAGTTTTGCTTTTCATTGCTAATGGTGGGAAGTGGTCTATAAAATCTATGAAGGAGGGGGAGCGGCTGGTGTGGCATGATGAAGAGGATGAAGTTATGGGCGAGGAGTGCAGAGAACTTCTTTGGGGTTTTCCATAACTTCTGCTCAGTGGGTCCGGGTTGGGAGATCCAGGAGGCCCAAAGACATTATTCAGAAGGACAGGAAAGGGAACAAACGATTGAAATAATGGATTAGACCACCATATATAGATCAAGCGTGCCAATTTATTCAAAACCATGTTGGGCCGATGTCATATATCTAGTTAGTTGCTAGTTTATGTTTTGAGCGATTAAGAGAGGGATGTAGAAGTAGTTGCTGGACCACTTCACCTTCGAGTTTAAAAGTTCACAGAAGTTTTATATCCTGCATATGTTTATGGGTACTAGTTTGATTTGTCATAGATATGGGTTTGGGAAAATGTGGAGGATGGGAAACATGGGGATTATGTGTTTGTGTTTGTGTTTAATGTTTAAACATTGCTGCAATGTGATGCGAACTATACTGACAATATTGGGACAGGAATCCTTAAAGGGATGTTCCGGGACTTTTTTTTTATTGTCCCTACGGTTCGGCCATGTGTTTTTAAGCATAAATCGGTAGATCGTAGAAAACTTTCCTATGGACCTTACCCGACTTTTCGTCCATTAACGCACTCGAAATCAGCCGCCATTTTGTGATAATCCTATCACTTGCCGCATCGCCCTGGCTGACCTGCTTCTGCGGCACTAAATCAAATCCCCCGCCCCTGAGCCTGTCATCAGCAGACTCGTACCGCCCATTTCCCAACGCCAAAGCACGTCTCGTGTCAACAATCGCTGCGCCTCAGCTAATGAAGTGTCGCCATGGAAATGGCAGGACGCCTCTTTCCTCAATAAGTATAAACACACCGTTTCACAACACACAGCAGCAGATTTTCGATTCCATTACTCTCTCTGTGTTACTTTGAGTATTCTGTGACTCGTTTCTGTGCTCTGGTCAGCTACCTTCGCCGCTTCTAGGCCTTGTGAACACCTGTACCATCTCTGTAAATTATTTTACTTTCTTTACCACACAATGGCTACAATAATGCCGTATATGTACGAGCCCGAGTACACCGAGGAGGACCTACTGGAAAGGCAAGCACGCGAAAACGATGGGGATTCGGACGGCAGTTGGGAGGACCAGTCAACGGATGAAGAGCCTGGACCATGTCGCATGGACGGCGTCTCCACCTGGTGCACGTGCAATCGGTGCGAGCTAATGCCAACTGAGGAGGAGAACTGCTGCTGCCGTGAAAATTCCGGGTGCTTGGCCTACATTTCGGAAGGCGAGCCAAGTCCGCAATGCATCACCGAGCTGCCAGAGTTCAGGGAAGCCTGCCTCTCACGGACCGTGTTGAGGATGATGATGGTGCTTATGCACGAACTTCGCGGCACTGTTCGTCCGCGTAATCCGAGTAACGAGTAAGTATACTCTGGTTGTGATGTCAGTGATGCCACTTGGTTCCATATTGTGCATTTTCTAGATAGAATTTTTTTCAAAGCAGAATGACATTTTTTACCTGAATCGACATTGATAAGAAAGTTTTGTCATTTTAATACAGTTTGCGTCTTTCTTTTTCACAGGTGGTACAGGCTGGTGGCCTATTGTTGCTTCACTTGGTGGCTTCACGGGAGGCTCGGACACCGCGTTCGGAGAGTAATACCTGCCTGTGCGGTACTTGCCATTAGACAACATTTCCCCAGCGACAGTGGACAATACCGCGGATTTTCCCTGGATGTGCTGCAACCGGAACTTTACAATGTGTAATGTTTATTATTTATGTTCAATTGAAATTAAGATCTAAAATAAAACCCAACATATATTTTAACAATGGTTGTTACCACACCACTTTGTTCAAGCGTTGGCAATAAAAGGCCGTTGGATTTTATTGATACAAAATATGGTTATAGGTAAATAATCAATATGGTTGATCATAATAAATCATCCTTTTGGGCACCGGGTACAGAGATGACCCCCTCTGGCCCGTGCCGCCTAGCCACCACAGGCCAGCCTGCTGCTGACTAACTGCCTAGGCATCCAGGGTCTCCAGGGTGAACTGCACCCATATATTCTCCAGGAAGGTTGAGGTATTTATAAACTCACCACCCTGCCTTCCATGTACTAGATCCTGCAGCCTGCCTCTTACATGCAGTTAGATGGCCTCTCCTTGGTGAGGCCCTGCGGCAAACGAGTCTTGTCTGCACGACCACCGCCCCAATCCACCCCCCCCCCGCCCTCTCAAAGGCAGTTCGCACCGGGGTACTTGCGCTGGCAAGTGGAGCTGTCAGGGAGCGATAAAGGCCAAGAGGTGCCAAAGACCATGTACACTTCAAAGTGGTCTATAGAGCATGGGTTGTTGTTCCCATGTCTACCTCCAGACCCCGTGTCTCCTGCCAAGCATCCCCCCTCACGCTGGACGCCCCCCTGCAATCCACATAAGTGTGTCTCCATTCACGAGTCTTCCTGTGTCTTGTCTGCACGACCACCGCCCCAATCCAACCCCCCCCGCCCTATCAAAGGCAGTTCGCACCGGGGTACTTGCGCTGGCAAGTGGAGCTGTCAGGGAGCGATAAAGGCCAAGAGGTGCCAAAGACCATGTAGACTTCAAAGTGGTCTATAGAGCATGGGTTGTTGTTCCCATGTCTACCTCCAGACCCCGTGTCTCCTGCCAAGCATCCCCCCTCACGCTGGACGCCCCCCTGCAAACCGAATAATGCCACGACATATTCACGTCATTCATTCACAAACACACCCCTGTTTCGAATTCTTTATAACCCACTTCATATTTCTAATGAGAACTTCTTTGCGCTTTGCTAGTCAACCCGTGAAGGTGCTGGTTATCTGCTCTTCGTCTCTGTGAACTTCCGTGACCACTTCGAGCAAACTCGTCAGTTTGCAACCTGTGAACTGCTCCCTGTTCTACGACAAGAAACTACTCTGATCCCTGCATCTAACTGTTTGTTCGTCAAGGTAAGGCCATGTACCATAATCATTTTGCGTCCAATTTTTTTAAATTATATCTATTTGCTAGTAGTCATCAAATTGCATCCATGTTTTCTTTTCGTTCAAGACAGTACATGCAAGGAACTAGTCACATGTTCTGAGTTTAGTCAAATTATTTTTCTATTTTTTTAAAGTTATTCAAATACTTATCCGCATGTGAATAACGTGTATAGTTCCAAGAACCAAAACGAACCTTGCATTGAACCTTTTATGTGTCATTTAATTTTTTAACACATTGGTATTCATTGAGAATTGTTGATCTTTACTTTTCAGAACTTTCCACAATGCCTGCCTGTTCCATTGGCGGTTGCCCTTCGAAGACCCATAACAAATCTGAAGGTACTATAATGCATGTTTTCCCTAAGACAATAGATCAGATAAGAGAATGGGTACGATATTGCGGATATCCACCGTCTGAGCTTGAAAGTAGAGTCCTAGAAGTCTTTGCGGACAAGAGGGGTGATCGATACCGCATCTGCAGCAGGCACTTTACCTCTGACATGTACTCCACATCATTGCTAATAAAGAAGAACACACCGCGAGCGAAGCGAAAATTGCTCTCAACCGCTATTCCCACTCTATTCGTCCACATCCCTCCAATGGTGAGTCAAGTTTACGGATTTATCTCTCGGCCTTGCGGTAGTGTGTAGCATTAGCTAACAATAATTTCCCCATTTATGTATCCACTCAATATGAAGGCGGAAGATTCTCCATCCGTGTCGTTATTGCAGTCATCAGCCACTTCAAGCGCCTATCGGGTAATCTTACTTAGCTATTCTGCCACTGACTTGTTTTAGGCATGTAAATCAATAGTTTTAATTTATCGTGTGATTATTTTACCTAATGGTACACCCTTGTACTCGTCCTCTAGTCTTTGTTTTCAGTTATAATTATTGTTATCCAAAATAATGCAAGTACTGTCTTTCAGGGAGATGCTGAGGAGTCCAACGCATTGACGACAACCGTTGATGTCACTCAGATGCTCGAGGTACGTTTCCAGACAGTTCCATCGATGGAGATCATCAGATCTTGCATTCTTGTAGCGTGATTGTTACACACAATGTTTCTTTCGTTTTTAGCCATTGATATGTCCTTCTGTCGTCGCCCTCCTATGTGTCTTCTTTTTTCAATATTGTGTTCATTACTAATGAAAGTCCTATGTTTCAGGGAGTCGATGGAGCATTAGTCCAAGAAGAAGGGGGAGCATGCAGTTACGGGTCGGCGCAACAGCTTGCAGAAGTGTGCACCGCAGTTACATCGTCCCTTGATGTTCTTATGCATTTCGAGGTATGGATACTGACAGTTCGATCAAGCAAAATCATATGACGTGATTACATCCGCTATACTTCCTTCTTTATTAACGCAAGTACTATGTTTCAGGGAGATGACGGAGCTTCTTCTACAAGAACATCACCCCTAGTAGTTGATGCAGATCTCTGGGTGGTGACACTTCCAACGATTGAGCAAATCGAATCATATTTAGATATCCATTATTTATTTTAGACAACTGATCATTTGTGCAGGTCTATTTAGATGAGCCGTTGACGCCTGCACAAAGTTTATGTTCTTTTTAACAAAATAGAAAACCATACTAATGCAATTACTGTGTTTCAGGGAGTTGCTGAAGCGTCATCTTCAATAATATCATCAATGGAAGTCTATGCGGAGCCCGAGGTATGGATCTTGACAGTTCCATCTAACTAGATCAACAATGCGTGAATAATTGTCGTTTGAATGTTCTACACAAAGCGTTCATTCGTGTTTTGCTATTGAGATGTACGTGGGTATTGGTCCCCAAGTACATTTTGTGTTTTCAATATTATTATACATACTAATGAAAGTTCTATGTTTCAGGGAGTCGATGGAGCGTCAGTGCGTGATGGATGTGCTTATCATGAAAATATAGTCGTTGCAGCGCAAGAGGAAGTGGAGACATGCACACACGAGTCGGAGCAACAGCGTCCTGATGTTGAAGTTCGAGGCAAGAAAGTTTCAAAGAAAAGAAAGCAAAAGAAGGTTAGTGTCCAGGTCACTATATTATGTTGTTTTTCACTGTTAATAGTTCAATACTGTAAGTTGTGTTTAAACTGAACATCCCTTTTCCAATCTGTCCTCTAGTTGCGAGTGGGTGTACGAACTAGATCTACACAGACAGTGAAGCGAACGAGAGATGTTGCTTGTCAAACCTTTTGGCAGGGACTTGAGACTGGAGATGCATCCTGCCAATCGGAAGAATATGAAGTGATTGACAACGGAGCTATACCACCACCAGCCATTGATAGTGAATGTCCTCCTGGTAGTTCGGATGCAGTCGGAGATCAATTCACAGAATCCACAACCGCAAAAACTAAGACCGCGAGAAAGTTGAAGAAATTGTTTTATTCACCCATCGCCGGAGAAGGAACAGATGTTGCAATGGAAGAGAATGAAGTGGACGACAATGAAACACCATCAATATCACTGAACATAGCGGAAGACGATATCAGAGATTCTACCTTTCATGTGAGTGACATGTCCTCAACGTTACAGGCCGAACCAGCTGGGATGCAGAGTGACAGTATAAGGAAAGAGGCCAAATTCATTGTATTCGATAGTTGTTTGATTGATATTATTATTCGGATGAAATGTGGGCATTCGGTTGGTGGGGAAGTATGTGGGGAGCCATTGATTAATGTGACTCGTGCTATTCGAGGCACTAACCTTAAAATACATGCCACCTGTACAAAATATCATCCTTTCTCATGGTCTGCACAACCCATGCTGGGGCAACTGCCAGCAGGCAATCTACTTTGTGCAGCGGCTGCACTTTTTAGTGGTTCAAGTTTTTAAAAGTTAGAGTCTTTCTTTCAGTTTGTGGGAATCCATTTCATTGCGAAAACTCAGTTCTACAAATACCAAACCGATTATCTATTTCCAGCCATTAGCGAAGCTTGGAGAATGGAAAAAATGTCTATTGATAGTACATTCGCGGGCAAACGGTTCAGGCTAGCCGGTGATGGACAGTGCGACAGCCCAGGATTTTCAGCCAAGTGCTGCACCTACCACTTTCAGGACATGGAAATTAAGAAAATTGTGAGTTCGGTGGTCGTGCAGGTGTCACAAAGTACATCCTCAGTGGCCATGGAGAAAGTTGGCTTTGTAGCATCATTGCAAGAACTACAATCGCGGGGAATGGTGATCGACCTGATAGCCACGGACAGACACGTTTCAATTGCCAAGACAATGAGGGAAGAGTACAAAAATATAAATCACCAATTTGACGTTTGGCATCTTGCAAAAACAATCAATAAAAAAATGTCGGCTGCAGGTAAAAAAAAAGATATGCAAGGTATTTCACAGTGGTCCAAGTCAATCAGCAACCATCTTTGGTTGACTTCAAAAACATGTGGAGGGTCGTTGGAAATTCTACTGGAAAAATGGCGGTCAGTAATGCTACACTGTAGCAACGTTCACCGCTGGACCACAAACCAACATTTCCACAATTGTGAACATGGCCATTTGTCCACAGAGGAGGCACGGAAGAAGAAGTGGTTGATTCCTTCATCACCCACTCACAAAGCCATTGAAAAGATTGTATTTGATAAAACTATAACAAGAGATTTGAGGGGACTCACGGAATTCTGCCACACAGGAGATTTGGAGGTGTTCCACAATATGTGCCTAAAGTACAGGCCAAAACGATTGCATTTTGGCATGGAGGGCATGATAAATCGGACTCTTCTAGCGGTCTTGGCACATAACCATAATGTTGGCCGTCAACAAAGTAGGACGACCGGAACTTTAGGGACGCTTCGCTACAATAAGGCCTTCACTAAAAGAAGTAAACAATGGGTGATCAAACCAGTGTTTCAGGATATGCAATATGAGTTTATTGAGAGACTTATTGTTGATGTCCTAGATAGGCACATACATGGAGTTGTGAACGAACCTGTGCAGGGGACAACTGCATTGCCACCCAACATTGCCTCTGTTCCATGTCCACCTAAAGCAGAGCTCATTGAGAAATACACATCACGGTTTAAATGATTGTAATTTGATTGTCTGTTCTCTCGAGTCTCCTCATGTTGCAGGCCCATTGAATATGTGTATCTATGTAATGCGTAAATAAAAGTGATTGCTCAGTGTACATGCAATGTGTCTATCCAACCTTGTTCATTTGCGCATTAAATTAAACCAAACAGTAATATAAATCATTTTTCAAAAAATATAGAATGTCTCCGTATTTATGGTTCTCTGGGGCTGCAAATGCACGCAGACAAAATGCAAAGATGGAATGTAAATTTCAAGTCCTGTGAGATGGCCTTACACTGAATGTAGCTAACTAGGAATGTGTGCTCGTTCAAAGTGAAGGTCAGCTGCTTTGATTTTTTGCTGGGTGCCGGAATGGCCCACGACTCAGTATAAGGTTCTATTGTTATTTGACCTTGACAGGCCGGGACCATCCCGAAAGACTTCTTTTTGGGGGTGTGGTGCAATAACGTAAACGATAATGAATATAATTTCAGAAACGAAAGCCATTTAATGTTCGTTCATTAGAAGAAATAACGTCGGCATAGAAGGAGTGGTATTTCGGGGCTGCCCTACGCACAGACACAATGGAAAATGCAAATATAATGTAAGTAACTCTTTAGATGAGTTTATACCGCAATTTAATTACTATACAGTAGCTTTAAAGACGGGTTAAGTTGTACTTGTTCGTTCTATGTGGCATATTGTTTTGTACCGCGCACTATCTTGAGGAGAACCATCTCCTTTTATGGAAGCACCTCAAAACCTTCCTCTTTGCTTCTGCTTTCTCTCTCCTTCTCCCCTGCTACAACTTGTCCACTGTCTGCGACCTCGGTCCTGGGCCCTTCCACTCTCCACCTGCACTGCCTCCCTGTCAACCCCTGCACTGGGGGACTGTCTCAGTATCCTACAGCCCCCCCTTGACGTATAATACCCAGTTGCACTGTCCTAGCTATGAAATAATTTCCCGACCTAATATATAAAATGAATAATTTTAATAAAGATCTGATGGTGAGACTAATTTCATTTTTTATGTTTTTAAAACAGGTACATCCTTCATTATTGTCTGTGTCACGAGTACCAGACACCGGCGGATGGCTTCTACAACCGCCAGTTGCTTCTCCGCGTGAACAACGTTACCACCCTGACCATTTTATGGGACGATCGCCAAGTACAAGTATGCCCTTACGCGGTACTAACGGCTAGATGCAACATACAGACCGTTGTGGTGGCATAGTGCCTCGTTGTTGGAACAGCCATGCGATTATCAGTGCGACCGAAGAGCTTATTTTATCGTAAACCAACACCCTGTGTACTGCACACGAACATCGCTTGCCTCAAGACGAACTATTTTGGATCGAGAGCAAAGAAAAATGCAAATCGCTGAATATTCTCTAAACATTTGATGTCCAATAAATGTACTTTACCAAATTTACAATCTTGCGGTTTAATTTAAAAGTACAGTTTCATATTCCGAATTGTGGCGCACTGTGTTGTGAGCTGATCTGTGTTGGTTTCCGGGTTCTGTGTGGAGTCGCGTAGAAGACGCCTGGGCGCGTTTGCCTACGCAGCACAGTCACGTCACGGAGAGAGGTGGGGAATATGAATGTTTTGATAAAGTCTGTTTCAGGGGCGGGGGATTTGATTTAGTGCCGCAGAAGCAGGTCAGCCAGGGCGATGCGGCAAGTGATAGGATTATCACAAAATGGCGGCTGATTTCGAGTGTGTTAATGGACGAAAAGTCGGGTAAGGTCCATAGGAAAGTTTTCTACGATCTACCGATTTATGCTTAAAAACACATGGCCGAACCGTAGGGACAATAAAAAAAAAGTCCCGGAACATCTCTTTAAAAGTAGGTGCTGAAAGGAGACACACTAATGTGAGAAACTGCGAGTTCACCCGATGATGGAAAGATGAGTGGGATCAGGGTGGTCTTGTGGAATGTGCAGGGTTTGAATTATCCTATGAAGAGGCAATAGGTTCTGCAGAGACTGGTTGACCTGTCCTCTGTGTTTTTTTATTTGCAAGAAATGCACTTGTTGAAGGCGGATGAGTGCAGAATGATCCATAGACTATACACGGGCCAGTACTTGGCATCTAGTGGGGAGAAGAAAAATATATTGTGATACTTGTTGCCACAGATGTGCCATTTGTTAACGTCAAAATCTTGAGGGACCCTCAGGGTAGATTTATTTTTGTGACAGGCTTACTGTTCAGGCTACAGTTTACATTGATGTCTCTATGTGCATGCAACGGTGGGCAAGATCAATATGTTAATGCACCGGTGCCCCAATCAGTGTCTTTTGCTGAAGGTCAAACGATAATAGGGGGTGACTATAATGTGGGTACTAATCCAGACATTGATAAAACAATGTAGCCCTCTAGGCTAGATTATAGGAATGAAATTGCATTTGCTAGCCTGTTACAGGAGTTGAGGGTGGTTGATGTGCGGAGATTATTCGCACATCAATGGGGCCTGTGCAAGATAGATCTGAAATTAATGTCTGGTCCATTGTTTCCTTGTCTCTGGGAGAAGTATATTGCACCCCGAATTGTCTCTGATCAAGTGCCGATAGTCGCAACTGTAGTGGTAGCTTGTCAGCCCACCCAAACACGTGGCTCCTGGAAGTTGTATGATCCTATATTGAAAGATGTGATTATGTGCCAGGAAATCTCTGAGGTGATCTCAAACTACTTTAATGAAAATAATGTGTTTGACCATTTGATGGCAACCGTTTGGGAAGCCATGAACGTGGTAATCAAAGGGGGAAAAATGTGTTGCACCGCAGCTTATACTAGCGCCAACAGGTTGCCTCAGAAATGCTAAGTGGAGGAAATGCAGGATTTAGAGCCTGAACATAAACACACATGGTGCCAGGCGGCATTCCTGAAGCTGAAGTTGGCAAGGGCTAAGCTGGAAAAACATATGACTGATAGGTCTGCACAGGCTGTGCTCAAGACCAACCAGCATTATTATGTAGTAATAAGGCTAATCAACTGCTAGTCTATAAATAGAAGAAGGTCTGGAATAATGTACAGGGATTAGAGATGAGGCCAGTGTGGTGCTGAATGATGTTGTCAAAACGTGGGAACCAATCCATAAGTATTTCACAGCCTTGATGACTGGGAGCCACGTCAAGTGGAGATTGATTGAGTTATGTAGCTAGACTGGATTTAGCCTGCATATCTGTGTATCTCGAATGTGCTCTTGAGGTCCTTATTCAGCCTTTGGAAGTGGAATGGGCAGTTACAACCCTTAAGCCCTTAATCCCTTAAGGATAAAGCCCCGGCCTGGATGGCTTCACCTCAGTGTTTTATAAGACGTTTCAGGTCCAACTGATACACCATTTGACAAAGTTATTTGATTAATTTCTGGACACAGGCGGAATAAATCCATCTACAATTGGTTACAATATTGATACCAAAACCTAGTAAGGAGCATACATGTTGTATTGTATTGTATTGTATTTATTAAATGTATAGAGCACTTTATGCCAAAGCGCTCTACATTACAACAAGGATACATTGGAATAAATTGGAAGCATAATTGCAAGACATGAGACATCAATAACAACATGAAGTACAATTTACAGAGGAATGTGAAAGAGAGGCAGCACAGAGGAAGAGTGAGAGGGAAGTGATGAGGTTAACATGACGGGGATGAAGCAGATGAGATTTGAAGGAGGAACGGAAGGAGGGGTAAGAGGAAATGGAGCGGATAGAGAGAGGTAGAGAGTTCCAGTGTAGGAGGGCAAGGAGCAGAAAGGATCGGAAACAAGAACGGGTACAAGGAGACGGGGGAACAGTCAGTAGGAAGAGATCAGCAGAACTGAGGGGGCGAGAGGGAAGAGTAGAATGAGAGGAGAGAGGAAAGGTAAGGGGACGAGATCATGAAAAGATTTAAAGACGAGACAGAGTAAGTTAAATTTAAGTTGAGAATGAAAGGGAAGCCAGCCAAGATAAGAGAGCGAAGAGGAAATGGAATTGCGAGGAGAGAGAAGACAAAGGGTACGGATAGCAGAGTGATAGAGGAATTTGAGGGGAGCAAGATGAGAGGCAGGGAGGCCATAGAGGAGAGAAGAGCAATAGAAAAGACGAGAGAAGATGGGGGAGGAGATGAAGATGTTGGTGGTGAATCTTTTATTGTGAATCTTATAGGACAATTACCATAATGAATAATGATGCGAAAATGCATTCCAAAATGCTGGCACAAAGGCTAATGGGTGTGCTTCTGAAGTTGATTAACGAAGACCAGTCTGTATTTATAGCAGATAGGAACACCCAGGACAACATAAGGAGGGTTCTGAATACCAGAGGTGTCAGGAATATGGAGAAGATCGAAATGAGAGTCATATCACTGGATGCCCATACGTTTTTAGAGATGGTGGATTGGGATTACGTACAATTTATGCTTGAGTCATTTGGGTTCGGCCTGCACTTTAGGAGACTGAGTTTGATGAATTGCCAAAGGTTGTTTATAGCAATCAGAGTTAACGGACAACGTATGCCTAAAATAACAATTTCAAGGGGGACTAGACAGGGTTGCCCTCTGTCCCCCTGATTGATTTTTGCCTTGTCTATGGAACCATTCGCAAAAAGGGTCCAGAAGAATGGGAAGATTAAGAGGATAGAGGTCAGGGGTGAAGTGTAAGTTATCCCTATATGCGAATGATGTGATGGTTACTATGCGGGAAGTAGATGCATCTCTTAGTGTGTTGCTGGAGGAACTGAAAGATTATGGGCTGGCTTTGGGATTTGTGGTGAATTATTCCACATTCAGTGGTCTAAATGTGTCTTCACTGCTGCACGTGCAATGGGACCTCTCTAAAATATACCTTATTAAGTGGGTTTGGACATCCATAAGCTATCTGGGGGTTCAGATCTATAGTACCACATTGCAGATTTTTCAGTATAAATTCCCACGGCTATTTCTTCTTCACGGGATCTTTAATAAGCCCAGACTTCCACTTTTCAAGCCTTCTTGGGGCCAGTCCTGGCACCTTTGGCGCCAGGCTCATCAGTTGGGAGATGCATCTGCTTAAGGGACACTTTATTAAGGCTTTCAGCCAACATGGAGGCGTCCACATAGCTGGGTTCCTAGAACCAAGCTATGCAGTCTAGTGCTTTGAATGTGGTGGCCTAGGGACTACTTTACCTGGACTACTTTACAGTGGCTATTTAAACCACACCCGAACAAGAAAACACGCTTCACGTTACTTTGCTTCTAGCAACATGTCCAGCTTCTCGCAAACCCGATGAATTCCGGACCTGCAGAAAAAACAAAGAAACACTGTTAGCAGCAGAATCTTACCTGCAATCTTCATCCGTCTCTGCTCACAGCTCCTGGGCATCTCTGTTGGAGGACTTTGCCGCCCAGATCGAGGGACCTGAGAAAAGGAGAAAGACATTATTAACGGAGGTACTAGAAACATTACAACCATAAAAGCGCTTAAAGACTTACCTGACTGGTTACTTCTCGACCGACACTTCTCCAGAAACCCCATCTGCGCTGGATACTCTCCGCGACCTACGAAAAGGGAAAAACATAGGTCAGTGAGGACAAGGCATCGCTGCGCTACGCAGAGCGCCTCCTTATATCATCATAGCGCTATAGCGTGCCATCATCTCCCAGTGAAAACCAGCACATCCCGTTCTCTGAGTGGACACTCCACGCCCCTAGAGGAGATAAAAAGAGACATTAGAACAGACAAAAGGCATGCAAGAAATACGTTGCCATTAATTTCAATAAGACCTACCTGAAAGACACTACAAGGGCTGCAGTCAGTGAAGTAACTGGACCGCTAGCGCCCACAAAAGCCAACGCGCCCCTGCCCAGAAAGCAGGACGGAGAGCCCTCCGATTTCGGCAACCAGGTGAGAAGAGAACCTGGAGGGGCTAGAAATATAAGGAGGTGGGGGATTAAACTGCTTACCTTGGTCGCCCAATCCTGACATAGTCTTCATTTTCCAGGCAGAATTCCCTTGACACCCAGACCACAGGGGAACTATCAGGAAGGGCATCAGTGACCAGCTGGCTGGGTGGCATCCCCGTGGATACCAGGTGAGCGTAACATATAAGCTTGATCCTCAGGTTGTTGTACCAATGTTTGGCTATGCCAGTTAAGATCCCAGATGTCACGACCTTCGCCCAAAACACCCTCTGGCAAACCCATTGGCCAGGTGGAGTCAGGACTCGGGCCTCTAGAGCCTGGCATCTTCTTCAAAAGCCCTCATGGGGCCAGTCCTGGTGCCTATGGCGCCAGGCTCATACACCATGAAAAACAATGTGCTTGGGAACTACTTTATTGTATTGTCAGCCAACATGGAGGCATCCACATAGCTTGGTTCCTAAGAACCAAGCTATGCGGTCTAGTGTTTTGGGTGTGGTAGCTAGGGACTACTTTACCTGGACTATTTTGTTGGAGCTATTTAAACCACACCCGAGCAAGACAACACCCTTTGCGTTACTTTGCAGCTTGCAATGTGATGCTCACTGTGTCCAGCTATTCCCTCGAACCTCGGAGAAGCAGAATCTGCCAGGAGACAAAAGGAACATCATTAGCAGCAGCAGCATCTTACCTGCCGTCTTCATCTTTAAACACTCGCAGCTACTGAGAACAGCTTCCTCGAATCTGCACGCCTCCCGGACAGAACGACCTGAAAGAGGAAGATAGAGGCAACATTAAAGAAAGCAGTAGAGACATTTACAAATTACGAACTGCTCAAAAGGCTTACCTGGCTGGTCGCCTCTCGGCTGGCACCACTCCGGACATTCCACTCGCGCTGAAGAACACTGCGACCTACAAGGAAGGAAAACACAGGTTAGCAAAGGCAAGACTTTGCAGCGCTGCGCATAGCGCTTACTTACCGCATCATAGCACTCTTAATGCGCCATCATTTACCAGCGGGGCTCAACCAAGCCAGTTCGCCGCGCTGAAGCTCCGCATACCTAAGGGAGCAAAAGAGAAATTTTAAACAATGAAAGGCATGCAGGATAGCAACAAAACTAAAGAACAGCAATAAGACCTACCTGAACAATATCAAACGGGCCGGCGTCACTGAAGTAACTGGACCACACTCGCCCATGAAAGACAACGCGCCCCTGCAAAGAAGGAAGGACGGAGAGCACGCCTAATTCTACCACAAGGTGAGGAGAGGGCGCCAGAGGGACTGAAATCATACAGGGGTGGAGGGAGGATACTTACCCCAGTCGGTCAGTCTTGAACACAGTCCTCCTGTAATTTCAGGCAGAACCTTCCCTGCAGACCTCATCAGGGCAAAGCTGAGAAGCATACCAGCGAGTAACCCGGCTGGGTGGTTTCCCTGTGGATACCAGGTGAGCGTAACACCAGATCCCAGTTTGTGGACAATTCAGACAAGGATTCTCAAATTTATATGGGGGATAAAGAAAGGAAATATACCAATGAAGGTGTGCTATAGGGGTTGAGAAGTAGAGGCTTGGGTGCCCCAGATGTCCACCAATATAGTTTGGCAGCACAGTTTTCGCACATCATGACCTGGGGTAGTAGAGATTTGTCACCAAAATGGAAGCAAATAGAACAGGCATGGTCCCTGATACACCTCTCTCAGATCCTCTTTCTGAATATATCTAACCATAAATATGAGTTTCCCATATTCACCTCGACGAAAAATACTATACACGTTTGGAATAGCAGCCCGTAGATGGCGAGTCACGGCAGGTATTGGTCTGTGCACTCCTATTTGGGGCAATCAAGGCATTTATCTAGGCAAACTAAGGAACGATTTTGGGGATGGTTCGAGAGACGGTTAGAACATCTACATCAATTGTATATGGATGGCAGGCCACCATCTGTCACAGGTGTCCCCCCTTCTCACCTGGTATTGTTGTTTGCTGGAGCTCTTGGAAGGAGCCTTCTTGCGTACAGTCTGTCGGAATTGAAACAATATTATGCCTCCTATTGCAACAATTGTATGTGTATTGGCCTACGCCAAATTGTCTAAACATCATATGCGAACAAACTCTGCGGCAAGGTCTTGACCTTAGAGAAAGTAATGTAAGTCGCCCTCTTGGATTAAGCCGCCATTTTAGGTTCTCTTGTAATATGGAAGTCACCCTGATCATCAAAATGGAGGCCGAATGACATTCTGAGTAAGATTCTGGCCGTTGTGACCTCCGTACACACGAATAATTAATATGCCTGCAGGCCACTTGTCGGGGTCACGAACTGAGACCTTGTCCTATTGCTGACCTATGTGTAAATGTACAACTATATCAGTGAAACTAATCAAAATGCATATATTATAGGATTGACCTGGCTAGGAACCCATAGGCCCGATCCCTAGAATGGTTAACCCGCGAAGGGGTTGGCCAAGGGCTGGATAAAGAATATAAAAAGCCCAAGTATTCCAATGTATGGTCTCTCTTACTAATGCATCGAACCTTCGTTGAAGTTCGTTACGTTACTCTGAGAGCCGAATATCTATCCGTTTGTCAATTAACTTTGGTAACTGTTGTAGCTTTTAAATAAAGCACTTGTATGTTCTTTGTAACCTGTGTTGGTGTGTTTCTTTTTGGGGGTCCCGGCCTCATATTATTTTTATGTTTTCACAGTTGGCGCCCGAATAGGGACCCTCAAGATTGATGCCGGATCATTGAAGGTTGACGCAGACTATCGAACCGGGATCGGACGGTGTGATACTGCGGGCCCGACTGAACAAGACGCAATACCTCAGCAGCGCTGCACGATCCGATCCTTGGACAATAGTCGTGTGGTCTGACACGGCATCTTGACGAGGGTCCATTTTTTGAGGCGGGCAGATTTGTCGAAACCACCAAAAACAAGGTAAAATTTGTTAGGTAAGTTCTTTGGTAAACCGTACGGTCCTCCTTAGGTTTGGTCAGGTGCAGTCGTGACCCGGCTCTTAATTTAACCCTGACAATTTGAATTTGGCGTATTGTATCTGCAGACACAATTACTGACCAGGTAACACCAATTTTTTGTGAAATGCCTGGGAAATTGTCTAGCTGCTTTAGGGCTCTGTTCCGCAGCGATCGACAATCTTTGGAATTTAGCCGCCCGGCACCACAGGAGGGGTCGCCGGCATGTACTATGTACTGTAAGTATGGCATTGGAAGTATAGTATTTAATGATATTTGGCACAGACAAACCAGACATGCTTCCGAATTTCAGTGGCCAATCAATGGTAGTTTCGAGATCCCCCGTATTGAATACCTAGAATCGGTCTTGCTAAAAAAGAAGGCCAGACCTACAGCATTTGATGTTTTGCAGAATTGGAAAAAAGAAGCGTTGCAGCAGCTTAAAAGTAGGGATAAACATGCACGTCCTCATAAAACAAATGCCGAAAAGGCGTTGTTATATGATAAGGGAAAACATTCGGAGTCAGTTAAAAATATGGATAGGGCTTTTTCACTCGGAATCCAGAAAATGTATCCCTCTAAAGATTTCCATGTTTCTGAGGAATTTATTAAACGAACGCAGGCCTGGTGCCTCTGCGCCATCTCCGTACGATCCTCTCCTGGGTGCTCTGCCCATTCCTGCTGTTGTTCCTGCTGTTATTCCTGTTCCCCCTGTACAACCTATTGTTCCTATTCCTCTAGTTGTTGTTCCTCCACCTATCCCGCCACCCCTTCCTCTTGTGCCGATAGTTGCACCCTCATTGAATTTGCCCACACCTCCGCTCCCGAGTGGTTCTGCATTGCCTGAAGTTGATCAGGGTGCGGAGTCAAAGATTGTCACTCGTAATACTGTTTCCGCAGACAAGAAACGAGAATTATTTGCATGGGCTAAGCACTGTATGGAGAAAGGTGATCAAGGTAACGTTTTTTCCACATTATCAAATTTGAACAATTTTCCAGAGAAAAATGTTTTTATCGAAGGTTTGGGGACTCATTTATGTGTGATGTGGAGTAGATTACAAAATTTGGATCTCCCACAATGGGTGAGGGATCTAAATGCTTTAGCACTTTCGAGGGACACAGAGGAGAAAGTACACGGTCATGTTAAAAGATTGTTTGAGTATAGGAGGGACTTTGAGAAATCACGAGATGAGGATGATGAAGACGACAGTATGTATGTGCAGAAACGGTTCCTTCCGTGTCGTAGATCGGCACCTGAGGAAGTACGAATTTGTACCAAAGATGCGATTCGATGGATCTCGGATTCATCGATACCGCCAGATGAAGCATATGACACGTATAGTCAGTATACAGTAGAAATGCAAAGGAAGGTGATTCAGGTAATGGTACAGTACCTGCAGGAAGAATGTGTAAGGAAGAAGGTTAGTTGTCCTATAGAGTTATTGGGAATTTGTAAAAGGGCTTTTTCGCCCGACACTTCTTCGGCTGCCTTAGCGCTCGACCTGGCTCTGTTACTTAGTAAGCGGTCGGAGTTACCTATATCTCAGTTGCCTATGAGAGAGGTTCCTCCGACATTTGTCCCAAAGGTTGAGATTCCCGCTAACGCTGGGACTGGTGCACCCGCTGTGGATATCCCTGCGCATTATGTATCGCAATTTGTTCACGTCCCGTTTTCACGACAGGAAGTGAACACTATTAGACAATCAATTCCCGATATCAGGAAAAACCCAACATGGTTTTACAAAGAGATAGAGTCCGTTTTGCAGTCCTCTGTGTTCACCTTAAGTGATATTGACTTGCTATTCCCTGTACTCCTACCCGTAGATTTATGGAAGCAGGTTCGGACAATAGACGATGTGCCAGGGTTGGGAGATACGTGGGCTAACATGACTAGGTTTGATGGGGAAAGACCAGCTGGTGAGAAACCACCTCAGGTAATACTTACTTTGCCTGATAGAATTGTCGCAAAATTGAAAACCATAATTCCTGAGAAAAGAATTATTTGGGACAAGCTTACAGCCTGTGTTCAAGGAAAAACTGAAGGTGCCACCCAATTCTTTAATCGATTCGAACAGGTATTCTCTGACTTCAGTGGACAGGACTTGGGTACAGAGTCTGGGAAAAGGTTGTTTGTGGACAAATTTATACGTGGATTGTTGCCCGACATCCAGTCACAGATTATATCCTCTGAGAGCGCTTGGCAGGCGAAATCCCAATCTGAAGTTTTGCACATGGCTCAGTATTATGAGAACCGTGTTAATAATGAAAAGGAGAAAATAGAGAAGAGGAAAGGAGATTGAAGACTAAAGTACTGTTACAACAAATTGTTAGAAATCCCAGAGGAGGTACTTCACAGATCAGAGGTCAGTATTTCCCGAAAGGAAACGCTCCTTTGGGTCCTGTGAATGTTAATCAATGTGCCCATTGCCGCGAGGAAGGTCATTGGCGAGCACAGTGCCCCGTCCTTCAACAAAGGTCAAACAATGCGTTTGGGAGTATGGGTAGACAACCTAGAGGTCGCCCTGGAGCAGGGGGCCCTGATAGAGGTCAGTTTTCACAAGATCCTCAGCAACCTTTTTCACGAGAAAATCAGACTTCGAGTGTGGACGCAAGAAACATATTTGATCACCCTTCTGCTGCCTACCTTTCTGAAGAGCTTCCTTCCAATAACATTTTATTCTGTTAGGACTGCCCGAAGCAGGGTTTGGAACCTTCACCTATTCCCGTTAATCAGAAAGGTCCCTACGTTGAATTGTTAGTGGGGAATAGGAAACATCAGTTTTTGACAGACACTGGAGCACAGAAGTGCTCCATTGATCATTCCCGGGTTCCAAACATTCCACTGTCAGGGCAAACAAAGGTTTCTGTAGGGTTTTCTGGTATACCAATTGTTTGTCCGGTTTCTTCGCCGGTGTCTGTTTCTTTGGGTCCCTTTACGGACCATTGTCCCTTCCTTCTGACTTCGAACTGTGGAGAGAATTTGCTGGGGTTAAATCTGTTGAAGAAATTGAATGCAGTAATTCATTGTTCCTCTGATGGAGTACGACTGGTGGTTTCACCACAGCAACTTCCCAATTCTCAGTTTTTGACTCGACCATTGCCTCCTGAGTTTAGTGTTGTTCCAGAATGTTTATGGGCGGCTGACGACAATGATGTCGGGGTGCTACAGATTGAGCCTGTTAAAATAGTTTTGAAGCATGGAGTTAAACTACCACGCATTCCGCAATATAAAATATCAGTTGAGGGCGAGCGTGCTTTGGAGTGCATTGTCTCCGATTTTGTGCATCGAGGGGTGATTGAAGAGATTGCAGGTAGTTTATGTAACAGCCCGATTTTGCCTGTATACAAGAAAGGCGACAATGCAATCCCATACCGTTTCATAATTGATCTTCGTGCTATTAACAAAGTTGTCGCCCCACAATTTCCAATTGTGCCTGATGTAACAACGATACTAACAATGATCCCTGCTACAGCTACGCACTTTAGTGTTGTGGATTTAAAGAATGCTTTCTTTAGCATTCCTATACACAAGGAGAGTAGATATTTGTTCGCGTTCACCTTGGGAGGACGTTCATTTACATTTACTCGGGCACCTCAAGGGTATACTAAAAGTCGAAGTATTTATAGTAGAGCTTTGAAAGAGCAGCTCGACACCCTTGAATTGCCACCTACTTGTACACTACTTCAGTATGTCGATGATTTGCTTTTGGCCGCAGATTCTGAAAGTGCTTGTAAGGAAGGCACTGTACTGTTGCTTGTTCATCTAGCTAAAAATGGTCATAAAGCTTCGCTCAAAAAATTTCAATATTGTTGTCAGGAGGTCGCCTATTTAGGCTACCTCCTGTCAAAGGAGGGGAGAAGATTGACACCTGAAAGAATAAAACTCATTTCTGGCATGTCTGTTCCAAATACGCAGAAGGAAGTCAGAGCCTTAATAGGTATGGCTTCTTACTGTAGGTTGTGGATTCCGAACTTTTCACTAGTGATAAAACCGATGTTGACTTTGACGAAGAAGGGCATTTCTCTGCCGCTGCCATGGAAATCAGAACATCAACGATCATTTGAGCTTCTCAAAACCGCGTTATGCTCTGCACCGGTTCTGGGTACTCCAAATTATGACAAGGCTTTTGTGTTGTTTGTGCATGAATGTCATGGATGTGCTTTGGCTGTGTTAACGCAGGAACATGGAGGGAAGAATAGGCCGTGCGGCTACTACTCCTCCGCCCTTGATCCTGTTGCATGCGCTTTGCCGAGCTGTTTGCGAGCTATCGCTGCTGCTGCTGCATCCGTAAAACAGAGTGAGGGAATGGTTCTAGGCCATGATTTAATTTTGATGGTACCTCACTCTGTAGATGTCCTATTGAATAAGACTCAAACGCAACACCTCACCTCTGCATGGCTGACAAGGTATGAATTAATTCTGTTTGCCCCTCACATTCAAATTAAGAGGTGTTGTGTTCTTAATCGGGCTGAACTTCTACCTTTCCCGCAAAATACTGTTTGCAGTGATGAAGAATTACATGACTGCCTGTATACCACTGAACAGGAAACGAAGGGCAGGATAGATCTTATAGATACTCCTTTAGGTAATGCAGAAGGGGAGCTGTTTTGTGATGGCTCCTGCTTCAAACTCCCAGATGGTACATCTACTGCTGCCTATGCAGTTACTACGTTGAGTACGATTGTTGAAACTAAGAGAATTTCGCATAACTCCGCGCAGGCCGCAGAGATTATAGCGTTGACCCGAGCTTGCGAACTCTGCGAAGGGCGTATAGTAAACATATATACTGATAGCCAGTACGCCTTTGGGGTGGCTCACAACTTTGGGAGGCTCTGGTCGGAAAGAGGGTTCCTAACCTCACATGGGACCAAGATCCAGCATGGTCCCCTGATAGTGCAATTGCTCTCGGCACTCTCACTCCCTAGGCAGTTAGCGATCATGAAATGTGCAGCACATCGTAAGGTCATAGATGATGTGGGAAAAGGGAACGCTTTTGCTGACCAGATAGCCAGGCAAACGGCTTCAGACCTTAGCGCAGACATGTATGCTCTAAGGGAAACAAAAGATGCCTATGTAATGGATGAGGGTATTGGGTCTGTGCGAGATATTCAAACTGATGCCACAATAGAAGAGTCTAAAAGGTGGGCCGAAGGAATGGGGAAACTGGAAGATGATGGGTGTTGGGTGGATACATCTGAAGGAAAATGGTTGCTCCCTGATTCATATGTGCTGGCAATGGTTACGATGGCACACGGTCCTACGCATGTGTGTGCTCAACAGATCACGAAAATGCTAGAACAAGTCTGGGTGAATGATAAAATTTTGAAGACTGCACAGCGACATGTTCAGAATTGTATGATTTGTTTACAGCACAATGTGGGGAAGGGGAGAGTAACTCCAAGGGGTAGCTTTGGGCCCCCTTCTGTTCCCTTCGAGGTCATCCACTTTGATTTTATTGAGATGGAACGGTGTAACAATCTAAAATATGTTCTTGTGATTATTTGTGCTTTTAGTAAATGGGTCGAGGCTTTCCCCGTTAAAGATGCTCCTGCCATGACCACTGCAAAGACTATGGTAAAAGAATTCTTTTCACGATTTGGGCTTCCAAGGGTAATTTGGTCGGACAATGGTCCCCATTTTGTTGCAGCAGTAACTTTGCAGATATGCAAAGCGTTACACATTGAAAAGCGATGCCACTCGGCTAGAAACCCTCAAAGTGCTGGGTTGGTAGAGAGACATAACGGTATCTTAAAGAATAAGCTTGCAAAAACATGTGCCGACACCAAATTGAAATGGCCAGATGCCTTACCTATTGTATTGTTAGCCATGCGTACCACACCTCAAACTAAGACTGGGCTATCTCCATTTGAGGTAGTGATGGGGAGACCTGCTAACATTTGGGGTCTTCCAAAGCCTAAAGCATTGAGGGAGGTAGAAAATGTATTGCTTGTAGACTACTGCAACCAGTTGACTAAAAACCTGTATTTCTTTTATCATCAGGTCCAATCAGCTTTACCTGTACGGTTTACGGGTCCAGGATACAATATTCAGCCTGGAAGTTTGGTCCTAGTGAAGGCCTACGAAAGGTCTTCCTGTCTCGCTCCTCGCTGGAGGGGACCCTACCAGGTGCTGTTGGTCACTCAGACAGCAGTGCGGGTGGCTGGAAAAAAACATTGGATCCACGCGACGCATGTCAAGAAACTTCCTCACCCGACGCCACACGTTACAGAAGAAGCAGAACCCCTCGCTGATGCTACAATCTCTGATCCTGGAGTAGCAAACAGCACTGTGAGTGTGTCAGAGAATTTCCCTGAGCCTGTGGAGCTTGGGGAACAGTCCATTTCGTCTCCGCACTCTTTGAAAAAGTCATTTCCGGAAAACATTGTTTCAAGTTCTGCGACTTCCGTCGCCTCCGATACGTCGCTTCCCTCAGGAAGTGACGTTACCTTGTTTCCGGATCAAACAGTTTTGGGTACCACCAGGTATGACCTTCGACGGAGAAAATAGAACTACGGCACGGGTCTTTCCGTGCATTTGGAAAGAAGAATTGATTGAAAGTTTCCTCTTGTAAAAGAAAGTTCCTTTCGAACAAAAGGAAAAAAAGGGATTCTGCTGGCTAGGGTTGGGAAGGACTAAGAAGTCACGCGACCGTAGTGTCGCCAGCAACAAACATTGAGGTCGTCGATTGAGAAACTACGATGCCTGCCACCTCCACCGCTGCTCTCTGCACTGGACTTGTAAATAAGGGGGTGACCAACTCGGACATCGAACAATGTGCCTGGGCCCCGAAGACGTATTGCTGTGTTGTGTTAATAATAATTGGAATTTGTGTAATTACTGCTGTGGGACTTTGGTACTTCGAAGAAATTTACCCTCTAAAACCTCTACTGCCAATTGAGATTGTACCTACTGCTTTGACTCCCTCTGTACACCTGCACACCTTGTCACCTAGAGACTCACAGCATAGACGAAAGTATCATAATAACACTTTAATGATAGTAATGAATGCAACGCATGCCATTTTTAATAAGAGCAATTGCTGGATTTGCACCCATTTACCGCAACATGGGAACAAGGGGCTAGGATGGTATATTCACCCTTTACCTTTAACGACTGCTTGCTATGCCTCTCTTAGAGCACTATTCTTTGGCCGTTGGAATGATAGCGTCTCAGGGAACTTTGATGGAACTAATTTAAACGATTTTGAGAAACGTGAATTGACTCCCCTGGGATGCTCGCTTTTTGCAAATAGAAGTAAACCTAATGTTGCTTCTATTAGGCCATCTGATAAACTATCTCTTCCTTTTCAAACTCTAATTTCCTTTAAAATGGCTCCGATAGGCAATAAGGACGCCGTGCCTCCTTCCTACTCTATTAATCATAGCCCTGATTCAGTCCCCTTTTGTGTACAAAGAAATGGCACTCGGCCAATGGGAGATTTTGAAGGTTGTGTAAACATTGTAAATTTGACAGGGGAGAACAGGCCTCTGTATGTAGGGGGGCCTGTTTATTTCGTTTGTGGTAGTTCAGCATTTCCCTGGTTGCCCAAGGATTGGCAGGGAACCTGTTATTTAGGAATCCTGTTACCTGGGGTATTTGTAGCTAGTACATTGGAAGTTTCTAAGGCTCGCCCACGGCGGGACGAAGATGGGGATACCCCTAGGCAAGTATTGGGAGATATAGCAAAATCAGTTGTGCCCTTTTGGGGACAGATAGCAAACTCTGAAAACATTAGGGGTTTAGCAAGAGTACTGGAGAGAACCATCAACCGGACCACGGATATACTCTACAATATGACACTAGAACAAAAGGCAATAAGATTGGTAGCACTCCAAAATCGGATGGCATTAGATATCATTCTGGCAGAACGTGGAGGAGTATGCAAATTAGTGGGGTCCGCTTGCTGTGTTTTCGTACCAGATTCCTCTCCGACAATTTTCAAAGCAATACAGAACTTGCACATCCTTAGTTCTGAAGTGCATGTTCCTGTGGGAGATTGGAATATTAGCGCCTGGTTCTGGGATTCTCTACGATCCTGGGGTTGGAAGGTGCTTTCTGTTATCTTGGTTATTTTGGGAATCCTGCTATTCCTTTGTTGCTGTTTCCAATGTCTACCTAGTATATGTGCAATGCTAGGGGGATGTTGTGCTCAAGCAGTGAGCACAGTAGGGCACAAAATGTACGCCAAAGATACAGCATCTAAAGAGTTTGTGTTACAAGAGGTTCTGATGAACGACCTAATGGCTATAGACATTACAGATAATGATTCAGGATGTATAGACGAAAATGCATGGAGTTATTTACAGAAGTATTAGAAATGATATTAGCACTTGGCATAGGCCAAAAGGAGGGTTTGTCGGAATTGAAACAATATTATGCCTCCTATCGCAACAATTGTATGTGTATTGGCCTACGCCAAGTTGTCTAAACATCATATGCGAATAAACTCTGCAGCAAGGTCTTGACCTTAGAGAAAGTAATGTAAGTCGCCATCTTGGATTAAGCCGCCATTTTAGGTTCTCTTGTAATATGGAAGACACCCTGAACATCAAAATGGAGGCCGAATGACATTCTGAGTAAGATTCTGGCCGTTGTGACCTCCGTACACACGAATAATTAATATGCCTGCAGGCCACTTGTCGGGGTCACAAACTGAGACCTTGTCCTATTGCTGACCTATGTGTAAATGTACAACTATATTAGCGAAACTAATCAAAATGCATATATTATAGGATTGACCTGGCTAGGAACCCATAGGCCCGATCCCTAGAATGGTTAACCCGCGAGGGGGTTGGCCAAGGGCTGGATAAAGAATATAAAAAGCCCAAGTATTCCAATGTACGGTCTCTCTTACTAATGCATCGAACCTTCGTTGAAGTTCATTACGTTACTCTGAGAGCCGAATAGCTATCCGTTTGTCAATTGACTTTGGTAACTGTTGTAGCTTTTAAATAAAGCACTTGTATGTTCTTTGTAACCTGTGTTGGTGTGTTTCTTTTTGGGCTTCCTGGCCTCATATTATTTTTATGTTTTCACAAGTCCGGGTCTTGTATAGTCCCGTATGGACGTCTTCAGAGTCCAGTGTGCATTTGGCGTTCCAACGCCTAGGACGTTCAGTATGTCCGGAAAATCCAGGAATAGAAGAAGTGTACTCGGAGACGGGTACACGGAGGCTCGGGAAATCCAGGGGTTGAAGAAGTGTACTCGGAGACGAGTACACGGAAGTCCAGGAAGCAGGAGGAAGGTGAATGGAAGGGGATGAAGGAGGAAGGGATAACAGGACCAGGAACCGGGAATCAAGTAGTCAGCGAGAGCGAACTACGGCAGCGCACGTCTACCCACTGAAAGCGGTAACGTTGAGACGCATGGGGCCGCGGGGCGTGGCTTACTTATAGAACGTGCTACGTCCGGCGCGTAAACTGGTAAGCAACGTTATTGTTTGACGGCCATGTTGGTAGTAGCGCAGAGTGCAAGCCCCGATGTGCCAGAGACCAGGCAGTCCAAAAGGGACACGTCCGACGATTCATGACACCATCCTTTGTGGAATGCAAAGCTAAGTTCCATGTTGGTGAGGATGACAGATTTTAGTATCTGCAATTACATGCCATGTCATACCAGCTTTATTCGGTATTTGTAGCCTCAAAGCACAAATCATACATAAAACACAACATTTCAAAATGTTGTTAGATAAGCACCAGATATATAGCCAGGTTAAAAACATCAAGCTATCTCTCGAAGTTACTGACAATCTCCTTAGTCATTTCCTATGTAGATACTTGGCAACTGAGTGGACCACAGATTACTCACCATTAGTTATACAAAAATTGAATGGACCCACAGTCCTCTGAATTTCATTTAATCTAAGGGCATCATACCCGTGACGCAACAGCATAAAATTGGTAGACTGTTTCAATAGATAGCAATTTGCAAAGTGCCTGCTCTTAGATCTAGGTAAAGTGACCGTGCATAGGAGGGTTGGATAGAATCAAGATATGGTTCAAACGCAAAGTCTTCCTTTATGTTCAAATATTGGCATCCGCAGGAACATTTGAGGCAGGCCACCTCCATAGATTGTCTACATGCCTGCAAACTCGCCTTCTTTACCAGATCCTATGATCCCTTCACCATGGTGGAAGGTCAATCCCACAGAATAGGGAGATTAGGTTTGCACAACCAGAATTTAACATATTTCAACCAGGGAATGGATGGCCTTCCTTCCAAAGTCATTACATCTATCAGTATAGCTCTATTGTTATATAGGGCTGAAGAGGTCCACAAACGTATCCAAAACAAGAGTGGCTTAAGCAATATGAGATATTCGATGGGCCGGAGGTCACACACTCTAGGTGTAATATTGCATTTGGCAATCTTTTTGGTTGGGTAAGCGTGGATTTCAGCAAGTTATTTTCAGTAACTCCCAGTGAGGTCGATTTTACATAACCTCAGATCTTTGATCCATATCAAGCTGCAGGAGCAGCCTGTCGCCTGTGTGGTTGCAGGGCTGGGGATAATGCACCCCCACAGTGTGATGTTGAAAATATTCTTATTCCACCGCCATACTTCTCTAGTTTCAAATTTGCCTTACACACATGTTCACTCCAAAGACCATGCTCAATGAAATGGAGACTCAAATAATAGTATGCCGGGGCCTGCTCTAGTTTTTTCCCATTCACTTCTATAGTAACAGTGGATCGCCTTGATGAGCTATGGCTGCAAATCATAGATTTCGTTTTCACTGGGCTTATATTCAAATGTAGTTCCCCACATTTTCTTGCAAATAATGACATGGCGTGTTTGACTCCCAGTGGACTGGTTGCAAGCAGCACAGCATCATCTGTGAAAAACAATGCTGAATAAAGTGTGCTGCCCATCCTAGGGGAATCCAGGCTATTGGCCACCGACTCCTCTATTAGTCCATTGTTATAAACACAAAAGAGGAGTGATGTCAAAACGCACCCCTGCCTCCCACCTCCCTGCACTGCAAAAGGCTCTATACATTCACCACCCACACCCTGACGCACAACAGCCTTGCTTTAGGAATACAAGGCCAGGATTATAGCAAGGAAAGGTGGCAGGATGTTGTAAGCAGCTAGAGCTAACCAGAGTTGGTTCCTTGGGACAGAATCAAATGCAGTATGGAGGTCTACAAAAATTGCATACGGTTTAGTATTGTTGAGGAATGTATGCTTTTTTACTAAGAGATCAATTCAGAAGCACTGCTCCAGAATACCGAAGTCATCCTGAAATCCCACTTGCGGGTGGCTCAGGATTCCCTCTGTTACAGACCAATTCTGCAGATGTTGAAGATTAACCTTTGCATACATTTTCCCCGCCCATCTAAGAGGGAGATGGGGTGATAATTCCCTGGGTGCTCCCTCCCACCTTTTTTGGAAATGGGGATGATTCCAGCCTCCCGCCAAGTCACTGGTACAGTGCCCAATTCAATAGCTGCATGAAACACTCTCGTCCTTACTGGTCCCCAAACTACTAGCTCTTCTTTATGAAGTTAACTACTTATACAGTCTTGCCAGGGTGCTTTCCCACTTCTCATGGCACCAATTGCCCTCTTCACTTCCTCAATACTTACTCTGAAACCCATATCATTCAAGAGGACACTCCCAGTCTCATGATGCATTCCATTACTACCCTTTTCGTCCTTATGCAAATTAAAAAAGTGGTTTTGCCAGATGTCGGGCGCGATGCTGCAATGGAGTTCACGAGGCAAATTAAAAGCATCCCCAATGCAATTACGATGCTGGGCCTCTCATCCAAATACTAAGGGTAGGGGCTCGAGGGAACTGATTGTGTTCAAACTTAAATTCCGTTCTGGTGTAAATAAAAGGTTATGCTGTCCATACAATACAAACTATTGGACAGATATGACCCTCAGGAACGGTTATCATATTTGGTTAAGTGGGAGCAAGGTTTAGATATTGAAATTGACAAAGATGCCTGGAAACCGCCAAGCATCTCTTAATCACTCTTGTCTTCTCTGAACTGGACTACTGTTCCAGCATCCTCTTTAGTCTCCCCAACTGTGCTTTCTGTCCTCTCTACATGATTATAACCTTTGTCACCAGGTCTCTCTTTGAACACCCTCACTTCACATCTACTTCCTCGTACCGGCACTAGGCTGGATTACTGATGATGCAAAACAGTGCCAGATTAAAATGTCTTTTCCTGGTTCACAAATCTATCCATGGTAAGTCATCACTGTATTTATCCTCCTCTACCCAACTCTGCAAGCCTTCTCATATTCTCTGCTTTGCTTCTTTGACCACTCTTGTGTCTCCTCGCCTCCCCCCCAGCCGCCTGTGTTTCCTCTCGCTTCTGCTCCTTCTCTCGTCTTGCTCCACTTGCATGGAATTATCTTCCCCGGACATCCAAGAAACACACCACACAGATGTGTTCAAAACCAAACTAAAAACCTATGGTCTCACCTCTGAGTTACCCTCTTAGCCTACCTCTCATATGCCTGAAAGCAAACATTTTTTCAATGCCTCTAACCTGCCTCTGTCCCTCACTTCCTTTGCCTTCACTCTAGCACTTCACCCATCATGGTCCACATCCCAAGCACAGATGGCCATACTGCCGACCTGCACTTAAAATGTCCAATGTTCATTGGCCTTCATCTATGTGTCTACTTATGTATTGTCCTCGGTGACTGTTCCATTTACTCCCCTCCACAACCAGGTCAGAATGTCCCTCAAACTCAGCCCATTGTAAGAGGCTCACTGCTTCCCATCAAATCTGATTTCTTATCTATTGTATGTTCTTTTGTGATCAAAAGGGCATTGCTCCTCCTGTGTATAAATAAATAAATTGCATCTGGGCTCTTACTCACGGGTCCTCGAGGTGTGTGGCTGATAAAGAATGCATGGTGAAGATCTGTTATAGGTTTTACATGACCCCACAGAGGTTGAATAAGATGAATGCCACTTATTCCCCGAACTGTTGGAGGGGGTGTGCAGAGGTGGGATCTTTGATACACCTACAATGGACATGTGGTAATGTGAGATATTTCTGAATGGAGGTACTGGCACAAATTAAATACATTATTAGAGTTCAACTACTGATAGACCCACAGATTATACCTCTGATGACACTGCGGGGTGTGGGGCTTTTTTCACATGTCTGGGCCTCCTGCCTACTTTCTTAGACCACCTGTTGACGGCTGCCAAGATCACTATAGTTCATAATTGGAAAATCCAGAAGGCCCTTTGATCCTGATGTGGTGGGTGAAAATCTGGGAAATGTTGGTGGCAGAAAGAATTACAGCGCTGATTATGTGTAATACAAAGAAATATAGGCCTTCTATAAAATAATCAGAAAAGGTAGCCTCAATAACTGCAAAGCTTCCTGTTCTCCGCCGATTTTCATTGTTATGATAATGTCTACCTTGTGATGGGTAGAGTATTTTGGTGGCCAGTGAGGACCGTATCCTGAGGATCATACTATAAGCATCTATTGTATTTGTACGGTGAATTGATTGTAATGTGATAGGATCCCTGTATATGTAATTCATGTATGTGACAGTTAATAACTATTACATCGTCTGTAGGTGAGTCAGCTTGTATCGCATTAACAATTGAATAAAAACAATGCACAAATGGCATGTTGGGGCACCTCTCAGCCTTAGGCTTCCATCACCCAAGTAACGGCAACTATAAATGAACAACTTGAAGCCATTTTAGAAGAGAGTAGCCAAATTAAGCAGATATTAGAAGGCATTATGGAGATTTTTGACAATATCAATGTAGCCCCTGATTCTCCAGCCCTAACCCAAGCCAGGGGTCATCCATTCCTGGACTAGGTTAGGGTTAGTTTCCATGGATACTACCATCCCCAGACCCACTGGGTAGGCAGGGGTGCTGCGCCTGCCAAATAAAATCAGTGTTAACAGGAGATTGGCTAAATCCTTAGTTCTTAGGTTACCGATGGGCACAGTCACCAGAGTGAATTTTATAGGGATCCCAATGGGGACACCTCTTTATTTGTAAAAAAAAAACACTTTTATACTTTTAACCTTTTACCCTAGGATTCCCCCTTGTGTGGCAGCAACTAAATGGGGACCGTCAACTCACTCTTCCTTGGAGGGGTCTCAGGCACCCTTAGGGTATGTCTGATGTAACAGACCCCTTACCTACGCTCAGGTACCACCCACATGGAGTGTGAGGCCAGAGGATGGCCTCTGTGGGTGTTCTCATCTCGCTAGGTGGCCTCAGCCAAGCGGCCACACTATCCCGCTACCTCTGCCTCTTTTACCAATTTAAAATCATTACATGTACCTATCGTCCTACCCCTACTTAACCTTTAAACCTACATAACATTTCCCTTCTATGTAGCCCCCATTCTACTGTTCTGTACTTAACATGCTACTTAACACTTCAAAAATAAATATATACATATAACTACACATACATATATGTATTTACATGCAGCATATAACACACATAAAATGCTATGTCACAATGGGGTGACTGCTGCAGTCAGTCACCCCCTTTACATTACCTTGGAGCTGTCCTGGTGGATGGCTGCTGAGCTGCATGGATGACTGATTGCTTGTGACAGTGTTGGCTAGGGTCCTGTCCCCTAATGAGGAATGATGGGCCTGGCCCATATTCTTCCTTCAGGGTGGCCTCGTCCACCACAATGGGCGCCCACACTCACTGCACAGCCTCACTGCACAGCCCACACTATTTTAATTGTTCTAAGCAGCCCCGTGCTTGTGTGGGGTCTGCAAATCACCCCTCTACCTCTTCTGGTCTTCAGAGTGGGCTCCTGGTGCACCCACCCACTTTCACTATGCACCCATGGCTTTTTGAAGTCTTCTGGACGTGCCCTGTTGGCTAGGAGCCCACCACACTTACTGCCGCACCAACATTTTTAGGTCTTTGGGCTACCCCGTTAGTGTGGGGGCTGCCCAGTGTCACCCCTGCGGCCCGTGACGCCATTTTAACTTCAGCCACGTCCCTTGTGCCAGGGGGATGGTGCCATTATTGCTACCGCTCCAGGGTGCCTTCTTGAGGACAGACAGCTTCCCCATGGTATCGGAACACCATCAATGATCACTACCACACACCTGCGACTCTTCTCGACTCACTCCCTCTGCAATGTATTGTGAGAAGCAGGGGGCAGGCTTCTGGTCTTCAACCAGCCTAAGCTGTTCTTTTCGGCCCAGGCAGCACCGTGCACTCTGCTTGGGCCCTTGACAATGCTGGTCCCATCCAGTCCTGCCCCTTGGTGGGCTGACACATGCCACAGCCCCAGAGCAGCCAAGCTGCCTCTCGTATCAGCATCTTAGCCCCATGGCTCACTCTGGTACATCTCCCCACACACTACCCAGCACCATTTGTGGATTTAGGCCCTGAGAGGCTGCTCGAGTCAGTGGTCCCCCAGGTAAGTCTTTTTCTTTTTTCTCTGTCTTCTTCCTCCTTTCTCTAACTGCCTTTTTTCAACTGTGTTTTGTTTTAAATCCCCCCTGGATTCTTTTCTCCCTGGCACAGTCGATTCCAGGGCAGGGGAGTACTGTTCCGTTGTTCGTTTTCTTTCTTTTAAACATTCCATCAAGCCCCATGGTGGGCTGGATGGACTCTCACAAACATATTAACACACCACATAAATAATCACACACTACATTTATTGAAATACTTTTATGACCCTGATATCTGTGTCTTTGTTTCTAGGTATTCCTTTAGGAGACATGCATGTAGCCCCTACTAGCTGGGCCCTATGGGGCCACAAGCCTCATTAAGGATAACATGGCGAAGCCTGTTACAAAAGGTAAAGGAGGACCAAAATACACTGCAGTGTGGAATCAAAAAACAGGAACCAAATATGGATGGTTTGATAGTGATTGTCCTTCCCTAAAGAGAAATCTTTCATGGATGGTTAAAGAAGCCGCAGCCACACATGAGGACCATTGGCATAGTATAAGAGGCTCTTGCTTGTAGAACACTTATTACAAAAAAAAAGAAAAAGGCCCAGGTTTTGGCAGGGCTTCCTGAATGCCACCCAGCAGAATAAATGGCAAAGCCTTCTAGGCCACAATTACCAGGTGGAATAAAGAGCATGTTCCATCACTTGTGAAAGCATTTATGTACCCCAATTGGACTCTGCTCAGCAATGGACTACTGACCCTTGGTTAAATGAGAGAGAGGGAAATGGCATAATCGGCCAAGGGAGGTTCTATGGGCAATCCAGGAACAGCACAGTGGCAATGATCCAGTTTGAGATGCCAACCTCGCTGATTCGTTTGTGGCTAATCCCAAAATTATGCAGGTTCTGTAATTCTGTCTCGAGTAGGGGCAACATTCCAAAACAATGAAAGGACAGGGATAAAGCACTTATCTTTATAAAGGGCACTAGAAATGATCAGCGCGCTTTGGAAAATCTTTTGCAGCGTTCTTTTAAACTGGCTTTTGAAATGGACTGAAATGGATGAGGAAAGGAACTGGAATGAGCTTTGATTCAGTTAATCACGTTCAGTTGTAGGAATCTATTAAAAATTTGAGGATCCAAGAAGACATTTTGAGATTTCTTATCAGTTTACATTCTGATACATATGGAATAGACAGGTATTGGCCAAGAGGGGAATCAATTACCGACTTTCTAATTGATATGGGAGTTTGCATGGGCTGTGTTCTTGCCCCAACACTGTTCAATATTTTTTTGAATGAGATTGGGGCATAGTTGGAGGGGGTTGGTAATGATGTCCCCCAAATGGATGAAAATATTTCCCTATTTTACTATTCACAAAAGATGCTGTCACCATCATATGCACTGAAAAGTCTCTTGGAAGCCTTATCCATGGCCTTTGAAAGCTACTGACAAGCCAAAGGGCTGATCATAAATACCAGTGCAACCAATGTCATGATCATAGGGTTGTGTAAGCCTCTGAAGCATCAATTCAACCTTAAAGGTGGATGTTCAGAACCAACCAAATGTTTTGACTGTCTAGGTATTCAGATGTCCTCCTGTGGGTCAAGGTGCCCCAATGTACCTGTGCACAAGAGGTTAGAGGCAAAACTATTGCCTGATACATTTTTTCAAAGCCTCTGTTATACTGTACAAAGGTATATACATTTCAGGGCCAGACTGTACATAACTCATACATTACTTCCTTGTGATAATTCAGTTGCAACAGAAAAGACCACTCAAAGTCACATGTTGCAGTTCTATCCAATCACATGGATAAAGAAAACGGTTCTGGGAAAAAGATCCAGTCAAGTAGTATATTGCCATTTAATCCATTGTCTCTAAACCCTCTAATATCAGGGGCGGACGTGGCTCATTCAACATATGGTTGCCATCTCCTTACTCAAACTGCATTAAAGATGCCCAATATTTAAAAATCTATGCCTGTTGGCAATGTTCCTGCTGCTTCCTCTATACATAATTCTCCACGTAATACGGGGAACAAGTGTCCAGATCTGTCCTTATAGGTGCCACCTTTAAAGGTACAGTTGGAGGGGAACATAGGAGACAGTGATTTCCTCACTGATATGCCTAATATATTAGGTTGGACGAGTGATCCGGCCAAGATTGGACAACAAAGAATTAATTGTTTGTTCCTCTTCAGCACCTTTAAATATAGTCCCCAATTAAGAACATTGATATCTGACGGCATAGATATCTTATGACATTGAGTGGATTCGTTTGTCTAACCTTACCAATCATTGAATGATTTGTGGCACTTATTCACTTAACATTCTGCTTTTAATATGGTCGCAAAGGGAGGACTTTAAGACTGGAGGGCTAACCCTTTGTACTTTTCTCTCTATGGAAGAGGCAAACGATTTTTTCGATGCTCCCTTACCTATTGTGGCCAAGCCACTTTTGATGAACAATCCTAATTCTGATACTTCCAGTTCTAATAGTGACCTAATTCCTCAACTGACTCCTTTGGTGGCTAATGCTGCCAATTTAACCTGGTTGGGAGCATTGTTGGCCACTATAGCTGAAATTTCAAAAACGTCCAAGCAAACATAGACTTGATCGTATCACTATTATTTTTTGGAACTGTTGTGGCTATTCAAATTTAAATTCTTGGCTTCAATCCTTTAACTGCAATGAATTACCTGCAATATTTCTCATTCAGGATTCCATGTGCACCCACTCGTTTGGTGTAGATGGTTTTACTACTTTCTCTCATCATGCAAAGGCAGGTTTGGCGGGCCGACCATCAGGGGGACTTGCTATATTACTGAAAAATAATATGAATGCTAAAGCCAAGATGATTTGCTCTCAAAACTATATGGTGGTAGTAGAATATCAACACATGAACTCTCCTGCTTGTTTTTTTTAAATTATATGTATCTACTTTAATACTTCAAATAATACCCTTCAGCAATGTTTGAATGCCTTGGATCTTGTACTTGAAGAGGCTTTGCTCAACAATCCTGACTATTTAATTGTCTTAGGTGGCGACTTTAATGCAACATGTAACAGTCAAGTGATTAATAATTCCATCCTAGTGGGGGCTTGCACTAGCGCTGAATCATAGCGCCGAGGGGAAGATTGGCTCCAATATTTTGACAATTAGAATATTCACTTGGCCAATTTTAAGTCGGGTGCCGCCATGGTCACCTGGAAAAGAGGATCAGCCTCTTCTTGCATTGATTATTTCTTTATTTTAGCAAATGTACTCGCTTTCGTCAATCCTGTACAGATCGGATTCCCACCGTATGGTGATCACAATCCTATCAAGCTTTACATTAACACAAGACTGTCACTCCTTTCCTGTAAACCAGATTTGGTATTAATTCAGTCTGATAGGAAATTGCATTCTGTTCATTGGTTGCCTAAGCTATGTCGGCACCTTACCTATTTAATTAATAGGGATATATGGCGTGTATATGACAACAAATTACTCACTGTATATCCCCAACAAAGGGAAGAATGCAATGCACTCCTTATCAAATCGCATGTTTTTGAATTGGCTCAGTCACTTAGGAATAAAGCTCTGATACATAAGAATCCCTTCAATGCTGAACTAGCGGTACTTAAAACACATATGAATTCCGCCTTAAAAGCCTTAACTAGGGCCTTCATTTCTCAAGATAAATACTTTCTCAGAAAGAATGTGATTATACAAAGTTATAGAAAGCAACTGAAAGTCATAAAACATCAAATCCATTGTGCAGACAATCAAAGGCTCCTTTTGCTGCTTTGTAAACGGGATGTTCGTAATACATGGTCTATTTTAAGAGGCACTTGTAAATCGAGTACCACGAACTTAGGCTCTAGTATTTCTGCAGACGTTTGGAAAAAGTATATTTTAACAAAATGTAGTTTACCTGTGCCGTTTACATCTGGGCACTCTGTAAGTGCAAATTTGGCAATTGCTAACAATCTTTCATTCTCAATAGAACATATCCTGTAGGCGATCGGACATATGAAGAACTCCAAGTCGGCCGGCCCTGATGGTATATCACCTTTTATAATAAAATCTGATCCAAAATTCTGGGCGGCCATACTTTATACTAAATTTGATTACTTTTTGCGATCGATGAAAATTCCTATATCATGGCGCAATGCAATTATTATCCCCATCCACAAGAAAGGTGACCCCCACGATCCAAATAACTGTTGTCCGATCGCCCTGATGGATGCCGCTGCAAAGACATTTGCTATGCTCTTACTTAACCATCTGCAAAGACATATCGTTGAGAATGATATTTATTCTATATATCAAGTCGGTTTTAGGAAAAATATGAGCACCTCATTAAATGCTGTGGTGCTAGCTCATCTGCTGGCGACGGCACAATCTTCTGACACAGGCCCAATTTATGCAGCTGCATTGGATCTCTCGTCAGCCTTTGATGCTGTAATAAGAGAACTCCTGTGGTGTAAAATGCTGAAGTTAGGCTTTCCATACAGATTGGTCTAGTTGATCGCCCTATTACACACCAATTCATCATTTCAGGTGCGTGTCAATCAAGAGGGTGCCATCACTGCCCATATTCCCACCATGACAGGGGTGAAGCAGGGCTGAAATTTAGCAGCCACGCTTTTAAACCTTTAGACATGTGACATCAATCTATTATGGGCAGGGGCAGCGATGTAATCTGCAAGATTAGAGACCTTACATCTACATTGGCTCTGTTTCGCCGATGATATCATTCTGCTGGATAGAACGCCTTCAGGCCTTGAGCGAAAATTAAATATCTTCCATGACTTCACGACTGCTCGCAATTTACAAGCCAACTCGGCAAAATGAAATGTTATCATCTTCGCGAACAAAAAGCGACCAAATAAGTATAAATGGTTTATGGCCGATCAAAACATCCACCAAGTGACATCATTACGATACCTGGGGTATCAATTGACAGACACTAATTCTTTGAAATCTTGGAGTGTGGGGCTGAAGGCAAAGGTGCGACCATTGCTCTCTCAGATGAGAATTATCGTTAGGAAATATGGACAATTCTCTTTAGTCCCTGTCCTAGATTTCTATATTCTCAAGGTGGAGCCTACCCTATTATTTGGGCTAGATTTGTGTCTACTAAATCTTGATGACATCCTAAAGAGGATACAAGGTCAGATGTGGAAAGCCACACTGGGACTAGCATTGGCCATTCCTAATGCTATAGTTAGTCATGAACTTGACCTACTATCGCTATCTGCAAGATACACCTGGCGGAAGCTTTCGATGTATGTGAAAATACTGGCGTCATCCCGTAATTCATTATATCAAAATCTCTAAGAGCTTTTGTTTGCTCAAAAGGTTCCTTCTTTGCCAATCAAATGCAGGACATTCTTGCACAGATAAATTCATCTGTGGAGGACTTAATTCTGGGTCTTCCGAATGTAAAAACTAAATTGTATGACTCAAATTGGATTTCAACCACGAATAAAAATCACACATATAAAACATAAAAGGAGTATGCTACATTTGTAAGAAAAAGAGTTAGTTGTTCCGAAAATTGACTGAAATGTCTATGTCCTAGGGTCGTCGCATCTATATGAGGTTTAAATAAATTAAAACAACTACCGACCTTAGAGCGAGTGCAGTATAAATGTCGATTTTGTCTTGTCTCTGCGCAAGACGAAACCATAAAATATTTACCTGTCTACAGTACATATTTTGAAATTAGTAGATTACAGCTGATGGGTGACTCTTATCCTGATTTAACAGCTGTTGCACGGCAGTCATTGTGGGAACGTGCAATGCTAGGTGATAGCACACGATTAATACTTGCACTGGGCAGATATCTGTATAAGTTAGAAGAATTGTTGACCAATATGAATCAGACTGAGTATTTTAGAATTGAGCTATGAACTAGTATGTGCGACTCATGCTTGTATGCTGATGCAGTATGATGACTGCTCATAACAAGATTTGTATTTGTCATGTGAAATTATGTATTTGTTTTTTGTCGAACTTATGTTGTGTATTTATAGGTTATCAGTTTGATATACATCAAATGATTTTAATTAAAGCTTTGTATATATATATATATATATATATATATGTATATATATATATATATGTTGTAAAAGAATGTTTCTTTTTTTAGCAATTCATTCAATGTATAATTGTACTGTTTTGTCTCATTAGACGCTTTTTGTAAAGGTTTCTTTGGGAACCGTATACAAAATAAGAGTTAAAAAAAATATATATATATATAAAATAACTCACACTTGTGGAAGTAGACAACCACCCTGGTAACGCTTGGGCTTTCTTGAGCTTTGTAGCTCTGGCATTCCCCAGATAATATAACACGGACGATGTATGTAGAATCCGAGATATATATTGGGGAATACCAAAAGAACTCTATATTATCACATGGCATACAAATCTCTATGCAAAACATGTACGTTTCCAGTAAACAAGAATGAGAGTGCAAGAAATATTTGGGGAATATGACGGTTCCTGGTATGTATTCGCTCAATATGGAATTCTGTCTGGATCTGCTGCCCTTGAAGTCAGTAGTTGGATTCTGGATGGATGGATCCAGGAGGCTGCGTGTGTCTCTGTGATTATCGATCACTATAGACATTGCTCCACCTTCTTTTCTTGTGACCTTTATATTCTCACCCCAGAAAGACCTGGTTAAATCGTGTTTTTTTTAAATGCACGGGTTCGGAGGCAGGGGCAATTGTGGGCAAAAGGAACAACCTCATCAGAGATTAAGTGACGGCTAGGGTGGATGAGTTTGCTTAGGAAGGAAAATGCCAGTCCTTTTATAACATATTCCCCTGTACCTGCTACCTGAAAGGATAGGAAGATATTAGCAAAGCATGTTTCTGCGTGAGAACTTGTGAGCTTGCAACCACAACAAGTTGAATGTTCTTCCCTGCTTAGTCAATGGGCCTAATTACGAGCTTGCTGGTCCGGATACAACGGTACCGGTAAGCTTGCCGGTACCATTGTATCCGGACTGGCAAACTCTGCGTTATGCTCGTGGGTGCCTTTTATTCTGCCAGGTCTGACCTGGCGGAGTGAAAGGCAGCCACGAGCACAGCATTTCGGAGGCACAGCCACTGTTGATAACGGAGGCCTGTGCATCCGGCTTGGGGAAGAATTTTTTCCGGCGCCCAGGAATGGGCAAATACCGGGTCCAGCAAGGCTGTAATGGCCCAGTAACTGGACACTTCTGAGTGCCGAAAAAAATGCAACTCCGGCGGCAGCCGCCAGGGTTGTAATGAGGCCCAATGTGTTTTATGGTGTTTTAAATATTCATTGTTATTAATAGATTTTATTTTTACATTGTTTTAGTGTTACTATTGTATTTCTACAGGCAAACACACTTGCTGTTATGCAATAAACAACCTACGATAGCTTTCACGCCCGGCTGGGGTGCGGACATGGGCATTAACGGCCCGCCAGCCCAAAGTATGCTTGTGCCTCAACTTGGGCTGTGGGCCATTAAAGCCTGTGTCCACCCCCCAGCTGAAGCGTGAAAGCTATTTGCACCTTGAGATTTCCCGGGGTGCGGATAGTTTTCTTTTTTTTATTGTCCGACAAGAGATGAGCTCAGCGCCATCCCATCTCCCATTGGAGAAAAAAAGAATGCAAAAAAAATGGCCACCACCTTTAAAGAGCAGAATGGCCGCTGTCATCCGAAAAGGGATCTAGTCCCTTTCTGATTTTAATGGCAGCGGCCAGACGGGAGGAGCATCCCAGACCACAGCGCATAGCTCCGGTCTCGCAGGTAATTTGGGGTGGGGAAAGGGGAATTGGGTTTTTCTAACATATGGAGGCAAGATGGAGAGAAAAAAAGCAACACCCGGGGAAGGCTCTCGGGTGGCTGGAACAGCAGGCAGGGATTGTGTATTCTCGCCCGCTGTTCAAGCCACCTGATTGACTGAGCGCCCTTCCACGGGTGCAAATACTACTTCTTGAGTAGTGATGTATTTCTTCTATGATGTTACTATTTGAGGCCACAATAAAAGAATGGATGCTTTTATTTCTGAAATATGTGGCCAGGGTTGTGGGGTCATTTTTGAATTGTGAGGTTGTCTTCTTGTTTAGACACCAACACAGAGATGCAGGAAAAAAAGAACTGCTATGGTTAGGGTGGTTAGGATCAATTACAGTGTCACAGACAATAAATGAGTTTTCTAGATCTTAGCAGTGTCAATGGGCCTCATTACAAGTTTAGTGATGCAGTAATAAGGTTGGGAGAGTTCAGTTAATGCTGCTATTTTGGTGGTAACAGCATTACTGCCAGTTGTACCACTCAGCTGAATTATACATTTTTCTTGAAGTGATGGATGTACCCCCAGCAAGATAACATAGGCAATTCCTCCAATTCAAGGCCCAAGTTCCCCAGGATCCATATGTACTTCCAAAATGGGGAATTACACCACTGTTACCCCACTAGAAATCCTAAAGTAAATTCACGGGACCTAGTGGCAGTACAGGATTACCTCACAAAGCTGGTTTACAGCAAATAATAACTGCTTTCTCAAGCTAGAGGAGGTTCACAGGCTGATTTGGTTCCAATGTAGCTTATAGGCAGCATATGTGGTCAGGTTTTTAGATTTCTAAAGAGTGCCTGGCTGCTGTGGCCCTCTTGGTCTATTTCCTGACAGTCTCCCTGTGAGGAGCAGCTGCTTTCCAAAATAAGTCCTTCAGCCATAGAGGATGAGTTTGGTTTGCTTTTGTAAGTCAGCAAGTTCGGGGTCCCTCATTGCTGAGTACGTAATCTATTCCTGACCAGAGCTATCAAATAATTGGATCTGGTTAAGTTTAGGTACTGGAAGGGTTCTGGTGGGCCCCCAGAGACTTGCCTTGGGATCAGATGCCATAGGGCAGTCCAGTTGGATAATTAGCAGCAGGCTGCAGACAATGAAGCTGGGAGAGGTGGGTAATGTTGCAGTTCTGGTGTGATTGAGTTGCAGCTCCAATGACCGAGTGGTGCGTGTGTCCTCTGGCAAGCAAAAGCAGGTAAGGATGCGCCTTTTACAAATGGTGGACCGTTAGATGGTCTGCAGTAATTTGAAGCCCTTGGAAGTAAACAGCTGTATATCTCTGGCTCTGTCAGTGGCTGGGGTATCTTGGAGCTGGTGTTCTCAGCTCTTCATGGTCCAAATCAGCACACTGATTGATCTCAGCAAGGTTTCCAGAGGTCAAGACCATGGAGGTCTGCAATAAGGCTTTTCCTTCTGAGTCGGTGGACGTGGGCACTGTGATTTGACTTACCCTGTTAATTGGAAGTCTGGTTTCTGCACTTACCAAACAGAACTCATCCATCAGGCGGTGTCTTAGAAGCTTCCAGGTTCCAGTAAAGCTTTTTTTGTGTCCAATCTTGGAATCAGTTTCTTCTTCCGTATTCAGGGGTTGTCCTCGTTTTTCACATGTAATTGAACCAGGTCCTCCACATTTATGGGGAATTAACACTTATGGCTGCTCAGGTCCAAACAGAGAAGTGAATTCATTCAAACATGTTTGTGGACACACGATCAGCGGGGGATGCTACGTTGAAAGTTTCCAGGCTTCAAACTGGGCAGCCTCTACGTATGCATTAAGGTCTGTATCCAGAAACCATTTACAAACCAGTCTTTTCTAGTCATGTCCACTACTCTTGCCTTTAAATGTCAAAGCCAGCATGACAATGACCATAGTGAAAAAGTCAGTGAGCGCACTGCTACAACGTGGGTCCTCTTTTTTTTTGAAAATAGGAGCTTGTTGAAGGAGGACTAAATACAAAGAGTATAAATAAAGGGAATAACAACAAGCTACATTTCGATATCCACACCAGAGGTAACAAAACTAAGTCTCAAACCATGTATGTATGCAGACAAACCATCTTTCTTTTAACAAATATAAAGAGATGGAAGGCTCAATTTTAACAAAAAAATCTCATATATTTATTATATTCTAATCGTTCATAAAACAGACCATTCGGTCGCATTTGCAAATCTCAACAACATAAAATAAAGTAAAAAGAGACAATTGATCAACGGTTTTGGTCTTTGTGTTCATTCGCATAGTACATTATATCGTAAGTGATATTAGTAGCACATGGGTGACTTTAGACTAGCCCATTAATATTTGCTTTACTGTAAAGCCCCCATTTCAATTGTGTCGATATGAGTAAATCCGTTTCCAGCCTTAATGTTTAATTAACACAGCAACTTTTCCTTGTTCTTATGCTGGTTAGTCGTATATGTAAGGCTTTCCTCAGGACACAGTCAAACCCTCATATTGGAGGGTGCAGAATGTCACAAGTTCTGTTGTGAAGTGTCTCACAGTATCTATAAAACAGATCCACCCTACTGATGAGGTCCAACCAGACCGAAACACGTGTCTGGGGTTTCTATTGGTACTCTTGTTCAGAGGAGAATTGCCTAGCATTTCGGTGCTGGACTGCCCCAGGGCAGGACAAAGACTGATATGTTTGGGATATTTCTTCTCTGTGAAAGATAGTGAGCTAAAGACTCTGGGTAAGTCTCTCGTAACCAGGACTAATGTCTGGCAGAGGGACTCCCAGGACCCCCCTTGTTAATTTGCATTTTTAAGTAACTTTGGGTCTCACCCTAAATTACTAGGGGAATCCAGACGTGGACCCCTTGCTCACTACTCTTAGAGAGGCACAGATCCATCCTACTGATGAGGTCCAACCAGACCGAAACACGTGTCTTGGGTTTCTGTTGGTACTCTTGTTCAGAGGAGAATTGCCTAGCATTTCGGTGCTGGACTGCCCCAGGGCAGGACAAAGACTGATATGTTTGGGATATTTCTTCTCTGTGAAAGATAGTGAGCTAAAGACTCTGGGTAAGTCTCTCGTAACCAGGACTGATGTCTGACAGAGGGACTCCCAGGACCCCCCTTGCATTTTTAAGTAACTTTGGGTCTCACCCTAAGTTACTAGGGGAATCCAGACGTGGACCCCTTGCTCACTACTCTTAGAGAGGCACAGATCCACCCTACTGATGAGGTCCAACCAGACCGAAACACGTGTCTTGGGTTTCTGTTGGTACTCTTGTTCAGAGGAGAATTGCCTAGCATTTCGGTGCTGGACTGCCCCAGGGCAGGACAAAGACTGATATGTTTGGGATATTTCTTCTCTGTGAAAGATAGTGAGCTAAAGACTCTGGGTAAGTCTCTCGTAACCAGGACTAATGTCTGGCAGAGGGACTCCCAGGACCCCCTTGTTAATTTGCATTTTGAAGTAACTTTGGGTCTCACCCTAAGTTACTAGGGGAATCCAGACGTGGACCCCTTGCTCACTACTCTTAGAGAGGCACAGATCCACCCTACTGATGGGGTCCAACCAGACCGAAACACGTGTCTGGGGTTTCTGTTGGTACTCTTGTTCAGAGGAGAATTGCCTAGCATTTCGGTGCTGGACTGCCCCAGGGCAGGACAAAGACTGATATGTTTGGGATATTTCTTCTCTGTGAAAGATAGTGAGCTAAAGACTCTGGGTAAGTCTCTCGTAACCAGGACTAATGTCTGGCAGAGGGACTCCCAGGACCCCCCTTGTTAATTTGCATTTTTAAGTAACTTTGGGTCTCACCCTAAGTTACTAGGGGAATCCAGATGTGGACCCCTTGCTCACTACTCTTAGAGAGGCACAGATCCACCCTACTGATGAGGTCCAACCAGACCGAAACACGTGTCTGGGGTTTCTGTTGGTACTCTTGTTCAGAGGAGAATTGCCTAGCATTTCGGTGCTGGACTGCCCCAGGGCAGGACAAAGACTGATATGTTTGGGATATTTCTTCTCTGTGAAAGATAGTGAGCTAAAGACTCTGGGTAAGTCTCTCGTAACCAGGACTAATGTCTGGCAGAGGGACTCCCAGGACCCCCCTTGTTAATTAACAAGGATACAGCACCCAGCTCACTCTTCACTCTGCATCCAAGAGCATATTCAAAGTTCACACATGTGCATAGCTTTGCAAGCTCTTCGCCTATAGATGTAGCATCAAACATGCTCTGCCTCTTGCAGTATTCCTTTAAGGATATAGTGCCCGGCTCTCTCTGAACCTTGCGCTGTGTCTCTGCTGGCTATAGTGCCCAGATGGCCATCTGTGTCTTCAGGGGTACAACCTGCAACTCACTACGCAACTCTCACTGTGCCTTCCAGGTACACAGCACCCATCTCACTATCTGTGCCTTTAGGCCTATTATGGTTAGAGCACTTATGTGCACGGCTCTCTGATAGCGTGCCTGTTTAATAAATATGCTTGGTGATTTCCCTACCTAGATCACAGTCAGGTCCCAAACTGCCTTCAAATAGATGACAGCTAGTTACCCAAAAGTAATTAACATGAAAGCAAATTATCTGAAATCCCTAGAAAATGTATGCACATTTTAAGGCGAAGAGAAACCAATTTGTTTCATTGTTAGTTTGGACTGTAAGCCGTAACTATTGCATTAGAGTACAGATAGGGAGAAATGGCATATGAGGAGGGACACACAGCTTGTAGGTGTTGTTTGGTTATTTGCCCAATCTTTGACTTCCCATGGCCATTCCCACCCAGTTCCTGCCCCTCAACACCAAAAACATCTCCTCATGGGAACTCTTTGAGTTTGCTTAAATCAAGCCTTACCATCAAACGTTGCATTCAAAGTACCTGCCAATGCTTTTTCAAAGCAGTCTTCTGAGAGTTAATTACTTATTTGGCGTAGTAAATGAGTTACTGGTGTAGTAAAAATGTGTTAAGCAGGTCTGCCTTCATCCACTCGATGTGATGCTGAAAATGCATTGGTGGGACAGGGCCTCCATGTCCTTGTCCTGTAATCCCTTGTCATGTGTGTTCTGTGTTGTTTTCTGCACAGGAGTCCATGTTGGACTCCTGGCAGTGCAGCTCCTCCTCTTTTTGATTGTGGTGAACAGAGACCCTTGGGATACCCTTATGACACCCATGGGTGAGGGTACAACCCGGGACCCCTAGTGTATGTTTTTGGGCACTTGTGTGTGGCCCACAGAGCAGGGTAGGGGCTGGTGGCAGCTCCATGCTGAATTGTATCGGTGCTCTGAGTATCTTTCTTTTTGGGATACCAAGGCCCTGCCATAGGAATCAGTGGATTCCTGATAGGAGACAATATGGCCCCTGTGGCCTCTTGGTTTCTATTACCTGTTACCTTGTTTTGTCAAAGTCCTGGGAAGCCCTGACTCTGTCCCTTCCCCTGACTGGCTGTTTGGTGGAATAACCATATATGGTATATGGTATTGTGGGGAAGTCCAGGCCAGACTGGATGGAGCCTTCCCAGTGACTGTATGTTGTGGGTACACCCTTGGGGTGGGACCTGTGTGAATGTAGTGTGTGACCAATATGCATTCCATGTTATGGGTGTCTGGTATCTGTGTGTGTGGCACAAAGAATGAGACTTTCATGAATGCAGTGTGGTGTGATGAAAGGCTGTGTGCTTGCCCCAATCCACATTCCTTGTTGTGATTGTCTGGGTGGAAGTGAATGGCCTGAATGCACTGTGCACCTGATTGGCTGCCTGGCTGCATAAATGCCCTTGTGAATGATTGGCTGGCTGAGCTTGTCTCAGCAGTGTGAATGAGAGACAGAACGCTTCATCTGTGGACCTCTCACTTACCAGAATTGTTCAGAAGCTGAAGTCAAAACCTGATGCTTATCCTTGAAGCCCAGCTGGAAGAAGAAGGTTTTGCTGCTGCTTGCCGTCATTGAAATCCGAAAGCTAATGTGTCTGTCAAGGACTGATACAAGAGAGGACCTGACTAACAGTCCCCTTCCCGAGCTACGAGGGAACATCGTACAAAATCTAATCTTCACCATGGCACCCTGGAAGCCAGTCCTGAAAGACTGTCGACCAGAGACGGGGACCGCAGAGGAATCCTAAAGTGAAGCACTCACACATCGGAGGCCTGCTGTAATCGCTGGAAGCCCATCAAGTCGTGTTTCCCAGAAGCGGGGACAGCTTAATGCCATGCTGCTCGATGACCGTAGCCGCAATGCTCCACCTTTGCCTAAGACACTTGAAACTAAGGACTACCTTGCCATCACCGTCTACCGCTTTGTCCAGCTACAGATAGTCGAGGTTGTCGATGACCCTAGGAGAATCTGCTGGTGGGTTTCCCGCCACCCGAAGTACACAAACACACAGACCAATGAAGATCCGAAAGCGAGTCCCGACCGTCGACTTCAAGGCTGAACACCCGGGCCTATGTTCTTCATCAATCTGCTTTGTAGCAACAAACTCTTGTCATTGAGGTGCACCGCACACCTCATCTTCACAGGACATCCATGACCGATCATCGACGAGCAATGCAAAGGTCGAAGCTGCTCTCTCGACGACAGTGTTCCCATTTTCTTTGTGGAATCTCGACTCCCTGTGGCTCCTGTTTAAAAGCAGTTCACCCACAAGGGCTCCTTCGACGAACCATCGAAGAAACTCTGCTAACTCAGGTACATTGGGGTAGTAGAACATTTTTGCAGGAAACAAGACTATTTTAAACATATATGGACTGGGCTTATTGATACACTTTATTTACAGGTTGCCCAGGTGGGGGATCCTCACACAGAACGGTTTCATGGTAGTGGGACAAACTATTCTGCCAGCGTTTAACCTAACTATGTCTGATGTTGATTCACATTGCTATTGGACTTGTTTGTCATTGAAACTGTCCGCAGTTGGTGCATTTTAAAGGAGTCAAGAGTTAGCTGTGGTACCACATAGACATTGTACATATTTACCATATGAGATTTGCCAAAGTACAAAAGGTGTTATTGTTTGTGTATATATATTGAACCTTATTTATATAAAGGACTGTGTTATCACATAACATAGTGTGTGGACATTCCTTTGTGGGGGTTTGGGGACTATACTGTACTCAAGAACCAGCCTCCATCACCTACTGAGAGCTTAAGCCTTGGTTGCTCGTCCATTGCTACCAACAACAGAGAACCGTGGCTGGGGTGCTCTGTACTTCTACTCTGCCATATAGAGAGCAGGAGTGCAGATAACCCCCTCCAGTCTTTACACTCGATTTATACGCATTATGCATGTCCTTCAGTCCTGTTCATAACAAGCATTGCCAAAGCCAGCAGTTTTGGCTTGTGTATATGTATTGGGCATTTTCCACGCATTGATGTTAGATGCCCAGGTACCCACACCACTTTGCATCTGCTACCATCATTAAATACTAGGGCAGTAAATGGCAAGTGCCTTTTCCATGCCTACACAACAGCTCAAACTGTTAGCATTGCCAATGCGTGTTAGGATCTGCTTCCTGCTTGCAGGCTTTGTGGAATGAGTAAATGCAATTTGGGAATGAAATACCTTTGCCTCTGGCATTCATCAAAGCGGTTTATCATGCCTTGGTCGCCACGGACACCAAGGTCAGGGAAATGATGGCAACGAGCAGCTAAGTGGTCTGGGCAATGCACACTGAAATCACAAACACACAAGGTAGGCATGCCCATAAACCCTCACTCTCTGGTCAAAATACATATGAAATAGCAGCGAGGGGGAGGAATGAATGTCAAATATAGTCAAAAAATTATTGATTTGTATCATTCTTAATGATTTAAGTACAGACGGGTTTTGATGCGATGCAAAGGGTTATTTATAACGTCCTTAATGCCCAGAGGTTTCTAAGCGCTGACCTGGAGATCGAACCTGTGTTGCTCCGTGTCCTTGTGCTTCCAAGGGTAGCACGTTGCCGCTGAGTTATCCTCCCAAGACTTGGCTTGGCTTGCTGGCTTTGACACAGCACAGTTAGAAAGCACAAATGAAATACATACACCAATATATCAAAAGATTGCCACCAAAGTATAGAAGAAAGCAATGTGCAATGATGCACAGAGTGTGCAAAGGATAGAGAGCAAAAATCGGCACAAAGACAGAAAATACAGCTTCCCCTCCTATACAATAGGGTTCAAGAAAAGATGCCCCCATCGAATCACAATCGAATATGATGAAATAAATTCAAAATGGAGGTCGGCAATGCAACATAATCATCAACCATTATTCGAAATCATACAGACATTTATTACAAAACAGGCAAGATAACAAAGGTCAAATCATAAGCACATATACTAGAAAAATCTAGATAATAAAAGTCTACTAGGTGAGAATCTGTATAGCAATAGTTGTCTTAAAAACAAACAGTGTCTTGAGCTCTAAGGAACAGGGCATCACACTTTCCTTTCTTCCTAGTTTCAACTATGGCCCAGTGTGAGGTAGTTTTCGTCAGGACTTGGTTCCAGCTTCTAAATAAATGCCAAAAAACATAATGTAAGAAATCACTGGCAAATTACCTCTAGTGTCAACATCAATGATAAATACATTTCTCAAAAGGCACACTTACTTTCAGTAGTTAAGCGTGTGTGCAGTAAGCTGTAGGCCAATGGCAACCTATGGACAACTGGACCCAAAAAGAACCCCCCACGGGTTAGAGCTCTGGTACATTATCAATACTCAGCCAAGTTCTATCTCCAAACAATCAAAACGTTCACCAACAATTTTTTAATAAATATTACAGAATTACTCACGAGTTGAAGGGACATGATGATCCCATTCGAGGAGAATAGACCTGGAGACATAACGACTGCGTCACATAAAGGAAAAAGGGGGACATAAAGGAGACACATGCATCAGGAAGTGTCCCTACAGTAAACAGTCCATGTAAAGTTATAATGTGTTGTGAATGACCCCCATAAAATGGTGTACATAGATGGTAAAAATCGGCATACCTTTACAAAATACCCAGTGTAATGACGGATGGCCCAGGCTGTACGTAATTCCAACGGTCTACGACCTCCTTGGGTGGTCAATGATATATGTCTGACTCGAGCTGTGCTCTTCATACAACAAGTAACAAATAAAGTCAGACGCTGCCAGTGCCGGAATCACGTCGTAAATGTACGTGATAGAAGCTACGGCCCCATCACCTAGGCGACTGGCCAACAGCTTCCAGTCCACTCCCGGACTGAACAACAGCAAAAGTACCTCTGCGCTCCCATCGACATACAGCCGAAGACAGTATGGTATGGATAACATGTACCAATAGAAGCGCAAGCCCTTTGGACACCAATCCAAAAAGGATCAACTAGATAAAATAATATGAAATGCAATAAGGCACTGCAATTCCAGACCCAGCTGAAGAGAGGAAAAACCAGTCAGGTACAGGTCAAGCACCAGGTGGGCCATGTAAATTAAAAAATACCCAGCTGGATTCGATGGGCTAGGAGAGAAAACAGAAGGGGGGATACAGCAAGTCTAGAGGAGACAAAGCACTTCATATGTTCTAACTTTCGGTGCGCGCTGCTGGAGAAGCTTCGCTGCAGATATGAATGGCTATAAGTGCACAGTAGCAAGATGGAAATCAACCAAGGTGCAAAATGATATTCACAAGGGCTGCCATTCTTCTTGCTGGTTCAATCCAGTGCAATATGTAACCAGTCCTCCTCAACCCCCTCATGTTCCACAGCCATATACCAGTCATGTTCTGTAAGCCCACTCAGGCCGGGCAGATCCTTCTCAGGCCCGGACGCAGCATCCACCCTGATGCTCGTGTGTCGTTTTCTCTCAGGGGCTGCACCAAGCCCTTCCTGCTCCTATCTTCTTCTCGGGTGAGGCGTTCCACACTCTGCCCTGCACTCTGCCATGCTAGGGGCCATAGTGAACCCTCTAGGCTGCCCACTTCACCAGGGGGGCTACTCTGAAGTCCTCTGCCTCCTCCTCAACCACTGAAACGGGGCCCATGCTACACCCTCCATGCTCTTCACCACTGACTGTGGAGGCCATAACATGCCAGCCCCTGTCGCCGACATCTACTGGGGAGAGTGTCCTCCTACTCCCCCTGCACTCTTCTGCAGGTGTTTCCTACCCTGCCCCCACCCCATCCCCTTCCATCCCCCACCATCCAAACCTGCTTGCCCTCCTCCACCCCCCACTGCCCTGAGCCTCATTCATGCAGCTAACCCCTGTTCCTTCCTCCTCTGCGCTCCCCACCGCCCTCCTCGGCATATCCACCCTAATCATCCTGGCCTTCTTTCCTCTACTCTCCCTTATCGCTGCCGACGGGCTACAAGCCACCACTGCTGAGAAGGCCTAGTACAAAGTGGCTCTGCGCTGGGGCCTCCCCCGATTGGCCCTGCTCTCCCAGTGACCTCCTGCACCGCCCCCTCCAGCTGAGCTTTGGACGCCCTGCTTATAATGTTTGGCGCCTGCCACAAGGCCTGAGCGTCCACAAAGTCCCCCGACATGGCAGCACTACCAGCCTCCTTTCCTTCCACTGTGCCTTCTTCCCCACTTCAACAAACTTTCCACTATTCCAATCTCTTTTTTTAAAAACCCTCCAGTGCAGAGGCCCTGAGCCCAAACCCCCAGCCGCCCTTTCCAAACGCCTGCTAAGAAACCGACCGGGTGGCACAAATTCCCCACTAGGATGCCAGAGACGATCCTTGCACACAGTGCACCCCACCTTTTTTCTGCTTTCTTTTTAAAAAAAAATAATAATGTCAACCCCATGACTCACTCTCTGGTTGACTGTCTAGCCGCGATTAACCTCCAACCCCACATAAACGGCCCGACTCACTACAAAGGACACACTCTTGATGCCATCTTTAGCTCTCACAACCTGATACATCTACATCCCCCCACCCCTATCATCTGGTCCGATCACTTCACTGTCTCCTTTGCCATTCGCTCACCCAACCCGCTCCCCTTACCTGAACCAGAACCTCAGAATCTACGCATATGCTGGAAAAAACAAATAATCGTTCCTGACCTAGCTGACGCACTCCTCTAGTCTCCTCCACCTATCTGCCAACTCAATAAACAACAAACACTCGACGCCTTTGATTCATGACTCAATGACTCACTAATGCGGCTCACACCCTCTTGCAAACCATCAGCCCGCCGTGGCCTCTTCCCTAGATGGTTCACACCGGATTTGAAAACCACTAAACAGCTATATAAATACCTAGAACGCAAATGGCAGAAAGACAAAACCCAAGAGAGCAGAGCCACCTTAGCCCGACACCTTCATCAGTACAAGGCTGAAATCCGGAAAGCAAAAAAAAAACCTACAACTCCTGAATCCTAAACTGCAAAAACCCCAGCAAAGAACTCCACAAAATCATCAACAAATTCACCAAACCTCATGCACTACCACAGTCCCGACACCCTCACAATCACTGTGCGACTCACTCTCTCTCCACTTTTACGCCACGGCTCTCGAAAGAACAAATGCGCTAACCACCAAACTAGCTCTCTTACATCCACCAAGCAACCCTCCCCCATACCGGCCAACCCACCGCCTGCGACCACTGCGCAACCAACGTTCGACTCCTTTAGTCCAATATCACCCGACCAATTTCTCAAGCTTCTCTCTGCCCGCAAACCATCCGGCTCTCCACTAGACCCTTGCCTGGCCACAACCCTCAAAGAGATATTTGATTCTACCTGCGCAGGAGAACACGCAAGATCCACCATAAATGACTCCCTTTCCTCTGGTATTTTTCCCGATGCATTCAAAACGGTTCATGTCAAACCTCTAATAAAAAAACCTTCCCTCAACCCTCTAGAGTCCAAAAACTACCGTCCCATCTCTAATAACCAGGTTCCGTTGCCAAACTCATTGACCGAACCGCCTACACCCAACTAAATGCCTTTGTCGAAGCCAACAATCTCCTTGATGCCCCAACCAATCAGGTTTCAGAGCCCAGCACGGAACTGAAACCACCCTAACCTTAATCTGGGATGACCTTAAAATCACAGCAGACTCCGCGGGATGCACCGCATTAATCCTTCTCAACCTATCCGCCGCCTTCAACACAATCAATCACTCAATCCTCCTTGACCGCCTCCACTCCCTAGGAATTTGTGGAACCGCTCTCAAATGGATAGTCTCATTTCTCAAAGATAGGTACCAAATAACAATACTCTCCACCTATTCCTCCCAAGCACGACCAGCCGACACAGGAGTTCCACAAGGAGCATGCCTATCTGCCCTCCTGTGCAATCTCTACTTAATCACCCTCCCACCAATAATTAGTTCACACAACATCCTGTGTTACAACTACGCTGATGGCACTCAACTGATTCTAAAACTCCTGAACTCAAAACCCAACCGCCGACCTGACCTCGCATCCTGCCTCCTCGACATTGAGCTCTGGATGACCCAAAGCCACCTCTTGTTAAACCCCTCCAAAACCGAAATCATGGTATGTGGCAACTCCAAACGTATTCCACACCCACTATCCTGGCCATCTGCCATGGGCAACTCACCGACTCCCTCTAACTCAGTAAAAAACCTTGGATGCACCGTTGACTGCGACCTAACACTCTCGCGTCAAGTCAACAACGTCTCAAAGTCCTGCCACTACCACCTTAAAACTCTTAGGCGCATCTTTCCATATCTCTCCTTTCCCAACAGACTCACCGCGGTCCAATCAATTGTTATATCAAGACTGAACTACGCTAACCCCCTCTACCTCAGAGTCCGCACTTACCAACTGAATAAACTTCAAAGAGGACAAAATGCTGCAGCCAAACTGCTACTATCGCTCGGCCCGAGAGACCACATCTCCCCAGCCCTTAAAACTCTGCACTGGCTTCCAGTGGCCCGAAGGGTGACTTTCAAAACCTTATGCATTTCTCATCGAGCAGTGCATAAAACAGGACCTCAATATCTTCAAGACAAGCTTATACCCTATCACCCTCCACGTACTCTTAGATCAAGCTCAGCCGGCCGCCTAGTCATACCAAAAACAAACTCAGTCAGGTTAGGCGGATCATCATTCTCAGTCTTAGCCCCCATGCTGTGGAACGCACTCCCCCCCCACATCCGCCTAACTGAAGATCTATTGTCGTTCCGCAAACTACTGAAAACTTGGCTCTTCCCCTAAAAACAACCCGTACGGAAACCAACCCAAACTGAACAACAGCATCTCTACAACACCAACCCAACAAACTACTAGATCTTGAACAACAATAAGCCAAATAACAATGCAACATCAAGATCCATGCGAGAATGCAACAACTAATAACCGCTTATGAAAACTAAAAAGACAAACAGAATAGAACGAGGGAAGTAAATGGAAGCAGTGAAGTTGATAAAAAGATTAAATCATACGAAAACAGTAATGAGGTTTAAATTAATTAAAAGGATGTAATGAGTGCAAAATGAACAAAATGGCCGAAATGAATAAAGAGAAGAGGATGGAATGATGAACACAAGTGACTGTAATGAGTGCAATGAACAAAATGGGCGAAAGGAATAAAGAGAAGAGGCTAGAAAGATGAATACAAGAGACTAATGAGTACACTGACAGATGATACTGACTGTATGAATGCATGGCATAAACAGAAAATACAGAATAGACGATTCAAGTACATGAGATGAATGTGGGGCATGAAAAAGATAGTGAGCACGGAACGGATCCAGTGCGTATGACGAGTGACATGGCCTGAACTCGATAATGCACGGATGAATGAACGAAGTGAATGGCGCAGATGAAATTGTTAGAATGAATGAAGCACGTGGAAGAGATGATTGCACTGAGCAGATGAATCCGTTGAGTAGATGAGTGTGTTGACCAGATGAGAGTGAAGAATGCATGAGTATGTTGTGCGGATGAGTGTGTTGAGTGGATAGAGTGTAGAACAGATGAATGTGTAGTGCGGACGGGTGTGTCGAGCAGGTGAGTGCGTTAGTGCGGAGGAGTGTGTAGAACGAAGGATTGCATAGAGCAGATGAATGTGTAGAGCAGACGAGTGTGTAGGGCAGATGAGTGAATAGAATGGACGAGTGTATAGAATGGACGAGTGTATAGAGCAGATGAGTGTATAGAGCAGATGTGCGTTTTGAGCGGATGAGAGCGTATGAGCCAATGACCTGGTAGAGCAGATGAGTGCATATAGCAGATGAGAGCGTGAAAAGAACGAGTGCATAGAGCGAACGAGTGCCAGGAACGGACGAGTGCGTGGAGCGGATGGGTGCGCGGAACGGATGTGTGTGCAGAACGTGATAGGTGCGCAGAGAGTGATAGGTGCGCAGAGAGTGATAGGTGCGCAGAGAGTGATAGGTGCGCTGAGAGCGATAGGTGCACAGAGGTGTTTCCCAATGTTTGTGATAAAGTCAAGGAGTTATCTTACAGGCGATCTGTGAATTCACCACACCACAGGTTCTTCGCAGATGAGTGCATATAGCAGATGAGAGCGTGAAAAGAACGAGTGCATAGAACGAGTGCCAGGAACGGACGAGTGCGTGGAGTGGATGGGTGCGCAGAACGGATGTGTGCGCATAACGTGATAGGTGCGCAGAGAGTGATAGGTGCGCAGAGAGCGATAGGTACGCAGAGCGGAAGAGTGCACGGAACAGAGGAGTGCGCAGAGAAAAGGAGTGTGTAGAACGAAAGAGTGAGTAAGAACGGAGGAGTGTGTAGAGTGGATGAATGCATTGAACAGATTAGTGGGTAGATCAGACGAATGTATGGAGCAGACGAATGTATGGAGCAGACGAGTGCGTAAGAGCGTATGAATGCATAAGTGCGGAGGGGGGCGTGAGAGCAGAGGGGGGCGAGAGAGCGGGTGAGTGCATAGAGCGGGTGAGTGCGTAGAGCGGATGAGTGCGTAGAGCAGATGAGTGCATAGAGCGTATGAGTGCGTAGAGCAGATGAATGCATAGTGCATGCAGAGTGGATGAGTACCTAGAGCGGATGAGTGCCTAGAGCAGATGTGTGGGTAGAGCAGGTGAGTGCATAGAGCGGACGACTATTTAGGGCCGTTGAGTGCCTGGAGCGGACGGAACGGATGAAGTTTGTGGAAGGAATCGGTGATGTATGTAGATAGAACGAGCGATGTATGTTGATGGAACGGGTGACGTATGTGGATGAAACGGGTGACGTATGTGGAGGAAACAAGTGACTTATGCGGGTGAAACAGGTGAAATATGTGGATGGAAGGATGAAATATGTGGATGGAAGGGTGAAATATGTGGGCAGAACAAATTAAGTATGTGGAAGGTACTGGTGTAATATGTGAAAAGGTACCGGGAAGTATGTGGATGGTACAGATGAAATACAAGGTACAGGTGAAATACAAGTGCATAAAACAACGCGAATGGAGCGGACTGGAGTGCGTGGAATGGACTGCAGTGCATGGAATGGACTGGAGTGAGTGGAGCGGACATGAAGGCATGGAGCGAAATGGAGTGCATAGAGTTGCGCGACATACATGGAATGGTTTGGAATGCATAGAACGTTCGATGAGCATGTAACTCACCATCTCACATCACCACGCTTACTCTCTTCTTTACACTACCACTCAACTAGAACACAGAGATACTATGACACCATTCGGTATAACTGTTCTCATACCAACATCTGCCACATACTCCCCATCACTCTAACGAAACACTGCTGGTTACGCACCCCACAGCCAGGCGTTCTCCTCAGGCCTAACGCAGCCACAATCGGTCTGGATAAATCCTGCCAGAACGAACACACACTCTTGACCTCTCAACCACCACACCTACCGCTAAGAAGAAGCTATTACACGAATACCGCACCAGCTGCACACATATCCGTTGCTCACCCGCACCTTTGACTCTCTCTACTCACTCCACTGACCTGAACTTCGGTTCCCAAGGGCGTTCAACCTACCAGCGCCTTCAGACCATACCAATGGAGCCAGGGACTCCACCCAATCCAAACTTACCAACTGAACCTCCATTAGTACCTGCGCTAACCTCACGCTAATAAAACCCAAACTCAACCCTCTCAATACCACGACAACCAAAAACAAAACGCTCAATACAGCGACTACCCCCACCCCTACCAAAACCACCATTCAACCTATAAAAGGTGCCCTCATTAACACTCGCTCCATAATTGCCCATGCCACGGACATCGCAGATCTCATCCTAGCTGAAGATTTAGACTTTTTAACCATAACAGAGTCCTGGCTCAATGCAGCCGCAGGCCGAGCCCTTTCGCTAGCCATCCCCAACGACTACACCATCATCCGAGCGGACAGAACCGAATCTAGAGGCGGAGGCCTAGCCATCATTGCCAAAACTCACCTTAACATCAGACTCAACTCCGCTACACACCTCCCATCATGCGAATCACTTACAGCCAAGCTGCCCACTGCCGACTCCCAACCGATATCCATTCACCTACTCTACAGACCGCCTGGACCCCTGGGATCCTTCGAGGAAGACCTCAGTGCCATCCTTACCGACAACCTAAAAAACCCACAATGCCTCCTCTTAGGAGATTTCAACTTAGGCTACAAAGACCCCAAAGACAACCAGGCCACCCTCATCAATAACACTTTGTCTGAACTAGGCTTCACACAAAAAGTATCCAGCCCCACCCATAACAAAGGGAGAACCCTTGACTGGATAGCAGACTACAACTATTTATCACCAACAACTCCCCTCAATCCTGGTCTGACCATCACCTCCTCTCCTTCTCCCTCGAAGCCTCGAGCCCCATAACCAACATGGCACTAGCCGGAGCCATCCCCACGAGAAGAAAAACATTACAGTGGAAAAAACGGATCCCTCTCATCCTCCCTACGCTCAACCAACTCCCTGCTTCCAACCCTTATGACCTCGTAGAAGGCTATAACAACACCATGCGCACAGCCATAAACGCCATTGCACCACTAAAACTTAGAAAATGCAAACCAAAAAAGCACCTCAACCAATGGTTCTCCAGCCACCTTAAAGCTCTTAGATTGGAAAAACGTAAACTGGAACAAGTCTGGAGACAGTCTCCGACAGACCATAACACGCTATTGCTCAATAAAATAACGGACAATTATAAAAAAGAAATCATAGCAGCCAAACAAGAATCCTATAACCAGAGAATTTCACATTCCAACTCCAGCACCAAAGAATGATTTACTATCCTAAAAGAATTGGAAACACTGGTGATAATTCCAGATACCTGCGTAAAGAACAAACAATGGTGCACTAGTGTCCAAAATGCACTAAATAACAAAGTCACAGGCCTTCAAACCAAAATTAAAAACAAGAAAGACTCCCTCACCAAACCCACCAACCCTATTAACACCCCCCGGGCCCTCCACCCACATACACTACACCCAACACTGCCCGCTTCAGCTTCTCCAAAGTCTCTACTCTCGAAGTAGAAAAAATAATTCTTAGCCTTAAACCTTCCAACTGCAAAGGCGACCTCTACCCCCCACAAATCATTAAAGATGCGGCAAGAGACCTCTCGCCATTTATCACCAGACTCATCAAGGCCTCATTCTCCTCAGGAACAGTCCCCAGGAATCTCAAAGAGTCTTGGGTCCTCCCTCTCCTCAAAAAACCGTCCCTCGACCCGTCCATCCCGACCAACTATAGACCCATTACCACCGTCCCATTCCTGCTGAAAATACTAGACAAGACAGCATACCAACAAATCCAAAAATATCTTGAAATAAACCACCTCCTAGGCATACGACAATCAGGCTTCAGACCCCAACATGGGACTGAAACGGCCCTGATTGTTCTGAAAGCCCAAATAGACACCCTTAGAGACAATGGGAAAACTGCACTACTACTCTTGCTAGACCTCTCCGCAGCGTTTGAGTTGACCATAAAATCCTATGCAATCATTTAGACTCAGCAGCCCACTTCTCCCAAGAAGCTATCAGCTGGATTGAGTCATTCCTCAACAACAGATCCATGCGTGTTTTTTCCACCTCTGCCGCTGCCGATCCCATCCCCATCACGTGCGGAGTCCCACAGGGCTCTTGCGTCTCCCCCACTCTGTACAACGTGTTCACGAAGCCCCTGTTTGACGATCTAGATGGCCTGGGTATCACCTACACCAACTACGCTGATGATACACAGATCCTCATCCTGTTGATGGGAGATTACAACCAGGATTTGGCCTTGGTGAACAAGGTGTACCTCATCATTCAGGCATGGATGGCTTCTCACAGTCTATGCCTGAATGATGACAAAACTGAACTCATCGTCCTTGGCTCCACCTCCAACCTAACCAAACTAGACCACAACTACACCAACTTCATCATAGACGGGAACCCAATCAAGGTATCCAAAGAAGTGAAAACTTTAGGAATATATCTCGACTCCTCCCTATCCTTCCACAAACAGGTTAGTTTGATTGCATCCTCCACGGCCTACACATGTAAGCTTATAAGAGCAGCCAAACCTTTCTTATCTACCCAGAGCTGCATTACACTAGCCAGAGCCCTGGTACTATCTAAACTGGACTACTGCAATGCCCTCTACGTAGGAGCCAGCAAGCAAATCACCAACAAAATTCAGATGCTACAAAACAACGCTCTTAGAGCAGCGCTCAGCATTCCCAGGAGAGAACACATTTACAACATCAGGAAATCCCATAACTAGCTCAACACATCAGACAAAATCATGCTTAAAGTAGCATTGCTAACCCACAAATGCCTGAACAACGCTGCCCCACGCTACCTGGTAGACAGAATATGCAAATACACCCCCAACAGACCCACCAGAACTTCCAACGCAAACCTGCTCTTAGTTCCCAGGTTCAAACGCACCAAAATGGGCGGTAACAGCTTCCAGGTGAAAGCACCCCAACACTGGAACGCCCTACCACCATCCCTCAGAACACCCTAATCATATTCACACTTTAGACGCAACTATATCCACTGGATAAAGAACACGAACCATTAACACCTCTAACCTCTAACACCACACTGCTGCAATCCTGTAATGTATGTTTATATGTACATTTATAAATTTATATGTAAATTTATAAAATATTTGTACTGCACTATATCCTTCCTGTTAAACTGTACACATGTACTTCATTGTCACACTGCAATTCTGTAAGGCAATGTATAAGCAACCTGTAACCAAGCTTTGAATAACCATGCTGCTCATGCGCCCTCATACCCTCGGGTCTGGTTCGCAATACAAATGAATAAACTAAACTAAACTAAACTATAGAAGGCGCTATATAAATGCAAAGTAACATAACATAACATATGGTGCCCTTGCAAACTCTACCCTACTTCCCCAAGAGTAAAACAACCCCTTCAATATTGATACACCTCGCTTTCTTTTTATTTATTATTTCCTTTCCTTCCCTATTTTATTTTATTTATTTAATTTTTCTATTGACCCCCCCCACCAGCTACCCTCACACTCTAACATGTGCTCCCCCCCAGCAACAGGGCACACCCTATTGAAACCTGGGTCCTGACAGCCCTTCATAAGGCCACACTCCCCCCACGGCGGGCCTCTGGCTGCATCGCACCCTTTCACTGCACCGGAGCGCGGTGCTAACTAAGCCGAGTGGAAGAGACATTCCTCTCCTCCTAAACACAGGCCCCCCACACCACAGGAGGAGTTAACTCCAAGCCTGCCTCGCCCCCCAACTGCTGTATGGGATCCTGACCGCTGCCCAAAGGGGCCGCCACACTCACACTCCCAACGAGCACCCCGCTGCAGACCTTCACCAAGTAAGGCCTGCCCACTGCCACCCAAACAAGCCTGACAAAGAAATATGGCGCTCCTTAGTCCTCGCTGTCCGCTGTGCCCGTGGTCATTTATCTACATGACCACATGTACCTCCGTATTTATTTAAAATTATACGTTTTTTTAATAGCACACCTGACCCCCAGCAGCCCCCTCACAAACATCTACCACAAAGTCCCCACTTGTGCCTAGCTGGCCCAAAGCAGCAGGGAAGGAACACGAGTAGCGACTAGACGCAACTAACACCACCAACCGTCGCTTGCTCCCAAACCTTACCTGTTCCTTTTCATCCTCAGGAAAGGGGCGCTCTACCCCAAGCCACCTCGCTAGCCTGCACAGCGCCCAAAAATACCCCAGGAGGAAACGGTTATGCGTACCCCCCAGAGCCCTCCTTGTGAATCACATATGCTTGCATTGGCAAATTAGGACACGTGTAATTGTCGTGTAGAAAGTTAGTTGGATCAGTTATGTACGAGCAATTTTAAACCAGACAGGATGGTTCCATATTTATGAAAAAAAGAACAGAGTTGAAAAAACAAGTTATCACCAAATAAATTGCCCCAAATCGGTTTGACCTTGCTTTGGTCTCCCACGTGGACCCCTCTCCACCCCTTCTATCTCTGTGTGGCTTACCTACAAATCCCCACAAGGAGTGGAACCCTATGCCAATGGAAATCTGGGCAGATGCCCAAAAAGGTTGGTCACAAACGCCAAGTTCCACCCACTGCTGACACAAATCTGGCCAGGCTATGGTGGCATGCCTTTTGGCAATCCACCACTTTGTCTTGTGATGGGCACGATACTAAAGAGGTCATTTTTAATAAGTGTGTATTGCTTACAGGTGACCACCAACGTTAGCACTAGCATGATGCTTGGTCCCTTGTAGGCAATTTTCAACTTTTAAAAAAGGAGTAGAACATGAAAGAGTAAAACAGACGAAATTGCCTTTACTCTTTGCTTCTGCTCTCTGTAGTATAGGAAAATGTAAACGCCATAAGCAAGTTCCTCTTTGCAGATAGCATTTTCTATGGAATTTGACTACTTTTTGCAGGTGCTAAATGCAGTTGGGTTCCATAGGAATCCATTAATTTTACACGTGCATAAAAATCTCATGCAGGAGTAAAATCAGGGCGCATTTGCAGGAGGAGAAACAACTCACAGCGGAAATGTTGACTTTGTTTCGTGCCCCTGCTGCTCATTCAAATGCTTTGAAAATCCCCTTGAGTATAAAAGTAAGGTGTAAAGAGCATACGCCTTCCGTTTATGCCTCACAGTTGCACCCCACCCCTCATAAAATGAGCCCTTAAAGGCTCTACATGGCTTTTAGCATTCTTGTGTTTGTTTGTGTGTTTGTTATCAGTGTTGTACGATGATGTAGGGATAGCCATTGAAATGTACATATTTGTATTTAGATTTCCCTATGACCTTTGATAGACATTTCTTTTTTTTCGAATATAGGGATTTGATGAGGATTAAAAGTGTAAATTAAAACTTTAGCCAATGGAAGTGAATGCAAATCAACAAACATGCATCATTTAGTAATAGGAATTAATTACGTATGTCATAGTTTACAGTCAGGTTTTTTTTTTATAACTTCCATCCCTACCTTTTCATGACTATCCGCAACCTGCATTGGGACCCTCGCTTGTTCTAACCAAATGAGCAAATATATGTTAAATGCGGCATACACACGTTTGTTTTAGTTTTACCAGTTAGTCCTTGAAAGTTGTTGCTTAGCATGCATTCATGCTGCAGATATGATATGATAGGTTATTTATAACGCGCGTAATACCCAGAGGTTTTTGAAGCATGGACCCGGGATCGAACCTATGTTGCTTCGTGTCGTCGAGCACGTTTCCCGTGAGCTATCCTGCCGAGATAAAGTCATACTGTGCTGCAGCTGGCAAATTCAAGGGGATAATGGCTAGATTCAGAACCCTAGCCTTGGGCTGTGCTGAGTCAGAATTTGGCAGCATCAAACATGGTACGTTATGATAACAGTGTTTTCTACTGCCCCAAATCACAAGCGGAATAGTCCCAGAGCCCCTAGGCCCGTAGGACAGTCAGCGTATGGGGCTCCAGCCACAGGTATTCAGACCTTAATCAGCAGAAGGAAAAGGAACAGGGTAAAGAGCAAAGCCTCAGCACCGGAAGCTACTACCATAGTAACGGGTGCAGTATAAATGCCTACATTCAGTGCTGGTTTGGGGACGGATTTTCCCACAAATACAAGATCCTTCAACATCTCAGAAACCCTTTCCACCCTGCAAGTAGTTTAATGTTTTTAGCTTGTTTTTTGTTGCCATAGCCAGGATTCCAGCACACGTCTGTCATGTTGACGTGTTCCGGGGCAGAGGGAGGCGGGAGGCTGGAAGGAGGGGAAGTGACGCGGGAGGGCGGGGTTTGGGCAGACGATGTTACGGTGAAATAAAGTAAAGATGTGTTCCACAACGTCCTGTGTCCCGACTCTTATTGTGCGTGTCCCAGAGTGATTAAGAGGCCTAACCGAGGCCATAACACTGGCGACGAGGCAGCGGAGGAGCCGATGCGTATCACAGAGGGAACAGTTGTGCCTCGGGCGGTTGCCTGGAGGCACTGTGCACAGCATCACGCACTCGGAAGTGCGACATGGCAAGGCTGTGTATCCTGCCGCGGGAGCACTGGGCTAAGGCTTTCTTCTCCAGGTTTAAAGGGGGCAGAGGCACGGCCCAGGCCGTGTGCTTGGAATGTGCGCACTGTGTCCCATGCTGCGCTCATAACCCCGGGCTGCAGCGGTGAATGGGAATGCATGCCTGAAGGAGTGGGCCCAGGCCAGAGGCCCAGCAAACACGCCTTACAAGGTGAGGAGGGCCCCACAGAAACAAAGTATTGATGGTGCTTGTGCCTGAGAAGGCGGCCATCAACCCCGGCATGCCTGAGGATTGGGTTGCAACCCACACACAACACACTGCTTGTATCTTTCACGCTGGGGACACTTAAGCACGCATAATGTCCATTCCAGTAGGATGTCAGGCAGCAAAAGCACAAATTCAAGGGCCACAAGCACAAGGGCTACAGGCACATGAACAGGCCCCATACAGATTGCCGGACACCCTGGCAGCTCAGATGTCGGGTACATTTGATGTAACTCATACGAGCGACATGGGTCCCAGGCGGGCCAAATTGATAAGGGACTTCGACTTATACATGCGGGCCACAGGGCCCATTGCAGATGAGAGACAAAAATGCCTTCTCAAACTGGCGGTAGGACCAGCCACAGGTGACATCATTGACGAGATGCCCCCTGATACCATCGACTCTATTCAAGACTTGAAAGACGCATTGGCAGCTTATTTCACCCTGCGCACAAATGTGGACTATGAGCGCAACCTATTCCATAGCACCAAACAGGTCAAAGGAGAGACAATGGAAGCATATGTGATGAGGCTTCGAACAAAAATGAAACTTTGTGACATCGCTAATTACTCTAACACTGAGGCCCTGAGATTGCAAATCATTGTGGGATGTGAATCACAAATGTTCAGGCGGAAATTGCTACAAATGCCTTGCACCCTTTGACGAGATACTGGCACTGGCTTGGGCTGAGAGAGCTGTCGACTCACAGTTGGAGAGCTTCAACACCCCTATGCCAACGGAAATAGTACATAGACTCAAACTGGAGAGGAGATCAGACAAACCGTTCTGCTACAAGTGCGGATTCGAGTACCCCCATAAAGGCACATGCCCAGCCATTGGCCAGCGGTGCGTCACATGTGGTGAGGAGGGTCATTTCAAATCAGTATGCAGGCTCTCCCGGGAAAAAGGAAGAGAGAGGACCAGAGAAACACCTCCAAGAGCCAAGGTGAGAACCACCCCACCAATGTCAACACCTCCCAGCTCCACCTCACAACGGTCACAGAGTCATACAAATCTGGAACAGAGAGAAAAAGATTTGTGAGAGGACAGACAGAGACGGGAGAGGAGACAACGCAGAAGATACATCACGCGCATGAGGCCAGAACGCAGATCCAGGTGCCACGTAAGGTACCTAGTGGAGCAATCCCCATCAGACTCAGACCCCAGCTCATCGGGAAGAAAGCATACGTATATGCACTGGGCAATCACACTGCCATGGAGCACAGCCCAACCCTAATCATCAAGTGGAACGACCAACCAACTGAATTCCTCATCGATTCTGGGGCCACGGTGAACGTAGGTAGTGAAAGAGTCTTCAAAGACCTGCTGCAAAGACCAAAACTACTCCCAGCAATGGTAGACATTTATGCATGTGGCACGAATGTGCCCCTCAAATTCGTTGGACAATTCAAAGGTCTCTGCCGCTACAAAGGTCATGAGAAGCTGATACCCATACACGTCCTAGCCACAGAAACAGAAAGTGGCTGCATCCTTAGTTTCAAGACTGCTGCCGACATGAGGCTCATACACATATTATATAACATCATGGTCCACAAGTACATCGATCCTGTCTATATCGGAAAGCACAAACACAGACAAGTGAAGATCCACATATATGAATCGGTACGCCCCGTGGAACAATACTACAGAGGCATCCCAGGCAACATTCAAAAGAAAGTGGAGGATGAACTCAACAACTTGCTGGAACAGGACCTAAAAGAGCCAGCACAGGCCCCAGTACCTGGGTGTAACCGATAATGCCCATCCCCAAAAAGGGATCTGAAGCTATCCGACTATGTGTCAACATGAGGTGACCCAATCTGGCTATACAAAGAGAGAGAAACATGGCCCCATTCATGACCGACATGATCCAGTTACAGAATGACTGAATGGAGCCAAAGTGTTCTCCAAACTAGACTTGCAGAAAAGATACCATCAACTCGTGCTGAGCGCCGAGAGCAGAAATATTGCCACCTTCGTCACCCCCCCTGGGGCTATTCCGCTACAAGAGACTAAGCTTTGGTGTATCTTCAGCGGTGGAGATATTCCAGGCCGAGGTACATAGTGTTATAAAGCACATTCCAAACTGCCATAATTATAGCAATGATACCCTGATCTTCGGAACTGATGTCAACAAGCATGACAAAGCTCTACTAAAAGGTATGCAATGCATTGGAAGCTGCCAATTTCATGTTAAATCATGACAAATGCAAATTCAGAAAAAGCACACTGCGTTTCTTTGGGCACATCTTCCCGGAAACCAGCATGACACCTGACCCAGAAAAGGTTGCAGCCCTAAATGAAATGACACCTCTCTCAAACGTGTCGGAGCTGCGATCATGCTTAGGCCTTGCCAGCTACTGCAGCCGTTACATCAAGGACTTTGCCACAGTAAGTGAACCTTTAAGAATACTGACCAAGCAAGATGCCACGTTCAACTGTAACGACAAATGCCAGAAGGCCTTTGAAAATATTCTATGAGAGGGTTGCGAAGGCTGAAAACATGTCATATTACGATCCCAAACGCAAGACTGACCTAACAGTTGATGTGAGCCAGGTGGGCCTAGGAGCCATCCTCACTCAAGTAGACCCGATAGATTCATCCCAGAACCACATTGTTGCGTACGCCAGCAGGAGCCTCTCCGCCACAGAGCAAGCATATTCGCAGGCTGAAAAGGAATGTCTGGCTGTGGTGTGGGCATGCGAACACTTCCACCTTTTCTTATATGGCAAGCCGTTTCGAGTAATGACTGACCATCAAGCTCAGTTGTTCCTGTACGGCACCCCGCAAGCAAAGATGCCGCCCTGCATCGCGAGATGGGGGTTGCGATTGCAGGGCTACTCCTTTGAGATCACGCATCGGACTGGTAAAGGTGAGAACCCCACAGACTTCCTCTCCAGATGCCCCAGAGAAGGGTGCATTCCCGAACCATCAGTGGCGGACAGACAGCTCAGATATCTCATACATCAAGCAGAACCAGCAGGTATGGCTACTGCACAGATAGCTTGTGAAGTCGAAAATGACGCAGCCTGTCAAATCATTTGTGAAGGACTGTGCTCCGGTCTCTGGAGGAGGGCCAAAAAGAGAGGACGGGCAGTGGGTGAAGCTGTACGCACATAGTTGGAACGGCTACTAGAGGTGAAAGAGGAGCTGGTGCTCTCCGATGATCATCTACTATTGAAGGATTGCAAATTAGTGATTCCCACGTCCCTGCTGAAAAAAAAGATCATTGAACTTGCCCATGAGAATCATCGAGGAATGGTATCTACCAAGTGCATGCTGCGCCAGAAAGTCTGGTTTCCGCATCTCAACTCCATGGTGGAGGAAACACTGAAATGATGCCCCATGTGCAGCGTCATCACTTCCAATAGACACCCAGAACCTTTGAACATGTCTGAACTCCCGGAAGGGGTATGGGAGGCTGTAGCGGCCGACTTCTCAGGACCCATTGAAGGGGGGAAGTATGTTTAGCTATCATGGACGAGTACTCCAGGTACCCTGAAGCCCAGCTAATATCGTCAATGGTGGCCCAGCATGTAATACCGGTACTGGACTGCATATGCACCGCATACGGAAATCCCGAAAGTGGTAAAGACAGACAATGGACCACCATTCAATGGACATCACTTTGCGCAATTCGCAGGCTACATGGGATTTCTTCATAGAAAGATCCCTCCTTTATGGCCTCAAGCAAACAGCATGATCAAAAGATTTATGGCCAACTTAAAGAGAGCATTACAGGTTGCCAAACTCACTGGACAGCCATAGGAGCAAGTATTGCATCAGCTATTGCAGGACTATAGGAGCACTCTGCATAGCACCACCAGAAAGACCCTAGCTGAACTAATATTTGGAAGAGACATCAGGATGAGGATACCCCAATAAAAGATGACAGGCAGCCTATCCGACGTCGACAGAGTAGTGAGAAATTGCGATGATGCAGCAAAAGAACTCATGAAAGCATACGCGGATATGCGCAGAGGGGCACGAGAGCCCCAGATCGAAATGGGAGATGTAGTGGCAGTGAAACAACCACAGACTCACAAGCACTCCTCTTTCTTTCACGAAGAGCCCTTGCTTGTCCCTGCAAGGAAAGGGTCAATGGTCACTGCTCAAGGAATGGGAGGTTCCATCACTTGCAACTCATCTCACTTCAAGGTAATACCCTCATCAGGGTCACCGCGACAAAGTGGACGAGTGACCGTCCCTATAGACTATGTCTCAGATGATCCCTATCAAGGGGACCAAAAGGACACAGGTGGCTCTGACCAAGAAGACCACTTGGAAGGTGGAGCCATCGGCAGCCCTCCTGAACCGGGGTGCTCACGACCGCAGCGAGCTCAAAATAAGCCTTGCCACCTAATTGAAGAGATGGCATAGATAATCATGTTAGGACCTCAACCTGTTAGAAACGGGTCTAGTGACTGTTTAAAATGGGAGGGAGAGGTCATGTTGACCTGTTCTGGGGCAGAGGGAGGCGGGAGGCTGGAAGGGGGTAAGTGATGCGGGAGGGCGGGGTTTGGGCAGACGATGTTACGGAGAAATAAAGTAAAGACGTGTTCCACAACGCCCAGTGTCCGGACTCGTATTGTGAGGGTCCTTGAGTGATTGCGAGATCTAAACGAAGCCATAACAACGTCTGCAGGAGGAAAGCTGAAAGACTAACCCGCTAGACCACTTGAATAACTGGTCAGGATGCATGGGAATATGCTTGTTACGGTTGCACACGGCAGAAACTATTCAAGTCACCTTTGTAGTCTTAAAAGGTAATCAATCACCTTTTATAGTTTGCTTGCAACATCCCAGAAAAGACTCTTGCTCTCTTGGGTTATTTTCCCGTTGCTAATTACCTAATCTCCTAAAATGGAAGTGCTTTATGGGGTGCTTAGGAAAACTCCCACATTCCTACCTACCCGCACCCCCGACCCACTCCTCCTCTCCGCCACCACACTGTGGCTGGTGGGATCCCACAGTTAATAATGCCCATTTCCAGCACTGCTTACATTATATTATGTGAATTGTATCTGAACTCTGCCCATCCCTGCACTTCCAAACAAAAGCCGAGCAATGTCACAGAAGGAGAAAGGGCTGCAGCTGGGTGAAACAGAAGGGAATGTACAGCGAAAGCGGCCACGGGTTTTGCAAGGCTGCGGAGCTGCTGCTCTTTCTGCGAAGAACACAATGTTCTGTTGAAAACACACGCTTTGAACCCTGCTGAGCATTTAGCTACACTTTAATAAGCGTGTGTTCATCACTTTATGTGATAAACCAAAACCTATACTGGGTAAACACGTTCTGAAACCTAATAAACATATAATGATAACGTAATAAACGTGCTCATCAGTTTCTGTGATGAACAAAACGATCAAGGAAAAACACCCTTTGAGCCCTTATAAACATGTGCAAGTGCATGCCGGGAATGGAATAACTCGATAGCAGAAAGGGGGCAGATTACCAAAATCTGCTAAAAAAAAAATATGAAAATAAACATTCTTTCAGTTCAGTTTGGGACATACCAGCCTGGGTTTAGGAATGAAATCTAGTCCATGTGTCTCCTACTGTTTCATTAATGGCTTTTAAAATGGCAGCCCGGTCTGTCAGCGGAATGGCCTGGCTGCTCACTTCAGCATATTATGTCTTCCCTGCACAGCAGAGAGGTGTTTTTGAAACAGTAGGAGCTTTTCTGGCACTGCAGACACTGCGAAGATTATATTTAAGACATACCGAATTTCATACTAATGAAAGCTGCCAGAGACACTATGGGAAATGAAATCATACGTTAGGATAGGTTACTTAATAAGGTAAGGTTGTGGGACTTTTGGAAACGAGGTGCAGTTTGGATTAATTATTTAATAATGTGAGCAGAAAAAAACGAAGAGTCTAGTCCACGTTGGTATGCACAGTAATGCAAACAACCTGAAGTATCGGCTAGCAGCTTTAAACCAGACCTCAAGTTCCTGCTATTGGCTTCGCTCACTGGTTCACGGTCCATGGCAAATGAACACACTGTTTAATACTTGTTCAGTTGCATCCCCATAACTATGTTCCATTAGTCATAGTCTGTAAGTAGGAAACAAAGCCACGTAATTATGCACAGGAAATAAACATAATAACATTATTTTTCGGTTCACACAAAATAAGGCATGTACTCTGATTGTGTCTGTTTTTTAACCAACGTCCTCTTAAACTTTAAAAGGGCTACTCCATATCCTAAGTACACAAATAGAAGACTAATGAATGCACCTTACACGCGTTTTATGGGTTCAATACATTATGCAATTTCACATTATTCGATGATATAGCTGGATTATATGATGTCAATATGATGCTGCACTCCTTCTTTAATGGTGCAAGAATTCCCCTCCCACCCAGCCCCGAGGAAGGAAGAACCATAAACATGAGAATGGCAAGTCTTATGCCCTCCTGGAAAGGAACCAATCTGTGAGTCATCTAATAGGCTTTCATAGCTTCGCTTATTCACGCCTGTTCTTTATGTTCTTCACTTGTCTTGCATTTGAGCACACACACTTCATTAAGTGGATTATATTGACAGGTTATGGAAACAGAAGCTACCAAGCAACAGCCAGCGCCTCTCGTCAGAGTCTCTGTGGGGGAGATCCATTCCAATCCCAAGGGGTTGGTATAATAACCATTCAGTAATTCCTTGGAACTATAGACTCAAATGATGAGTGTTCTTAACTTCTTCCGAATTGTGAGACAGATGCATGTCGCGAGGAAGCCAGTTTCCTGAAGTCACTAGCACTGGGGCAGGTGGGGGGGGGGCTTTGGGGACGAGAAAAGCTGGCCTAGCAGGGCCCCCTGGCCTGTATCCTGAGTTACCTGGAGGCGGTAATGGGCCGAATCCTCAGAGTCTCCATCCACATAACCCTGCAAGGCCTCAGGATTCAGTGTGGCCCCACTCCCTGATCCGCCCCTTTCATTATTTCATGGAGACAATAGGTTTAGTCCATGACTGTTCAAGAGAGGAGAAACCCAAGCTGAACAAAAGTGGGGGAGGAGGAAGCCACGATTTGTAACGGAGGGGGAGGGGGAGTGAGGCCCCCACAAGAAAGTGCATTTGTTTATGGTACATAAGAGGAGCAGGAGCTTTTCTGAAAGCAAATCAAAACAAGGTGTTGCTCACCAGTTTGGCAACAGTGGGCCTGAAAGTCAGCGTGGGAGCTTGTATGAGAAGTAGTGTCCTGGCCGTGAGCAGACCTGGAGCTGCGGGTTGAAGGAGGGGAGTCTGCCTGTCCACAAACTCGAGGCCCAGTGCAGACTCAGTTGCATGCGCTAAGTGTACAGATGGATCAAATCTCACAATTAAAGATCAACACCAATCAGAGGGTCTAAGGGAGAGCTTCCCATGGCAAAACCAATGTGAAGCCCTGCTCGGGCAGCGTGACCATGCAGGTGGCTATCACAGGCTGAAGGAAGCTAGCCATAGTCAGGTGTCCTTAGGTTGAATTTGTGTGTATCCTGATGGACAACCGCACAACAAAAACCGCCACACCCAGATGAACAGACTGGCCCTCAAATGGCTCAGTCTAGGGTTCAACTTCTATCAATGGAGTTCCCACTAATTCCATCTCCCTATCCTAACCCAAATTACCAACTCACGTCTCGATATCTTACCACCTTACACTATACACACATACCACCCTTGTATTGTACATGACAGCAATATAACTACTGATAGCACATTAGCATTAGCAGATAAGGCCCTGCTCAAATCTTTATCTCTGCCACAGAATCACCAACACTAACTGGCCTTGCAACGCTGGCATTCAATTGGCTGATTATGGGCTCTCCCTACCGGACAAAACACATATCTAAGTATCACCATGACAAACCACCTAGAATCATACTGGCACTCAGGAATAGGGTACACCTCAGGCCCAAACATATCAACACCACAGGATCTGCATCGTCCTTCCCCTCTATCCTATTAAATTAACCAAATTCTCCTTTTCTTGCAGAGCCACACACACAAAGGCCAACAACATGGAAGGAGCACTACTATGGTATTGATGTAACCTGCTTAAAAATTCAGGTAATTGTTAAGGTTGGATTTGTAGACTTTACTTTTTCTCAGAATAACCTTACCTCTTTATTCAAAAAGGTGTTATTAATATATAAGTTCAGTGTTTTTTTTTGTGGGGAGTATGGCGTGTGCGAGTATGTTATATAAGTGTAAGTTGTATGTCGTATTAGTGTATGCCCTATGAGTGTATCAGGGTATGAGCTTATGGCGTATGATACATACATTTTACATTTCCTAGGTGTAAGCAATTTACATCTCATATTCGTCTTCTATAGATATGAAAATTGACTTCAAAGTCAGTCCTGACTTTGATGTGAGTTTTTATATGAGTGGCAGTGTACGTGTAGTTCATGTACACTTCATACCTGTACATTTTCCGTTTTTGTAGAAGATGGCCATTCATTATGTCTTCCAGCCTGTCTGTTTGTGAGCATCTGGGTAACATACGTCTGTGTGTGACATAAGTGTGTGTGGTGTAAGTGTGTTCGTTGTGTAACTGTTTGCAATGTGTTTGTGTATGGTATATAAGTCACACGACATGCACATGTGCTATATGCACCCAATATGCATGAAAACTCACATTAAAGTGAGGTTTAACTTTGATGTGAGTTTGTATACATTTAGGAGGCATATAGAAGTTATACAGTTCATACAATGTGCATCTACAGTAAGAGAGTGTGGTGTTCTGAACATGTGGTGTAAGAACAGGTGGCATAAGAGCATATGGTGTAAGACTTTGATGTAAAAAGCGTGGCATACGATCACGTGACATACGAGTGCATGGCATGAGTGTGTGTGGCGTCCGAGCTTCTGGTGTAAACACTCATGGTCTAAAAGATGTGGTTTAAGAGCTTGTCCTGTAAGTGTGTGTGGTGTAAGAGAATGTGCCATACGAGCATGTGTGTTAAGAATGTGTGTCGTAAGAGTGAGGGCCATCGGAGCATGTCATAAGAACATGTAGTGTACTGTGTGTTGTAATACCATGTGCCTTAAGTGGGTGTGGTGTAAGAGAAAGTGGAGTAAAAGTATGTGGCAACAGAGCATGGGTCACAAAGGTGTGTGTCATAAGGTTGTGTTTCACAAGAGTGTGTGTCGTAAAAGTGTGTGTCGTAAGAGTGTGTGCCATCAGAGTTGTTGTCATAAGTGTGTGTCATAAGTGTCTGTGACACAGACGTATGCTACCCAGACGCTTAAAAAGGTAATAAGATGGTTGTGTGATTGCAGCCGGTATTCGTGTTGCACTTGCCTGGACTAGACTTTGAGTCTGGAGTGTGCTCCTGCCACCTTGCCAGGTTTGCTGAGGGAGACATGGGATCGCAGCCCAAAGATCTCCTGCTTGAGAAACAGAAACAGGTCTCTCTCCTCTGAATGACAACCCAAATGATACAGGTCCACCCATGCACTATGCAGTCTATGGTCATTGTTGGCCGCAGCACAGTGCCCCTCTTTGGCAGACCTGCTTGTCTACCTACACCCAATATGATGAAAGGCCACAAGCACTCGCTCTTCTGATATTGTTGTGAAAGGTAGCAAACATTCCTAATAACAAGAACGTACTGTATCACAACTACCTGGAAGGAAACGGTCTTGACTGGGTTTATGTAAATTGATAGTGTGCACCACCTGGCTCTCAGAATCTCAAGATTTGTGGCACTTCCTGCACCCTTAACCAGGACCTTCAGGCTTGATTGAAACCAACTCCCTCTCTGAGACTGGAAAGCCCCTTTACCTTCCAGGATCAAACGTGTGTTTGATTTGGCCGATTTCTGTCCGTGCTCATGCTTAGAAGAATGTTCTACTCCAACCTCAGAAAGTTTCAAAGGCCCGGAAAAGATGTTTCCTGATGAGCAAAACCACCCATTAGGGCCATGCCCCCACTTGCTCGTACAGCTTTTCAACCTCATGCCAGCCAAAGCTTCTTACCTTCAGGCTTAGTCAACTTTTCAACTAATATTTTTCCAAAATGCATATATTAGGACCCATGCATTGCTACGAATGTTATTCAGTGGCCCATGTTCGTGAACAGGCTGTTATTTCCCGCTGTTGTTCATCAAACTGCATAATTTGACAGCAACATGAAGAAAATGTTTATTTTTCAATAGTTTGAACTATAAGCCTATATCTCATGAGAGACAGATTTTTAAAAAATATAAATATATTTTAATACATTATAAATAATCAGGTGAAAATTGGAGCAAAAAAATAGACGGCATGCAACAGAATATGGATGCCAATGCGAAATACATTTTGCTCAACTTTACACCCTCGTGCATCGTAGCTTCAAAACAATATATCTTTGCAGCATATACAATGCGTTTCTTTATACCTATAACAATAAGGTTGAATACAAGTGACGAGTAATACTTCAATAAACAGAACTAGGGAGAAAAGTAGATATCAGTAGTATCCCTCACTTACACATATTTAAGTAGAAGTTTCCATCTGTATATACTAGTTGCTTCACTAGATGGAAATAGGGGTTAGTTACAATTCAGGAATGGAAAGGTAAAGGGAAGAGAAGGACATGAAAGAAAAGGAAGGGAAAGAGAGGGAAGGAGGGGGAAGAGAAGGGCAATTAAATCAAACACAAAGGGAGGAAAGGGAAGGAAAAGAAAGTGGGGTTCAGGAGCAGCATCGAATCACGGCTCGATTGGTACTTGTATCACAGCAAGCCTAACAGTGTCAAGGCGGCTCCTGTATTGTATTAAAGTATTGTTGCCTGCCAAGCAGTGCACAGATAAGATTTTCAATGAACTCATTAAAGCATGTCGAATGGCGGAAACACATTAAAAAAACAAGGCCCAGCTGTTACTTAGGCATATCATTGCCAAGCGTGGGGAAGTTGCCATGCCAACACTATACACTGTTCCCAAACTCCTCTTTCGCCATTACAGTAGCAATGTTTTGATAATATTTGGGGTGTTATGCCCCCAAAAACACCCAAACCAAAAATCAGATTAAGCTGCTGTCTTTCGGCTTCAATTATTAGGAGACCAAAGCCAGACAAACCTTCATGCAGTCAATGCAGGTCTCCAGGCAGTGGCTGTCTCTTATTCATCATTGGCTATCATATGTCATGTCAGCTAAAATTCACTATTTTACCATGAAGCTAAATGGTGAAAGATTAGTAGTACCTGGCAGTTGATATTATCACATAGAAAATCGCTTGTTTTTTGGGGTTTGATTCGAATTTGTAACAAAAGGTATATTTCCGTTTGCCTTTTCATCAGGGCAAAGTTTTTAGATAAAATAGTGATGAATTAAGTTTGCCAGCTCTAGTTAGGCATGTGAAGAATCAGCCTGTCAGACTTACCTCATTACAACCCTGACAGTAGGGGGTTAATGGCGCCACTAGAGCTGCCGGCAGAGTTAACCCCTACCGCCTCATTACGAGGTCTACTCGCGGGACCCGCTAAGGTTAGCGGGTCCCGCGAGCAGACCAGGATGCTAACAACGGGCCTGTCATTAACGGCCGTTGTTAGCATCCTCCCCATTCCCTTTGAGCACTATTGGGGCTCAAATGGGAATGGGGATGCACCGGTCTGGGTTCCCTGAATGGGGAAATACCAGGCTTTCCAAGGTCAGAATGGCCCGGTATTTCCCCATTCAAGGGGCCCAGACCCGGTATGGTATGGAGGTAGCCATACTAGGAATGAGGCCCTTAGTCTTGCAATGGTAACATTACTTTGTTTTGTATGAGGGTTAATAATGCAAACAGTACATAATTATAATTGGTTATTTATAATGGCTTAATACCGGAACCGGGATCGAACCTGTGATGCTCCATGTCATCTTGCTTCCAAGGCGAGCATGCTGCACCTGAGCCCATGACACATAGGGTACCTTAAAATGTAGATGATGCTGATGTACGCCTGCCTTGAGCTTTTCGTGATAAACCCACTGTGGGATAAGAGATAGAACTCATAGGAGGATTTTCTTCTGGATATTACTAATTAGCATAGCTATCTATTTGCACTTGATGGAAGATAGAACATGTTCTGGAAGTGGAAACGTGCCTATATTATAAGAAAAATATCAGGTTACCTCAATCTCCTTCTGCTTCTTTCTTCCTCTGTGGCCTATGTGAGGGGGTGCAGGGAGGAGGTATTCAGCGCCACCAGAATTGTATGGTGTGTGGTCACAGGGTCTGCGAGCAGATCACACCCTTGGGGGATAAGGCAGTACAGGGCGCAGTAGAATGAGCAGAAGACGGCGTGGCCCCCCATGCTGGCAGCAGCAGATCAAGCTTCCCATCCCCTTCGCTGACCATCTAAGGGACATGCAGCAACACTCACATGCAGGGAACTAGGGAACTGTCATAGCAGGCATTAGCCGTACAAGCTTCCCTAACGACAAAACATGTCCAGCCCAAATCTCAGCAGTGCACGTCCCCTTTAAGCCACGGCGCAAGACAAGAAGCAACCGCACCATTTCTCATTCACAGCATTCCCATCATGGGTTTGCCACAGTTTCAGCAGATCAAGCTGGGTCCCAGGGGTTGTTGAAAGTGAAGGGAAAGGGGGTTGGGGGGTTGAGAGGAGGGGGTGTTAGTGAGCTAGAAGGTAAGATGCACAAACATTCCTATGTGATTTTCATTAACAAAGAGAAGACTTGCAATACAAGGCGCGAATCAGCTACTATAGATTGCTAGAACTATTATGATGAGGCAACAATTACATGTTTCTACTAGCTACGCAAATGGATTCTTCCACTGTCAAAAGGAAAATATCATTGGTCGGGTCTCAAAAGATTCTGACAGCACATTGATTTGCACCTCGATGCCTGTGCGCTGTAGTGCGCTCTATAAATCCAAAATAATAAATAATTTATTCTGAATCCCACATAGTTGGTATAGATTAGAAAGGAGGAGAAAAGTGTCACTTGGGTGCGACTCTGGCGGCGGCAGCACAAATTTCCAGACATGGCAACCATGACATGCAGATAGGCAGAAGAAGGTATTGAGGTAGGCGAAGCCCTATGAACGTTAGCACTTGGCAATCTATTCGGCCCTTAGGCACTGCCAAAGCTAAGCTCTGCACACTGAACCAGAGAAGCATAACAATTCGGCATTACACTCACTGGGCCACAATGGAGGTGTGGAATTAAGCATAGCTGAGGCCATGGCCTCCTTGCAGCCTTTGCTCCCAGTAGGCCCATAAAAAAACAATCTGTCTGCTGGTCACCGCTCTAGAGGATAGATGAGAGACTACCCTCTGCCTCCTCCCCTTCTTTAGCTCCACAGGTGTGCAGCATGATGTCACTGGAGGAAAATCAGAAGAACCTTTTGGTGCATTCAAATACAGTGGATACAAGGGATATGCTGACACAGTGTGTGGACATCACAATGCACAATGGTCGCAGACCATTATAATTCCAATCTACAAAAAAGGGGATGTCCTAAATCCACAGAACTACAGGCCTATGGCACTGTTAGATGCAGCGAGCAAAGTCTTTGGCATTTTGCTCTTGGGGACCTTAATAAGGTTATTAGAGGGAACGCCTGCTATAGTAAATTCCAGGTTGGCTTCAGAGAGGGCTTGGAAACCGACCTAAATGGGATGATTTTGGCTCATATAAGGGATACAGTCCACCAAACTAAAATGGGAGATGTATACATGGCTTCCCTGGACCTCTCTAATGCCTTTGATGGGGTCATTAGAGCTAGATTGTGGACAAAAATGTTAGCTATGAACGTTCCACGCAAGATTGTCCAAATCTTGGCTCTTTTACACAGGAATACCACCGTTAGGGTACGCTTATCTCAAGAAGGCTCCCTTTCTGAGGCAGTTGTTACTGAGGTTGGGGTCAAACAGGGCTGCTCCCTTGCACCCACGCTCTTTAACCTGTACGTCAGCGATGTGGAGGACCTGTGGCAGGGCCCTTCTATTACTCCGGTCAGGTTGGGTAGCTTGGCTATCAAGTGGATGGCCTTCGCAGATGACTTTATCCTCTTTGATCGTACCCCGAGAGGCCTTCGCAGAAAGATGGATATTTTTTATCAATATGCTCTGGCGAATAATCTCTCCCCCAACGCTTCGAAATCCCAAACGATTGTAATTTCTAGGAAAAGAGTTGCCAAACCTTGTATCTGGAAGATGGGAGATAACTCGGTGGAACACGTTCAGGCCATAACCTATCTAGGTTATAATTTTTCCAACCAATCTAGCTTAAAGATGTGGAAACTGAATCTTGTGAATAAAACAGCTAAACTAAAGAATCAGATGAAGTTTCTGAGGGGAAAGGTCTGTAAATTTTTGCTTCTGCCTATTAGACGATTCTACCTTGCGAAATGTGAACCGGTTCTTTTATACGGTTTGGATATTTGTACAAAAGACTTAAGCTCATACCTTAATGTGATCCAGGGGAAATTGTGGAAGGAAGCAATGGGCCTTTCTAGGGCAATCCCCAATTCCATTATTCGGCACGAGTTATGTCTCATATCACTTAAAGCCAGATACTTGTGGAGGCAACTCTCCTCTTTTAGAAAAATATATGATCCTCCGATAAATACTTTATATGAGTTGTTGAATAAGGTTGTCAAAACAGGGACGGTACTTTCTATTAAGAGTTTTAGCGATAGAATGCTCTTGTTGTTGGAATCGCTGGGACTTTGCTTAGACGATCTGATTCAACGACCGGGACTAGTCAAAAAATCTTTATTTAGGTCAGACTGGGTAGACACAGTAAATGATATTGAATCCCATGTTACCTACAAAGAGTACGCTAAATTTTTTCATGCAAGGGAATCAATTCCTCTATATATTCAAAGATTTCCTTGCCAGAAGGCGAGAAATACATTTATGCGTTTCAGACTAAATCAGATGCCCACTCTAGAAAGAATTTACCATTGGAACCATATAGAAAAAGGATCGAAGGATAATTTTAAAAATCTCGCATGTCGATTTTGTGGAGCGACCGACATGACAGAAACTCTTAGGCACCTTCTCCTGACATGCACCCATTTTGGGAATAAAAGATCTCTCTACCTGACAGAGATTTGAGGGGGACTGGGAAATGTCGAAGAATCTGTTCTGGAGTCGCTGCATGTTGGGTGCAAATATCTCCCTAATCCTTGCATTGAATTCACTCCTTCTTAATATTCAGGAGGAACTGGAAGCTAAAAATAATGAATCCAACGAGTAGAGACTAGATAGATCCAATGGTAAATGAAATGATATATGATATATGAAACGTAATTTGTATATAAAACATATGGAATATTGATTTTATGGCTGGGAATGATTTTAAAAGCTGATAAATGTGTTAAAACATTTTCTGTTCATAAAATGAAATATACTTTGCTATTTGTTTGGAATTTACTTTATGTTGTATAAGGTTTTATGTAAACTATTCATGCAACAATAAAAAAAAAAAAAAAAAATGCAGGCCACAGAGATACAAAGGGCTCACACTTTCCAGTGTCACCTGAGCCTTCTGGGGCAACAGACACCAACTGGAGTAGCCATCTAGAGGATAATAGTGCCACCAGTATTTCTCATGAAGTTGCTTGAGTCCTTGGTTTCCCCTGTGCTTGCATCCTTTCTTGAAACCTCTAGTTTCTTTGATCCCTTTCAGTGTGATTTTCATCCTGGGAGAGGCACTTCCGTGATTAACTATCTTGTTTGCCTGATCGATCAGGGTGGTGTCGGGGCACTGATTTTATTAGATCATTCTGATACCTTCGACACTGTTGATCATCCCACCCTGATCGGCTATCGTCTGCGGCTTTATCAGGCCAGGTTTTGGCCTGGTTCTCTGCTTTCCTGGCTGACCGCTCCCAGTCTGACTTTCTTTCTTCCGTTATGTTCTAAACCTGTTTCCCTATCCTGCAAAGTGCCCCAGGGCTCTGCTCTTTCCCCTACATTATTCAACATTTATATTCGCCCACTTATCCGCCTTGTCCATTCCCATGGCTTCTGCTGTTACTCCTCTGCCGATGATACGCAGATCCTGGTTTGCCTTGATCTTTCCAGACCTGATACTGCTGCTCGGCTTAGGGGTTGCCTTGAAGACCTGGGTTTCAGGGATGTCATGTAGGGGTCGCCAGAGGTCGCAACTACGACCTCTGAGGTCTCACTTGCGACCTCTGTGGTCTCCCTTGCCAACTCATTTTTTTGTGATGCAGTCTGTGGCCAGCGCCATGTGGCTCTTTACTTCTGGAGTGGCTGGCTTTCGTGTTCAGGCCCCTTAAAAAAAGAAGAAAAATAAGAACAGGAGTGCCACAAGTCTAACGCTTTTAGCACTGACCCTAAATAAGAAAGAATAGGAATACCAAATAATGTGTCTTTCTGGAATTCTATACAATAATTGCTAGACTCATTAAAAGTTTATTTCAGGCACACTTCAGCGGGTGAGTCACTGATTTAGTCTGTTCTTAAACGCCTCAACTCAGCCTTTCATCCTTCTGAGGTCGATAAAGGAGAACAAACACAGGTTGGGTGATATTGGGTGTATATTTTTTCTATATAAAGCTCTTAAGCGTAAGTGCTATATAATAACACATAATTATCATGTGGTCATTGACGTCTGCTTGCATTAACAGTAATTGTGTAATATGGGCCTATACGCACTGATCTTAACGATACATATGTCGATCCATTCTTGTATGAAATGTACATCACATTATATTGATATTGTAACAATATTTTTCGTAGTGTTCAATGCTATGTGGTGCCACTTCCTGTTTTGTCAACGGGTGAAAGGTTGTGTTCCATTGCTTCGTGCAATATCACTTTGGGGTGGGGTCAAATTACATCACTTCCTGTGATGTCATCAGGGGTCATGTGATGCCACTTCCGCTACCCCTGGCATTTTGGTGAAATTACGTCCCTGCTGGGTTTATGGATGGCAGAGAACTGGCTGAAACTTAATGGTGAAAAGCCTGAGGTTCTGGTTGTTGGCACTTCCACTCCTCGGTCTTTCTGGACTCCGGACGTCTGGGCAGTTACTCTTGGACCATTTCCCCTTCCTGCTTCCTCTGTTAAGTATCTTGGGGTTAAAGTCTCTTCCTCTCTCTCCATGTGCGACCATATCGCCTCGGTCTGTAAATCTGGCCATTTCAAACTTAACATTTTAAGGACAGTTCTCCCGTTTATTCGGTACAATTTCAGGCCCCTGTGGTGGCCGCTCTTGTACTCAGCAGTATTGACTATTGCAATGTGTTGTATTTAGCCCAGCCTGTCCATCTTATGCGTCGCCTGCAGCTCCTACAGAATGCTGCAGCCAGGTCTGTTATTCGCCCCAATAACAGTAGAGGGGGCAATTTGTCAGTAAACTGGGTTTTACCCTAACTAATCAAGCTTTTAACACCAAGGGGCAGAACGCATCTGTATAGAAGTTCCCTGCAACGTACTTCTCAGTCACCCTGTGATCATAGGAGGGACTAATAGGTATTCAGAAAGACACAATAATAGAGCGATTTTCTATCTAAGCTGCCAACAAATAGGGGAATACTACAAAGCGCTGATGTGCCGCTTATCTAAAAGTAGACAGTATAAGAAGCAAAAGGTCTAAATGGCTTATCAACCAAGTGGCTTGTGGTTATGCTTGGTATAGTATGCAGATGTTCAACCTTTCCCTCCTAGACCACTTTCTTTCATTCACATTGATTAAAACGAAAAAGGTAAACGAGTAAAGCCTATGGCAAATGATCAGTAGTCTATTTTAGGATACAAACATTTTATTAGCCTATAGACCTACTGTATTTTCATAGGATCTCTCTGGTTAAGAAATTGGTAGTTACAATACAACAGTGAACACCAATTATTAAAATGAAGACAAAACACTCTCAACCTACTGTAGATGATTAATGTTAAGCAACAGGAAGCTGAGAGTAACAGCTGCTCAAAATAAGTATGTTTTTTTTGGCCTCCTAGATGCAGCAATTACTGTCTTTTAACGGTTTCAGTGGTATAATGTGAGTGGGACCACTTCCTTCAGGACAGTATTCACAAGATTCCAGTGATTAGTTACACTAAATAACCAGGGAGGTGTTGAGTACAACATACGTTACCACACCTCTGTCGCCATACGTGAGAGAGAAGCTCAAAGCAAAACCTGCAAGACACAAAATAGTGCAGTTTCACAGCTCTGTTGCAGCCCTAAATCAATTGGCAGAGGAAATGCATTCATTTCCGGCATTTCCTCAAAATACAACCTATTAGAGACACACACTTTGTAGAGGCACAGCACCACCTCACTGATGATGCCCAACAAGGCTGAAACACGTGTATTGGGTTGCTGTTGGTACTCTTGTTCAGAAGGGAATTGCCATAGCATTTCGGTGCTTGACTGCCCATGTGGGCGGGACAAAGACTGATATGCAAATGGAAAATTTCCCATCTGTGAAAGGTTCAGTGAGCTCAAATGTGGCTGCGGGCTCTAGAGTGGGTACCATCCCATAGAACAGGCCATTTTTGCCGTGTTTGTTCTCATAGAGGGGCGGCCATGACACATTTTTTTACTCTTCTTTAATCCCACAGAAAAATTGAAGGAACACAGAGAAATGTATGTCAATACTTAATTTCCTTGGGAATTCGTATTGCAACATGGATAGTCTCTGCCATGGTATGGCTTTATTAAGACCATGTTGGTCCGTCTTTAGGCAAAATATCCAATTTTGCTCTCTTTTGAGTAGCATAGTGAGGATGTCTCCTCCTTACCTAGGACATTTTACCTTCTCAATAATGGTTCATTCAATGTCATGGGCTCCATGATATTTTTGTTGGAAATGGGCTACCAAAGGTGCATTTTCCGGGTTTGTTCTAACACATGACATGTGCTCTTGGGTCCGTTTTTTATTAGGCCTGCTCATCATGCCAATATATTTCAGTTGGCAGGGGCATTTTATTAGGTAAATAACATTCCAACTGTTACGATTTGTAAAAGAGTTCTGCTTCCATAGGGTTCTTAGTCCAAGGTCTAAGGTTTTTGTACATGTTATCATAGGACAGACATTGCACTGTCCACATGGTGCATGCCCCAGAGCAGGTGCTACATTCCATAGTGTATTCTGTTGCCCGATTGGGTCTTGTGGTTGGTACGAATGCAACAAGGTGTCGCGAAGGTTATTTTTTTCTTTATGGCAAATCTCAGTGTTGGTAAGTTTACGGACCCCACGTTTAGTATAGGCCAAAGTTTCAAAATGTCTTTCTTGACTCTATTGATTTTATTCGAGTAACTGAACACTGCTGTGATCAATTGGAAACCCTCAGATTTCGTCTGTAGTTGTAACGTCACTTCTCTCGGGATGTTTCTTGCCCGTTTTCTGGTTTACTTAATCATTTTCCCTGGGTATCCTCTCTCACGTAAACGGTTTGTTAGTACACCTGCTTGTATGTCATATTCCTGTAGCATTGAACAGTTCCTTCTGTATCTCAAAAATTGGCCAAATGGCAAATTGTCTCTGAGACTTTTGGGATGGAAACTTGAATATTACAAGAGCGAATTCCGATCTGTGGATTTTCGGAAGACAGTGGTACTCAGTCCACCATCAGATGCTTATATTTCCAAATCAAGGAAATGGATAACCTCTTTGATTGTGTTGTAGGAGAATTTCAGATATCTGTTCCGGGATTTCAACCATGTCATAAACTTTATAAGGGCAGGTTCTTCTCTAGTAAAGATGAGCAGTATGTCATCTGTGTAACAAGTCCATACCATGAGTTGGTTACTGAAGGGTTTGGTACCTTGTTAAATATGTTTATCATCAAAGTGTGCCACATATAAATTTGCCAACAAGGGTGCAAAAGTTGCTCCCATCGCAGGTCCAGAACATTACTGGAAATAGTTGTCTTTGTACAGAAAGAAATTCCTAGTAAGTGCTATCTGCTAATTGTAAGATGAAGTGCATGGGAATCTCCAATGGAGGATTGAGGTCCTTTTCAACAATTAGTAGTGTCACTCTCTGTTTGTGGAATATTGGTGTACAATGATTCAATATCAAGTTTTACAAGAAACTGAGTTTGTGGATTAAACCGTAAGTTATTTGCCACATTAAGGATACTTTTGGTGTCTTTGCGGTACGACTGCATTTTGGAAACTTCTGTTTTAAGGAAGAAGTCAACACATTGTGATAGTGGCTCCAAAATAGACTGTATGCCAGCCACTATGGGGGGACTAGACGGTGGTGAGATGCCTTTGTGAACTTTTGGTAAGGCATAAAATGGCAGTATATTTGGAAATTTAGGGCACAAGAATTCGGCCTCCTTAGGGCTGATATGCCCTTCACATAGCGCATCTTTGACTATCCCTGTGATTAATATTCTCAGGCATCTGAAGAGTCGCAGTCAAGGATCTGGTAATGTTCTCTGTTGCCCAACAGCATTGTCACCATTCTGTCATAGTCCAGAGTCGTAATCACTGTGATAGCTCCCCCCTTGTCGGCCTGTTTAATAATCAGGTTGTTGTTAGTACTAAGATCCCGTAACGCAGTATGTTCCCCATTCGAGATGTTTTGGAAACCATGTTTATCTTCTTTCTCAATTTCTTCCAATTGCTTTGCTATTGCTCTTTCAAAAGGGATTGATTCAGAAGAGATGTTGTTTGGATAGAAAGTCAATTTTTAGTGTAAGCCAGTGGTGTCGTTATGTGTATCTGCTTCATTGGTCATTTCGCACTTTCCAAAATGTTGTTTTAGGCGGATTTTGCGCATACGTTGGGCAAGTTCTATTCTTATCTGGAAGGCATCGTAGTGTGCTGTTGGGTCAAAGCTTAAGCCTCTCCGTAGAACCTCCACTTTGGGTTTGGCAAAGGGTCAGTAGATAGATTTATCATTAATAGTTCTGTTGTTGAAGCAACCCTCTCCCCCGGCTTCTTGTGATTTAGGGAGAGTTTGGTCTTGTCCTCTCCTGCGTCCTTTTCCTCTGTCTCCTTGGTATAAAAAGGGTCTGCTTGTTGAGTCTTGTCCTCTCTGGTTTGGTCTACCTTGAAACTGGACGTGTCTGTCCCCTGATTTGTCTTGATTTCTTGATGCATTTCGGTCATTCCCATTCGAGGTGCCTTGTCTATTGTCATCGTCTAAGCTCCCACTTGAGAAACTCTAAGCTGCTGGTGTGTTTCTCTTTTGATTATATCTTGGTAATCGCCATCTGCGTGCTGGGTTTGGACCTATCTGGTTATTGGTTGTATCATCATAGTGGCTGTCTAGAATATATGGATACACCCTTTCATGTAAAAAGGCTTTGATGTCTTTTTGGAGTTTTTGTATTTTCTTATTAGGGTTCAATTCCCTAAAGTCTTTTATCAGAATATCCAGGACTTCCAACTTTTTCTTGTAATTTACTAGGGCTGCCGTTGATTTTAGTTGATCCATCTTCTGTTCTATTTCAGTCAATAGTTTAGTTGACACTGTCTTTGCTGTGTTTATGATCAAAATTAACCAGTCTCACAAGCATTTATTAGCATTGAAACTCCAATCTTTTCGGAATTGAAGTTGGTCCAAAAACATCCAGAGTTCTAACCGCATAATCAGTCTGTCAGGGGCTACTTGGGCTCTCAGGTATTCTGTCATGAGTAGACTGTGAAGCTCAGTTCTGATCAACTTCTTTCGGAGCCCTTCTAATTCATTCCAATCGTCACTATTGGTTGGGATCTGTGCCACAGGAATCCCCCAATCAATGACAGTGCTGCCAAAATTGTTTCCACCAGTTCTTCTGCGAAGGCTAGGTAGTTGGATTCTATCATTGTGTTAATGCCAAGTTCTGTCATTTTTTACTGGATAGGGTACTAATGTGTGCTCTCCAAAGAATTTCTTTGGAGTTCGACTAAATTATTAGGCAAATAAAATAATGGGAATCAATTGCTCGAAATAGCCCACCGCTGTCGCAGTCAGAAGAGCACAATAACACTACAGGGGGAAATTTGTCAGTAAACAGGGTTTTGCCCTAACTAATCAAGTTTTTAACACAAAGGGTCAGAAAACATCTGTATAGAAGTTCTCTGCAACATACTTCTCAGTCACCCTGTGGTCATAGGAGGGACTAATAGCTATTCAGAAAGACACAAGGATAGAGCGATTTTCTATCTAAGGTGCCTACAAATGGGCTAATACTAGAAAGCGGTGCATCTAGGAGGCCAAAAAAAACTTACTTAGTTTGAGCAGCTGTTACTCTCAGCTTCCTCTTGCTTAACATTAGTCATCTACAGCAGGTTGAGAGTGTTTTGTCTTCATTTTTATAATTGGTGTTCACTGTTGTATTGTAACTACCAATTTCTTAAACAGAGAGATCCTAGGGAAATCCAGTCGGTCTACAGGCTAATAAAATGTTTTGTATCATAAAATAGACTATTGATCATTTGCCATAGGCATTACTCGGTTACCTTTTTCGTTTTAATCAATGTGAATGAAAGAAAGTGGTCTAGGAGGGAAAGATTGAAAATCTGCATACTATACCAAGCGTAACCACAAGCCACTTGGTTGATAAGCCATTTAGATCTTTTGCTTCTTATACTGTGTACTTTTAGATAAGCAGCACATCAGTGCTTTCTAGTATCAGCCCATTTGTAGGCAGCTTAGATAGAAAATCGCTCTAACCTTGTGTCTTTCTGACTAGCTATTAGTCCCTCCTAGGATGGGTAAGGAGGCAGTGAGGATCATAAAACACGTAGCAGATCCACTTCCTTCAGAGGTTGAAGCTGGAGATGGGCCAGTGGGAGGAGACATGTATAATCAAGCCATATGTAAAATGGAAGAACAATATGGTCACCGGACAAACATAGCATTGGAGCGGTAAGAACTTTTTTCATGCAAATAGATGCAGACGGGTGGATGTATATATAGGAAATTTGAAAATACTGATAGCGCTGTGGTATTTCTCTGGCATAGAAGATGAGAATATCTAAGACCAGTTAGTGCTATGAACTTCAGATTCAACACTACAAGAGAAACTATGGCAAGTCAAGAACCCCATATTGGCAGAGGCATTAGAGATAGCAAGAAGCATAGAATTGAGTAAGAGGTGTGCTCAATATGTAGAAATGAAGGAAGCAACAAAGGAGAAGAGCATTAAAGTTAAGGCAATACAGCAGGTTGAGGATGAGCATACAGTGGTGGCCGCGGTTCAAAAGAAGAAGGAGCCCACACATGCATGAGGGAGAAGATTCAAAGTTGCTTGTTTTAGTTGTTGGTTGATAGGACATGTGGCATCAGATTCCGAATGTCCGGTGGTGAAGGGGGTGTGCCGCAAGTGCAAAAAGAAAGGAGATTTTGCAAAGAGGTGTCGTGCAACTGAGGGGGGAAGAAGGGATACCGGATTAGTAAAGTCACGTGTGAATGTGGTGACCTCAGAGGAGGTAACAGACTTATCAAGAATGGTCGTACAAATCCAGGTAGTCAATTCGGCAGAGGTGGAAGGAGAAGAATGGGAGGAAGGACCATGTAGGCCACCCCTGACGAATGTTAAAGTAATGAGAATAAAGTTCAGATGTTAGTAGACTCAGGATCACCATAAACGTTGGTATCCCAAATTGTGAATGAATCAATATTGCAAAGGAGGGTGAAGGATTTAAAGAAGAATGTCATTGATTCTTCTGCGTATTGGAGGGGTGCTAATCCATTTACTGGGGTATACCTGGTGCAATATAGGAGTGGGGTATCAGAGTATTAAAGGAAAAGTATATGTTGCCAAGAAGGGGAACAATTGTTAGGATGGAGGCATCAGGGGCATGTAAAAAATGGAACTAAATTCTGGGCAGGAGAAACAAGTACAGCTTGTGGTTTCAGGGAGTGACTATGGAAAGCAAATAGTAGATATGTTTCAGGAGGTTTTCAGAAATGAGAGAGGTATGCTGAATGATTTCAGTTACAAAATCAAACTGAAATGGGAGAGTGTTCTGGTGGTATACAAGGTGAGACAGTTTCCTTTGGGTATGAGAGGTGAAGTGGTATAAGAAGTGAAGAGAGTGGGTAGAAAGGGCATCATTTAATCCATTGAGGCAAGTGAGTGGTTGTCGTCCATTGTTGTAACTCAAAGGTCAGATGGCAAGATATGCATATGTGTGGATTTGCACAATGTGAATAAAGCGTTATGGTTGTATCCGTATCCGCTTCCGAATATTAACAACATGTTGTCCACCATGGGTAAGGAAAAGTAGTTTTGGACCATTGATTTATCATCTGCATACCACCAAGTGGATCTGCATCCAGAATCGAGACATGTCACATCATTTATAATGGCAATCGGTGCATACTAGTGTAGGCGTATGCTGTTTGCTTTGGCACACCGAAGAGCAGTTTTGGCAGAGGATTATGTAAAATTTGTTTAAGGGTGTACATTGCTTTCAGGATGACATCTTGGTGTGTACATGGGAAGAGGAAGAACATGACAAATTGTTAGTGCAGGCTCTGGAAACTTTGCAGGAAGCAGGTTTGAAAGTGAAGAAGGAGAAGTGCAAGTTCAAGGTAAATGAAGTCACATACCTCGGGCATGTGGGAAATGGGGAAGGGTCCAGACCCAAAACTACCATAAGGGAGGTCAGAATAAGGAGCAGTTATGGTTGTTTTGGACTTGTGGAGTTCTTTGCTAAATTTGTTAATAATTTCACTGAAAAGACGGCCCGACTTGAGAGAGTTATTGAGCAGGAGTAATACGTTTGAGTAGTCTGACCTGATGGAAGAAACATTTAAAACCATTAAGGAAGCTATAATGAATGCTCCAACCTTACCTGGGTTTGAGGTGAGGCTAAGAAGATTTTGACTGTAGATGCGAGTTTGAGGGTTACTGAGCCAATGCCAAGGGAGAGAAGAGGTCCCAATTGCATTACTTCAAAAGCACTCAATGAATGTGAGAAGAGGTTTTCGGTAATTGAGTAGGAGGCATGCATTCAGAAGAATACATCCAAAGAGGGTGCGACCATCCTACATCTGTCTGAAGAAGTCCAATAACCATCAGGTAGAGAGACAAGACCCTATGGAGAGATCAATCATGGAGAGGCAAGCGGACGGGAGGGCAACGTCTCAATTGTAGGTGGTCTAAATGAACGTACATTATCTGATCTTGTTGCTGATAATGATAAAGCACTCTGCTTTTTTCCACAACCCTTATCTCTGTAGATGCTAGGCTGGGATATTATTAGGGAAAGGGTGATTTATAACCTGGAGCATTCTTCATAAGACGGGTCAGGGCTGGAAGATGATTTCCCCGACATCCCCACACTGTTTGAGCATCAGAGATTCATGAGTTAAAGGGCACGTCGGCCCGACATGTGTGTTGGGAATCTTAAACCCTAAAAGGTATTTCAACCTATTCTTTTTTCTGTGCCTATTGGATGATATCCAAGATATTATCACTATTTATGTTCCGTTTTTGGCTGAGGATTTCAGGGAAGGAAGTCAAGGGCACATATGTTGCCTCACCATGCACTATATGTTCACACATATGTTCACACATCCGCCTCATTATGTTCATGGAATATGGAACTTTGCATGGGGGAGTCTATTGGATGGTTACAGCGATTGGACCTGCTTCAGCTACCAGTGTTAGCACATTTGGTCAAGTTATCAGTGCTTAATATCGGAGGTTTGAATTCTCCAAAAAAAGGAACACGATCTGCCAGTTCATAACGAGAGAATAAACAGAGGACTTCTGCTTGCAGGAAACTCACATACTAAGAGGAGATCAGTCTAAACCTAAACTTAGAAACTCACAGTGTAATTGTTTCTCTTAATTTCCGTTGCTATTTTTATATAACCAGTAGGAATTCCTTTTTTTTCACTGAACTTTTATACCATAATGTAATTTCCAAAACTCAATTTCCCACCACTTGATCTAGTAGAAACTATTCATAAATGGTCTATTGGAATTTTCACAAATGCATCAAAATATCAAATATCCTGCAGCTGCTGTTTTGGAGTAGTGCATGTTCTAACCGAGCAGCAATTGAAGCGAATGTTTTCCCTACGTTCAAAGATTTACTTTAAAAAAGAAATTACCTACTGTAAGCGATGCCAGAGCAGGCATACAGTGCACTGTTGTGCCGTAAACATTTCACATGTCCTGGATCACTAGATGGCAAGCAATTGTACATAAATATGTAATGTACTTATGGCATCATTTATAAAGCGTGAACCTAGATGGGAGGCATAAGCGCTCTGCACAAAGGGGACACAACCAGGGGATTACAAGCAGGATGCAATGCTAGCAGAAGAGCTGGGATTTATTTATTTATTTGTTGGTGCTCATTTGTAAGGCATTTTATACAACAGTGTTGTGTTTCAAAGCGCCAAGGCTAAATGGGGAAGGGAGCAGGGGAAATAATAACAGTGCAAGAAACACAAAGCAACAAAATATATATACAGTTGTGGTCCTACTAGGCCTTGTGGCATTCGGCCGTGCAAGTGCATCGATGAGAAGTGCAGGGGAGGTGGATGGAAGGTGGGAGCAGGGAGTAGACAATTGCTGGAGAGGGCCCAAGAGGGAAGTGCTGAGGAGAGCCAGGAGGAACACCCCAGGCTAAGTTCTTGTACAGGCAGCTCTCAAAGGTGGTAAGTAGAGTCATCAGGCAGGGGCCTTCAGGGCAATGCAGTGGGAGGGGGGTGCTGGTAATGGCTGGGAGGAAGGGCCTGCGAGCCTGAGGTGTTCATGAGGATCAGGCCACCAGTCACAGCGGATGGGGGAGAAACAGAGATGGTAAATCCAGAGGAGGATTTATAGGGCTGAGTGGGGTGATAAAAAAAATGTAGAGGTGTTCTTTTAAGATTAGGGTCTTCTGGTCCCTCCAGGATAGGGATGTGGGGGTCTTATATGCACTGGTAACTTGTTTCAGATACATGGTACATAGCAGGAAAGGGTCCTTTACTTATTTTTCTCTCTTGCAGTTTTTTATTGGACCTGGCAACATTGTGACTTCTGGTAGTGCACTGGCTTCCAGAGATGGTGGGTTTCTCATCCAAGTAAAATGGTGGTTTCGAAGCAACTGCTTTGTAGGTGATGTAGGCCGTCTTGAACAGGATGCGTGCTTGAAGACATAGAACTGCATCTCCCTGAGGATGGGGATGATGTGGTCAAATTCTCTTAGTCGAATGATGAGGTGTGCTGCAGCGAACTTTACAGCTTTCAAAGAGGCCAGATGGCTTATGGGATTCCTGTGAGTAGAATGGTGTTTCCATACAGTTGGGTGATGACCAGGGCTTGGCTAAGTGTTCCACAACCCGAGGGCAGGGATGAAAGGCTTGACTTTATGGAGGAACACAAGCTCGTATCATGCTGGTTGGGTGTTCTTGGCAATGTGTGTTTTGAAATCACAATAATGCAGAGAGATTTCGTACCAGGTGAGAGTTGAGGCATGAATTAATTGATCTTTGAGTCAGTCAGAGAATTCTGGGCTTGTGCATGTTGGGTCAGGTTAACTAGGAGAATGAATGTGGTCTTCGTACGGTTGAGCTTCAGGCAGGCGCTTGACATTCAAGCTTGGATGACGGACAGACCGTGCTTACGAAGAGGAATGTCATTGATGCAATTTATCATGTCATCTGCATATTGGTCTATCTGTTTGTCAGTGTAGGCGAGGAGCTTTCCTAGTGGTTCAATGTAGAGGTTGAAGATGGCACGAGACAGGAGACAGGATGGAGTCTTGTGGACTTCCACATGTTCTTGGATGGTGCTTGGCACTGTTTGGGCCCATCTGGATGAGTTGGTCTCGGTTTGAGAGGTATGATGCGAACCACTCCAGGATTCTTTTGTCAATGCCTGTGCATGTGGCAAGGATCTTTAGGAGGGATTCAGGTGGCAGAAAGGTTGAGGAGGGTGACTAAGAAGGGGTCCCTTTTGTCCAGGATGTGTAGAGCATTACTGATAACTTGGATGGTGGTGGTCACTGTGGTTGGAAACTGGATTGGTATCCCTGTAGGAGATTGTGCTGTGTGTTCCTTCCCTGCAGCTGGATGGTGACTGTATTCTCAATCACTTTGCTGAGGAAGGGTAGATGCATGATGGAACGATAGCTACCCAGGTCATGCGCGTAAAGTGTGGGTTTCTTTACGAGGGGGATGATCTACTATGCAATTGTATGAACAGTGAAGTACTATCTGTACCATATCACTCACATTTCTCAATGTTAGGGGCATTCAATAATTCCATACATTCTGCAACATGGATAGAAAATGAAAGTGTACAGGCAGTAGGGAGGCAATGGGGAGAATTGGCTCCCAGTTATCCTTAACAAAGACATCTGCTAAAGCCGACAGATACCAGGAGGAGATATCGTTGCAGGGATAAATGCGTTGGCCGAATGGATGGGAGACAAATAGTGAGAAAGGGATAGAGCATCGTTTTTCCAAGGCTGATATTTTGCAAAACAGCAGTAATTTGCATCCACAAGGGGCCCATGGTAAGGGCAGCTATTATATGCAGAATGGGATTGACGACCTGTGTGCAATGAGAACAGTGAAAATTGCATGTCCCTTCTAAAAACATCCACAGCATAACAGCCGGCATTGGCTTCTCGGTTGCATGGATCAAGCAGTCTCCTCATTTATTTGGGCTGCATGGGTACAGAAAGGGGTACAGAAAAGAAGAGTTGAATCAAAGTGCTATGAAAGCTGAGCTAATTCTGCAAACATAATTCCAGTGAAACACATTCTTTGGATCATCTTCTTTCACATTATGGCTAGAATGCCTCTTGTGCTTTAATCCCTTTCAAAATAAAATATTAACACTCATACGAATTTCCGCATCATAGCCTATAATAAATAATTATTACAGTCATGCTCGTGGTAAAATTGGCATTGAACTCACAGTGAAGGAGAATTAACCCAGCACGTATAGTGCCAATTCATAATCCGCAAGTAGTGTTATGAGGCGTATAGAAAAAGATAAGGAGAGTGTGGCAAGAAATATGGAGGCTATGGGGGTTGGAGGGAAGGTGGACAAACGAGGTAGAGAGAACAGGTCAGGAACAGAATCTCCATAGAAGTTTACAGAACCATGAGTATAGGTACAACTCCTATGTTAAGGGCCATCAAGAGCAAATAAATCATGCCACGTGATGCCATGCTCGTCCTTTGCGTCCTTTTTCATTGCTAATCTCCATTCTTAAAATGCCAGTTTGTTCATGTTTTCCAGCCCAGTCACAACCTGTGGCTTCCTCGGTATTCACCAGAGACTAGGAATTACACGTTTCACACACTAATCACTTGGAGAACCAAGTTAATTTTGGCTTTTGACACCGATGAGATAAATCTTTGCCACCAAGGATTAAATCAGGAGTCTTCAAGGAAATCGTCTGCCCTGTGGTGAGTTTTTTACTTTCCATCACTTCTCTCCAGTGTGTAGATGAGAATATATTAGTTTGCTTTGCTTTTTGGGATAATACCGAACCAGCAGATATCATTGTCTTCAATACCAACATGATTGTGCTGCATCAGTCAGATTTTTGGATCGAGTAAGCTGACCCTTTACATTCAGATGGATATGAATCAATAGCAAAACAAAAGAGGTGATGGCTGGAAGGTTTAGAGTGAATCTTAACCTCTGGCATTGCTCTGGGCAACCCTCCAGACCATCGTTCTTCGCCTGCCAAGCCATTACAAAAGGGGAAATACCATATATGAATCAATGTCTTTCCACTGATAGTGGTATTGAGCTCATTGTCCCATGTATCTTTAAATCGCATCCTCCTCTTCCTCCTGCTCTATTCAGGGTTGGTAAAAATCAATTCTCCCGATGATCCAGTTTCTCAGCTTTTGAAAGCATCATTCGAGCATTATTTTGTGTTGTCAGAAAAGCTTGCTCAGTAATATTGTACCATTCTGAAAGTTCCTGATACCATTGATTATCGGTGGCATTAATATCATATTTTACTGTCACATTTTCCCTGGGGAGCATCTTAGAGACTACACACAACTCCCCAATTTGACAGGGACTTCGCAGAGAGCTAAAATTTAAACACCACATTTCAAGAATTTGAGAAAATCTGTTTGCTATAAACCTTTTTTGGGAGTACAGCAGGGATTTGCAAACTTTGGCTCTGCAGTTGTTTTGGACTAAGAAATTCCATCAGTCCTAGATAACAGAGTCAATATTGAGGGATCATGTGAGTCATCCACCAAAACATCTGGAGTGCCACAGGTTGCTGCCACTTAAAGTGCACAGGTAATAGGCTATTGCAGTATTATATAGATTTCATTTTCCAAGGATACCCAAGCTGAAATTTCCATTTCACTGTCTTTTATACTGTTGTACTACTGCAACCTTGTTTTATGCTTTCAAGTTTGAGAGACCAACATTACGTTTTTCAACTGGAAGATGCCTGGAGGATAGCTCAGGGTCAACGTTATTGTCTTGGAAGCAAGGCAATGCACCTGCACTTAGAGACTGGTTTACAGTATTAAGCGTGTCTCAAAAGATTAACTAATTTAATTATCAACGTGAAGACTAAGGAATCTTATTGAGAATGGTCAAGTCGAGATCCCATTTATTACAGGTTTGCAAACCACAAACTGACAGCAATCACTAACTCACCACCCAAGTTAACCCAACCACATTCAATTCACCTTCCCCTTAAAACTCCTCATGCTCTGGCCCCTTACAATACATGTCATTTCCATTTAAACCCCCCCTCCCTCGAACATAACAATAGTACTCTTTGTATACTTCGAAAATCTGTCTTCCACTTCCATCCCATCTCTCCTCATCACGTGGTCCGCTACTTCTGGGTCGTTCGCTGTGGTCTGAAAACATCCAGTCTCCATCTACTCAGGTGAGGGGCATAAAGGCTGTGCCCCCATATGTCTTTCTGGCAAAGAATAGGGCTGTATAGTTTGAGCTAGTACATGCCGGTAGGATCCAAAAATGGAGACTGGGTAGCCTTCAACCAGTCACCACAAGAGCTCCTGAAAGCACTGCCTCAACAGTGCTACAGTGCATGTCCCTTTAGAGGGTCCTTGGGTCGAGCATTACCATCAGTCAATAAATGATGATGTCCCTAGTCAATGTCCGCTAGGATTTAAAAGAGAAATGATACACATTCGGGCATATGTAACAGGGGTGACACTTCAGGTATTCAGATATCCTCACAAACTCCACCTCCCACATCGTCATTTATCCACATTTATGACAACTAATTAACGCATGCCTTTATGGTGTTATCATGATATGAATCCTGTTCCCCCTCCGTCTGGGGGCCATCGATGTGCACAGACCCCCTTTTGCCCTTACTGTGCAACTGATCTAATTACACTTCTTATTCCCATGCACTAATTCCCAATTCGTCTGTTTTTCCTTTGCACATGGAATTCTATCCGTTCATCCCTCAACTATGGACTAGTCCTGCTCTCCGCGTTACCCCAGCCAATATAAGAGAGAATACTGTGGGACATACTGTGGTGGTAATGTAAGACTCTTCAGACACTTCCTGATTAGCAGTGCAGAAAACATCCCCTGCAGTACATATCGTGGCTGCACGATGAGCCACTTCAAATGCATGTTTCTCTTTGTTAAACACTGTCTCCAATGACTACAAACTCTTTGTCACATCTGTCACATGTCTTACTGTTTCTTCTACTTCCTCAAGATCCTGAAATCTATATGGCACTAACTTATGACATCCCTTCAAAACTAAATATACACCTTTACCATTCTTCTCTCTGTAGCCTGCCAGAAAACAGTAAACTGCTTAGTACCTGTATAAACAGTGAAATGCACATCAGATCCAGCAGTGGCCACTAATTCTACACAATGATCCTTTCCTGAAAACAACCTTCTTCCTACTAAACTATATCCAGCTCCATCGCCTTCCCAGCACACTCGGTTTTGAACCAAAACATTCTGTCCTGAACTTGACTTACGCAAATATTAAAACATTGGGGGCACCAAAAACCATAATTCCCAATTTGAAGCAAGACTAAATCACAAAGCAGAGGTCAGGTTTTGGGAGGCATCGTTGGATGGTTTGACTTCCCATACTTCATGACATGTCACCCACTCCCAGTTGCATCCTGCCCACTGTCCAGGCAGTATTCTGCTGGCCACTGCCTATATAGTCCTTTAATTGGCCCATGTGCTGTGAACAAACACTCCTTACCCTCACTATACAAGCCACTATATATACAGAATTTTCTCCATTTTCATAGATGTTCCAGTATCCTAGTATCATTCTTCAACAGTCTTGACCAGCTACTTGTAGCACATCCTCTCTGATTGATACCAGCTGAGTATTCAGATAGTCTTGAACCTCGTTGCACACCATGTCCCATTCCAGGTTTCTTCCTGCTTCAAGCACCCCATCCATCAGTCTCTGAAGAGCACTTTTGGTAAGTGGACTGAAGGTGCCTATAACATGGAGCTCACCAATGTGGGCCCCACAACCTACAAGCTGTGCCCCAGATCTGGCCCTTTTGAGTCGGTCAACTCAATCTTCTAAATGGGTACATTTGTATATACCCCAGGTTGCAAGTGAAGTATTAGCCCCATTCCACATTTTATCAACTACTTCCCTTTTCTGTCGTACTTCAAACTGCTCCTCTCGCTGTTGTGCTAACCGGATTCCAGCACCCTACGTGCAATTACGGTAATGCCTAGTCACCTGAAAGGCAGACAAAGGAACAGTAAACAGAACTGTGGCTACACTATTTATCTTTAGCCAGATATATCCAGCTTCAACACAGTGTTATATCTCAACCATTGATTATAAACCTGAGTATACTTCATAAATTCCCATATGCCCATCACTGGGGACTGTAAATGCTGGATCATAGTGTATGTTCGATAGTCACATTTTTATGAAAATTGGCAATGGACATCAATAGGATGCAAGCACACTTTTGCTGTCCTTGTACTTTTCTTTCTGTCTACTGTTGTTAGTAAATAGCCCTCCAAACATATTGGGCATTCCTTCCCTTTACCTACTACAGAACTGAGACCCTCTATCACAGTACCCTGGCACCACCACCTTGTGCATAGCCATGGGCAAGTTTACCAGGTTTGAAACTACACTTCCATTACCACCAGGTTCTCTTTGAGCTGTCACCACTGTGGTTCCTGTCCATTGTTTGTACCAATAGATGAGCTTAGCAATAATTGTATGTCTCCTCCTAGTAAAAAGAACAGAATGATGATAGCATATTAGATCAGAGACATGGGACGGGTCTTGGTACAATGCAGTCAGCATTTCTGTGATAGTAGTAGGTGTGTTAGTAGTTGCACTTGTACCTCTATCTCTAAGGTTAGGTTGGGGCCTCACTGGGGGCTCTACCAATTCAGAGTTTGAGACCTTCAAATAATCTTTATCACTCATCCAACTCATTAGAGCCTCACAGGGATATGGTATTACCCCCACAGACCATTCAGCTGGCCATGGTGTAAATCCCATCTAAAGGTCCATATCCCACATTCCCAGGCTCCATTTAGATTGCAGCTTTCCCCTTGCCAATGCACTATCCACCTTTTCTTATACCACGCCCAGGCCTGACATCAGCCGATGCCACAACGTCAGTCACATTTTTAATTTTCATGGCTAAAATAGTTTGTACAATAGAGTCATGTTCTCCTATAACTACATTAGTCTAAGCCAGTACACATAGACAAATCAGCAAAGCAACAGGAACTACACTGCGGGGGCTACCCCCATTTGCAGTCACTCGCATGCACCCATGTTGGGTGTCCCTGAAACTTTACAACTGAGTTTTAGGTGAGTAGCACCGGGTACGGCCACTTCCACCTGGTGGCTAGAGCTGTTTTTCTTTGGTGAACCTTTATCAGGACACTGTCAACTCGCTGCAATTAATGATCTGGAGCATCTGGTTCCTGTAGCAGAGCAGCTTGAGCCTGACTATGAATGAGACTGACCGCTAGTGGAAATACTGCTGCAGGATTTTCTGTGGGGAACGACCAGACACAAATTGTCACCTGCCATATAGTGAGGGAGGGGTACAACTACCAGATCTTGAGAAGTATTACCTGGCGGCCCAGCTCAGCCACATAGCTAAATGGCTGGCGGACGAGCCTACGTCAGAAACTGAATTGCTACAAGAATTGGTAGCCCCTGCAACATTGAAAGAAGTACTGTGGGTGCCACTGAACTGTCTGAGACACACTCCTATGGTGGTGACACTGGGGAGGAGGGTATGGGGTAGGGTAGTGGCATTGCTGGAAATTGGGTACCCCTACTCGCCTGAAGTGCTGATCGGGACTGATGCCTGCAGAGTCATCACAGACTTGGTAATAGTGAGACGATGGGGAGAGGTGGGGCATATACACCTTGGGCGATCTGTACGAGGAGGGGGTTTTCAGAGAGTTCGACTCACTGCGGGAGAAGGAAGAAGTATCTGGTGGGCAATTCCTCTGGTACCAAAAAGCTCGGGAAGTGGCTACAAGGAAATGGGCAAGTTGGGCAGAGGAACCGCCACTAAACCCCCTACTGACCCTGATGTACACCCTAAGCGACAGGTGGCGACCGGTGTCCAGACTGTATAGAACATTAATAGATAAATCCAATCCCAAGAGCATAACATTGAAATAGAAATGGGGAAGAGATCTGGACACAGACATAACAGAAAAGGAGTGGTAAAGAATACTGGTCTACCCTAAAGAAGTATCTAGAAACTCTTGCTTTCGGCTGATACAGGTGAACGTATTGTACCGCACATATATGACCCCACACAGGATCGCTGCGTTCAACAAGAAGGCGTCAACACAGTGTCCGTGTTGTGGGATGTAGAACGCTGACCTAACACATATGTTTTGGATATGGGTGAATGTGCGGCGGTTCTGGGGATGAATCGAACAAGCCTGCAGGAAAGCAGGAATAGTAAGGTACGAGTGGACACCGAAGGAGTGCATGCTTGGGGCGTTTCCCAGAATTGCCAAATATAAGCATGTATTCAAATATATGGACATGGCATGTATACTGGCTAAGAGAGCTTGTCTTAAGTGCTTGTGGGCATGCCCGGATCCTCGGGATCTGGTGGTCTGAAGCGCTGTGCGATGGATCTGAGTCGCGGTCACCATATATTCGCGTAAAAACAGAACAAAAGACTAAGGAGTCTCATTGATAATGCACAAATTATTATTACATGGTTTGCAAAACAGTAAATGGACAGCATATCAATAACCCACCACCAAGCTAACCCAACCCACCTCCAATTTTCCTTCCCCTTATATTACCCTCATGGTCTGGCCTCTTGCAATACATGTCACTTCCGTTTGACCTCTCCTGCTCCCCAAAAGTAACAATAGTACTCTTTGTACACTTCCAAAGTCTGTCTTACATTTCCATCCCGTCTCTCATCATCACATGGTCCTCTACTTCCAGGTTGGTTACTCTGGTCTGACAATGTCCGGAGTCCACCTCCTCAAGTGAGGGGCTTAGAGCCACCGCCCCATATGATTTTCCGGCAAAGAATAGGGCTCTATTGTTTGAACTCGTAGGATCCAAAAATGGCAGCTGGATGGCCCTCACACCCGAGAGCCCATGAAAGCACTGCCTCAGCAGTCATACAGTGCATGTCCCTTTAGAGAGCCCTTGGGGTAAGCATTACCTTCAGCCAATAACTTATTATTTCCCTACTGTGAGAAACCTGAAGGTGTCTCACCCGCTAGTTACCGGGGATTTGTCATCCAGGTGGCCAGGACACAGCGATCGTTTTTGGATCCAGTTCCTGGGAGTTTGTCCAGTGCGGGAGGATCACCTGCATGAGGGCTCTTCGAGGAGTGGAAGTGGGGCACCAGGATGGTGAGACGCGGTATCCCCTTCCCTGTAACACCTTTTCCCCATCCTACCAGGCTGCATACCTTGAAACTCAACCCCCAGCCCCTTTCCCGACATAAACACTTTCTCACAGACAGCTCACTGTGAGCGACAACGAACTAACACCAGAGCCGTATACCTGACATGTCCAATACAATGGTCAGGTGAGGTCAGGCAATTACTGATCATTACACACACCTGACTTCCTTCACACTTCCCCACACGGATAAAAGGCAGAGCACAAAAGCACACTTTGAGCAAGGCAAAGCACATGAGGAAACAGCAGTTCCAAGATGGCAGTTTAATACGAGGAGAGAGAAGGCGAGACTGCATCGATAACCAAGGCGGGGAGGAGCGTTTTCTGCCATGGTACCGTCCTTGGCTCCTATAACAAAGCAGCGCCAATGAAGACAGCACAGCCGGTGAGTCGGAGAGACTAATACCAAACCAGCATGTGTTTGAACCAAGGTTGCAAGCTGCAACATTTTATGAAGAAATCTAAAGAGAACAATGTGTGAAATGGAGGTGATGAGCGGCGCCACCTGGGTGCTCATTCGAAAGTCTCTGCTAGATATCCAACTGATGCTAACTGTTGAAAAGAGAATTTTGAGATCGAAGTGGTCCTGCAACGGGTCAAGCTAAATCTTGAGCACATTCGAAAGTCTTGGATAATTTAATGTGAACTGCAATTGGTCCGAGCCCAGCTGAGGCAGACTAATTGGATAAGAGGAAGGATCTGAGTCTGGCTGAGGGGGATCCAGGGTGAACCGTGAGTCACCCAAGAAAGAATATTCTCAGAACATTGGAAGAAGGGGGATCTGGGCCTGGGAGTGGGGGATTCACAGTAATGATCATGATATAAAAGGGATCTGAATCTGGCTGAGGGGGATCCAGGCTGAAGCACCCGAATTGAATACATCTGAGAAGAAAATAACTTTGTATCTTATTTTTGTACATCAGGCCCTCTGAATCAAGAGACTTTTAAGAAGTGAAGAGACTTAGACACAGAAAGTCCTGATGCTGGTAATGGAACTGTATCCTTGTGCCATAGAAGCCAGAGTGTGTGCTTTGCTCGAGTGAACTGCCTTGCCCCATGCTGAAAATGTGGGGAAGAGAGGCCAACAGCCCGAATATACTGACATATCATTTTGTGAACACGTCTTTCTTTTTCATGAACACTACCCCACACTATTTGTAATTAGAGGTAAGGATTGGCAATAGTTCGGTTTTTTTATATAGGCCCTTTTATTTTGACAAGACTCCACTAGGACTGCTTTATTATTATTTGATGGTCGTAGCTTGCTCCCGTCTGTAGATTTAGGCTTAGATAGGTGTTTATCACACCTTGTGAAAGTTCAATAAACACCCTTGAAAAGTGGTCACTTGTGGCTGTCTTACAGTTGAAACCATGCCTTCCTTACACTACCCAGTGTATGTTAGGATTTAAAAGAAAAATAATAAACACTTGGGCATGTGTGAGACATCTTCCCAAACTCCTCCTCCCACAACTTTATTGACCCACAGTAATGGCCCTTTGTTATCACATGCCTTTATGGCGTCATCATAATATAAATCCTGTTACCCCTCCCCCCAGGGCTATCAATGTTCACATAATTAAAATGCATTATTTTATCCCCTTGCAGCAGCTTTTTTCTGTTGCCCCACAGGCCCTTCAGCCACATCTTGTATTGATAGAGCACAGTTTCATCATTTTAAAGCTGTTTGCCATCTCTGCAGTGACAACTTAATCTTTCACACTTGTCAATCATTCTGTTCATGTCCTCCATTGGTCGGTGAGGATTTTTATGCCTCAAGTATTTGGGCTAATTTGGGAATATGATTAAAAGGTATGTAAAATGATATGGCTGCTATCGACAGGGCCAAGAATCTAGATAATTTAGAAGACAATGACCCATATTACGAGTATGCGGTGCAGTAAAAGTAGTAGTGAAATGGTGGTAATTCTGTTACCACCACTTTACCAACACATTACAGGAGAGCCATACTATGAGTTTTGTTGGAAAAGGGGAGGAGTTGGAAATATGCTGCACGTAAAATATCCACTTCATTTCCAAAAATCATTCTAATTTCGGGTGCAGAATTACCACTACCACAAGCAGACAATCTTAAAAAAATTGCCATAAAGGGCTCAGGAAATGGAGAAAAATGGGCCCTATGTCTGGACAGTAGTAGCATCTCTGATTTTCCTTGGAAGAATGTATACCCTGATATTTTATCACAGTGCTCCAGAGTTGTGAGGAGTGTTGCGCATTCTATTCATGAACCCTGTTGAAAACGGACGCAAAATTCCACAAATTGATTGCAAATCATGGTTGAATAACTGGGGAAATTTGGCCAGTGAATGAGATCTCCTGACTGTTGTTTATGGGCTGATGCTAATGCACAACACAGAACAGTGTGCTTGGCCCTCAGCCCTGACACAGATGGGGACAACAAAAGCAATTTGCAGCCAGTTGGTCACCATTTGAAAAAGTGCTTCAGAACCAACTGGATCCCTGCAGTCATCATCTCTCCCTAGAAGCATTAAGTTTAATGCCCAGTCACACTTAGCTCTTCCAGTCACAGAAAATCAGACAAACACTGTGACACGTGTAAGTCTCCTTCCCAAGTGTTCTTGTCCATCCACCGGGCAAACCATTTCACCCCAGTAGGGACCAAGGTACAGCCAATCCCTCAATCATGGCTGCAAATCACATACGAGTATTCAAGTCCGAGAAGTAGCAAGAAGAAGGCTAGATGCAATGCCTTGGCTGTTCTCCCAGAACATAACCACAATACTCTGCACAATGTTTATCTTCTCAGAATATAATAAAGAGCTTTTCTAGAAAAGAAAAGACTAATTGGTATAAATTAACAAACATAACACATTCAAATGGTTATCTCAGGTCAAGCTACCCAGTGCAAACACTGAACCTCTCCAGTCCACCACCACCCTTGGCCATACCCTAGGACAGTAACACTCTGGTATATAGCACCAATGAGGATCCAAAGGTACGGGATGTATGTATGTGTATATGGGATTTATAAAGTGCAGACCTAGCTGGTACGCAACAGAGTGCTGTACAAAGGGGACGCACCCACTGGCTACAAGTAGGATATAGGTGTAGCAGAGAAGCTGAAGTGGGAAGGCGAAAAAGCAGAGGCTGGAACTCCACAGTGGGAGAAAGGGTTGAGTGGAGCAATGCATGATTGGCGAGATGTTCTTTCAAGAGTAGGGATAAACCAAATAACCGAATGTCAGTATCCTGGAAAGCTCAGAGGCAAAAAAAAATGCAAAACGTCCAAATAACAAAGCTTTCTGACTTTGTTTACTATCACTCTCCCATCTGTAATCTCTGATATGCGGGTTCAAAAAACTATTATCCTACATTTTATTATCTGGATCAGTACTATTATAAGCAATGACTTTCCAGTTTACAGAACATTATGGTTAAAGAAGTGCCGAGTCACAGAAGTCTGACTGTATTTAATTTTCTTTGGTGATAGTTTGTTTTTTAAAATGTTTTAGAAATGTAATATTAAGATAGATGAATAACGTTCAGATACATTTTATGGAGCACAAGAGTAGCTATAAAAAAATGTTTTGATTATATAGAAGTTGAAAGTCTTTTGTCAGCTTTCCTGTACGGCATATTATACATAATTTGAACTGTATAATAATGTCTGTGAATTTAAGAGATTATATATGTCTGATACATTTCATATTTAAGAAATAGAGTGGAATGAGCAGAGATGAACTATTATCTTAATGATTATGATGCAGACAGGTGAACTAAGTCTGCCGCATTGATTTTTCTATTATACATACGTTGAATTGAGTTTTAAATTAGAATTAAGATTGCACTTCCCAAAGTCAAGAAAGAGTGACATTGAATGACATAATTAAGGCAGACACTTTCAGCAAAAGGAGGTCAAGCAAGGTTGTTCGTGCGATTCGAATTTACTCATTGAACAGTGGAACTAAGAAAGGAATGAAGAAAGGAATTATAGCAGGCTAACTGTATCATACATTTAGCATTTATTACTTTAAGAAATTATAACAGGAGAGGATAAAAATGTTCTTCCCTTTTTTACATATTTATAATATTTTTTATAAGATGTTCAATGAGGAGCTGTGAAGATGTGCAAGAGTTACTAATGTTAGTGTGACAATGTCATATAATGTTATGATATTATATGAAATTAGTAGTAGGTACCTCATCACCCTATCTATTTCTTTTGCTTGAGGATAGCTTTTTCTTTTGCGCTAAAGCCAGGGCGGTGCAAGGGAATTTGATACCCTAGGCAAACTGTCAGATTGGCACCCACCCTCCCTAGAAACCACTCTCCTGGGCATAACCATTCTCAATCAACCGTCCCCATTGTGTTACCGATTGCTGCAACGCATTACCTCCACCTAACACATAGATTACGTCTTCTGCTGTGTATTGATCCCATTGCAATTTACTCACCCTCATGTCTACTCACAGTGTTAGGTTTCAAAAGTCAAATTAATGACTATGGCCCTTATTCACAGTGTTTTCCAATGGGGTTTTGCCATTATAAAACACTTCTGTGAATTAGGCCCTATGTGTTTCATAAATACAGGTTTATGTGACACCATGAAGGGCTCTAGCAAATACAGCGTGTAATGCATATTCTGCAAAGAAGCACGTTCAAAGTCCTGAATGTTAGGAGCATATTGCCTTGTCATAAGAAAGCTGACTGCCAACATGGAGGCTGGGGCCCCTTTCACCTGAAAAGATTGAAAGGCCCTGCTGCCGTATCTGTCAAGAGGTCAAATCTGAACTGCATCCTTTTTCTCGCTCTCTCTCTCTCTCTTTCTCTCTCTCTCTCTCTCTCTCTCTCAACTCCCCAGCTGTGGGGCCACCCCCTTTGTGGATTTTTTCTATTCCAACCCGACTGCCCTTTCCGGAAGTCTCATAACATGTAGCTATTCCAGGGCCGGTGCGTCCATTAGGCAAGGTTAGGCACTTGCCTATATGTGCAAGTTTTAGGGGCGTCATTTCTGCCACCGCCAAACCATTTTTTATAAATAAATATATTTATAAATTATGTGTAATAACTATTCTCTCTGGGGCACTCTGCAGTTCAGCAGTCACAGTCCGCAGCAGGCAAGGTTCGGCAGGCACCGTGACTGTCGGAGGTTGGGTTTGGCCGGGCCAGGTCACGAGTGCCAGGGCATAGGCCTTGTGGGTGCTCGCCTCGCACCTGCGCATTAACACTGCATGTGCGGTGCAGACCCATCGACCATCATCGTGACCGATCGTGCGAGAAGAATCAACCAGTCTGACTGTCAGTGACAGCGGAGGCCGCAGCTGCGTGTCGGTGTTGAAGCTAGAGCCTCCACCACCACACATCTGTCTGCAGCAGTGCAGCCTTCCTTACTTCTGTGCGTGGCTTGTGGTGCGTAGCAAGAAGGCTGGTGCAGGCGGCAGGCCCTGTCCTGGCTTGGTCGGTTCTCGAGTCGAGCAAGACACACCGACTCAGTCGCAGGTGAGTGAGGAGGTGCTGAGTCCGACGACAACCTAAATTGTTGTTGTACAGACTACTAGTCACTTAATGAAATACAATGGGCCTCATTCCGAGTCGCGCGGTAAGGGTTAACGGTCACCGGTAACGAGACAGGTGCCCTTAAACCCTTACCGCCCTATTCCGAGTTCCCTTTGCGGGTTGGAACTTAACGCCTGCTTTTTGCAGGCGTTAAAAAAACCAACCCGCAAAGGGACCTTGGAGCTAATTACCGCACCGTAATTTACAGTGCCGTAATTAGCGCCTTCCCCATTCCCATTGAGCCCTATGGGGCAAAAATGGGAATGGGGAAGGGCCCACGGTGAATGGGGAATTACCGACCCCGCCAACCTTGGAATGGGGCGGTAATTCCGCCATTCACCATGGCGGAGTCGGAAAGATAATGGCGTCAACCAAGGCGCTAATAGCGCCTTGGTTAACGCCAGGGTCGGAATGAGGCCCAATGTTCGTTCTCTCTCTGGCTCTGGCTGCTGTCAAGCTCATGGTCAGCCAGACAGGGCAAATGGTGAGGGGGCGGCAGCCTCGCCTCCGAGGCTCAGCCTCTGACGTTCTGCGGCACAGTTGGGCAACCTCCCGCCTTGCCTTCTGTGTTTTTATTGGGTCTGTGGTTTTACAGGCTGCTGCCAAGTCGGAACCTTACTTCAAAATACATATGTAGTCCATCACAAATAGTAACTTTGCCACTTACTGTTGTGGCGATTTCGAACTTTCTACATGGTCACTGAAAATGAAGGTATCTGGCCTTCGGGCTGTTCCAGAGTCACGCACCAGACTATGCCTAAAACACACAAAAAGAAACGTACCCGAAGCACCTATTTGATTATACCCGAGAAACTGAGCACCCCTAGGAACTGTGCTTGAGACACCCGGTGTGGGGTAGGTGGAGCCGGGTACGGAGGAGGGGAGAGGGTGGCATGTAGAATGCACCCTCTGGCACCTAGCCGGCAGTGCCTGTGACACCAAGTGGGGTTTGCCTGAGACATACGTGGGACTGTGCCAGTGACTGTGACTGTATCCAGACTACACAGCAGCATATGATATGCCCCAAAAAACACAGACAATAGTAGCCGGGCCGCCCAGAAGTGCACTCGCAACACACAGGGGGCTGTGTCGCAGCAGGGAGATCCGATCACTGAGGAGGGAACCTTTACGCGTGCAGCTGAAAATCAAACCATGATACATTTTATTCCTCATAAAACATTTACTTTTTAGAAGTAGAAGTAAGTAACAGTGCACTTGAATGCAGAATGCGGATAAACTAAAGGGGACAACTAAAGAAGCTATAAAATGTGATATAAGTAAAGAGCCAGTTTCTAGTGAGGGCATCGAGAGAAACTCTCCTCAAACTGACCTGCAGTGTGTCGAGTTTTCCAGTGTTAGACCGCTGAACACCCCTGAAAATGGTGACCCCACGGTCACTGCCACTCACCAGCCTGCACGTGTGACTAGCACCCCAACCCTCAATAAAATACTTCAGATAGAGGGAGCCCCAGTTCTGTTTTTAAAATGCCAGGAGGACCCCTCGGGTACTTACAGGTGGATGAGGTTGAAGAAAGGCATGGCGCTGGGTTTGTCCAGGGAGGGGTTTAATATTAACCTGAAGTTTGCAGATCACTTATTGCAGACGCGGTCAGCGGATACCCCCACAGACTGCTAGCACCCCTGCAATGCGTAGAGGAATGCAAGAGGAGGAGGCAAAGAAAAGACCTGCCCCCTACGAGACCTTCAAGCTGCCCAATACCCCCAAAATCACCACCTGCTCCATGACAAAGTCACCACTTGCACCCAAAGCCACCACCTGTCCATTAGGGCTACTACCTTTTAAACAGAGCTTCCATGTGCCCCCTACATAGCCAGATGTACCACCTATTCACCAAATACCCCTCAGAAATACCATCTGCCCTCAGAGCTGCTTTCCAGGCCCGGACTAGCCTATATGGCAATGCCTGAATTGCAGGTCCAACATACTATTTGTCAAAATGGGACAGTATTTTTGCCAGAGTGGGCCACTTTGATTAGTTAGTTCAGTATGTAGCTAGTAGTTTTGAATAGTGTTACTGAAAGCATATCCTTTAAAATGCAGAATTTGCAACACATTTTATAAAATAATGCGCTATTGCTCAAACAGTGCATCACAAAAGGAATGCATTGCTGTTTGCAACTGTGGCCCACTTTTTCATTGGGGCCCGGGCCAGTTTTATGCTGAAGATCCTGCTGCTGTCTGCCACCTACCCCCAAACTTGCCACCTGTAGCAGCTACTAATGACCTTCCTAGAGAATAGCTGGGCCCTCTGCACCACCACTTTCCCTACACCCCTCTAGGGCATTCATCAACCATCCAAGCCGCCACCTGTCCCTCTGAATCCTCCTGTCCCCCAGAGAAACCATAGCCCCTCCCTTCCCAAGTTATACGTGACAATTTCCGTGCCCTTCCCAGCTGCAACCAACATTCGGTCCACCACCTACCGGCCCAAAACCACCACCTGCCAACAACAACCCCAGAGTCACTCCGTTCCCCCTTTGAGTCACTGATAGCCTTCCAAAACTGCTGTAAAACTCCAAAGGGCACAACTCCCCTCTGCACCTGAAAGTCGCTTCCGGCCCACGGGCACCACTACCTACTATTCTCAAAGCTTGTCAACCAAGTCAGCGTCACTACCGAAGCACTGCATCCGATACCCCCAGAAGAGGCATGGCAGTTCAGGGCACATGAGGATGGGGCATGGCCCATGTGTAGGTAGCTCCAAACGGAAAACTAGTTTGAAAGTGCTTGTAGGAAATCCACCAACATTTAGAGCAGTTGTGAGCTAGTCTAAAATATGGAATAATGAGGACGGTTGGTTGAGATCTGTTAGAATCTGGAGTGGGGGGGGGGGGGCAATCTGACAGTTTGCCTAGGGTGGCAAAATTCCATGCACCGGCCCTGAGTCGGTTTGCATCCCCTCCCATAACAAGGCAGAAAATGCCTTCAATGTCTTTGTTTTCAGTAGCGCATGGTTTTCATTTCCAGTCGGCATATATGTTTAATGTATCTTTTAAATCAGTGAAGGACTTTTTTGGTGTGTTATCAGTTTAATCAGTAATAATCGCCACTTTGCTGAGATTTATACAAGATCGTGAATAAAGTGGGTCACATTTCAGTTTATAATCTCTTCATGTACCAGTGTATTTTCCCTAAATCCTAGTTTACGTGCAGTCCTTCCCCTCATAGAGACTGTCAGATGTTTAACTTACGTTAGCCAAGATGCCAATTCCAGTGCTATTCCAATGTTTATTTTTTTATTATTTATTTATCAATAAAAATTGCAGGGGAATGCAATGCTTCTTCGACACAAAAACCCTTACAGAATGTACCATTGATAACAGAGCGGAGGACATGGGTTCTTTACAATGGGGTGAGAGAATGTGACTTGAAGACCAGATGTTGCAGGGGAAGCTGGAAACTTAAACCAGGGATGAGGACAGGACAGAATGACATAGGAACGGGATGGTGGAGGTATTGCTGAATTAAGGATAGTGGGGTGATGGAAACATGCTGTAGGGTTCTCCTTGAAGGTTAGGGAAAGTGGAAAGCACGGTTATGCAGTAGTGTAATGTGCTAGGAAACAGTGTCTTCAGAAATGAGCAGAGCTTTGAAGAGCATTCCAGAGTAGGGGAGTGAGAAGAGAGTGGAAGGCTTGAGTATTTAATGTATTTAGCAGACATGCTTAATAGATATTCCTCCCTGTCATGCAAAATGCTTACCCGAGCAAATCCTCTGCCTGGATGCACATTGTCAGGGATTCAACTACTATCTGTGTGTGCAGTTGGACTTGTGTAGACTTCAGAGTGACTTTTGAGCACATTGCTCTTTTTTTCTCACCCGAAAAGACTGTTTCATCAACACATACCACCACTACTTTGGCTGCAAAAAACTCCTTACGATGTGGTCGATGCAATCCTGTGAAGCACTTTCTATCATTTGCTACTAGATGTCTCCTTGTTATTCAACAGGGTTTAACAAGCCTGCACCTCAAGCAATGTTTTGAAAAATAATCGCTCCCCACCACCCACCACCCCCTACCCCCTCCCAATCAGAAGGGTTACAACCCAATAAGACAGCAAAGCAAAACCATAACAGTAACAGTCTCAGCACTGCATGGGGGCTGTGCGCTGACCAAGAACGGTGCCCACTCTGACTCAGGGCGTAAGAGAATATGATGTGGTGCACAAATCGGTGAATGTTTACGAGAATCACAGAGGACCCTGGTGAGGCCGATCAGGACTGTCACCCATGCCGAGAGAGCGGAATTATATCAAGTAAAATAGTAAGGAGATCATACTGGAAGGACCCGCATCAGTCACCAGGGTCTGAAAAAGAGAGGCATATCTTGGAGGACATTAGCGTGTGATGAGGTAAGGAAGTACCGCCGCTAACCAGGAAAATGATTGTCAATGAACTTGAATGCCTCGTCAAGGATGGTAAAGAAAAGAACCTTGTCCACATGTTCATTCCTAAGATTTCGGGGGTATTGCATGGAGTACTTGAAACAAGCTCTCAAAGACGTTTTTTGATGGCTAAGAAGGTTTTGCGCTCCTGTTGCATAGCCACAGAGAATTCTGAATACAGGTGTATCCTGGCAGAGCCAAGCAGTAGTTCGCCTTTGGTTCTGGCTGCACGAAGTAGAACGTCCCTGTCACGGTAGTTTAGCACTATGGCGATGATGGGGTGGGGAGGAGTACCAGGTTTGGGCTTCGTGGCCAGGAATCTGTGAGCACGCTCAATCGTGAATTGAGGTGAGAGTTTTGGAGCCTCCAGCAGGGAGAGAAGGATACGTTCCACATACTCCTCCATGGGACCATGGATTTTGTCTTCAGGGATGCCTATAATGTGAAGGTTATTGCGCCTGGACCTAGATTCAAGGTCCTCATTATTTTTGCTGATGGCCTGGACTTGTCTGGTTAGTGTGGTCACCTCCGATCTAAGGGTAACAATATCTTCCTTTGCTAGACCATCCCGGCTACAGTAGAGCTAATAGTACCGCTGTATCTTCCAATTTCATGTGGAGTGCTGTGAATCCTTCTCGCACATGATCCATCATTTTTTGGAGTTCAGTGGGTTCTGTACCCATCTTAGTGGAGGTACCTGCCTCCGGTTGAGCCTTACTAGGCTTTGGTGTTGATTGAGTGAACATATTGATGTAGCTTTGTTTCCTGTTGGTTCCCTTGGTCATGATTGTGCTAAGATGTTCTAAAAACTGCAGTGAGGAGGCAGTGTCAGTAAGCTGGGGGCCGAAGGAGTGTGTGTCTTCACTACAGTGATGTGGAGCTGGGGAGGGGACCCTCAGTTGAAACAGCAGAGCCAGGTGACAAGAATAGAGGTCCAGTGCTCCGGAGTGCAACAGGAGGATGGGTGGTTGCACCACAGCTCACAGTCCAGCTATAGTGGGAGCAGTCCAGCAAAGATCGGGGTATGATTTGTGGGTTGGATTTCAGTAAGACTATGCAGTATCAAAGGATTAGAGGTATGACGGATTACTGGCAGTGAACTGAGACAAATACCATGCTCATGGGGTATCCGGCGTTCCTTATGAAGAGGTTAGGGCTATCGACTGGTGCAAATGTATCCCATTAGTATTGCAGCATTGCTGATTCTTCAGTCTTTACCTGGTAGCCACCCAACGCTCCTTTGGTAGTATCTAGATCACTCTCCCCAGCATGTAGCAGAATGGGTTGTGTTCTCCCCTGTAGCAGAGCACATTCACGCTATGTCCAGAACTCAGCAAAAGTTACTTTGCCCCAATGTCCGGGCAGGATATAGTTGTGGTAGTGGCAAGTTATCTGGCATCAGGTGCACCTTCAGTGGATAGGTGATGCACCCGGCAGCTAAATGCGTGTGGGGAGTCCATTGGAGCAGAGGGCTACCCTGTAAGACAGGGTGAGAGGTGGCCAGTGGGATTAAGGGGCTGCCCACATGTTGCCACATGTTGCATACGACTCCCCAGCACCCCTCACTTTAAAGCGATGGATTGTGATCTTTATCCAATCTATACGTGTGTACTTACTGCACAAGGTAAGTATATGACCAAGGGCCTCACATGTCAGTCGTTGTGGTTAGTGCAGTTGGTTACAGTACAGTGCAGGGGGGTTTCTCTAACCCAGAAAGATCTGCATGGTTCTGCTTCCACAGGGCTCAGGAACACGTTTGTGGAAAATGAGGGAGAACCTCTCTCCAGATCAGCTGTGATGAGTTGACTGAGCACAGCCGTTGGTTTGCGTGGGAAGATCGCAGAGCAGAGGCGGGAAGTAGCCGTTTTCAGGAGTGCTAGTGTCCCGTCTGGGGCAAGAAGTAGGAGGCCAGGTGATGGTAGTTTTAGACTGGTAGGGGCCTCTGGCCTCCATGGCCAGAATGTGCCGCCAGATCGCTGTGGCCAATGTCACCATATATTACACCCAGCACTACACAGCGGTCGCGGCTCCTCTGCGGCTGTCGTCTCCTGTAGTCCAGACAGCCAGGTCGGCCACTCCAGTCACCGGGCCGGGACAGGGTGGATGAGTCCACCCACCATAGTAGCGAAATCCCACCCAGAGGGGTCTGGCGTGAGCGCCGCCCAGGCTGCCCCGCAGCCGGGGACGAGTTGGCCAGATGTAGGTACCGGAAGGTTGGTGGGGTCCGCCGGCCTGTAGGGCTTCCTCTTCTCCGGTAGTGCAGGTTCATCGTGTGAGGGGAGACAGGGGGAGACGTCCCTCACCGTGGCCTCACAGGGAGAGAGCCGCTCCTCCCCCACAGGGCCTCCGGAGCCTCGTTGGCTACTCAGCAGGCATGCCGCAACTCTCAGAGTTCGATAGCGGGTCGCTCCTCCGACTACAGCCTGCACATCAGGGATGTGGATTCCTCAGCTTCCGTGGAATCTAGGGGCCGGCAGCAAGCCATCCCCCGCTCCGGGTCCTCAGGAGTGGGTCTAGCTGCAAATCGAGCAAAAATGCAGCACTGAAAAGGATAATTAATGCTTAAGGATGTTGCCTGTCGAAGAGCTACACCTTCAGGCAGCCATTCCCCAGCTGCGCAACAGCACCCCCCACTGATTCTGATACTTCTGCCCTTATTACCCATGCTCATCGAACGGCATCTCCTTCTGATCCTCTTCCCTCTTCTCTTATTCCACATGTCTATCCCCATCTTCTTCCTTATCTTACTTCACTCATTAATTCTTCTCTTTCTAACTCATGTTTCCCCTGCTACCTTTAAGTATGCTCTTATTCTCCCAATTCTAAAATAAACAACCCTTGACCCCTCCACTGGTGCTAATTTTCACACAATTGCACTTCTTTCCTTTCTCTCTAAAATTCTGGAATGGGATGCATATGCCCAGGTTCTTAGTTTCCTAAATCTTAATTCTCTTTTATCACCTCTTCAATCTGGACACCATCCTTCTCATTCTACTGAGACTGCTCTTCTGCATGTCTCTAACTCTCTTCTCTCTGCTCATCATTCTAAGCTCTTCTCCATACATATTCTTCTTGATCTATCTGTGGCATTCAATACTGTTGATCACACTCTTCCTATTTCCTCCCTTTCTTCTTTGGGTATTACTGGCTCTGTCCTTGACTGGTTCCCATCTTTCTCAGTGGTTCTATTCTGTAACTTGGGCTGGACACACCTGTTCCTCACTTCCTCTTCTCTATGCTGTCCATCTAGATTCTGTACTTGATCCTTTCCTTTTCTCTCCCTAGACTGTCCCACTCTCTGCTCTTATTTCTCGATTTAATCTTTCCTTTCATCTGTATGCAGATGATGCACAAATCATTCTCTTTTTCTTCCTTTAACTCTATTCTGCACTCCACTGCATCAACCTGCCTTTCTGCTGTCCAAAAATGGATGTCTTCTCATTGTCTACACCTCAATCCTTCTAAGAATGAGGCTTTGTTTGTTACAGCTTCAGCTATTCTGTCTAATCTTCCTCCTCCATCTCTCTTTTTTCTTCCTTTCTCTCTGCCCTTTTCCTCTTCTGCATGCAATTTGTGGGTTATCTTTGATCCGTCGCTTTCCTTTAAACTGCATATCTCTTCTGTTGCTTGCTCCTGCCACTGTGCCCTTTTTAACATCTATTGTGCTTGCACCCATCTCTCAATTCATGCTGCTAAACCTCTCCTCGCCTTTGCTTGTATCGACTGCTGCTCTTCTCTTCTTCTTGGCCTTCCTGCATCATATCTTCTTCCTCCCTGATCTTTTTATAATTCTTTGGTTCGTCTTCTCTTCTTTTTACCTTTTGCTCCTCTATCACATCTTGTTTACTAGTTCACTCCTTCCCTTTGAATCACATCTTCTCTACATTTTCTTTCTATTGTTTTGTTTTTAAATGTACTCGCAGCTTGCCTCCTCCTTATCTCTCTTAGCTAGTTTCGTTTCATTCTCTCTCTCGGACTCTCCGATCACAGAATCTGCTTCTTCTCACTGCCCCCAAAACCTCACGTGCTTCTTTCTGTTTCCTATCTTTTGCCCTCTTAGCCCTAACACTATAATTCTCTCCCTCTCTCTATCCGCTCTTCTTCATCTCTTCGTATTTTTCAATGTAACCTGAAAGCTCATTTTCTCTCCCTTCTTTCAACGTAGTGATTTTCTGTTTCTCTCCCCCCTCTTTCTGTTTTTAGTTGTTTTTTCATTATCATGTACATTGTACCGTTTCTCTAATAGTTTGTAACAGTGCTTTTGGCGAAAGGCGCTTTATAAATTCAATAAAGGGAATCGGTTCACACGTACGCTATTGGTTTTGCACTGCAGGGATTTCCAGTGAAAGGTGACCCTTCTAGACAGTACATGAGGCAGCTCAGGGCATTCTGGGCAGTAGCAGATTCTATGTGGAGGAGGGGGTGGGGCGAGGGAGAGTGGTGATCAGTAGGCCATGGCTAAGAGGTACCAAACCCCTGGGCAAACCTGTAGCAAACGGGGGCCAGATTACAGAAATGTTGCATTGGTGCAAGTGACATTTCACACAGTATTGGCAATAAAGCAAAAAGTGACCCAGAGCAAAAATACATTTGCTTACAATGCGTTTTTGCACCAGAGCAAATGTTGCCCTAGTGCTAATAACATTCCATATTAGCACTAGGGCAAACTTTGCCATGGTCTAAAACATGTATTGTAAGAATAGGTTTTTGCCCTAGGGCAAACTTTGCTTTTGTACTAATGCCATGCAAAATTGCAGCAGAGCACAACAGGAGAAATTCTGGGACGAGTGCCTGCCATTCTCCCCTCACAACATAACATAGTGCTTGAACTGTTTCCAGATATGCGGTCAGTTGTTCAACACTGAACTTCTCAAAAGAAGCTTGGATTATTCACATTCTTGCAGTCCCCAGACACAAATATTTCTTAAACGGTACATTGACGAATTCAATTAAATTCTGAACGCAGAACTATAAAGAATTTTTTAAAAGAAAATAAATCGATTTGCTATTCTTCAGCCAGGACATTTTCCTCCCTCGTTCCTTTAATCTTCTGCTTTTTCCCTATGTCTGGACAAAAGGTTTTTACAAATCATTCCCATAAACGAATTTAACATCTAATAAAGCTTCAGAGCTAACGGCAGTAACCAGACAGTGTGTACACCATCTGCAGGAATTCCAAGTACATAGCAATGGAGAAGGGTATTTTCAACCATGCTTCTTGGCCTGCCTGTCTCATGGTGCAGTGTCATGCCAGATGTTTTGTTAAGCAGTGGCGGTGCCACCTTCAAGTTAGGAGTGCATCGCCTCCGTTGTCTCTCAGTCAATTCACAATGTAATATGTTCAGTTGAGATGCAACATTTACAAATAACATGCAAACAGACAATAAAAACGTCTATGATCATGATTTAATTTTGACCACACATCTTAAAAAATTGCTATTCAAATCCTGCCTCTATAATTTATCTTATGTAGTGTGTGTATGTCACAACGCAGATGGCTACAGTATACGCTCTGACACACGCCACAAGAATTCTAATAGAACGTCCACCTACAAACCAAATTACACAAGCATTATGTACTGTTAGGGCTTAATTCATGGAACGTTTAGTGGGGCAAAGTGACTTTGCACTGCCAAAAAACACGTTGAAACGTGTCTAATTCACACACTGGTGCAAAGTGTATTTTTTCGGAGCAAAGTCACTTTGCACTGCAAAAGTAGACTTTGCACCACGCTAATCGTTCAGGCCCTTAAACTGTTTAATTTCCTAGTCTAACTGGGGCAGTATTGCCTTGTCGCCAATCGACACGCTAACTGCAGTTGTATCTGTTTAGATCAAGGGCCTGATTTATGGAACTTTTAGCGCAGTGAACATTGACTTTGCTCTGCAAAAATACAGTTTGCTCCGCTCTGTGAATCACGGTGTTTGTTGGCAGTGCAAAGTCACTTTACACCGTGCTTAAAGTTCCATGAATCAGGCCCCAAATCTGCATACAAGTCCAACTAATTTCTTCACCTGATCAAGCAGTCCAGACTGCATCCCCTCCCATAACAACCAGAAAATGCCTTCAATTTCTTCGCTTTCCGTAGCTCATGGTTTTCATTTCTAGTCGGTATATATATTTTAAAGTATCTTTTAAATCAGTGAAGGACTTTTTTGGTGTATTATCAGTTTAATCAGTAATAAACGCGACTTTGCTGTGATTTATACAAGATTGTGAATAAAGTGGGTCACATTTCACTTTATAATCTCATCATGTACCAGCGTATTTTCCCTAAGTCCTAGTTTACATGCAGTCCTTCCTCATAGAGATTGTCAGATGTTTAACTTACATTACATTAGCCAAGATGCCAATTCCAGTGCTATTCCAATGTTTATTTTTTTATTATTTATTTATCAATAAAAATCACAGGGGAAGCAATGCTTCTTCGACACAAAAACCCTTACAGAATGTACCATTGATAATAGAGCGGAGGACATGGGTCCTTTACAATGGGGTGAGAGAATGTGACTTGAAGACCAGATGTTGCAGGGGAAGCTGGAAACATAAACCAGGGATGAGGACAGGACAGAATGTCTTAGGAACGGGATGGTGGAGCTATTGCTGAATTAAGGATAGTGGGGCGATGGAAACATGCTATAGGGTTGTCCATGAAAGGTATGAAGAGAGGAAAACAGGGTGATGCAGTAGCGTGGAGTGGCAGGAAACAGTGTCTTCAGAAATGAGCAGAGCTTTGAAGAGCATTCCAGAGTAGGGGAGTGAGAAGAGGGAGAGAGTGGAAGGCTTGAGTATTTAATGTATTTAGCAGACTTGCTTAATAGATATTCCTCCCTGTCATGCAAAATGCTTACCCGAGCAAATCCTCTGCCTGGATGCACATTGTCAGGGATTCAACTATTATCTGTGCGTGCAGTTGGACTTGTGTAGACTTCAGAGTGTCATTTGAGCACATTGCTCTTTTTTCTCACCCAAAATGACTGTTTCATCAACACATACTACCACTACTTTGGCTCCAAAAATCTGCTTACGATGTGGTCGATACAATCCTGTGAAGCACTTTCTATCATTTGCTACTAGGTGTCTCCTTGTTATTCAACAGGTTTTAACAAGCCTGCACATGCATGCGCTGTCCACAATGGACAAGGCTGACTTGTCTTCATAAGAGGTTCATATGGGCTCATGCACGCACCATTCGGACAGAGCTGGTGGATCAGAGGTTAGATCACACACCCGAGTCACAAGCAGCCACAGGAGCTGTGGATTCGATCCTCCACTACAGTGTACTCCAATTATTTTAATATTCTCCATTTTTTCCTCCATCCATTATTAAAATTAATAACCATTGCCGCATAGAGAGTGCCATTTGATTTTTGGGGGGTGCAAATCATTTTTCAAGAAATGATTGCTGTTTGCATTCTGAGACCCGTACTCCTGGACTTTAATGTGCAAATCAGAAGTATTCTTTGTTGACACCACCTGCTTTCTAATGTTGAGATTCTGCTCTTATGCTCCTCGTACACAGTGACCATTCTGGTATTTTGTTTCCATACCAAGTATATAGCAATCGCTTTCCTGTGACGTGTTTTTCCATGGTTTTCAGGTAAACATGACACCTACATTATGCAGTAACTGCAAAAAGAAAATAATTTCCACAATATAACATAAGCCGATTTGACAATGGTGTTTTTAGCACTAAAAGCAAGTAAGAGATTTCAAAGGGCCACTATTACTGCAGTTTCAAGTCTGAAAACAGTATTTGTCAAGACCTCATTTGGTGACAGCACCAATCTCTAAATGGAGGCAGAAAAGTTCTACACTAAGCAGAACACACGGTTCAAACAGCGGTTGTTTGGCAGTAGACTATTAGTGGCATTAGTGGCCTATGAGTAGTGTACAACGCCCCTGTGAGCCACCTCAGAAAACTTTCAAAAGCACTGACTACCTCCACCTGGCGACCCTTAGTGCCCGCTCAGCCCACTAACACTCCTCTGACATCTGTCTCCTTCTTGAAGAACTTGACCTTGACATTCTCGCGCTTACCAAGACTTTGTACAATGCCAGCTCAGTCACTGCCTTTGACTCCCTCTTGGATTCAAGATCATCTCCAAGCCTAGAGCTCACCTGGCGGGGGAGGGGTTGCCTTACTTTTCCCAGAGTGGGTGCTTGCTCCCATCTTACCTACCCAGACCTATTCCTCTTTTGAAAGCTTGGTCTGCAAGTTGGTCACCTCTCTCACCCGCACCATGACCATTGCTACCATCTACTGTCCTCCAGGCGCCGTCTCCCTAATCCTCTCTGAATGGGCTGACTTCGCTCTTCTTTACTTTCTTCCACTTATAACCTTCTCCTCCTGGGTGACTTCAACATTCAATTGAACTCAGCTGGCTCCTCGACCACTCTATTCACTGATCTCTGCTTCTCTCTTTCCCTCTCCATTCTCCCTTCTGGGGCAACCCACACAGCTGGACACACTAGGTATGCCCTTAAACACTCAGACCTCCCTCTCTCTCCCGCACAAGTCACCCCTCTATCCTGGTCCAACCATTCTCTCCTCTCACCTGGGTCCCATTAGCCCCCTTATTGCCAGCCAAAAAGTCACACCAACCTCATTCACTGACACCCGCCTGATGAAACGATTGACTGCGGCTGCCTTCGCCTCCACCTACCTACCCCCTCCCCCTCACCCTCCCACCTCTGACTCTACCTCTGATTCTGCCCTCAGCAACCTACACCTGTCCATCACCAACACCCTTGACATTTTTGCCTCAGTCATGAGGATTCGTCTGAAACCTGCCTCAAAGTGTAACACTTGCTACGACTCCGAACTTGCAGCCCTGAAACGACATTGCAGGGTAGCAGACGTTTTGGCTAACCTCAGGTTCATCCTCTGACAAACTGGCCTGATGCCTGCTCCACAGCCAATACAGACTCGACATTCGTGCAAAGAAAACAGTCCACATTCAGGCACGGGTTTCCTGTGCATCCAATAACTCGGCTAAACTTTTCAAACTCTGCATGGAAGTTGCCAACCCCTCCGCAGTCTCCTCCTCTCCTTCTCCTTCACAGGGCCTCTGCAATGCATTGGATTCACACTTTGCCACCAAAACACAGGGCATTCTGACCTCCCCACATCCCCTCCCACATCCCATCCCACAGCCCCTGCACCTGTCTGCCCCTCACCCCTCCTTCTTCATTTCCTTTTTTCTCACATGTCGCTCCTGATGAAGTTACCAGAGTTGTCCACTCCATGAAGTTCTCTTTGAAACTGGTCTCCCTTTGCTCATCCAGGGCTATCGTGGATAATATTGGCTCTCTTGCCCCTGCTCTCGCTGAGTTCTGCAATCACTCTTTTACCACAGGATCTTTCCCCACTCCCCTAAATCACTCCCTTGTGTGTCATGACCTTATCCCCACCAAGGGCTCACGGGGCCCTAAGGACCTTATTCGGATCCCCTCAGATGCCTTGGAGCCAGTCCTGGCGCTGTTGGCATTGGAGACGCTTGCTGGGATGGGGTTTCTATGAACAGAGGACAAGCATGGCTGCCCCCATGCGGAATACTGCATTCTGCGGTCTAGACTTCAGGGTGGGGCCCGCCCCAAAGACACCTGGGATACTCCCTTGCTATTTAAACCAAGCCCGATCAAGGGCACGCGCTTCGTGTTATTCTGCCTAGCAGCGTGACGCTCATCTGATCCTGCCCTTACCTGCTCTGCAGCATCCATCGGTTTTTAACTCTTCCAAGGCAAGAACCCTCGCCATCCTTACCTGCTCTGCAGCTTCCATCGGCTCTGAACTTATCCAAGGCAAGAACCATGGCCATCCTTACCTGCTCTGCAGCATCCATCGGTTTCGAACTCTTCCAAGGCAGAACCATCGCCATCCTTACCTGCTTAGCAGCACTCATCGGGTTCAACATCACCCGAAGCAAGATTCATCGCCATCCTTACCATCTCCACTGGTCGCCCGGAAGGCCAACATCTTCAAGACATCTTCATCTCGTTGGACTCTTGGGAAACATCCTCCTCCAGGTCCTCGCGACCTACAGAACAAAACCAAAATCACAGGTTAGCCACTTGCTAGGACACTCTAAGCGCCGCTTGGCATTCTACTTACCTGTCTTAACCGGGCTTCGACTTCTACCGCAGCGCTTGCCACCTGCAACAAGAAGCGAGAAAGACAATATTTCAAATTCAACTAAGGACTTGCTTGCATCTAAAATACATTGCTTTCGCCAGAAATACTTACCTGAAAGAAGGAGTTGCAGCCGGTCTGAACTCTGGCTCTCACCAGTGAAGAAACTCGGCGGAACGGTGCCACCTTTTCACGCGCCCCTGCCCAGTACGGCAGGACGGAGAGAGCACCTTTTTGGAGAACCAGGTGAGAGACATTCCCTAGGGAACTGCGAGAGGATCCCGGGAGGAGGGTTGCAAGGAAACGACCGAAGCTTATCTCCCCCTCCTGTCTTCCAGAGTCCTCCCTCGATTATCCAGGTCCCAGGACAGGCGAAGGGTTCCCGAGAGCATTCCAGCTATTCGAGAGGCGCCCCCGTGGACCAACAAGGTGAGAGTTATAGAACGCGAAGCCCTAACTAAATCATCCACCTGGGCGTCTACCATGGAAACTTCAGAAACAGACCAGTTAGCCGAGTTGTTGGGGCAGATGCGCACAGAGGTTCATTCTGCACGGCAGGAAACCAACGCGTTACGAAGGGAGTTGATTGTTGCCAAGGAGAGGATGGAGGATCTCGGGAGGCAACTTCTTCAGTCACAAGCAGGACAAGCCCCGTTGCCTGGAGTTGGCCAGTCCACCCCGGCTACTGCAAGCAATCCGGTTCATATTAACCTCCCAGGGGCTGTGTCACTGGCTCCTCCGGAACGGTTTGTGGAAGATCCCCGGCGATATGCCACCTTCATGAACCAATGTCGCCTCCACTTTCTGTGCAGGCCTGGGGCCTTCCCTACGGATCAGGCACGTGTGGCTTTTGTGTTATCCTACCTTAGCGGGAGTGCAGCTGACTGGTCAGTCCCATTTATTAGTCAAAATGACCCTCTGCTTCAAGACTTTGATGGATTTCAGCAGGAGCTGGAAAAACGTTTTGCCCGTCACCACCATGGGCAGGCCCTAGATAACGAACTCTTGTCTCTTCGGTTAGGGAACCAGGATCTGCTGACCTACATAGCGACGTTCAATCGACTGGTGGTTGAGGCAGATTGGCCTGAGGATAAATGGACTACGTTATTTCACTGGGGTCTTCGTGGGGAGTTAAAGGACGTCTTAGCCCAAGTGGTGGACCCACCCCGGGATTGTGCCGAGTTCATTGGTTTGGTAGTCCAGTTGGATCGTCGACTACAAGATAGGAAGAGTGACCGGGGAAAATCGGACTCACGCCCCCTATTCATACGCCCCAAGGATCACGCTCTGGGGGCACCGACGGGACCAGTGAACCCATGCAGATAGGAGGGGTCAGGCCCCCGTTAACCCAAGCCGAATGGGACAAAAGGAGGGAGATGCAATTGTGCCTGTATTGTGGGAAAGCAGGCCATTTCTTAAAGGAATGCCCGGCCAAGCCCCCCGGACGAACCGTCGGTGCCACAGACAAGGAAAACCCTGGAGAGGAATCGGGAAACGACCGAGCCCGGCAATTGTAGGGGTCCAATTGTCGAGTGAAAAAATCCAGCTTCAGACCTCCCATTTTGCGCTACTAGTGATTTTAATTCCACACCAACAGTCGTCGAATATGTATTAGTTGGAAGCCTACCTCGACAGCAGAGCAGTGGGGAACTATATCGATCGAGACCTTGCAGCAAAGATGGGCCTAGTCCTGTGCTCCAAGCCAACCGCAGAAACTGTAACCACAGTTGATGGTACCGAAATCGCTTCGGGTCCTGTGTCAGAGTGCACCACTGAACTTACCCTGTTGTGCGACGATGGGCATCGCAAAACTATAGTATTTGACCTGATCAAAGCTCCCAGTTCCGGCTGATCCTGGGAATGCCATGGCTGGTTGCCCATAACCCTCGAATCAACTGGCGAACGCGCAAACTTGTTTTTGCCCGCAGCTGTACGCATACTTGTTACCCGAAAGGGCGGAAAACAAAGCTCGCAAGTTCCCCGGTGCGGGAGGGATTGGCCCATGCCCTCGGAGGGGTAGCAACCCTGCCAGTTCACTACCAAGATTTCCAAGACGTTTTCCAGAAGGAGCAGGCAAACACGCTGCCTCCCCACAGACCTTACGACTGTCAAATCGACCTGCTACCTGGAGCCCAGATTCCAATTGGACGCATTTACGCACTCAAAGAGCCCGAAAATCAGCACCTGAAGGCGTACCTGAAGCAGTACCTGGCCAATGGGTTCATCCGTCCGTCCAAGTCATCGGCCGCGGCGCCGTTATTCTTCGTTCCGAAAAAGAAGGCGACTAAAGAACGTGCATAGACTATCGTGCTTTAAACCAGGTGACATTCAAAAACCGCTATCCACTACCCTTGATTACGGAGTTACTGGACCAGGTCAAGGAGGCCAAAATCTACACCAAACTGGACCTGAGAGGGGCGTACCACCTGGTGCGCATCAAAGAAGGGGACGATTGGAAGACGGCCTTCCATACCAAATACGGCCTGTTTGAGTATCAAGTAATGCCGTTCAGCCTATGCAACGCCCCTGCTGCGTTCCAGTACTTTATGAACAACGTCCTCCAAGATCTTATCAATGTCTGTGCTCTTGTATACGTCGACAACATTCTGGTGTACTCAACGTCTGAACAAGAACACATTAAGCACGTGTGGGTGTTCCTGGCTAAACTTCGCGAACACCATCTGTACGCGAAACTCGAGAAATGTTCATTCCATGTTACTGAGGTGGAATTCCTGGGTTTTGTTCTTTCCCCCCAAGGCATACGAATGGACGCTCATAAGGTGGACACAGTCCTCAATTGGCCAGCCCCCACTTCGATTAAGGGAGTCCAAAGCATGCTGGGGTTTGCGAATTTCTACCGCCGCTTTATCCCGGGTTTCTCCCAAATTGTGCACCCAATTACTTTGTTGCTCAGAAAATGCAACAAGACCTTTAACTGGACCGAAGAAGTGGAAAAAGCCTTTCAAGAACTCAAGACCAGGTTCACTTCCGCCCCCATTTTGCGACATCCGCGTCCAGCCCTTCCCTACATTGTGGAAACCGACGCATCCAGCCTGGCCATGGGAGCGGTTTTGTCCCAAAAAGACCCTTTCACAGGCCAATTGCACCCGGTGGCCTTTTGGTCACAGAAGTTCACGCCTGCAGAGCTCAACTACGCCATCACTGATAAGGAGTTATTGGCCATTAAGGCAGCCTTTAAAGCCTTGACGACACTATCTGCTGGAGGCCAGGAAAGTGTCACTGTAATAACTGACCACAGGAACCTCCAGTACCTGAAAGGAGCGAAGGCTCAATCATCTCGGCAGCTACGCTGGGCCCTTTTCTTCACAGAATATGACTTTGTGATCACCTACCGACCCGGGGTCTAAAACGGCAAGGCTGATGCTCTTTCCCGCATTGGTACAGATGACATGGCACACACACCACCGGACCCGGTGGCCATCATACCAGAGAATAGAGTACTAGGTATTACTACCACCATGACCCAGAGTAAACTATTATATGAAATTCAACAGGTCTTCACCCAGGAGCAGCTACAAGAGTGGGCCTCCAGGGGAGAGCACTATAGTGTCAAGAATCAACCGCCGTACTACTGAAATTGGCTATTCATTCCCGTGAAGGAATTACAAGGACAGGTCATCTCCGAGCACCATGACTCCCTCATGGAGGGCCATCCAGGATTCGCCAAAACCTTAGCAAAGATACAACGGAACTACTGGTGGCCAACTTGGCTCAAGGATGTAACCGAATTTGTGTCTTCATGTGGTGTCTGTGCCCAAAACAAGTCTAGCAAGCAGAGCCCTGCCGGGCTCCTCCAGCCATTGGAAATTCCCCCAGCCCCATGGCACACGTTGTCACTCGATTTCATCACCGACCTCCCTCCATGTCAGGGCTTCAATACCATCCTAGTGATTGTGGACTTATTTTCTAAGATGGCCCATTTCTTCCCCTTCAAGGGTCTTCCGACTGCTTCTGGCCTCGCCAAAGTCTTCCTGGAACACATAGTACGCCTACACGTATTCCCGTCAGTCCTAATATCAGATCGGGGGTCCCAGTTTGTGTCTAGCTTCTGGAGGAAATGCTGCTCTTTGGCCCAGATAGACATCCGGCTCTCCACTAGCCATCACCCACAGACCGACGGCCAAACGGAGAGAACAAATCAAACTCTCGAATAATTCTTACGCTGCATGCTGCACCAGGGTGAAGGGGACTGGAAGGAACTTCTATGGTTCGCTGAGTACGCGTATAATAATTCTCTACATAGCAGCACAGGGCAAACGGCATTCTTCATGATCTATGGACGACATCCACGCACTTCTGAACTCGACACCCCTACAACTCTGGAAATGCCTGCAGTCAAGACTCTACACACCACCATCACTCAAGCCTTTGCGAAAGCTCAGGAGCACCTACGACATGCTAAGGCACGCCAGAAAAGATGTGCGGATCAGCGTCGCTCGGAAGCCTCTACTTATCAGGTGGGAGATTTAGTGTGGCTTGCTTCCGAGCATGTACCAATCAAAGGAACACAAACATTTCGTCCCCGGTTCTTGGGACCATACCCGGTGGAGGCCATCATTAATCCAGCAGCCGTGAAACTGACTCAACCAGACCATATGAGGATACACCCAGTGTTCCATGTATCTCTCCTGAAACCATTTAGGCCGGAGACCCGTGTAACGGCTCCCCCTAAACCAGTTGTCATTCAGGGGGAACTGGAGTACGAGGTAAAGGACATTCTGGACTCCAAGTGGGTGAGATCGAGACTCTACAACCTAGTAGATTGGAAGGGATATGGACCTCAGGAAAGGACGTGGGAACCTAGTGAGTATGTTCATGCCCCACGCTTGCTCCAGCGTTTCCATCAGACGTTTCCCTCCAAGCCAGGACCCGGCCGGAGAACCGGGGGGCATTAGGAGGCAGTGCTGTCACAACCTTATCCCCACCAAGGGCTCACAGGGCCCTAAGGGACCTTATTCGGATCCCCTCAGATGCCTTGGAGCCAGTCCTGGCGCTGTTGGCATAGGAGACGCTTGCTGGGACGGGGTTTCTATGAACAGAGGACAAGCATGGCTGCCCCCATGCGGAATACTGGAGAACTGCATTCTGCGGTCTAGCCTTCAGGGTGGGGCGGTCTAGCCTTCAGGTTGGGGCCCACCCCAAAGACACCTGGGATACTGCCTTGCTATTTAAACCACACCCGATCAAGGGCACGCACTTCGTGGTATTTTGCCTAGCAGCGTGACGCTCATCTGATCCTGCCCTTACCTGCTCTGCAGCATCCATCGGTTTCGAACTCTTCCAAGGCAAGAACCATCGCCATCCTTACCTGCTCTGCAGCTTCCATCGGCTCTGAACTTATCCAAGGCAAGAACCATGGCCATCCTTAACTGCTCTGCAGCATCCATCGGTTTCGAACTCTTCCAAGGCAGAACCATTGCCATCCTTACCTGCTTAGCAGCACTCATCGGGTTCAACATCATCCGAGGCAAGATTCATCGCCATCCTTACCATCTCCACTGGTCGCCCGGAAGGCCAACATCTTCAAGACATCTTCATCTCGTTGGACTCTTGGGAAACATCCTCCTCCAGGTCCTCGCAACCTACAGAACAAAACCAAAATACCAGGTTAGCCACTTGCTAGGACGCTCTCAGTGCCGCTTGGTATTCTACTTACCTGTCTTAACCGGGCTTCGACTTCTACCGCAGCGCTCGCCACCTGCAGCAAGAAGCGAGAAAGACAATACAGCAAATTCAACTAAGGACTTGCTTGCATCTAAAAGACATTGTTTTCGCCAGAAAGACTTATCTGAAAGTAGGAGTTGCTGAACTCTGGCCCTCGCCAGTGAAGAAACTCGGCAGAACGGTGCCACCTTTCGACGCGCCCCTGCCCAGCACGGCAGGACGGAGAGCGCACCTTTATAGAGAACCAGGTGAGATACATTCCCTGGGGAACTGCGAGGGGATCCCGGGAGGAGGGTTGCAAGGAAAGGACCGAAGCTTATCTCCCCCTCCTGTCTTCCAGAGTTGTCCCTCGATTATCCAGGTCCCAGGACAGGCGAAGGGTTTCCGAGAGCATTCCAGCTATTCGAGAGGTGCCCCCGTGGACCAACAAGGTGAGCGTTACATGTGTTCCCACTCCTGAAAAAACCTTCCTCTGACCGTACCTGCCCTGCCAGCTATCGCCATATTTCCATCACCCCACCCTTGGGAAGCTTCTTGAGAAGCTGGCCTTTCCCCAACTTAACTCTCACACTGAACTTGGTGGCTTCCATGACCATCAATCTGGATTCAGAGCATCCAGGGGCACAGAAACTGCTCTTCTGAACACCTGTGAAGAACTGCTCGCCTCTCTTGACTCCAACTCTCCAGTGTTCCTTATCCTTCTTGATCTCTCCTCTGCATTTGACACAGTTAACTATTCCATTCTCATACAAAGGCTCCACGATACACTTGGTATCTCGGAGCAGGCACTGGACTGCCTGTCCTCTTTCCTCATTAACCGCTCTTCCCAAGTCATCCTGGGCCCATTCTCCTCTCTTACTTCCATCTCTACCTGTGTCATCCCCTAGGGTTCTATTCTCTCCCCCTGGCTCTTTAACAACTACCTTGCTCTCCTTGCACGCCTCATCTCCTCCTTCTCCTCCTTCTCCTCCAACTTCCAGTGTTACGCAGACAACACACAGCTCTTCTACAGACTCTCTGCTGACCCTCTTGCACCCTCCATCATCCCTGACTGCCTTTCTGCCATTCAGTCCTGGTGCGCCTCCAATGATTTCTGCCTCAACACCTGTAAAACTGAGATCCTTCCCATTGGGATCCCTGCTCCTTCTTTCTTCCCTTCACTCTGGCCTTCATCCGTGGGTTCTCCCCCTGCTCCTTCAACTGAAACCAGAAACCTTGAGTTATCTTTGACTCCTCTTTCTCCTTCCTCCCTCACACTCAGGATATTGCCAAGAAGTCCAACTACCAGCACTTTCTTCTCAAAGGAATTCTACCTTTTCTCACTTTCCTGCAGAGGCTCAACGTGACTCAAGCCATAGTTCTCTCTAGACTTGACGGCTGTAACAGCCTTCTCTTGAATCTTCCTTCCTCCACTCTGCGACCACTTCAGCTTATCCAAAATAGAGCAGCAAGATTTATCCTTGGCCTTAAGTCCATGAACTGCATCTCTCCTGCTCTAAAAAGTCTTCACTGTTTCCCGGTTGCTGCAAGGATTAAATTCAAATCCCTCTGCATCATCCACAAGGCTGTCTGGGCCTGGTGACCACACTATCTTCAACTCTATCTCACGAAATACTCTCCCACTAGACCTCTTTGCTCCTCTGGCACCAACTTTGTGTGTAAAGTGTTTTGCAAAAAAGAGGACAGGGGGTTGCTCACTTTCCTCTGCGGAGTCCCTCCTTTGGAAAAGCGCTCCCCCTGCCCCTGCACCTTGAGCAGGACCTTCTCAAATTCTGGAAGCTACTTAAGACTTTCCTCTTTTCCTCCTTCCCACCTTCTCTCCTCTGCTAGTCCCACAGTTTCTGAATCGGTGTCCTTGGCCCTCATGCATCTTCAGGGCCTTGACCTCCCTCACTGATTACTCCCAGCTCCTGTCTATTGACAGCACTTTGCATCTGCACACCCTCCGCTCTGGAGACTCCCACTTACACCTCCCGCGGCTCTGGCCATGTAGCACTTGACATTCCTAGCACTTCCTCCAAGGCTCTCCCACGAGCTCGGTCTTCCTAGCACTTACCCTCTCTTCTTTTCTGCGCTTGCACGTTCTGAAAACTCACAAGGTCCGTCCCTCTTCCCTTCAGTTCTTAATATTGTGTTGTAATGTACCCTCCCTCCCTGCCCTGTGGGCACTTTGAAACAGTATATTCTTATTTTATAAGCGTATAACAAGCAAACAATGAATAAATAAATTATTTAGTATTATCATTGTTATAGTTTCTAGAAAATACCCACTCCATGGCTACACACAAGCCAAAACTGTTGGATTTGTCAATGTTAGTTAACATTGCAAACACTCTCCAGGATAAAGAGCTTACATTCTGATCTAAACATTTAGTATGTTTTGAGTAAGACTATATGGGATCTGGCTTTTTTGTATGGCTTGTTTGCATGCTGTGGGAGTGTCAGCTGTCTTAGGTATACCAGATAGAATGTGGAATGGCGAGTGCTAGAATGTGGAATGGGGAATGCTGGATATTCCAGGGAGGACCGTTGGCGGGACTTGGAGATGGGAACCTGAAGTGGAAAGATGCTTAACCCTATCCCTCCCATGTAACGTTCTACCTGAGATCTAAGTAATAAAGTACATTTCCTAATTGTACTTACCTGACTCTGCGTGGTTCTTGCGTGCTGGCTGGCTATCTAGAGGTTCCCAGAAGCTTCAGGTAAGTAATGGTTGGAAAATGTAATTTTGAATGGTCATACAACAAGGCCTTACTGCTTCTCAATCTGAGAACCACAAATCTGTCCTTTAGGTTTGCAGGAGATAGCATCCAACACTTCAAGAATAGAAAAATAAGTTCTTGACAAGATTCCTGCTTGAGTCAATTGCTCTGTGGCCCAACTCGGAACTCTGTCAAATATCAGCAGATCAGATGTGCAAACAGAGTCTCCCAAGTGTATTGAAGAGTTGGAGATTGCACCAGTAGCGTTATTACGTCCCCGGGTGCAATGACAGTTGATTTGGGCAAGCAAGCCGGGCAAGCACTGAGATGGTGAAGAGAGAAGTTCCTGATCCTTAGTGGTGCTCTCCCACATGAGGGAGGTGGTGAGTGGTGGCCTGGGAGGACCGAAAGGTCCAGAGAATCGAGGCAAACTGGATCTCTGCCCGCACAAAGAGAGTGGGGAAGCCATCATCTGGAATTGGTAAAGATAAGCAGAACTCCAGCTGTCCTACTTCGCTGTCTATAGCCTAGTGTCTATGAATGTCATTGTGACATAAGGGCAGACATCTCGGAAGGGAGGGCCATTCTAATACAGTAGACTTGCGCTCATAATGTCATATTGGCTACAGAAGTGACACCATCACATTGAATGGACAGCTACAAATTAAATAAAATGCGAACTCTAAATATAGAGCTGCAAGCCAATTTGCCACGGAAATACATATAAATATAGTAACAATAACTTCAAAAATCATTGCATTTCCTAGGGTGGAAGATGATCACATCAACTAAAGGCTCTGACCACATCTTCCTACTGGAGAAAGACATCTCCTCCCAATATGATTTTGGAGCTGTAAAGGCAGAATTAGCAAATATACATAGAGCAATGGGTTCAATAGACAAGCGAACAAAGGAAGTCCAGGAAGAGGTGGCGTCCATATGAAACTAAATGAACCAGATAATGGGGCCCCTTGAACATGCAGAAGAAATAATGTCAGTATTGGAAGAGAGGATGGAACACATGGAGCACATACAGGCTAGAGTGAGATAGCAGGAGGCAAATGTAACTGAACTCGAAGAAACTGGTGGTCTTACATTAGATTACTTAGTGTTCCATAGGCATTTGAAGGGCCTGATCTAGTAGCATGTCTCGAGAGCTGGCTCTCAATGAAGCTACACATTAAGTTCACCCCTCAATTGGAAATTCAAAGGGCACAACGCATTGGACAAAGAGAAAAAACCTGCGGGTGAAATCAAGACCATTAATTGGATGCTTGCTCCTAACATGTGGTCCAAATACTCATATCGATCAAAAATGCTGGGAGCACAATATTGCATGATCATCACATGATTTACATATCACAGGAATGTTTTAAGGCAACCATGAATAAGAGGAATCAGGTCCTGAACTTCCGCCCAGAGCTGCGTCCCGCATAGAGATCCATTATGGCCTCATGGCGCCGGCAAGAATAGGCATCACAACTGCAGGTGGCCTCTCAAAGATTTTTGATGAGCCAGCCAACCTCAAGCACTTTCTGGAATCCTCACATGGAGACCAGGACACGTGCCCTCCATTACAGGTGACTAAAGTGTTCAGAGCCACACACATGCCACTATTCTGTAAGCTGCAATACACTCCTTCTGGAGTGGAAGCCAGACTGTCACATTACCGCTTCCAAAAAATATCCCGGCGAGACCAAGATCAGGGTCTCTGGATACAGCCACAGCAAGTGATAAGAACAGGCAGGACAGAGATAAATCGAGGTCCCCATTGAAGACAAAATATATGCCTTCTACTAACACAGACACCTGAAATAACTGTTCTTCCCCTATGTTTTCTCTTATCTATTCATATTGGTTGACGAGAATAAGTCATTGGATTTGCAAAACTATGCATTTAATATAGTTTTAGGAGTGGAGAAGATCACCAGCAGTCATTGTGATGCAGCCACCCTCATGCAGACCATTCCCCTGGTGGATTTGAAGATCACCTGATATCAATCCCCAGTGGTCAATGCACATAGATAGGTTGGATGGGCGAAGGCCTCAGGGAACCAGAAAGTTCCTAGGGGAGTCTAGAATTTGAGTGTGTTTACACCTTATTGGTGGTTACAACCACCAACTATTCATATACCTTCTTTGCACGCTTCTTCTTTTCTTCTGCCTTTCTTTCTGGACGCTGTATCCTATGTCATGGATAGGTATCAACGGTATGCAAGCTAATGGAATGGTTATGGTGGTTTATGATGCGCTTAGCACTCTTCCCTACATACCTCATCACATGGGTGCACCATGTATACTTTGAGAGGACATGTAAGAGAATGTACAACCCACGGGTTAGTTAAGTGATTAATTGTATTACGTGGAATGTTAGAAAATTGTTTTCCCCTTTCGCACCTGACGAAACTAGAAGCCCACATGGTTCATATACATGAATCCCACCTCTGCGGTGAAGAGTTTGCTAAACGTGAGAGGCACTGGGTAGGGCAAGTAGGTTATTCAGCACCAAAGGGGCATAAAGGAGTAGTCGCTATACTATTCAATAAAATGGTAGCTGTACAAATACAGAAAGTGATGTCAGATGAGATGGGTGATAGTATCCTGCACTATGCTGGACTATTGATAAGGAACAGATAATGGGCCTCATTACACGTTAGGCGGTAAACCATGGCGCTATTAGCGCCATGGTTCATGCCGGTAATTTACCGGTACCGCCTTGGAGGAAAGGGGAATTACCACCCTATTCCAGGGTTGGCGGGGCGGTAATTCCCCCATTCCCCATTGCCCTTCCCCATTCCCATTTTTGCCCCATAGGGCATAATGGGAATGTGGAAGGCGCTAATTACGGTACCGCAAATTGCGGTACCGTAATTAGCACCCTGGTCCCTTTGCGGGTTGGATTTTTAACGCCTGCAAAAAGCAGGCGTTAAAATCCCCAACCCGCAAAGGGACCTCGTATTAAGACGGTAAGGATTTACCGGTACCGGTAAAATACTGGTACCGGTAAACCCTTCACGCCTACCGTGTAATGAGGCCCAATGATTTTAAACATATATGGCCCCAACCGACCCAACCACACTTTTTGGGATAACATGAGCACGTTCATACAGACCCAGGTTTCAACGCCAATGCTAATTTGCGAGGACTGTAATCTCCCATTGGATCCATTCCTGGACAGAAAATCGCAATGCCCCTTTTTCGCCTCCAACGCCCACAAATCATTTGAAACGTTCAACTCAGCGTAACAGACTAGCAGATGTATTGAGTCTTTGTAACCTGGATGAACACAATTTCACATTTCCTTCCCCAATCCATTCCTCGTACTCCAGGATTGGTTACTTATTCCTGTTCCAGGATTGGTTACTTATTCCTGTTAATGACGCAAGAATTCACAGCAGAAATCACAGTAATACTTTTTTTTTTTTAATTCTTTATTGGGTTTTTAGATAACATTACAAACAAACAAACTAACACTTCATAAACAAACATAAACAAAAAACAAGGCTGGCTGTTGGTCCCAAGCGCGGGTACTCCTCCGCCAGTTCTGTCTTCGAGTAAGCAAGGAATCTCTTCGCTTTAAGGTGTCTCTCTCCCCGCCGTGGTTTTGAAAGTGTCTTAGTTCGTGGCCACCCCTGCTTGGAGGTTTTACCTGTGTTTTTCCCCTTTACCGCTCCTCCTCCCCTCCCGGCTCTTCCTCTCCGCTCTCCTCCCTGTTTTCAAATAAGCTCTGCATCAGTGAGTTCCATGCCATTATTTTTTGTCCTGTTTCCCCTTCACCTTTCTGTACTGCCCTCATCCACACCGCCGATTCAGTCATCGCCCATTTCTGAAAATCTGCCCACCATGAGTCTATCCTCGGGCCCTCTCTCGATTTCCAAGCCATCGCTATCTGCCGCTTGGCTAGTATGCATATCAAGTCTTTCATTTTCGCGAGGTGCGACCTATTCTTGCCTCCTCTTGGGAAGAGGCCCAGCAGATACATATCTGGATCTCCCGCTTGTATTTGGAGTCCACTTCCCGCCACCTTGCTTCTGATTCCATACCAAAAAACCTGTATCACTGGGCAGGTCCAGAACATGTGCATCATGTCTGCATCCTCTTCTGGGCAGCGGGGGCATGTGCGGGGATCTCCCAGCAGCATCCCATTCATTATCTTAGGTGTGAGGTACGCCCTGTGTGTAGTGTATAATTGTGCTTGCTTGAACCTTGCGTTCCTTGATACTTTTTTGGGGTATCTCAGTGCCCTAACCCATTCATGATCGCTGAGGGGTCTTCCTAGTTCGTCCCCCCATCTCCCTCTTGTTCGTAGGACTTCTGAATTCTTGGATTTTAGCAACTGTTCGTATAGCCTGGAGGTTGTGTGTCCCCCTTCTGATATATCATACCATGCATCGAGTTCTCCTCCTGTATCCTCTTGTTCTGGCCACTCCGGCCACCTCTTCTTGATTGTCAGCATCTTTCTATTATATAGGAGGAATTGGCCTTCGTGTATGTCATATTCTTCCACCATATCTCTGAACTCCGGCCATTGGTGTTCCCTCCTCAAATCTCCTATTGGCGCTATTCCTTTGGCTTCCCAGTGTGACCTATACATTGCTAGTGTATTTGTGCACTTGCCTGTTATTCCCGCTAGTGGAATCTATAGCGAGCAAGGGTCTTTGGTCCCCTGGAGTCTCCATGCCCTCGACCAGAGCTCTGTTGCTAACCTAAGCATGTTGGGCAGGGGCTTGCGCAGAGGTTTGTCTATCCATAGGATTTCCCGTAGGTAAAAGGATCTCAGTGCTGGTTGGAAGAGTTTATTAGCTGGAACGGTACTCCCGGTGCAATCCATATTAATGCTCCCCTTGCATAGTTTGAGTATGTTGTGCTGTATACTTGTCCTCCCCATTTCTTGTTCACCCTGGCCTGTTTATCCGCTGTCAGATGGGTCTCTTGTAGCATTGCTATCTTGACTTTCATTCTGTTCAGCCAGGCGTACACCCTGAGTCTTTTGACATAAGCATTGAGTCCTCGTACATTCCAGGTTGCTATAGTTATTTCGTCAAGACCCATATTTGTAGTGTTCACTCTGGCTCCGTTGTCCCATAGCCTTCCATTCGTGTTTTCCCTTGTTTCTTATCTTTCCGCCCGGTCTTCGGGGCGTACCTCTTTCCCCATGTCCTTTTTGCCTCTGCACTTGGGGTGATTTCCTTCTTGGCATTGCGGTCTGTCGACCTGGTACCTGCTCACTTGAGCTGTTTCATGTACATATACATTGTTCCTTCCACCCTTGACGCCGTGGGCCAGCCGGCCCTGCCTACAGCCAACCAACACATAAACCATAACTTTCAAACTAACGCCCAGCCACCCTCCCCCTGCTCGGGCCTCGCCGCTTCTCTTGCTCTGTCCCTGGAAGAGGAACTGGCTCGCCGCAGCGTGATGCCTCCAAACTGGCATCCAAACTTGTAGAACTTTCTGAATTGGGGGGTGGTTTTCCTGTGCCATCCCAGCTGGGTTAGAGCAAATCGCTCCTTCGTGCTATACATCTGACCTGGTCAAATCACCTTGACATTTTGTTCCTGGGAGTCTGTGCTCCTTTTCACCGGGGCTGATTCTCATTATTGTTCAAGTTTCTCCGTCCCTGCTGGGGGAGACCCTGCTGGTCCATCCATACCTGGGCTTCTTCCGTTGAGTCAAAGAACCATGATTTCCCTTGGTGTAGTACCTTAAGTTTGGCCGGATATAAGAGCATGTATCGCACTCCTGCCGACCTGAGACGTTCTTTGGTTGGGCCGAATCTTGCTCTTTGTTGCTGGACCATGACCGTATAGTCAGGGTAAATAGCGATCTTAGAGGAGTTCCTTATAATCTCTCCCCCTTCTCTTGAGAATGTCAGTATCTTCTCCCTGTCCCTAAAGTTCATGATCTTGGCAATCATCGCTCTTGGGGGGCACCCGGCCGTGGTCTTTTGGTCAATGCCCTATGTGCCCTCTCGACCGCAAAGGCCTGGGACAGTGATCCGGCATCAATCTCTTGGAGCAGCATAGATTCGACATATTCTGTGGGATCTCTGCCTTCTTCGCCCACCGGAAGCCCGATTATACAAATATTGTTCCTTCGTGCCCTTCCTTCCACATCCTCGGCCCTTTGTTCCAGGATCTTGATCTTCCGTACTGCCTCCGACATTTGTGTTTGTGTGTCCGCGACGTCCGTGGTGTTTTGCTGCACTTGCTGTTCAGCCGTTGTTACTCTTTCTGTCAAGTTTCTGGCATCCTGCCGAAAAAGACCCACATCAACCATGACAGTGTCGACTTTGTTCTCCAAGGAAGCCTTGAGAGCCCCTATCGCCGCGTCCATCTTGGCTTCAAGGGATGTTTGCAGAGCGGCTATGGCCTCCAGGATCGGTCCTTCCATAGTGTTTCCCGCTTGTTGTCCAGTAGCTGAGGAGGCCATTGCTGTAGTAGGCTGGGCAAGTTGTTTATTTCCAGGTGGTGTAGTGAACGTTTCTATGCTGGTCTGCTTTGCCTTCCTCTCCGTCTTTCGACTTGGCATTATGTCGTCGGGGCTCACTTGGTGCGGCCCGCCCTCAGTTAATCCGGATCTGACCGTGCCCAGGGTCGTCACTTCCTGGATGTCCCCTTCTGTGCACACAGGTTCCCTTCCTGGGTGTCCAACCACTGCTCCGGGTGTTGCCTGTTTTTCGGGCCAGCCACTCCCCCCCCTCCCCTGGCTCTGAGCGCCGATTTGTTCTGGGGAGCTCCTCGCTTGTTGTGCGGATGTTCCGCCGAATTAGAGTCCGCTCTCCTGGCCGTATGTGCGCCTGCTGTCTATCACAAATTACTGGTCTCTGCGGGTCTCCTTCCTGATGCCGTCTCTTCTCGCCTTGCGGCTGTGATGCTTGCGGGAGGGCGATACAGTCTGTGCACCGACTCGCCGTATCAGGGTGGGGCCCCCGGTGTGCTCTCTCCGCTTTCACCGCTTCCGTGTCTTTACGAGTGGCCGGGCCAGGCTCATTGCTGAGTCGCCTGTGCCGATCGTCGATCCCTTCTCCGGCAGACCCCTGGACCAGCTGGATGTTGTTTTGTCTCCGGCCTGCAGCTGCACGCCTGTGATTTCCTCGCTCACAAGTTTCTGGCGTTCTCCCCGGCCGTTCAGCTCCTCACGTCCGCCATTTTGTTTCCCGCGGGCAGCTTCTACTTTTGCCTTTTCTCTGCAATCCGACCTCCGATTTCCTTCGGGAGACTCAGCAAATGTTATGCAGGTATTCTGACGTCTATTCTGTGATTTTCAGATAAGTCCCCAACGTTTTGGTACCAGTTTGATCGGATCATCTTCAGGATCTCGAAGGAGCTTCTCAGCCGTGCTTCCTACCTCATGTCCGCCAAGCCACGCCCCCAGTAATACTTATAACAGATCATGCTCTGGCATGGTTGTATCCTTGGACTGGAGTTCCCCCATGCACCAGCTGCAGCAATAATGCTAAATGGCGTCTCAACACAGACTTGTTAAAATCACAGGATGTCAAAAAGTCTATTGAGGAAATCTCACAGGAATTCTTCCACCTAAATGAAAAGGGGGATATCTTTCCAGTAGTGATCTGGGATGCGTACAAATCCTCACTTCGTGGGCACATAAAATAAAATAAAATAGCGAGGCAAGACACATTCGGGTGCCTTAAAGTCCTTAAGGCCCTGGATGCAGATTATATGGAAACCCCTAATGCTGGTAAACTACACTAGCTAGTGAGAGCCAAAATAGAATACAACAGGGAGAGTACATACAGATCCACAGGCACACTGCTCAAATTCCACTGCTCAAAGGCCAAGAGCTGAAATAATACACAGCACGTAAAACAAATGGTATTACGATAGTGAAAGATCAAGACTTTGCAGAATAATTTCGCAAGTACTACCAACACCTGTATACTCCTGAAATTATTCCAGAGCCAGAGTCAGTAAATAGTTATTTGAATCAAATACCACATACCATTGCCTACAAGATCTCCCCTGTTGAAACAGCAGCCTTTGAAAAAGAAATTACTATTGAAGAGATCTTTTTAGCTATCCATAAATTGAAAAAGGGAAAAGCACCTGGACCGTACGGACTACAGTGGACTTCTTTCATGAATGTATAGACCTGCTTGCACCCCAATTACATGCATTATTCTCATCCTATAACAATGGCACCTGTATAAGAACCTTTTATGAAGCTATGAGTCATATCATAACTAATATAATTCTCTCGCTTGCTCTTGGGGGTAAAACTGTAATTTGTCGGAAGTGGCTGAGATGGCGTCTGATCAGTGTGCCTTGACACATAACGCTTTCTACGTGAGAACAAGGCCATGTAGAGGTGCCTTCCTCTAAATCAGCCAGCGGCGGCAGCAAGCCGTGGCTCTGCAAATCAGAGAAACCGAGAGTCTATGCTGGGGGAGATCTCTGGAGAGGTGACTGTGAAGCAGCAGAGGATGAGATGAGTAGCAGAGGAGGAGCAGGTTGGCAGGACGGGGTCCCTCCGGCAGGGGGTCACTCCGTCAGTCCCTCTGGTGGGATGATCTGTTGGCTGCCTAAGGTTTGCAGTCGCAGTCCACTCTGGTTCGTGTAGCCTTAGGGTTTAGTCTGGCTCTGTCTGACCTATAACTCATGGCAACAGGTATATTGAGCGAGTAAGGGCAAGGCCTGGTTCTTTGAGGCTGTAATTACTTGCGGTTGTTCTCTCTGAACAAAAACTACTGCCAATCCCTCCTTTATCTTTACAGCCCTCTCCAGGTTGCGTGCCTGATATTTGAAGGAAGGAGGGGTATTTAAACCTCCTGTGCCCACGTTCTGCAGTTGTTAGCTGTTAGCTGGTACTGTGTACTCTCTCGGGAAGTGACTGTTAACTCACTTACTATGTATGTCCTACGTAACAAGGCTGGTACTGTGGGGGATCTTAAGGATGGTGGAGTCGATTCCGCAGTTGGGATCGGACCATCTGGTAAATGTCCCCTTTTAAGCCAAAGTAAGTCTCTTTCAACAATTGGGGATGGGGGAGATACAAAAAAATAACAAGTTACTTCGACAAAAAACCAGGAGGTTCGGTAGAACTATCCAAAACTCCTAAGAGTACAGGCAATGTGTTGAGACCGTCTTTTATTGGGTCTGATATTCAGGATGCAATAAGTACGGATGTTCAATGTCAAACAGATCTTCTCTATGCTAGCGCCGTTATTGTCACAAGAACTGGCAAGGAGAATGAGTTTGCCTTTGGATTTAAACCCCACTCCAAATGTGAGGATGGAGCTAGGCAATGAAGCTTGTCTCTTCCCCCCACAACATCAGGAGGACAATATGGAAAAATTGCCTGATTTATTTTGGCAAATTGATTCAACTTTCGATCCATCAATGGGCTTACCACTGACGAACGAAGCTCCGGTTTCAAACATAAAGAGAAGCCCTCAGAGTGAGGAAATGCATTCTAGCTCCCTTTTGAACAGCAACGAGAGGTACACTCATTTTCTGCCTCATGCAAACTGGGGATTTAGGCTGGGGGGTTCTACTGTAACGGCTTTGGATTTTTTTTCAAATCATTAGTCATGTCATACGAGAATATTAATCAGGATGTTCGTGATGTGAAATATGTTTTAAGGTCTTTACATTCCAGAATGTTTTTCATTGAAGGTTTTATTACTGCTCAAAACATGGCTGTTGATAACCCATCCCTTCATTCACGCTTTAAGCAGGACATTGTAAATGTGAATGAATCATCTTTAGTAACTGTAACCATTGAAGATCCTGGTCAAACTAATGTTTTTGCTCGGACAAACAGAGTCCAGTCTAGTATCATATGTGTAATGTTTAGGGTGGGGCACAAGGGTGTGCCCCCCCCCAACTTTTGTGGCACACCAATTTGTCCCACTCATTTGGCAGGGACCCCTTTAATTTAGATGGCATGACCACCCAACATTTTCACCAAAGATACTCCACTGTCTAGTATGATGGGTTGGGTGGAACTGATATCTCAGGACTGTCTCTAAGGGGCAGGAAATGGAACCAATCCAGCTGCCGGATGTGGAAAATGTAAATTGTGCGAAACGAGCTGAGCTTGGGGTTGATTGTAGATGTTGCAAGGGGGTTCAAAATCTCTGCCTAATTCTAATTATCCCACTAAGAAATCAGAAAGGACTGTGGTTCAAATACATTTTCAAGGAAGCTAAGATCCCACCTTCTTGCTTCCCAAAATGGCGTGACAGGGAAAGAATAAATGGAAAAAATTGGGAACGTTAGAAGCAAAAAGCGTAAGGGGATCTTGGTCAGTTCAGACTGTAGAGCAATTGGCTTGGAAGAAGAGAATGCTACTATTCTCTCCTACTTGCAGAAGTCGGTTGTACCGGACCCCGACATATAAATTTACAGCTCTTTCTGATTATACTGAGGTTGAGGGAGACTTGGTCTCTGTTGAGACACAGTCGCCCACCGAAAAGGACGCCTCTCTATTATTGACTGAGGTCCTTCATATAGCGGCCATTTTGGCCAAACCATTGGTGATTCATAAAATGGTGTCACCTTTACATGCAATGGCAAATTTAAAGGTTGATTTCAAGAAAAGAACATGTGTTTCTTATAGGAAGGATTTTAAAGTGCATTGTCCACTGTGACTGTAGGGTGTCTCTGCCATTTTGAGTTTAGAATTAGTACTAAGCTCTAGAAAAGACATGGGGCTCATTACGAGATTTAGGGAATACTGTCAGAGCCTCCACTGCCCCAGCTGTGATCAGTGTGGGGTTGGGGTCCCGTAAGAGCTAGTATGGGCATAAACAATCATATTTCAGGACACTGTTATGTCCACATTGCAGGAAATGGGCTGCAGACAGCAGAAAACACTGCCTGCTAATGGGAACTACAAATCCCAACAAATTTGCGCGCTCGCGAGTGGAAGAACTAAATGGGACAAGGCCCAACGATCTGCGCATGCGCGCGGTGCGCCCACGGATCCCCGCTTGCGCTAGAAGACATGAACCGAAGCGGACGCATCTGCTGAGGGCTCCTGCAGGCTGCGACCCGTGGGGCCATTCACCGCCTGCGAACTCTGCAGGCCCCGCGTCTTGGGCAAGATAAGTGCATTTCCCTCTGAAAACCATTCGTTCTACTGAACTAAACTGTAGTGCATGCAACGTTGTGTTGTGGGGAGAGCCTCCCAACTTTCAAGTCATCGTGTGCGCCGGACTGGGGAAAGTCCCGGTGAAATTGTGGCTGACTTGTATACCTGGAGTAACTGTGTCGTTGCCGTGTGAAGCAACACGGCTTTTGTAGATACTTGGGGGGCAATTCGTCCGTGTGTACTGTTTCGTTGCCGTGTGAAGCAACACGGCTTTGGTAGATACTTGGGGGAAAATCACCTGTGTGTGTGCAGTGCAATGTACGCTGTCCGTGACTAGAGCTCATACTTGTTTTTGGTTCCTTTATAGCGGCGCCCCGCTGCGTAGGCGGCCAGAACCTGATATACCGCTGTAGTCTTACGGCAAGAACCGTGGCAGTCGCCAAGCATGCAACCTGGCAGCACCTAACGAAGCTAAGTGGTCATTTGTCTATTACTTATTGTGTGTGGTAATATTGATAGTGCTAACCTGGGGGGTTGGTTGTGAGGAGAACAACCAAGCTACAATTTGAAGCAAGGGCGTGACTGAAACGCTTTTCACGTGGTGCAAAGTCCTAAATGTAATTGATGAAGCTTGCATTAATGTCACAGTAATTTGGAGCCATAGTTTTGTGTAGAGTGTGGAAGCGTGCATGGGCGGAGTACCTCCGATCTCAGGAGCCCCCAACATGGCACATCAAGGAGGACCTTTCCTCAAACCCCTTGCTTATCCATTACCCTCTCCTACCCCTACCTCCCTTCCTACCCGGTTACCCTAATTTCCCCCAACCTATCCAATCCAACGGACCCTAACCCTCTTTCCCCGGCGGGTCACGGTGGCCTGTGTTGTTTACCAAGCCAGGCGCCAAGACCCAATGGGGAGGTAGGTGTACGTGCTACCTCTGCGCAAGATTGAGAACCTGACTGTGACAAATATGGTAAAAGTGCTCGTAATTCCGTTCACCAGCTTTTTTACTGTTCCGGACACCGGACCTCCCGGAATTACTGTCACCAGTAACACTGGCAATGGAATTTCAGATGGTCCAGACTCTGGCACTGGTATTATCGGCACAAGGGCATTATCCGGCATACTACGAGTCTGGATTTGCTGGCAAATCCCAGGCAGAAATGCCTACACCTTAAAAAGAAGCAGTTAAATGGACACAGGTGATGGTAAACAGGCCACAGGTGCGCCCAATCCACCCAAGTGCCCCCGGTGCACACAGGAAGAGTACAAAAGGGCCACACCTTCCCAAAACACACTTCCCAACACAACAAAACCATGCTGCCACGCATTGCTGCCTGCATGGACATCAAGCTGCTCCAGGCCAACATACAGCTGCAGGGCTTGGAGTACCAGCAGAGGCAACATGAGGCTATGGAGAGTTAGAAGTGGAGGATGATGGGCATGCAGATGGCGAGGAGGAGACGCCATGCAAGTCATGCCGTGATCCCTGTGCAAGGGTCACACCCTGGGCCCTCACAGACAGGGAAATACTCACCCTGTACTGCCTCAACAGAGAGACAATCCTCAACTTCCTCACCCACATCCAGGAGGACATTGGGAGCAGGATTGGCACCAGGACAGCCATAACACTGCTGGTAAAGCTGGTGTTTGGTCCTGCACTTCCTGTCTACTTGAACATTCCAGCACTCTGTGAGCCAGCTGCATGGCATCTCACAGCCTGCCTTTTTCAGAGTGCTGGTGCAGGTGCTGGTGGCATTCCTGAACCATGTGGGCCCACACATTGCCCTCCCCACCCCCCAGGCACAGCTGAATGCCACCAAGGCCCACTTTTATGCAATTGCAGGCATGACCAATGTGGTGGCAGCATTGGACTGCACGCATGTTTAGCTGGTACTTCCCATGCCTCAGAAGAGGTCACAGAAACCAGAAGCAATTTCTTTCCCTGAATGTACAGGTCACCTGTGATGTCGACCTCACCATCACCTACTGCTGTGCCCAGTTCCCAGGAGAAACCCATGATGCCATGGTCCTGCAGAACAGCATGCTGCTGGCATACATGGCACTTTACAGGGTACAAAGGACATGGATCTCAAGTGAGTACATGTAAAATCCCACCTACCTTCCATGTGACTGCATGGGTTTCAGCAGAATTACTTCCTGTGATAATTACACCGGTGGAAATTACACCGGTGGAAATTACACCAATTTGGCTGTTTTGTGGTGGTCAGGCAGAGGAGTTACCTCCAGCATTTTGCTGGAGGTTTTTCCTCCAACTTTCCTCCAAACCTGTAGTTCACCGAAATCATAATGAGGCTATGATGGCAACTGCGCTCCACAAACCCATATTGTTAGGGGGCTGACCAACGTGGGTGAAGGTGATCAATGCATTAGTAAGTGACAGAATGTCTCAGATACTTGCATTTGCATGGAAGTGTCGCTGGTGCTCACTTTGCTCAAAGGCAGTCCCTCTGTCTTCACGCAAAGCCCCTCTTAAAATCACGGGTCTTATATTCATGCAGCTTCATGCACAGAATGCAGCCACCTTTTTCCTTCACATTCGGAAGCCATCGCGTTTTGCGAATTGGACATTTAGACACAGAGTCAAAGATTTGCACCGGAGAAATTGATGAAACACCAGTGAGCATCTCTGTTTGGCAGCTACTACCTATACATGTCTTGTGGTTGACATTATTCAATACATAAAGGCCAGACACAAGGACTGATTAACAGTTTATTAGGGACTGTGTACAAATGTGGCCAAAATAGCAAACTGGTATTGAACTATTAAACTAAAGTTGTCATGATGTTTATTCTCAAGGAGAAGAGATAGTGTTCAAACAAAACGTTCTCCAGTCCTCAATAATCATGGGTCAGTTCTCTCCGGAATGATTGACACAATTACCAGTGAGTTTATAGTGCCAGATTAAAGGGTTCTTGCAGCCTTCTTCTATGACCATTTTAGGATATCTTCCCTTTTGTTCTCATTCCGGGGATTAATGAAATATGGCAACATTCTCCAAGCTTTAAAGGGGAGCGCCTCCTCCTGAGGCTCGGCTATGGTATCTATCGTGTTGACAGACTATGTAGGTGGGATCATGAGTGGCTGGTTTTTCAGCAGGGATCAGAGACAAAGGTGCCAAGAGGCTGAGCTAATGTCTTGACATAGTTCTCAATATGCCTCTCAATAGCTACCTCTCTCGCAGGGTGCTGGTACTCCAATCTATCTCAAACCCTCTGTACCATGCCCCAAGTCTTGTTTCTACAGGGTCCTGGCCTGGACATGTCTCTGTCTGTCTCTCTCTCTGTCTCTCGCTCTCTCTCTCTCTTTCCCTCTCGCTGTCACACTCTCTATCTCTCTTTGGTCTGAGCTTCTCCAGCCTCTCTGTTGGTGTAACATCTGTCACGATTCGTACTGTGAAGAAGGCCCCACTCCAGAGATGAACGAGGGAACCAAATAACTAATTCCACAGCTAACACCAACTGTACCCAAAAAGACCACGGACAAGCTCTGCCAACTGGAGGAAAAGAGAAAAAAACAGGAAGGGGCCAGGAAATCACCAGCGCTGTAACCCTGTAGGATGAAGGAGAGAGCTTATTATATTATCTTGAATAATAGAACTGACCCCGCCCAGGAAGACAAGATAACATTTTAGTGTGGATCTTGGACTAAATAACATCTCTTCCAGTGTGGAGAATAAAAAGTAGTGAGCCCTGAGAAAAAGGAAAAAAATGGGAAACTTGGATATCCAGCCCCCAAAGTCTTGTGCAGAAATAAGAGTAGCATATTCATTCAGACAAAGATGAACCCAGGAAAGTCTCAGTAAATTAATAAATTAATTTATCTTTTATAAGGCGCTCAATACCAGAGACCAGTCGCTACGCGCAGCACCGGGATTTGAACCTGTGTTCCAAGGCGAGCAAGTTACCCCTGAGCTATGCTCCTGGCCAATCCATTATTCCTCCCTTCCGTCTCCAGAATATTTGGAGAGGGAAGGGACGGCTAAAGAGGGACTGTCCCTAGTAGTATAGGAGAAAGGCAAGTTCTGCTACTGGAACACCCAAAAGCAGGGAAACACGCAGCATGCAGACAAAGGCAGGGAGAATCCTAAAATTAGCCTATGGAAGGGAGTTGAAAATGAACCCTCACAAATGAGGCCTCGACAGGAAAAAACCTCCCCTTCAATAGTAGGGTGGGGGGATAGCAGGGTCTCAAATTGTTGCAGTGTGGCGAAACGACTACTAGGAGTACAGGGGTGAGCAGTGGATACAACATGTGCTCAGCTCCACACTACTACTAAACAAGCTGTGATTCCAATCACAAAGGTGAAACAGGCACAACCCAACAGGTATACCTCCTTTCCTTCTTGCGGTAAAGTGGGCCAAAGGCAGGCTATATTCAGCTGAAGAACAGGCTGGTGATGGTCGAGTCAGCATCTCGAAGTAGTTGAGTCATTTCAACAAGATCCAATGTTGTGATGCAGTTTTGCAGCTGCGATCAGCTTGAAGATATCTGGAGTGTAGGGAGGTGATAGTTGAGTCAGCGGCTTAATGGCTCAAATCAGATTGAAAAAACGGGTGTGTCAAAGGCATCTCCAGTGGATGGCAGAAGCTACAAACATGACTCCAAATGAGTCAAGTCGGATGAAATACAGTATGAGGTGGGAAACAGAGCTTAAGGATTCTTCATTACTAGGGCCTCGTGCAGGGTCTCCAGGAATAAAGTGAGTCCTTGTTTTGCTCTTCCAAGCCACAAAGGTCGCCAGAGAGCACTTGCAGGGGCTGTCACCTAAAGTGAGCAGGATCCTGATTACCAGTGTTCAGGGAGCAGGCAGTTCACCCCAAACGATCCTCGGTGATGGCTGTGGGAAGGCTATTGCTTCCTCCTGGGAAAGCTTTATCTTCACTTCTATGGCAGATGACTTTGGGCATACAGTACCTCAATAAAGTTACAGGTGAAACCTTCTTACTCTGATGTCCAAAGATGATTAAAAGATGGTTCAATTTAAAGGGAGGTCTCAACCCTTCTATATTCAATATGCCACGGTGAATCATTCCATTACAAGCATTTTTTTAGGGGCCAATCCTTGCGGCTGTAACAAGGATGATGTCAGTTGCAGAGTGGGTTGTCTGCAGGAAGTGAGGAGGGACAGAGGAAAGGAAAGTGGCCACAAAGATTCCAAGATGGTGGTAGCCTTCTTTGGTCTGTAACTACTCCCCTGGGGTACCCAATCTCCTCCGCTCTCCTGGGAGTTTAAAGAGACTCCAGTAATTACCATGCTGATGTGACCTTTTCCTGATGTGATGGTTCCTAGCTAAGCCCATGGTATGTATCCTGTCCTCTGGGGAAGGTGCAAACTTTCAGAGAGAACAAAGGGACAATTCCAGATCTGGACTCAAATGGTTTGTTTTGGGTGAAAGTCATTACCAGACGGCTGCTACACAAACCCTGACAGCTGAATGAATCACTAGAATCCAGGCTGGAACAGAGGGTTTTGGCCAGTATAAATGTATATTCCAACAGACCACCATATCAGATATGGTTTATACTTTTTTATTAATCAAAATTCTACCTGGCCTTGGTGGTCCGCAATTATATAATTTGATTCAGAACTTTACACAGTTAAAGGCAGCCCCTGGCCATTGGAAATATAGGGTTCCGGCAGGCTGTTTGCAGGAACTAATATGTTCCTCTGTGATTTCCATGTTGCTACAACACAAGGCAGCTGTTCGGTGTGTCAGTAGACAATCCCAGCAGAGATACATGTTTGCACTATACCTTTTAGCGTAGATCATTATGAATGTTAGGTCTGATTAGCAGATCACACTTTCTGAGAAAGAATTGCCAGTGTCATTTTGGATCAAAAATCAATAATGGTCCGGATAGTACGTCCTCACAGATGGCATTGTGTTGAGGGACTGCTAAATGGAGAAAAATTGTCAGCTCTGAAGTGGAGCAATAAAGGCAGAAGGGGGACTAAATACAACACCGGGAGAGCAGGGAATAACAAGATGAATGTACTCTCTGTCCGACCAGGCTCAATTGGGGAAGAAACGAAGGAGAGAAATGGAAAGCGAGGAAGGCAATTGTAGGACGACCTGCAGACCGGCCAAAGCAGAAGCAACCTTAACAGAAGTTAGAACAGACACTCAGGAGCAAAGACATCAGACCAACAAGGTTGGTGGCAACAAAGGAGTGCATGGAAGGTCTGCCCACAAGGGGAGAAAGGCAAACTCTATCCATCCAACGGTGAACCAAGAAACACAAACAGCCAAGGAAGTGGTCAGAAACCATGTTGTGTGGCACCTTTTATGGTTTGCTGTTGTGTTTATAAAGCCCCAAGTAACCTTGACTCAGAAGTGACCTCAACCTCAAGTTCCTGTACCTATGTTGCTTTTAAAGTGGCTTTCTTGGAATGATTTCAAACAAAATGAGATTAACCTTATTTTGCTCTTGTATTTCTCATTGCTGATGTGCTTTCCTGCCATCAATTTATGCCACCTATTCCATGTTTTCCCATACATTCTATTCCTGATAACATCGCCCTCATCCACCTTAGCGATATTTCACTCTTTTTTCAGCACTTCTTTCTATGCCATCTCCTTCACCTCCTTGGTGGTTCTCTTTCTTGCTTCCTTCTACTTCTCTGCCTCCTTTACCTCCTTGCTTTTTCACCATAACTGCACCTTACTTATTTCATTCACCTCCGCTTTCCAGATGCGTTTCCACTCCTCTACCCCTTTCAGTAACTCTTCTACTAACATCCTTATATCTTTCCTCTAGCCCCTTCTCCTTCCTTTTCCACCACTTCTAAGTGATCTCTTGCTGTTGTTGTTTAATCTTCTTGACACGTTCTACACAACCCTGGAGTAATTCTTTAACCCTTTGGGCACCTCTTGTGCAACGGTCAGCGTTCTCCAACTCTCTATTATCTCTCTAACCCTCTTGATTGCTTGGGCACCTCCCATAGACCATCCGGGTTCTCCAAAACGATACCTTCTCTTTCACTCTTTTCACCTCTTTGGGGCACTGTCCCTTTTCCAATTCTCTGGGTCTTTATCTGTCAGTCTCTGGGTCTTCTACTCCAAGCTTTCAGTGAGGTTCTCTCACAACATCCTGGGTCTTCCTTCTCCTAGCTCACTGGGTCTCTTAATTCTCCAACCTCCTGGGTCTTCCCTGCAGCCTGGTGACACCTTTTTAGCTCATCCCTCTAGCCCACTCCTCCACCCTTTAGTGTGCATGTGTTGCTATTACTTCATTGCTTTGAATGGGCCAGAGAGTGTGAATGGAAGCAACGTCAAGAGCGCCTGGTCCCTGTGTGTGGCTTGGTGGAGTAACCAGGGAATCTTCTCCACAACCCCAAGGGGCCCAGCATTACCTGGCTTGTTGGCAGCACCAGGCCACCTTAGCAATCCCACTATTCACTAACAAGGCAGGAGACTTCATCACATATCGAATTCCAAAAACCTAATACTGGAGCAATTCTGCAGATCCCTGGAGCATCTTTGAGATGCACTGGAGCAAATCTTTGTAAATCGTATTTGCACACAAGCATCTCAATTATTCTCTAGTTATATCCAGAATTGGCCCAGCTGAAAGCTTTGGGGTAAATTGAATCTAAGGTACCATTTACAAATTAGATATACTGGCAGGAATATCCTGATTACCCCATTGCAAATATTTGTGAATCAGGCCCGTAGTAGCGCACAACAGTTTATAGTTAAGTCTATAGCATGAGCATGTGCTCTGTAGCAAACACTATCGCTCTGATTCACAAAGATTTGCATTGCAAGAAACCAGAGGATGCCCTCTGCATCTCAGATTTGATTGTGCAACCTTATGCTTTAACCACAAAGCCTTTAATTGGAGGAAATCTAAAGCTGAATGGAGCATCTCAAGATGCTAATGTGTGAATGTGATTCACAAAGCTGTTTGCAAGTGTATCTCAACAATGCTCCTGGGATCTCTAGATTTGATCTAGTTTTAGGCTTTGTGAAACATTTATGAGGTAACAGGAGCAAATCTGAGATTCTATGGGCATTTCCTAATTTGCTTGAGTGCAAGTCCTTGTAAATCAGGCCCATAATATTTATTACAGAGCAAATTCAAATTCTGCAGGCTTTATTAAAAGCTCTTCTGTGCTAAAATGACCACCAATTAAGACAAAAGAGATACAATAAAGGGTCCTTTACAGTGACATTTTAACAGGGAGCAGCCATGGGAGTACAAACCTCTCCTTTGGTAGTTGACTTTTTTTTTCATACGGCTTGGGACTATGTTGTGCATGATCATTGAGTGTCATGTTTTGTCTCAAATATGGGTGGCCTGGAGGTGATATCTTCCTGACATGCTATCTGAATGTTTACTGAGACACCATGCTGGCATAGAATCATGGGCCAAATGGCTCTGATTATTGGTGCATCACGCGTTGATTGGGGTCACATTACTCTAATGTCTTTTTCAATTCCTAGTAGGCACTTCACACTCCAAAACGAGTCTATCAACAAACATTTGCTGTTTGGTGACATGGACCGCCTAGTACAGCGATTGATGCTTTCAACATCTCAGATATGTAACCTGCAGCATTGGTAGCACTTGAAACCTTGGGCTATGTGCCCTTGAGTTGGATAAAAGCTGAAATAGGTCTGATATTAAAAAAAGGGTGCATGGTAAGAAATTATTAGACTGTTTTGAGAATTTAGTTGACAATTAACATATTATTTTGGATGTTCAAGCTGGTTTTAAGAGCAGAATGGTCAGGTGTTTTGTTTACATTCTTTTTTTTTTTTTTTTTTTTTATTGAACTTTACACAGTTAAAACTGAGTTTTGTCAACGAAAACAGTAACAGATCCAACCCGGGCGAAACTCTTCAGAGATCAGCAGAAGGAAAGAAGAGAAGAGAGGAAAAGAAGAAGAAGAAAAGGCACGCATTCCGCCATTGTTCAGGCCAATGCGGAGGTGGTTTCACCGGACTCATTGGCATTAGTCTGCATGATTTTTGCGAAGACTAAATCGATCAGTTTAGATAGTGCTTGAGACCATTTGGTACTCTCCCCGGAGATTAGTCTATTCCATATGTCGTTTTTCTGCAAAAACCACAATCTCTCAGACAACGGGAGTAGATAGACATTTCTTATGTCATTAATGGCGATGCAATCCATTATCAGGTGTTTTAGTGATTCAGTTGTGTTTGGGCTTTTACAGAGACGACAGAGTGTTACAGAACCCTGATTTCTGAGGGCCAATATCTCTCTGGTTGGTAGCAGGTTAAAGCGGGCTCTCATAATCACGTTTCTCAGTTTTTTTTCCGGAAATTTAGCACAGTAACTTAGGGGTTTTTTCAGCTTGTTAAAAGAGGGTGGTAGATGACTCAATAGTTTGTTGTTAGATGCCTGCTCTATTGTGGTGATCCAATCCATGTATTCCATTTTAGTTTTGATATGATCTGGGTTTTCCTTTAGCTCCGTCTGGGAACATTTGATCATTTCAAGATCTTCTAGTCTCCTGTTGACCCAGTTTTTTAGTGCGAGACAATTGCCAGTTGAAATTTCTGCGTGAATGATGTTCAGAATCGGTAAGGTATCCGCCGAGATGATTTTCCTATATAAGCGCATCGCACTTTGGTTTACCAAGGATGTTAGAGAAACCAGTCCTAGTTCCCTTCTGATGGCAGCTATTGCAGTAGACTTGGGGAGACCCAGCAACGTTTTCCACACATATCCTTCCAATTTGTTCCAGATTTGCGGAGGAAGATACAGCGAAGCTTCTGCCCCATATGTCAGAGCTGGGACTACTTTCGTTTTATAGAACAGGATGGCTGGTAACAGGGAGAACTTTCCAAACTTACGGTCGATCGCCCTTATTTGAGCCGTTACATTCTATTTTAAGTACATTTGTGATTCCAAGGAAGGGAGCATAGTAAATTGCTTTTATATATTTAAAAACTACTTTTCGCTCTGTGTGAATAGTAAAGTTATCTAGTAATTTCTAATTAATTTAAAGATAATCCTTGTAGCAATTGAAAGACTTAATGAAAGTAACTAACTGTGGTCAGATGTGGGCCAGGAGGTGAGGCAACAGATTATTTTCCTATTAGGAGTGTCATCCGCCAACATGTGTTTTAGCCCCATCTGTAATTCCTTATATATATTAACAATTTTGTTGTCAGATATTGAATTTAGGGGCTGATGCCCCGAGAATCTCCCAAAGAAAGATAGGCATACATTGTACGCAGATGACGTGGTTATTTTCTCAAAGTTAAAGGCAATATTTTATTAACAGCTACAAATAGTGTCAGATTTCTGTAATGAAAGTAAACTTAAAATTAACTTAACCAAAACAGTAGTGATGGGCTGTCATCCATCACTACACATGCAAGCAAATGTTTTCTTGTTGGAGGTTGAAACTGATATCCACCTTCTTTATACTCCTAATTCATAAGCTGTCCTAAATGCGTAGATATTTGGAAAAGATGTTTAGTCTGGATTTTTAGTAAATTTCAAGTGAGGACAAGAATTTAATCTTTTGTCCTCTGTAAAAACAAATTCATATCGTAAGTGATGTTTGCGGTCTCTAATTTTTTAAAGAAAGCAGTCAAACTTTAGATTTAAATCTTTGATTTTCAACAGATGTTACCTGTATTCATGTTTTTACGTTTTGTATTGTGTGATGATCTTATGTGTTCTGTTTTGTACGCTGTGTTTTAATTGTATGAACCTTCATGTATTCGGTACCCGAAATAACGTTTTTATTGACTTGGTGCAAATGTCAGATTCAGATAAAAGAAAAAAGTCCCAAATGGGAAAGGAGAACAAGGATTAACGGACTGGAAGGTAACAAAGGAATTTAAAGATTTAGACTGAATGGCAGTTTGGATATTTGTTATTATCATAGATGGCACAAAAATTTGCTGAGTCTCCAAAAGAGTTCACCGGATTATAATGGTTAACAGAAATTGTGCTTATATGAGCAGACTGGTTTGATAATAATACAAGTTGATTTCAATGACAGGACAGGAGAATGGATTAATGAATTGCACCATGCTGGAGAAGGGGGTATGGAGGCCATGCTAGGGCCATCCCCCTCTCTCTCTCGTCTTCTTTGGCACCTCCACCCTAACCCAGATGTCCCTGACCCAGGAAGTATTTAGTGAACAATAACCCCTAGTATCTAATAACTGGTCTGCCTTCCTGGGAGGCCTAAAGGCAAACACTTTATCTAATCTCCCTCAGGGAATTGCTGATGGTCTCTGATAGTTTGCATGCAGTTACTGTGGGTTGCTGTGGGTCTGGAAGTTAGGTTTTGCCCTGAGTTCTGAACTTATATGAGGTGCTGGCCACGGATGGAATGTGACAAAGGCTCCTTGTTGCATGGTTTCTGATTACCATTTCATTTGGATCAGGTCCCATTTTTCTTGTTTGTTCCCAGGGGTATTCTGGGATTTGTGGTTCAGAAATGAAAAGGAGACAAAACAGTCCACAAAGGGTAGCGGGAGGCATTATGCAACAAAGAGTGGCACCATTGTTAACATTCAAGGCACATGCATGGTTTTCGGGGACTGGAGGGGTGGCAACTCCCACTTCCTGTACCTGGGACAGAGCTAGCTCTAGCTTTTGTCTTGGTGTGCCTCCTTCCCCAATATGGGAAGGATCCCGGTCCCTCCCTTTTCACATGTCCCTGAAACATTATTTTCTCAATAATATAAGAAGGTATTGCGTTAACCAGAGCAGATTGAAAAGTAAGTGTACTGGAAGAGAATGGAGTTAAACAGTGATTTATAATTTTAAATAATTCACAAGTTCAGTTTGACAAAGTTTCGTTGAGTCTGGAAATAAGAAGATTTGGCCTCAACAATATATTGTCTAAGTGGTGGCATCACTTCCAGTGGCCATCTTGGATCAGTGACATCACTTCCTGCGGCCATCTTGGATCAACCCCATCTCCAGCTGGAGGCCACAAGAGGCTCCGCTGGGAGCACCAATCAGGAAGAAATCGGCTCATCCCACCAACACCAGGGACATTATCAGAGAGACCAACCACTGATGGACTAGGTGATCAGGTGACAAGAGCTTTTGTCATCCCTTGTGAACTTCCTAGGGGCGCCCAGCAAAGGGGTGTGCCAGTTAAGGTGCGAAAAAGGGAAGGGTGCTGACCAGCCTTTTTGACTCTTAGCCTATGAGCTTTTACCTTTCTCCCTGTTGTACCTGTGAGTACCCCAAGCTTCCTAATTACTGTACTCTCTCTCCACACTGTGATCCTCACACATAATGCCTTCATTGCTGATCCTCCTTCTGCTCCTCCTACTCACCTCTCCCTACGCTTTCTCCAATCATGCTACAACTTCCCCCTTTCCTATCCCTATTATAAAACTCACAACTCGAAACTCTCACTACTCCATCTCTCTTGCACCTCTTTACAACAAACAAAGCCGACGAGCTAACCATACCTCCTCTAACACCTATTTAGCTTGCCTATCTTACTCTGAGACTCAACTTCTCTGCTCTTCCTTACCTCATCAACTGAACATTGCACTCTGTATTTCTCAGTCTGTATACAAAACAAAGCATCCTTTTTCACTAACTACTTTCACTCCAGCTCTCCTCCCATAGACCTTCTTGCTATCACTGAAACCTGGATTTCTCCATCTCTCACTGCCTCTCTGGCAGCCCTACACGACTCCAAACCATCCTTCATTCACTCTCCTTGACCGACCGGCAGAGCTGGAGGCATCGGACACCTACTCTTGTCCCACCTCAATGCCCCACAAATCTCCAATGCCACGTCCTCTCCTACCTCTTTTGAATTGACCATCTCTCCTATTGCTCTGCCTCACTCGGTTAACATCATCTCCATCTATCGCCTTCCAGGACTCACTGGACCATTCTTTTATGATCTTGGGCAACTCCTTTGATCTCTTTCCATTAAGCATCACCTCATTCTCTTAGGTGACTTTAACCTTCCCTCGCCAACCACTTCTCAGAAATATTAACTTCAGTCTTTTCTTAGTGACTACGCCGTCCACTATATCCATAACCTGCCTAACCAAACAGGGGCTAACTGTTTGGGTCTCTTATTCATTTCCACCTCTCTCTCAGCCACTAATACTCCTTTCACACTATCCATATCTGTTTACTCAATTGTTTCCACCATCATCTCCTTTCCGCCCTCTGACCTTTCCTCACTACTGTCTTCAACTATTACTAAAAGGAAATGTAAACATTCTGTCACCCCCCTTTCTCTTTCCTACAGTTCGCACTCTCCTTCACAACTGATCCCTCTTCCACCAACACTGCCTTCTGCAGCTTCTAATCCTTATATATGACTCATTCTCCTCTCACTTCCCACTGATCACTTTCACCCCTAAGTCTCAGCATCCTCAACCATGGTTCACTCTATTCATAGGCTCTCTCTGAATAGACATGTGTTGGCTGCTGCGCAAATGGAGATGCACCCACTCGCATGGGGACCTGAAACTGTAGCTCTCTGCCGTGAACTCTCTAAAGTCCACTCTTCATAGAGCAAAAAGGGAATTCAACCTAATCCTGATTGACTCTCACTCCAACCATGCTCGCTGGCTACAGGGCACTCTAAACACACTCCTCACTCCTCCTAAGTCTATTCCTATGAACCCCACTCTCACAGCTAATGACCTAGCTGAATACTTTGCTGCAAAAGTGTCCAGAATTAGAGACTCTCCTGGCCTTCCTCACACTCCCTTCTCCTACACTCTGCCTACTCTACCATCATTCTCTGCCTCTATCTCCCACTTTAAATACTGAGGAAGTCCTATCTCTTCTGATGCCCCATCAGACGCTCTTGCTTCTCAGCTAGTCAACGCTATTGTCCCTTCAGTGGCCTCTCACCTCACTGACCTCTTCAACCTGTCCTTCGACTCTGTTACTTTCCGTCGGTTTTCAAAACAGCCACGTTCATCCTTCTCCTAATAAAGCAAGGGGCTGACTTGAACCTACCAACTAACTTTCACACTGTGTCTCTCCTTCCGTACTATTCTAAAGTGCTCAAAACAGTTGTGTTCAACTGTCTTACCAGTTTCTTAGACATCCACAACATTTGAGACCCCTTATAAGCAGGTTTCCACTCCTGCCGCTCCACGGAAACTGCTCTCATTAATGTGTCCAACTTCATTGCTTCGGCTAAGCATTCCAACCTATCCTCTATCCTAATATCCTTGTCCTGTCTGCTGTCTTTGACTGTGTCATTCACTCTGATCTTTTTAATACTCATTTTCTTCTTGGGATTCGTGATCGAGCCCTTGCCTGGATTGAATCCTACCTTGCATCTCACCAATTCTCTGTCTCCTGAAGCAACAACGCCTCTCAACTCATTCCTCTAACTGTTGCTGTTCCACAAGGCTCTGTCCTGGGTCCGCTCCTCTATACACTCTACACCTCCTGATCTTGGGGCACTAATCTCCTCCCTTGGGTTCTCGTACCAACTCTTCATGAATGACACCCAAATCTTTTCCTGAATTCTGCTCTGATCTCTCGATCAGAATTTCTAACCGTCTCTCTGCCATTAAATAGTGGATGCTTCGCACTATCAGATGTTAAAATCTATCAGAGGCGCTCTTCTTCCCTGACAACAGCTCTCTGCCATCTCTTCCTCTGCCTATCCATTTTCCACCTGACACTCTCCCCTACTCTTTTTCAGCTAGAAACTGTGGCATCATCTATGACCTTTCTCACACCTTCTCTACTTTCATCTCCATAACTGGAACAGCAACTCACCCCAACCTCTTAAGTATTAGGGAAATCAGGGACCTCCTTCCTTTCAACACCGCCAGGCATCTCTTAACCAATCTTGTCTTTTCTAAACTGGACTACTGTGCCAGCATCCTCTTGGTCTCCCAGCTATGTTTTCCGTCCTCTCGACAAGATCATTAACGTCCCTACCAGGACTCGCTTGGAACTCCCTCATTTCACACCTACTTCCTCATACCGTCAGCAGGCTGGATGGCTGACGATGCAAAACAGGGCCAGATTTAAATCTATTCTCCTGGTTCACAAATCTATCCATGGTAAGGCACCACTGTATCTATCCTCCTCTATCCAACACTACAAGCCTTCTCGTAATCTCCGCTCTGCCTCATCGAATACCCTTGAAGCTCCTCGCCCTCCCTGTGCTTCCTCTCGCTTCTGCTCTTTTTCTCTTCTAGCTCCACTTTCATGGAATTCCTTTCTGACGGACGTCTGAGAAACAGTCCACATGGATTTGTTCAAAATGAAAGTAAAGGCCTACCTCCTTGCCTCCAAGTTACCCTCTTAACTATCTTTCTTCTTCCTGCTAGCTAACATTTTTCCCTCGCCTCTAACCTGCCTCTGTCCCTCACTTCCTCCACTCTAGCACTTCACCCATCATGGTCACATCCCAAGCACAGCTGGCCTACCTCCTTCCTGCACTTAAAAATGTCCAAGTTGGTGAACAGGTGCAAGTGGATCTAGGTCACCTGGCCTAAGCTCTGCCCACCAGTAAATCACCTTAAACATTTGGCGCCTTCCTGTTTTCCCGCCCTTTTTTCTTACTTAAGCCCCTCTAGCCTTTTCCTTTGAAGTTGGTGAGCAGGTGCAAGTGAATCTAGGTCACCTAGCATAAGCCCCACCCACCTTCCTAACCCTGCCTCTTCCTTTCTGCTCTTAACTCTTAGATCAAGGTAATCTCTCGCTTGGGTGTCTGAAGTGAAGGGCAGATGCAGAAAAGGTCAAATCCTGTTTGGACCTGTTCGGACAGGAGGGACTCAGGGCCCGAACCCCTGCTCAGACAACAGGTAAGTACGCGTTGACATATGTTTTCTCCCTCTCTCCCCACAGGCCATCCCCACCATCACCAGGCAGCGCCAACGTAAACGACATCACTTCTCCTCTAAGGCATGGTCTCTGCAATGCAGCAACCTCAGCCACATCAGCCTCAAACCAATCAACACCCCCACACCATCCACAACACGGATGTTGAAGCTCACCAACGTCTGCTCAGTTATCACCCATGCAGCAGCTATAACCCATGCAGCATTCATCGCCGACCTCATCAATACACACGGCCTTGACACCATCTTCATCACTGAGACCTGGCTGACACCCACCACCGCCCACATCCTAGACGTCCTTGTCCCCGGCGGCTAAAGCATCCAACAAAGAGACTAACCAAATAAGCCAAGCAGAGGCCTTGCAGTCATGCACAAGATCTCGTGGCCCTGCACCAGGCTTGACGTCAACAACATTGGCTCCTTCAACGTCCCCTCCTGCCACTTCCCAATCTCCCCACCGGACACAGTCACCTTCCATCTCATCTACAGACCCCCCAAACTGGTCACCACCATGTCCCTCATGCACGCCAACAACATTGTTCGAGGCAACTTAAACCTCCGAGTCAACAAGGCCCCCAAACTGATGAAGGAAGCTCTCCTCAGCCTTCTCGACACCCTCAGACTCAAACAGCACACGAAAGACACAACACACGAGAAAGGTAGCATACTCGAGCTAATCATCACTGCACTGTCTTCCCTCCACTACAGCTATCCTCTCTCGCTTCACTGGTCTGATGACCTAGCCATGCCTTTCAACATCCTGTACACCACTCTAGTCAAGCACTCCCAGCAGACAAACCTTCAGGTCCTTCAAGAACTTCCCAGTGGAACCCCTCACAGAAGACCTCGCCAACCTACACCTTACATTGACTGAACACCCCCAATCAAACTGAAATCTCTAGTGGAGGAACTCAATGCCACCCTCTCCCCCTCCATAGACCAACACGCACCTCTGAAACAACGCACCTGCAAACCGAAACCATCGGCACAGTGGTGCATGCAAGAACTCAGCCTCAGCAAAAGAGTAATCAGGAATCAAGAGAAAACCTGCTGTCGCTCCAGGACTGCATCGATCCTAATCAACACAGCCAAGGCCTCCTACTATCAGAATACCATAGCAGAAGCCAACAACAAAAGCAGAGCCCTCTTCAAAGCGGTCAAGCAGTGCATCAACCCGCTACCCAACCCTGCCATAATAAAAAGAACAATTATAATCATTCCACCACCATCAACACCTTCTTCATTGACAAAATCAGCAGGATTGGCCAGCACATAGACACCAGCTCTGCATCCACAGACACACCTCGCAATAACTCCACACTCTTGACAACATTCAAGACACTCTCAACTGAGAACCTGGTAGAAAACCTGGCCGCCCTCAAAGCTATATTGTATACAGATGACCTCCTGCCAGCATCCATCCTCAAGACCATCCCCACAGAAGCACTCCTTCCCTACCTGGAGATCATCAACGGCTCCCTAACTAAAGGCACCTTCCCATAGACCCTAAAAACAGGACAAATCCTCCCTCTACTAAAGAAACCCACTCTGGAGCCCGACAAATTAAGTAACTATCGCCCCATCACCAATCTTCCCTTCCTAGATAAGATCATCGACAAAGCGGTAGCCACACAACTGCAGCAACACATCGGCATCAACAATCTCCTCCAAACCTACCAATCTGTATTTTCGCTCAGATGCAGCACAGAGACAGCAACCATGCAGGTGGTCGACGACCCCCTCAACACTCTTGACGTTGGCCACTCCTGCCACCTGGTTCTACTTAACCTCTTGGCTGCTTTCGAAACAGTAGACCACCAGGCACTTACGGACACCGTACATCACGTGCATGGGGATCAACAACCTTGTCCTATGCTGGTTCAAGTCCTACCTTGCCAACCGCACATGATCGCCAATGCTACCCCTCACCTGTGGAGTCCCACAGGGTTCCATCTTCTCCCCAGTGATCTTCAATCTACACATGGAGCAGCTGGAAGCCCTCCTAGCCACACACAACATTCACCAATACGCCAACGACACACAACTATACCTCAGGATTGACTCCATCAAGGACATTGATAGGCTCAATCTTGGATGCCCAGTGCTTACTTGAAGCTCAACCCCTCAAGACTGAATTCCTACTCCTCACCAACAACATCGAACACCCAGACATACAGACCTGGCTATCAACCATGAACTCTAAGTGCTTCACACCCAAGCTTACCTCCTGCACCAAGTCCCTCAGCTTCACATCAACAAATACTTATCCTTCAAGACACACATATCTAAGAAAACTCAGACAGCTTCGTATCAGCTCTCCCTCCTTTGAAAAGTCAAGTTCTACCTCCCTCCGAAACAGCTTTAGATCCACCGTTCAAGCACTGGTGCTATCCCACCTGGGTTGGGGAAATGCACTCCTCAAAGGCCTCCCAACATCTTCCCTTGTGCCCATGAGAAGTGTCCTACAGGCGGCAGCACGCCTCATCAAGGGTCTACGCAGATATGACCACTTCACTCCGACCCTCATCAATCTTAACTGGCTCCCAATGCATGCAAGAATCACCTTCAAGTCTTGCTGCATCATCTATAAGGCAGTCGCCCTCAAGTCACCCAGCTACAACGCAGAGAAACTCTGCATCTCTAGCGAACAGCGCACCACCAAAAGCCGGGACATGTGTAGAGTTGAAATCTGCCACTGCAAAAAGGAAAGGACCAGAAAACAAGCCTTCTCTGCCTTTGCCCCAAGAATATGGAACCTCCTATCCATCGGCATCAGACTCGCCCCCACACTCTTACAATTCAGAAAAGAACTCAAGACCCACCTCTTCAAGGAGTCTTTCCTCCTCAACACCTACGTTATCATGTCCCCCCTCGCGCCACCTGACTCACTAGACACTGCCCGCCATTCTCCACACTGCCACCCGGAACAGCTGTACCCCTCCTCTGTCCCCCTCTGTAGCCTTTCCCCACTGCTGTATATCTGTTCTGTTGTTACCACTGAAGAGCACTCTGTTATGCATCTGTAATGTTGTACACCTCTGTAAAGTGCTCCATTATGTATCTTTATTGGTACATACCTCTGTAAAGCGCTCTGTTGATTCTCGAAACTAGGTTAGCGCTCAATAACTACAATAATACTGATAATAATGTTGGTTGTCCTTAATCTATGAATATCCACTTACATATTGTCCCTGGTGACGTTCCATTTACTCCCCTGCACAACCTGGTCAGAATGTCCCTCAAACTCACCCCATTGTAAGAAGTTCACTGCTTCCAGCGAAATCTGACTTCTTAATTATTGTAAGTTCTTTGGTGATCAAAAGAGCATTGTTCCTCTTGTTTATAAATAGGTCCAGATAGGACACACATGGGAGCACAAAATGTCATAAAGAAGAACAGAAACGTGCAATAAGGGGAATCACAGTATCATTAGAGTAGAAGGACATAGAGGGGAAATGGAGAGGAAGCTGGTTCATAGAGGGAATCCCAAGGAGAACAGGAAAGGGAACAGATAAATGGGTGGAAACACACAGGGGAAAAATGTAACGGAAGCAGTTACATAGAGGGGATCAAAGATAAAAGTCAGCAGGGATGGGAGCACGGAATGTGACGTGCAACCAGATTCAAAAGACCAGATTCAAAAGAAAAGGTGAGCGGGCAGGCAGAAGGAAATAAAAAAGTGCAAAGGGTAAACAGAGGAGATGCGGGGCATAACAGTTGTGGAAGAGGTAATGGGAAGGAGAGAACACAAAGAGGAGTTAAAGGAGGGTTGGGCTAACACAGGGCACAAACAAATTGAATCTTTGGGTGGAGAGGATCACTGATAGCGAGCAGGCATATATGAGGTCCAGGAAGGGAGCAGGTAAAGGGGAACACAGAAATTGAGGAAATAGAAAAAAGGGTTGGGGGCCAGTCAAAACAATGAGTTGCACATGCGGGTTCATGAGTGGATGCTGGGCATGTGAAGAGATGGGAGTGCATGTTGGAAAGTGAATGGGAAGCAGGCAGTGAGTGGGGGTACATGAAGAGATGAGAGTGCGGGATCAGACAGAGGTTGACATGTGTCACCTGGGATGTAGGTGGAGGGGCTGAGAATGGAATTCTGTTGCCCACACATTTTGTTCACTGGAGGTTGGTCACATGGGTCTGATGGTGGCCAATAGAGTTGCATCTTTCCCCACACGGCCTTATTGCTTGGAGGCGGTCAGATGAAATGGCGGGTCCCTTCTGAGTAGGTTGCAATCTCTGGGGATTTCAGTTCAACAAGGGCGTTTGCAAGTGCTGCAGGTCAGATCCTCTTCCGGGTGGCCTGTGTACATTAACGGTTGTCATATGTGGTTTTACAGTGTCGCGGCTTTCACTGCATGTTCTCCTGGGGAACCACTGGTACAATTCCTCCTCACTCTTTCTTTTTTTCTGGCCTGACACATAAAACGGCTGCCCTCTTCTGTCTAGGTGGCCATTTGGACAGAATTATAGGATTATCCAGGGATTGTTTTAAAGTTCAAGCAGAGGTTTCTTTCCCTCATGCTTCAACCCCTTTATTTGATTTTTTAAAAGGCCATATAAGGAGGTGGGTCTCTGTTCAAGGCAATTTTGACAGGGCAAGAAAATGGTCCCAAAATGGTGAAACATCCCGAAGCAAGCTCTCTCAATGTTTCTATGCCTCCAGATAATTTTGATCTGGAGTCCTCAGACGGCATAGGGCAATGGAGAGGAACATTCACTCTTCACGTTTCACCACCATGTGCAGGAAATCCACCATTGTTTCTACCTGCATTAGATTTTGATGTGGGGGAGAGACTGGGATCCCTATAAATACAGCCTGATTTAATACATCACAAAAGTGCATTTGGAATCCAAAGCGTTAGGTGTTTTTCTTTTACAAAGGAAAGCCCATGTTGAATGAACAGGGTTACACTAGTTAGGTTTAGCCTGAACCACACAAGGGTTTGATAGAATGGCAAGCAGCCATGCTTAGTCTAAGGGGGGTGAAGGGCTGTAGTGAGGTACAAATAACTCATAGCATACACTTACTCCAAGAAAACACTGATATACTTAAAAGTGATATACAAAATACTTATTATATACACTAAGGCACACTGTTGTAACGTTCAAGTAAAGTAAGTACTATAACACAGTAAAACAATTGAAGAACACTTGCAATAGTCTTTGGATAGTAAACCAAGGTTGGACTAACTTTAGAATAGCTTTTTCAGAAACAAATTGCATAGTAAAACCATCTGAAACATTTTCCAACTCTTATTACTTTTAGTAACTTTGTTCCAGCCTATCTTAACGAGTCCAACCCTACCTCATGAGAATCTAACAATGTTCAGAGGGGACATTGGGCAAACAATGACTATAGGTTCAGCAGAAAGGGTGGGAAAACAGAGTACAACATTCAGAGTGGCAGAGTCCAACAGGATCTCTTCTTGATTTGCAGCTAGGTACAAGTTAGGTTTTACAAGCCAAGGAAATCAAGATATTTCCATGAAGGATTGCCCCAAGAACCACTGTCCAAAGACAGGATTAGATAACAATGGTTTGTCCACCCCAATATAACTCTATGGAGACCTGGAGGGGTCCGAGCAACAAGCTATCTGCAGGCCCCAGGATTACAGGTTCAAGCAAGCAGACTCCAGGTAAGTTTTAACAGGAGCAGAAAAGTACCTCCAGATGAAGAAGCAGTTGCTGCAGGACGGTCCAAGTGATGAGGCGACAGCAGACCCGGTAACATGTTTCTCGGTCTTGGCGACAGAAGAAAGGCACTTTGGTGGATCTGGAGACAGTTCTCATGCAGGCGGATGTCCAGCAAAGGATCTTCGTTGTCATGGCGGTAGACTCTTCTCCATTTCTCGGTCCTCATCTCTGGTGAGGGGACTGTGTAGAGCTGGCTTGAGTCACTGCAGGCTTAGAAGAATGCCCACAAAGTTCCAGGTGAAACCACACTTCAGACAACGATGCACAGCGATGCAGCACAGGTCCCTGGGTAGTGGTGATTTGCAGGCCGTGTGGGTCGCAGCTCTTCCAGGGATGGCGCAATTTGTAGTTGGTCTTGGTACTGGTTAGGCCCATCAATCCAATGGGCTGAAGTTGTGGTGTTCGGATCTTCCCTGACGCTTAGAAGTTGAGGTCGGGACAGCAGCGGTTACTCAGTAGGCTCTGGCAGTCACTGGAAGTTGCTGGCAGCGTCCTTCTTCGTTCTTCTATGGAATTGTCTGTTCCAGTGGTCAACTCTGATGTCAGCTCCAGGACCACAGAATGTATCCAGGAACACCGGCTGAGTCCACCAATCATGACCCATGCACCATTCAAACTTGGTTGGGTGGTTGTCCAAAGGGGATAGCCAGCCTCCCAGTCTGAACTGGTTTCAGTCAGGCACACTGCAGGACAAAGGACAGGGGAGTTTATGTCACCTCCCCCATTTCCTGTTCTGTCAGTCACTCAGAGAAGCTTTGCAGGTTTTCCTTGCGAAGCCTGCCAAATACATACGGATGAGATAATCCTCCCCCACTCAGAAAGGTATAAGAAGACATCAGAAAGAACAAGTCATTTTGTTCAGGACTTTAAAATGTACAGCCACCATTTTGGGTAAATGGTGTCCTGTGTGTCCCCTACCACAGTTCTGAAGACAGCCTGCGACAAAAGTCCACATAAAGTCATGCAAAAAGGTACACTACTACCAGCCTGAAAAGAGGGATTATCACAGTAACCAAAAAGTTACAGTATAGGCAAGCAAAAGGATACAATGGCTCCCCTCTGCACTCCACATAGGTTAGGGTGTGCTGGTCTTGCAAAATAAAACACAGGTAGGATTGAAAGGATCCCCACGCCCGAGTAACATCAGGGGTTAGTGAAGAAAAAGAAGAAACAAGAAAGTGGAAACTCTAGGAGCTCCCAGCAACACTGCACAAAAAGTGCTGTGTGCTGCTTTAGTAAAATGTAGATGCCAGAAAAGTTGGTGGAATGCATGACTCCACAAAGAAATACCAAAAAGAGCTAAAAAGGGTTCCCAAAAGCAGAGTAAAAGAATGTTTATATATACATATATAGGATTGTGCTGTCGTTATTCTGCCTTCTAAAAACGATAAAGATGTTTAAAAAAAGAAAAACGAATGTTTGAGTGTGGAAAAAGATTCCCACTCACTCAGGAGAACTAGTCAAAAATCCAGGAGTTCAGCAAAAAGTGCTGGGGGACACACAGGTGGAGAGAATTTCACACACAAGATAAATCTACTCTAACACAAAGGAATCCCATGTAATTGCAGCCACTCCTACTGATCACTGCCATGCATGAGCGAGCTCCCAGAACAGATCATCATGCATTTTCTGTCAGAGGCTTAAATTGGCATGGGAAGCTGAGGTCCTCCCAAATTACTGTGCTATTTCCCGCCCCAGATGGAAAGGATGAAAATACCTCAGAAGGAGCAGAGACTGCAAAAAGTTTGTGGACTGGCTCCTCCTAAAACACGTACTGCCACACGGAAAATTAGCATATCAGGAAATGGAATAAAACTAAGCAACTCCAAATAAATGTGACCTTGCTCTGTCCGCATACAACACAGAATGCAACGAGCAGAGATGTGTGGCGCATGCAGAGGTGAAGACTACAGCAACCACATGGATAGTGGCAGAGCTTCCTATTGTCTACACATCTCGACTCTCTATGGTACATCTCCCTTTGTCCCCATCGGAGACAGTAAGCAAAGTTGCATAAAAATATTATGCATACAAAGTTGCATACAAATATTTTTGCCATCTAAGAGAATTTGAGAGAAACTCGGATGCTAATGTTCTTCCTCACGCCATCCTGTTTTTTTTTTAATGAAGAACTAATGCAGACCTTATGTGAAGAAGAGATGTGCGTACATGATAACGTGACTTTATTCCGGAATAATGAAAGCTTGATCAGAATCAGATTAGTAAGGCGCGACCAACACATTAATTCCACGAATAAGGCCTATTTGTTCCCCCCAGAGTTACCAATGAACGGCTACTGGAATGTCTTGGGCAATGATTCACATCTTGCTTGGCAAAGGTGTGCCTCCATTTTTGTTTTTAGCACGATATTGATTACACATTTTTTCGCTTTCTGGTTTGTAAGTTTGGCAGATTCATTCTCTTTAAATCGGTAACAATATTTGTCCCTGACTAGGTCTGTTAGCAGAAGGGAGACATGGCTGCAAAGTAATTGCTGTTTGATAAACTGGGGAAGCAAGGAAGCACGCAGAGAGCGACCCGCAGTTTTAACACTTCTGGCAGACAAGAAGAAGCGTGTGTGCTGTGAAAATCGGATTGTTTTGGACTGCTGACCGGAACATTTCTGAAAAAACGATACAAACCTACTTCTGTCCAGCCCCCGAGTGCGATAACAGGAAAAAGTGAATAATAATACCATCACAGCAATTTCTGTGAACCCGAGATGAACATTTTGTTTTTATTTCTGAAATTCGGAACATTTGCACATACATAAGGTTGTGCATTAAGTTCTTAAATTCAGAAAGGGATTCGCATTTTTTGTCACTTTTTTTTTATCGAGAAAGCAAAGGCAATATACATAATCACAAAAAACGCAAAGATAACCGCATGAGACATGAAGGGAAATGTAGCACTACAGATACCTTTCAACCTGCTGTGCCTTTAAGATTGGTGGAATCAGATGTCTTTGCTTTTGATGGGTAAGTGCCCATTGACGTCTACGGAAGATTTGAAGCATGTCTTGCGAATGAGCTAAATCTATTTTATTTGAGATTATAAAATGGACAAATAAGATTCCAGCTAGACGGAGCAATGACATATTTATACATTTTTCCATTTGTAAAGCATGTGTGAACCCGCAGGCAACTGGGCGCTAGTTACATGAGGTGCAATTGATAAACATGAGGGTAGCAAGTATCAATGAAATGTCAAGTTGCAACGCCAGTGCATTGTTGCGGGATAAAGGAGTCAGCAAAGTGTAATGGCAGGTGGAGGAATAGTTGAAAAGTCACGTCTTAAATTGTTCCCTGAAGGATATGTAAGATGGTTCTGTACTCAGAGCAATTGGTAGGAAGTTCCAGAGGAGGGGGGCAGTGACAGGGAAGCTTGATCCACCAGCTCTTGCTCTTTTGAATCTGGGAACGGCCAGCTTGTGACTGTTGCAGGAGCGTGTGGGTGTGACATGTTTAGTCGGGGTCAGTCTTTCTGAGAGGTAGGAAGGTGCAGTTTTGGAGAGGCACTGATGGGTGATGGCCAGGGTCTTGAATTTAATATGGTCTTGAATTGGAAGCCAGTGGGTGTTTTTCCTGTGGGCAGTGATGTGATTGTATTTTGAGAGGTTGAGGGCAACTCTGAAGGCATTGTTCTGGATAACTTGTAATTTGTTCAGGTTTCATTCAGTGGTGCCGGCGAGAAGAACATTGCAATAATCCAGTTTTGCACCAATGATGGCTTGTGCAATTGCAAATCAGAAATTAGGAAGGGTGGAAGGAAGTGAGGAAGGGTTTGCAGGCGTTCAAGAGTTTTGAGGTGTGGGCAGCAGAAGAGGCTATGACATTTACATATCATGTCATGCTGAGGGTAGAGTTGAGGTAGACACCAAGTGGTTCAATGACTGGGGATACAGGGATCGTGTCAATCAGGAATGAGTGGTATGCTGAGTTTGGAGAGGGTGGTGTGACTGCAGACTATCAGGATTTCTGTTTTATCGTCGTTCAAGCAGACTGTGGTATGCCATCCAAGCATGGACGGTCTCATGAATGGAATTGAGATTGGTGGTATCTTTTGTATAGGTACATGATAGGGGTGCTGAGGTGATGGCAGAGTGTGTTGTGGTCAACCAGGTCGAAGGCAGCCGAAAGGTCCAATAGAAGGAGGAATGTGACTTTGCCAGAGTCATAGAGGTCATTTATCTGGTTTGTGAGATCAAGTAGGGCAAATTCTGTGCAATGGCGGGTACGGAAACCAGATTGACAGGAGCTGAGGATATTATGTTGCTCGAGGTAAGACTGGATCTGGAGGTATGCTGGTCTGCTTAGAATGTTTAGCAGGAATGCTACTGTAGTGATGGGCGGTAGTTGGTAGGGTCAGCGGAGTCAAGAGAAGGGCTTACCTTGCCGCAAGTGGGAGAAGGCATCAAGGAGCAGAGCGGATGCTGTGAAATCAATGTGGTGGGCCCAGCAGGGCTTACCTTGCAGCAGGTGGAAGCAGGCATCAAGGAGTGGAGCTGATGCTCCGAAATCAATGTGATGGGACCAGCAGGACTTATCTTCCAGCAAGTGGAAGCAGGAATCAAGGAGCAGAGCGGATGCTCCGAAATCAATGTGATGGGCACAGCAGGGCTTACCTTGCAGCAGTGGCAATCAGGCTGCTTTGACTCATCGTGCAGCTGGGCTGGAGCACAAACCAAGACAGGGGCTGGCCTTTGTTGTGGGCCTTCGGCGGGGGCCACCTTCACCTGCTGGCTCCCTGTTAGGCTAAGGAAGTGGCCATGGTGGTTGGTGGCCAGCCAATTGGTGTGGGTGGGACTACAGGAAGGTCTGCAGGTTTGCAGCAGGTGGAAGTAGGCATCAAGGAGTGGAGCTGATGCTCCGAAATCAATGTGATGGGGCCAGAAGGGCTTATCTTCCAGCAACTGGAAGCAGTAATCAAGGAGCAGAGCGGATGCTCCTAAATCAATGTGGTGGGCACAGCAGGGCTTACCTCGCAGCGGGTGGAAGCAGGCTGCTTTGTCTCATCGTGCAGAGGGGCCAGAGCATATTAATATCTATTTATAAAAAGCATTTGAAAATCCAATAGTGCTGGCTTTTGCAGTTGTTCATTGCATTTTACATTTATGGGCAAGAATTTGTATCAGCCGTATAAATAATTGGCCAAGCTCAAAGAATATGCATACTGAAGGGCCAGTCATGATATGAATAGCACTATGTCAGCTGTTAACCTCTACTGGTTAATTAAATACTTTAAACATGTTGCGTCAGCAGCTGAGGCTTTTGAACTCTGTACCATCTTGCCTTGCCTCTTCAATCATGTTAAAACACCCTTCAAATTCAAATGGCACAGGTCTGTAAACGATGTTCAACAAAACAGTGTAACCTATAACAATCCGTTCATTACAGGGCCATAAGGAAGGACCGTACCATTCCAAAATAGGGATACAAATAAGCACAGTTTTTGAGGCAATGTGTAGAACGGCATGTAGTACTCAAAAACTATCCTTTGCACAAAGATGAGGCTATTGTGCTATACCAACAGCCAGCAACAGCCTATTATGTAAACGCATGCAAAAAGGGCAACAACTTTAATGGTAGCAAGAGTGAGAGAGTTAGAGTCTTGAACCTGTCAGGGGAAACAGGGACCCTCCTACATCGGAAATGCACCCTAGAAGGGTGTATGCCAGAACTCATCCAATCCCAGAGGTGGGGTGAGAGAGTTGGGGGTGAGGGGAGCAGTCCCTGGACCAGCCAAGTGTTTATTTTCTACTGTTGGTACCACTGTCAATCATGCAATACCTCCCAGCTTATTTTCTGATCAGAGTTCTCTTTTTCCTTTTACAGGACAAAAGGACCCTGAATCCAACACAGCTGCAAACAAATACAAGTGGATGGGGAAAGACGCCAACTAAGATGCTCCCATTTCCATCAACCTCCAGTTTACTGACACAAACTGTAGCCTGGGAAGACAGCAGGAAGGCAAGATGCTCAGTGAACACCAACCTGCACTGGCCACGAACACTGCAGGAACACCCGCTAACAAAAATCGGTCAGGGCCAATATTTTTTTTTTAAACTGAGCCATGAATAGTTAGGACTAGATTGGTCTGAACGGTCAGGTGAAGCAAGGAACCAATAGTAAAGGAGAAGAACCAGTGAAGCTAGTGGTTACAGGTATAAGAATCCTGCACTCACAAGAGAGTGTAAAAGGCTGAGGTCAGGATGTGTGGTGGTGAACCATGTGACCAGGTGGAAGGTGGAGAGAAATTCTGCAAAGTGTTTATTTAAAAATATATATTTTGTTATGGTTCAAACACGTAGAATCTTACACATATACATCACGCAAACATTAATATATCCATATACAAAATGCAATTAAAACATCACTATCAATCTTCATAAAATATACATACATTTATTAATTGTATTTATTGTTTATTTGTAATGCGCACTATACAGCAAAAATTGTTTCAAGGCACATCAAGACAAGAGGGGGAGGGGAAGAGCAGTATCAGATTATCAATTTTAATCACACAATAGAGCCGAAGATCTCTTCAGATCATTGAATGGCCGCCAGAGCCAGCCCAACCGATTTCACCATCACAATCTGCATCCTGAATGTTTCATGATCTAAATGTCTGTATTTTTTACAAATAGGGAAAAATGTTTACATCTCAATGATTCCGTGTTGGGGCAGCATAACATAAGATGTTCCACCGTTTCAACCACCTCTTGATCTTTACAGAGGGCCTCATTACACGGGCGGCGGTAAGGGTTTACCGGTACCGGTAAGGGCACCGGTACCGGTAAACCCTTACCGCCTTACTACGAGGTCCCTTTGCGGGTTGGTACTTTAACGCCTGCTGTTTAGCAGGCGTTAAAAACCAACCCGCAAAAGGACCAGGGTGCTCATTACGGTACCGCAATTTGCGGCACTGTAATTAGCACCTTCCCCATTCCCATAGAGCCCTATGGGGCAAAAATGGGAATGGGGAAGGGCAATGGGGAAGGGGGAATTACCGCCCCGCCAACCTTGGAATAGGGCAGTAATTCCCCTTTCCTCCAAGGCGGTGCCGGTATTTTACCGGCATGGACCAAGGTGCTAAGAGCACCTTGGTCCTCCACCTACCGTGTAATGAGGCCCAGAATCTACAAAACCTCAGAGATCTTTCTACATCATTTCTTGCACCTACAATCTCATGGGTCAATAGCAAATTCATGTGAAGACACGTGCACTTCCTTCTCCATCCAGGGTCCATGAATTGTTCAATGTAAGACTCTGGGACTGAGTGGGGTTTAGAGATTTTTTTTATCACATTACGAAAAAGACAGTATTTTCCTGCCACCTCATTACTTCGTATTCAGTCCCTCTCAAACACAGCCTTTTTTAATCTTAAATGGTACTGAATCAAGTAGTTCCAGTGAACTATCTAAATCTAACACATTGGCCAGGATATTATTCAAAACCCGAGAATTGAATTGAATTGAAAACTCATTAGTCAGAAGGATGTGTAACTTAGAATAGAGGGAACACTCTGTAGGTAGTCTGATCCTCCAAAGGAAGGAAAACCATTTCCAATTGAAACAGGCTTTCATAGATTGCAGGCCCAATTCATACAACAATATGGAGACTGGCCCATCTTGTGGTATACCTAATACTTTCCGTCAAATTAGCCCCTCAAAGAGGGACAATTCAACTCAGTCCTTGGACAATAGATGTCTACGTCATACATTAGGGCCGGTAACACCTTGGCCTTATAGTAGGTTTTCACTTGTAATAGCGAGAATTTCCCCAGTTTCCACACAATCCTCCTTAGTTGCGCCACAAAGATGTTACATTTTCTTTTCCATGGCTTTGATTTGAGTCTTCTTATTTGGGCACACATAGATAGTAAAACCCAAATAGACGTAGCTCTCAACCTGTTCGATAGGAGTTTCCTTCACTTTCCATCCAAACTTAGCTTTCCTCTTTTTATTTCTGCAAACGATGAGCTTGGTTTTTTGACAAATAATTTCAGGGCCATGTGCATCCATAAATAGAGATAAAGCTCATATAGATTGTTGCAGACCAATGGGCGTTTGGTTCATAATGCCCAAATCATCTTCATAAAATAAATAATGAAATTTCTGGGAACCGATATTAGGGGAAACAAAAGAAGCTTCAGCGAACAACAGCCATAAGTCTGCAAGATACAAGTTAAAAAGGCTGGTGCAGGACGCAGCCCTGTTTAGCGCCCAATGGGTCCTCACTGGCATTGATATCATTCCCTCTCCATCCAATCTAACTTGGACTTTTGTGTTTTCGTGAAGCATAATGAGCATCTCTAGCGGGACCGAGGGAATTGCCCACCCTTTTAACTTTTGCCATTGGATGCATCTCACAACCATGTCAAAAGCAGAGGAAAGGTCTACGTACACCAGGTAAAGAGGCCTTTCCTCAGTTTTTTTAATATTTCAACATAGACAGAATAAAGCCATTCACCTCGGTGCTCAGACCCTTCCTAAACCCAGACTGGTTGGGATCATACCACCCCACACTTCTCGTCCAAGCATCCAAGGCCTCAATCACCAGTGTTGAGGAAATGTTGCTACATGAGTCAAGAAGGGCAATGGGCCGGTAGTTCTTAGGTAGAAGTCTATGACCTTTCTTGAAAATGGGCAACAAGATAGTGGTTTTCCAAGACCGGGAACTTTTTCCATTTGACAATATGTTGAAATAGGGTCTGTAATATGTCCGCCCAAAGGGACAAGTCAGCTTCCATTATCAGATTTGAAATCTGCTCGGGCCCTGCTGCCTTAGAAGATTTCAACCCCCTTATCAAGTGCTCAAGGTGGTTTGTATCTATATTGAGTCCCCACCCACCAAAGGATACCTCCAGAACAAAGTCACACATATTGTTTACTAGGGCACATTCATAACTTTCCAAAATTCTTTGGAGACCCTGTTCTTTGGGATCTGGAGCATCCTCTCACCAGCCATCTGAAATAGCCGACCCTTCTGGCAAAATACCCAGTTCCTAAAAGACTTTCATTTTGCTAGCAATAAATCCAAATTCCATGTTGTTGCTCCTTTCTTCAAACCTCGCAGCTTCATTCTCAACTCCCTTTTATGTCCTGGATTGACCAATCATATGTATGGCCCCTATCTCTTCCTCTAGACATTCCTAACACCCGCCTCATATATATCTCCAGTACCTTTTTTGTTAAAGGGCAAAACATGTAAAGCGGAGAGGGAGTCATCTACCTCCTCCACAAAATTTGAGTTCAGCCATCAACTCAAAATATTATTGAATTTGTGTGAGGCCCTCTGATTCCAGACCACTCAATTCATTGAACCTGTTCATGGCTACATTTGAGAGTGAGAAGATTCTGACCCTTGATATCTCTGTCCAACACATCAGTGGTTGGTATAAATATATGAATGATTTTTGGGGAATTTGGTCAGGAAGTAAGGAATTGCTCACAAACATTTTACAACACTTAAAGTCTCTGCACGACTGCATCAAGTTCACTTGGAATATCAGTAACTCTGATGTGAGATATCTGGATGTAAATGTTCATGTGTCCCAAGGCCACTTTATAACTGAATTGCATGTGAAATCAACAGACAGGAATAATTTACTTTTGGCTTCTAGCTTCATCCACCATCTTTGAAGAGAAATGTATAATTTAGCCAGCTTCTGATAGTTAAACGTATTATCAACGAAGATGTTAACCTGGAGTTAGAGCAGGTTATGTTCTGTACATTTCGAGAATGGGTTAATTCTGAAGAGATACTTGCAAATGCAATTTTACATGTGCTGCAATTACCTCGAGAAAAAACTTTAAAAAGTTCAAAGAAAAAAAGAGCACACAGGACTGGTATTGGTGTCCAAATTTGCCACACAGAGCTCTGAAGTTAAAAAAAGAATTCTTAAGCGTTGGAATATTTTACAACAAGATGTGATTACAAAGGAGTGATTTGATGTGCAACCAATTTTTGCTTATAAGCATTCTAGGAATTATGAGGATCATTTGTTAAGCAGAACAATTGTGATTGTGTTGATGACAGATATGTGACACAGAGAAAAGGAATGTTCCCTTGTGTGAATTGTAATAACGGTTTCCCTATTATCAAAAGTCCAGTCGTATATTATCCGTGTAATGGTTTGAAGTTAAAATTACAGCATTTTGTAACTGTGACACTCAGAATGTTGTCTATTGGATTCGATGCCCATGTAGCTCATATCATGTTGGCCAAACAGCACACAAGGCAATGTTAAGATGGAATGAAGATCATCTGAATGTGACAACTGAGATTTCAAATCTTGGAAGTTTCATTGGCTGTCGCCTGTTTGGGTATTTAAGCCAGTGTAGGATGAGGTTCTGTTTGGACGGTCACTCTGGTATTTGGGCCTGTTGTGTGCATCGTTGTTGGGAAAGGTAGGGTGGAACTAGATTAAGGGGCAGTTTATATATGGGATATTTGGATATTTGATGGATAATGTATCATGTGTTTAACTTGTGGTTGAGTTTAGAAGTTTGTAATAGGTATGTGGTTTGTTTTTTTATTTCAGGAAGACAGTGGTGAATCTCTCATTTGGAAATGATACAAAATTGGTGTTGAGTAACTGGACGTATGTGTTTTGTTGTGGGAAACGGGTGAGATTCCAGATAAGTTTTAGGATTTAGGTTGTTGGCACTATTGTTTTTAGTTTAATTACTTTATTTTTCCTTTTTTGAATATTAGCTTTCACACGCTCTGTTTTTGTAAGTGTTCTATGTTGAAATATATGAGTTTATTATAATGTTCTCATATGTATTTGGTCATTCGGTATGTAGGATTCACTTAAATATTTTCTAATGGTTTTACAAACTATAGTAATCCCAATATCTCTGCAACCAATAGAAAATCTGTCTGCTGACACCTCCTGACCGGCTAACTATCGACCTATCTATATCACTCCTTTCTTTGGCAAACTCATGGAGAAGCTAGACATTACCCAACTGACCCTCCACACCGAAATGGCTGGCTGCCTCCATAACAACCAGTCCAGAGGCACTGAAACTGCTCTCCTGAATACCCAAGAAGACCTACTCTCTAATCTGGACTCTAACGCTCCATCTGTTCTGATCCTCCTCAATCTCTCCTCTGCTTTTGACACTGTAAACCACTCCATCCTCATAAATTGTCTCTGTGATACCCTAGGCATCACGGATAGGGCACTGGCGTGGCTTACCTCGTCCTCTCTAGCAGACCCTCCCAAGTTCAAATGGGTCCTTTTCTCTCTTGCACCTCTCTTGCTACCTGTGGCATCTCTCAAGGTTCTATCCTATCGCCATGGCACTTCAACATCTACCTGACCCCTCTGGCCCACCTGATCTCCACCTACTCTCCTCACTTCCAGTGTTACCTAGACGACACACTGCTCTCCTTACGGCTGCCTTCCCCTACCTCCTCCTCCTCCTCTTCCCACCTTATACCTGACTGCCTGACTGCTATTTTGGCATGGTGCGCTGCCAATGATCTCTGCCTCAATGCCAGCAAGACAGAGATCCTTCTCGTTGGGACGCCTACTCCTAGATTCCCTCTCTCTCTCGCCAGACTCCTTGGGTCCCCTCCCCTTGCCCTCTTGTGAGGTTAAATACCTTGGGTCATCTTTGACTCCTCTCTCTCATTCTCTCCACACATCACCGACCTTGCCAAGAAGACCAATTTTCAGTTTCATCTCCTCAGGGGCATTCTACCTTTCCTCATTTTCCCCCAGAAGCTCAATGTCTCCAGAACCCTAGTTCCCTCTAGGCTTGACTACTGAAACAGGCTCTTACTCAACCATCCTCATTCCTCCATTCACCCCATCCAACTAATCTGGAATAGGACTGCAAGACTTATCCTTGGCCGCAAGCCCAGGGACCGCATCGCTCCAGCCCTAACGTCTCTCCCCTGGCTCCCTTTGACTGCAAGGATCAAATTCAAAACCCTTTGCATCATCAACAAGGCTGTCTGGGGCCTGCAACCACTCTACATCCAGCTTTCCCTCCCAAAATACACCCAGCCAGAATCCTTTGGTCTCCTGGCTACAACTCACTGCAGGTCAAACGTTTCTCCAAGCCGAGAGTGGGAGGTGGATCACCCTCCTCGCCTAGCTCCTCCCTCTGGAACAGCCTCCCTCTACTCCTCAGACTTGAGTAGGATCTCATTAGGTTTCGCAAACTTCTCAAGACCTTCCTTTTCTCCTCTTCCTTCCCTCTCCCAGTCCCGTGTTGAACTCTCTACCTGCCGCTATGACTGGGGCCTGGTCCCCTCAGAGTCACACAAGGACCAAACCAACCCCCTACAAGTCCCTCCCAGCATCCTGTGACAGCACTTGTCCTCGGGCTCCCTTTCCCAGATTATCCCAACAGCCCTCCTGTCCACTGCACTATTCCTCCCCTTGCACTACCCACCTTAGCCTGATTAGTACTCGCCCGCCCCCTCCCGCGGGACTCCCCCATTCTTGCATTTTTCCCTCTACCCTCCTACCTCCTTGTACTTACCACCTTGTCATGCACTTGCACGGTAGGATTGTCACAAAGCCAATTTAACCGTTTTTGTTCTTATTGTTTTTCTTATCATATCCCATGCCCAACCCCCCTTCTCGTCTTGTGGCACCTGGAAACACTTGTGAATAGGTGCCATACAAATGTCCAATAAAATAAAAATAAAATATAATAATTCTTTATTTCTGTAACTTGGACAATGTGTTGTGTTAGTTATTATTCTAAGAATCACAGATTTATGTTTGGATTTGATAGAAGTGCTAATTTGTGTTATCTTTTTGGTTTGAATATGTATTTTTGTTAACCACATATAGGAGTGCTGACCCTCAGTGGGTTGATTCCCCACTGCATTCAGGATTGTTTTCTTTATTGAGGCCATGAAATGTTCGACCACGTCATTGGCCTGTGGCAACAACAGAGGGATCTTTTGATGGCTGAAACCAAGATGTTTTGCTAGGCTCTTAAAGTCTAAGCCATAAAAAGGTGGCCAGTTATGTGATTTAATTACTGTTGTATGCCCCAGTTGCTGAATATATCATCCAGAGTGTGGGCGACTGTCTTCTAGTTTGTAGATGGGATGATTTGTATGATTGGGAATCCAGAGTATTTGGTTATAGCAATAAATATTGGGAGTCCATCTTGTGTGGGAAAGTATAAATTGATTGTGATGATGTGCCAGATGTTTTCTGGAAGGTCCATGATTCCTAAAGGGAGAGGTGGAATTGCTCTTGCAATTGATCGGCACACTTTGGATTGTTTAATGATGTTCTCAGTTGCCTCACCCACGTAAGGGAACCATGCTCTATGATTCAAAAGGAGTTTCTTTGCATTCACAATTTCATGGTGTTCCTTGTATGTAGTGTCAATGATAGATTTTCTAAATGGTTAAGACACAACTAGCTTTGATCTTCTCAGCAGAAGTGAGTTACTTCATACTGCCAGTTGTGTGTGTATCATAGCAACATGTTCTACTTCTTTTATGCTGACTTCTTGTGGCAATGTTAGGTGTGACTTGAGGTCCTGCCGATTGTTGGCTTTCCTGAGTGCTGAGACCATTTAAAGTTTCGGGTCATTTTGGGTGCTGTGATTAGCATGGTCTTTGGTAAGTCTGGAGGGAGCACATTGATGGCCAGTGGTTTAGGAAGTCATCCTGTCATTCCTGAGATGCAGTGGGGAGGAAACGTAGGGAGTGACAGGCGATATAGTCTGCTGAATTGAGGTTGTTCCCTGGCTTGTGCATGATTTGCTAGTCATATTTGTACAGCGTCATCCACCACCTTTTGATGCCAGATGGCACTCTGGGTTAAGGCTCTCCAAAGAGGCACAGGAGTGCTTGGTGGTCAGTTATGCATGCACAAAATTTCCCAAGGAGGAAATGGTGGAAGTATTTGCATGCCCAGGCTATTGCATGGCTCTTTCTTTTTCTGTCTAAATACGCCAATTCAGTGGGTGACAATGCTCAGCTAGAATATGCCCTGACAGCACGTGAGTGGTAGCTGCCATCTGCAAATTGAGTCGGAAAGCGCTTAGAGGCTGACAGAGTTGGCATCCACAGTAACCGCCTTATGCCATTCTTGATTAAATTACACCAAAGAGATGGAAATTAAACAAAACACCTCTCATACAGGTGTTCATGGTTGCTAAAGGAGTGGGTGTTTACTTCCATACCCATCATTTATCACCGACATAGGAGCCACAATCAAAATTATTGATTGAGATATTTGTATTGTGCTACTTTGACGAAAACAATTGCATCAAGGAGCAGATGCTACAACTATATCCGCAGTACTTTGTCCACTCAGTGGACTATGAGGTCAATAACACAACAACCTCAACCTATGTAAACCGATGAGTTTTAAGTTTCTTTCGAACCTTGGGCATCAACTCTATTTTCCTAATCTCTAGTGTAGGCTGTTCCATAGCTTTGGTCCGTATACTGAGAATCTACAGTCTCCTCTGAATACACAACAGAACGGAGGAATCATCAGTAAAAATGTGTCCGATGACCTTAAAAGCCATGATGGTTGGTAACAATTTAGCTTGTTGACCAAGTAGGAAGGAACTAGAATATTCAATCATTTAAATATAATGCATCTGGTCCAGGGTCGGACTGGGACAAGAAATGGGCCCGGTCACCCAAAAAAAGTGGCCCACTCCTCGCCTCAAACAGTGGCCCACCTCTCGCCTCACAACCCTTGACCTCTGATGACATCACCGGAAGTGATGTCGTTTGACCCCACCCCAAAGTGACATCCCGGGTAGCGATGACACACAACCTTTCAATCCTTGACAAAACAGGATGTGGCATCAAATAGCATAGTTCCTAAGCACACTAAATTACTGTGAATCCAAGCAGACGTCCAAGGCCAAATGATAATATGTTATTGTATAGTACTTACGCTTAAGCTCTTTTTTATACAACAATATGCATACAATATTACCCAACCTGTGTTGGTACTCATTTATCGAACTAAGAAGGATGAAAGGCTTTTTGAAAAAAAAAAAAGAAATGTGAAAATGTTTTTTTTTTATTTTTTCAATTTTATTTTCTTCCAAACAGGCCCAGGAATGGCAAGAAACCGGCCCCCACTTCCTAGGGACGATTTCGGCCCAGCCACGGGCGGAAAAGCCGAGGGGCGAATCCGACCCTGATCTGGTCTTAAACTTTATCCTGTCCTCCACGGCCAACCAATGAATCGACCGGCAAAGCCCTGCTGCATTTTGAGCTTTCTGATATTTGCTTGGCAGGAGCTACCGCTGCCGCATGATCCTTCTTAGGGACATATGGAAGAGCCTGACTACAAAACGAGTCATGAAGGGGTTTATGTCTAATGCCAAGCGTTTTGCCGCACAGGTAGGTAGATGAAAGAGTAGATTGTAGGTTTATGTGCCATTAATAGGGCACATTTGGTATCTTCCAAAATGAATCAAAGCAAAATGATGTGGTGTTTATGAGCTTCCCTCCCTCCCTCAGGGATCCTGTTTCAGAATAGCGAAATGCCTCTCCTGCCTCTACTTCCCTTTCATCTATAATATGTTCCTGGATTGTTTATCCAGTAAGAAGGTGTTGAAAGCATTGGCCTGCTCTGCTGACAATTCACTACTCTATGTCACATGATTTAGACAGATGAAGTTCTAAATTACTGAAAACAATTGTTGTGCATGATTTGCAGCATCGTCTATCGTTCCCTTCAGGAAATCTGACTTTGCCCCAAAGATTTCTATTCTATACTTCTTTGAGACTGGCTTAACCTTGTCCGCCCATTCTAGAGTTGTATGTTTCCGCCATAATCTCACTGTGGCTCTATATGATTTCTTTAAATCTGTCAAACTGGGGGTGAACCAGGGTTGAGAATTTTATCTGGTTGCTTTTAGTCTCAAAGGAGTGTTTAGGGTACAAATGTTATCCATAATTACAGCCCCTTGTTTAAAAAAGACGTCACATATAAGTGAACGATCAATCAAATCTAAGCCTTTTCTTAATTCTAGGCCTGATATTTTTCCAGCTCCTTTGGCTTACGTACTACTACCTGGCATTTAGAGCTGTGTTACTGCTCTTTGGGCTTGTTCTGTTTCACTGCAAAAAGCCTTAGAAAATGGTCCATCTATGACAGTAGCAATGTGTCCTCCAGTACAATTCCCGTCCCTCTTGCAAATAGCATATCTAGACAGTGCCCATTTATATGGGAGGCTGTGACTGTTAATGGCAGAAGATCATGAACCTCCATTATTTCCCTTATTTGTTTAGAGTCTGTCCCTGTCGGATCCTCCAGCCAGATATTGAAGTCACCCATACATAGCAGATTTTTAGACTTGCTACCTATATTAACGAGATACTGTTCCGTTCCTTCCGCAAAGGATCTGGCTAAGCCTGGTGGCCTATAGCTTAACAGTATTCTCCAAGAGCTGCTTGTTGAGGTCCCTAAGACCAATTGGCCAATCTCAGCAGTATCATCCCAAGGTTCAAGATGGGAAATTTTAAATTGGGACCTTTATACTGTAATCCCACCTCCTCTCTTCATAGAGCGGCCAATATTTTGAATCAATTATCCCTCAGGAAATAAACTATAAAACATTGCATATGAGGTATCCGTAAACCATGTTTCCATCAGAAACAAAATGTCCAAATGAAATTCCTCTATAATGTCATTTATTTCTGAAGAGTGAGCTACTGCAGAATTAACATTTAGCAAGGCAGAATTTATATCAGCGCTTGGCTCTGCAGATCTAAATCCACTTTGAGCTCCAATGTCTGCTCCACAGATTTTGTCCAATGCGTGGAGTGATAGGAATCCATTGTGATTCCTCATGCTTCGTAACATGTGCCCATCATATTTCATAGCCTCCATTACCACCAGAGTTTCCCACTGATGAAAAGTAGATATATGTTTTATCCCCAGGGTGTTGAACTTGGGAGCACTAGTATTTCCAATAATCTCAGTTCAATCCCAGAATGAGCAGTCTCTCCTACCGAACGCCAAATCAGGCTGCAAACAGGCCTAAACAGGCTGCGCGTCAGCTCTTCATGTTGACCCGAGCCAGTTAAGGCCTGTGTCGCCCCACGGTTGCTTGAAGCTCGGTGCACGAGCGCTACTCCCTATGGAAGTTGAAGTTCTTGCCCAACACAACTCTGGTCGGCACCCACCACTGCTGCTAGATCTTAAAGTAAAAAGCAACTGATTTAAACTTCCCACTACTTGCCAACTTGAGTGCACATATAATTATATAAAAACTGTCCACTTCCTAAATCTTTAAAAATCATTTTTAAAATATCTAAAAGTACACAGGATAGTAATGGCAACACAGTATTTACATTAACAGGCAACAGTAACAACAGTCTCGACCTGAAGAACGTCAGTTTAGTAAACTACAAGGGGCACCTCAACTGCGGCCATCCATGTCATGCATCTATCAACTTTTCCCTGCATGTTGTGCGGTAATTGCAATAGCATTATAAAAGGTGATTCCATAACACACCCCAGGACATGGGAAAAGATCACACTTCGCGACTATTCCACATGCAAATTCCAATGTGTAATATACTCCATCAAGTGCCCAAAGCCAGAATAGGATGGAATGAACAGAAATCAAATATCAGGACACGAAATAAATATTCTCTAGTTTCTAGACATTTTGAAGAAGCTAGGCATCAACTATCAAAGATAAGATTCCGGATTCTGGAGGTTACCAATTCTGCACACTTGTCTACATCACCAAATGAATGCCCGTACAACATTAACACATCGGGTAGTCTATCAGGTCTGAGACTTGATCACACGTATCCAAAGCAACAGGACGTGCCATAAAACATTAGTCCCTACACGTCATTGTGCTGCTTAGCGTGGTTGCCCACAGTTACTGATTAATATACTGACAACAGATCTACAACTGATAGAATTCAACGCGGACGCGAGTGCCTCCGCTGGTGTCAATGCTCATCCTTTAATCAGAGCTTCACGTAGAGATGAACAGGGATTAACATTAAGCTATAAACCGCTGAGTCACAGCCTCTTGTACAACTAAGACTCGTATTTTAACACGAATTCACCTATGTTCTGCGCCACCAACATGCTACAGTGACAGCAGTCATGCATGTACTACTGCTACTGCGCTCTGATGCAGGTCGCTGCCCACTGTGTTTTCAAATGGCACAGACACTGGGCCTAATAGAAATCACCTGCCACATGTCAGGTGATTACATTAGCCACATAGTAAAAGTACCCTCCTGAGTCACAACATAACCCATCCATGACCAATTATCATGCCTTTTTAAAGGAGTGGGCAAGCTCAACATACTTTCATGCACCAAAACATCCACAGAAGCATCACTTCCGTCCCACAACAACCAAGGAGAATAGGGTTTCAGCTACAAAAAAAGGTTTCTGGAATAACTGACCTCATGCGAACCAACATCATCGAAGAATCAGTTGGCCCGACAATGTGGGTTTTCGCGATGTTAATTGTCCCCAAGGACCGAGACCTTATGCAGTTATGTTGACATAACAACAGTGCTATTGAAATTAAAAACACCATGGACCCAAAATACAAGATATGATCATACACATAGCAAAGCCACCAAGTTTTCATAACTTGATCTTAATCACGGATACCACCATCTGGAACTCCACCCTGATTGCACTCGACTCACCAAGGACTGTATCGCTACAAGCAGTTTACTTTCAGAATCTCCTCTGCTGCTGAAATTTTCAGGTGTCAATATGGCACCTTCTGCTCCCTTTCAAGCATGCCTTTAATTACAGAGACAACATATTGATTTCTAGCCATACAGAGGACCATGATCAATAAATGCAAAATGCCTGCCAAACATTGCAATTCACAAGCGTTACCTTGAACCACGAAAAATGTTCAATTAGCAAACACCACCTTAAGGACTACAGTAACATATTTTGCGCAAGAGAGATGATACCCCAACCCCATTAAACTACAGACAATCTGATATTTAGTCTTGACTATGCCATTGAGAGAGAACCCAGTCATCACTGCTGATCCCTCGCCTGTCCTGTGTGGGGTCCCTCAGGGATCTTACGTTTCCCCCACACTCTACAACGTGTTCACAAAGCTACTCTTCGATATTCTTGACCATCTGGGTGTCACCTATACTAATTACGCTGATGACACCCAGATACTCATACCTATCACGGGCAATCACACAGTGGACACCAAAGCGCTCAATGATGTCTATCAGGTAATTCAGGCTTGGATGGCACAACATGGGTTGTGCCTGAACGATGAGAAGGCCGAGCTTCTCATCCTCGGCTCCCACTTTAGACTCAATAGATTAGACCCTGTATTTAAATCCTTTGTTATTGATGGCAATACCATCAAGGTATCTACTGACACCAAAACCTTAGGAATTTATCTTGACTCGACCTTGTCTCTTACCAGACAAACCAACGCTGTTATCTCTGCATCTGCCTACACTTGTAAACTTATCACATCATGTTGACCATTCCTTACCACCTCCATCTGCACCATCCTTGCTAGAACCCTGATTATGTCTAAACTGGATTACTGTAATGCCCTTTACTTAGGAACCAGTTAAAGGAACATTAGCAAGCATCAGGTAACCCAGAACAATGCCATCAGGGAAGCTCTAAATATTCCAAGGAACCAGCATATCTCGAACACTAGACAGAGCCTCCACTGGCTCTCGGTCTCACAAAGAATCTCCCTCAAAACTCTCGCACTCACGCATAGATGCCGAGCTAACAAGGTCCCAGAATATCTGACTACCTGTTTCTCCGCCCTCACTTCCACCCGGCCACAGCGATCAGTACAGGCTCATTGCCTATTCTTGCTTAGATACAAGCTCAGGAAAGCCGGCAGATCCAGTTTCCCACTCCTTGCCACCAAATTGTGAACTCACTGCCTAACCCACTCCGATCTGAAACCTTCTTTCCACTTGTTCAAGTGCAAAGTCAAACTGTGGCTCCAGTCACAAGACTCGTAAATTTCCTGTGTTGTTTCAATGCTTCAACAATCCTTTTTGCTATTGTTCATTTAACTTTAAGTTGGCCCACAGGCCTGTATGTTGTAATTTATCATGTAATTTCTTTGAAAATCGCTGTACTTCTACCCTCATGTAATCTGTATTATGTAAATTTGTTTTGCCCTGTATATTATGTCTCTGTAACCACAAGAAATGCGCACAGATGCCCTCGGCCCAGGTACGCTTTATAAATAAATAAATATAATACAGATACAAATATCACCTTTCAGAGCGCAATGTCACATTCTATTGGACCCTCCAATGTCAGTCCACTTTCGACACATTCAAGAACTCTCTTTCTGAAGCCCAACAGCTGTGTGGCTTTTCATATATCTCCTTCGTGTGTATGCCGCCCCCTAAACCCTGTTTTTTCCTGCCTCCCACCTCTTCCTGCCTCATGCCTGTCTGTCCCTTCCTGTCCTTGGTCGATCATGGTATGGGAGCTGATCAAGTACATAACCAAAAATATTGTACATCATTTCATAAATCAACCTTCCTTGAGACCAGACAGGAGAGGATTTCTCTTCGGTCCTGGTGCCATTCAACATAAGATAGTGGCACAGGAGATTTTGGCCGATTACACTGAGCTTCAAAGTGAAATTCAACATTCTACTTGATGAGGTTAGCAGTCGATGGTCCAAAGCAATATGAGGTCCCCAATTTTTCGTGGCTTCATATTAGAAATATGTATTTGTGACATTTGCTAAGAGACTGTATATATGTAACAAAAAAAGTGAAACAGTCCTAATATTGTTGAAATTGTTGCTTATTATTTGGCCCTCCAGATGTTTTGGACTACAAATCTGATTATCCCTCGCCAAAGACTATGTTGCCTGGAGATCATAGAAGTCCAAAACAAATGGACGGCCACATACAGATGATCCATTGGAACTACTATGTTTTCTCCGCAGAAAGATGGGTAACACAGAACTACTGAATACCCTATGCCAAAACTAGTCACTAGTTGGCATCGTGCTTTTGCTGCACGAGGATGAAGTGATCTGAAAAAAAACATTTGTAGAAAGAAAATACACCGAGAACATGATGTGCAATTATTATTGGTCTGGGATTATCAGGGTAATTCATAGAAATTCGCACAAAAGTGGCGCACGCGACTGGCGCACAGCATGCCCGTGCGAATGTCTGCGCCAGCCGCGTGCGCTAAAATCGATTTCCGCGCACAGCGTATTCATGGATTTTCGCATCCAAAACCAGCCGTGGCGCAGCGTGGCACAGCGACCCTGCAGCAGCGCCAGTTACGCCCCCAAGAACGCCCTCGCGCAAGGAAAAGCCTTCAAAATCCCCAAATAATCGAAAAGGGCTGCGCTAACCCTGGACCAGTTCACAGGGCTGGCAAACAGCAAACGCCAAGCGGGGAACGTGTATTTCAGTGGTTCGCAGGAAGTTCCACACGCGATTGTCCTGTGTACGTGTGCATCAGGGGTGCGCGGGAAGTTCCACACGCGATTTCAGCAGGGTACGTGTATTTCAGGGGTGCGCGGGAAGTTCCACACGCGATTGGCCCCGTGCAAGCAGGGTACGTGTAATTCAGGGGTGCGCGGGAAGTTCCACACGCGATTTCAGCAGGGTACGTGTATTTCAGGGGTGCGCGTGAAGTTCCACACGCAATTCCATCAGGGTACGTGTATTTCAGGGGTGCGCGGGAAGTTCCACACGCGATTGGCCCCGTGCGGGCAGGGTACGTGTATTGCAGGGGTGCGCGGGAAGTTCCACACGCGATTTCAGCAGGGTACGTGTATTTCAGGGGTGCGCGGGAAGTTCCACACGTGATTCCATCAGGGTACGTGTATTTCAGGGGTGCGCGGGAAGTTCCACACGCGATTGGCCCCGTGCGAGCAGGGTACGTGTATTCCAGGGGTGCTCGGGAAGTTCCACACGCGATTTCAGCAGGGTACGTGTATTGCAGGGGTGCGTGGGAAGTTCCACACGTAATTTCAGCAGGGTACTTGTATTTCAGGGGTTCTGGGGAGTACTACACGTGAATTGGCCGTGTGGGTCCTCCCAGGTGTTCGCTCTACAACCTCCACGGCCCCTGCAGGCAGCCCTCAACACGGGGGACTACCCTGCACCCCTGCTCATGTCCCGCAGGCAGCCCATCCACCATGGGCATGCCCCCCAGCCAACCCACATGTCACCTTGCACTACTGATCAACAATGCATGTCTCCCACCACCCCCACCCCCCAGCAGTGCAGGAGCAGCCTCCACCAGGCCCCCACCCATGTCTACCACCACCCCCACCCCCCAGCCACCAGGGGCAGGCTCCACCAGGCCCCCACTCATGTCTCCCACCACCCCCACCCCCCAGCAGTGCAGGGGCAGCCTCCACCAGGCCCCCACCCATGTCTACCACCACCCCCACCCCCCAGCCACCAGGGGCAGCCTCCACCAGGCCCCCACTCATGTCTCCCACCACCCCCACCCCCAGCAGTGCAGGGGCAGCCTCCACCAGGCCCCCACCCATGTCAACCACCACCCCCACCCCCCAGCCACCAGGGGCAGCCTCCACCAGGCCCCCACTCATGTCTCCCACCACCCCCACCCCCCAGCAGTGCAGGGGCAGCCTCCACCAGGCCCCCACCCATGTCCACCACCACCCCCACCCCCCAGCCACCAGGGGCAGCCTCCACCAGGCCCCCACTCATGTCTCCCTGCACCCCACCCCCCAGCACTGTGGGGCACCTGCCAGCAGGCCCCCACTCATGTCCAACTCATGTCCCCCTGCACCCCCGCCCCCCAGCAGTGCAGGGGCAGCCTCCACCAGGCCCCCACTCATGTCTACCACCACCCCACCCCCCAGCACTGTGGGGCACCTGCCAGCAGGCCCCCACTCATGTCCAACTCATGTCCCCCTGCACCCCCACCCCCCAGCAGTGCAGGGGCAGCCTCCACAAGGCCCCCACTCATGTCTACCACCACCCCCACCCCCCAGCAGTGCAGGGGCAGCCTCCACCAGGCCCCCACTCATGTCTCCCACCACCCCCACCCCCCAGCACTGTGGGGCACCTGCCAGCAGGCCCCCACTCATGTCCAACTCATGTCCCCCTGCACCACTACCCCCCAGCAGTGCAGGGGAAGCCTCCACCAGGCCCCCACTCATGTCTCCCACCACCCCCACCCCCCAGCAGTGCAGGGGCAGCCTCCACCAGGCCCCCACTCATGTCTCCCACCACCCCCACCCCCCAGCACTGTGGGGCACCTGCCAGCAGGCCCCCACTCATGTCCAACTCATGTCCCCCTGCACCCCCACCCCCCAGCAGTGCAGGGGCAGCCTCCACCAGGCCCCCACTCATGTCTACCACCACCCCCAACCCCCAGCACTGTGGGGCACCTGCCAGCAGGCCCCTACCCATGTCCAACTCATGTCCCCCTGCACCCCCACCCCCCAGCAGTGCAGGGGCAGCCTCCACCAGGCCCCCACTCATGTCTCCCACCACCCCCACCCCCAGCCACCAGGGGCATCCTCCACCAGGCCCCCACTCATGTCTCCCACCACCCCCACCCCCCAGCACTGTGGGGCACCTGCCAGCAGGCCCCCACTCATGTCCAACTCATGTCCCCCTGCACCCCCACCCCCCAGCAGTGCAGGGGCAGCCTCCACCAGGCCCCCACTCATGTCTCCCACCACCCCCACCCCCCAGCACTGTGGGGCACCTGCCAGCAGGCCCCCACTCATGTCCAACTCATGTCCCCCTGCACCCCCACCCCCCAGCAGTGCAGGGGCAGCCTCCACCAGGCCCCCACTCATGTCTACCACCACCCCCAACCCCCAGCACTGTGGGGCACCTGCCAGCAGGCCCCCACTCATGTCCAACTCATGTCCCCCTGCACCCACACCCCCCAGCAGTGCAGGGGCAGCCTCCACCAGGCCCCCACTCATGTCTCCCACCACCCCCACCCCCAGCAGTGCAGGGGCAGCCTCCAACAGGCCCCCACTCATGTCTCCCACCACCCCCACCCCCCAGCACTGTGGGGCACCTGCCAGCAGGCCCCCACTCATGTCCAACTCATGTCCCCCTGCACCCCCACCCCCCAGCAGTGCAAGGGCAGCCTCCACCAGGCCCCCACTCATGTCTACCACCCCCACCCCCCAGCACTGTGGGGCACCTGCCAGCAGGCCCCCACTCATGTCCAACTCATGTCCCCCTGCACCCCCACCCCCCAGCAGTGCAGGGGCAGCCTCCACCAGGCCCCCACTCATGTCTCCCACCACCCCCACCCCCCAGCCACCAGGGGCAGCCTCCACCAGGCCCCCACTCATGTCTCCCACCACCCCCACCCCCCAGCACTGTGGGGCACCTGCCAGCAGGCCCCCACTCATGTCCAACTCATGTCCCCCTGCACCCCCACCCCCCAGCAGTGCAGGGGCAGCCTCCACCAGGCCCCCACTCATGTCTACCACCACCCCCACCCCCCAGCCACCAGGGGCAGCCTCCACCAGGCCCCCACTCATGTCCCCCTGCACCCCCACCCCCCAGCAGTGCAGGGGCAGCCTCCACCAGGCCCCCACCCATGTCTCCCACCACCCCCTACCCCCCAGCAGTCAGGGGTACCCTCCACCAGGCCCCCACCCATGTCTACCACCACCCCCAGCCACCAGGGGCAGCCTCCACCAGGCCCCCACTCATGTCTCCCACCACCCCCACCCCCCAGCACTGTGGGGCACCTGCCAGCAGGCCCCCACTCATGTCCAACTCATGTCCCCCTGCACCCCCACCCCCCAGCAGTGCAGGGGCAGCCTCCACCAGGCCCCCACTCATGTCTACCACCACCCCCACCCCCCAGCAACCAGGGGCAGCCTCCACCAGGCCCCCACTCATGTCCCCCTGCACCCCCACCCCCCAGCAGTGCAGGGGCAGCCTCCACCAGGCCCCCACCCATGTCTCCCACCACCCCCTACCCCCCAGCAGTCAGGGGCACCCTCCACCAGGCCCCCACCCATGTCTACCACCACCCCCACCCCCCAGCCACCAGGGGCAGCCTCCACCAGGCCCCCACTCATGTCTCCCACCACCCCCACCCCCCAGCAGTGCAGGAGCAGCCTCCACCAGGCCCCCACTCATGTCTCCCACCACCCCCACCCCCCAGCAGTGCAGGGACAGCGTCCAGCAGGCCCCCACTCATGTCTCCCACCACCCCCACCCCCCAGCACTGTGGGGCACCTGCCAGCAGGCCCCCACTCATGTCCAACTCATGTCCCCCTGCACCCCCACCCCCCAGCAGTGCAGGGGCAGCCTCCACCAGGCCCCCACCCATGTCTCCCACCACCCCCTGCCCCCCAGCAGTCAGGGGCACCCTCCACCAGGCCCCCACTCTTGTCCCCCTGCACCTCCACCCCCCAGCAGTGCAGGGGCAGCCTCCACCAGGCCCCCACTCATGTCTCCCACCACCCCCTACCCCCCAGCAGTCAGGGGCACCCTCCACCAGGCCCCCACTCATGTCCCCCTGCACCCCCACCCCCCAGCAGTGCAGGGGCAGCCTCCACCAGGCCCCCACTCATGTCTCCCACCACCCCCACCCCCCAGCAGTGCAGGGGCAGCCTCCACCAGGCCCCCACTCATGTCTCCCACCACCACCACCCCCCAGCAGTGCAGGGGCAGCCTCCACCAGGCCCCCACCCATGTCTCCCACCACCCCCTACCCCCCAGCAGTCAGGGGCACCCTCCACCAGGCCCCCACCCATGTCTACCACCACCCCCACCCCCCACCCACCAGGGGCAGCCTCCACCAGGCCCCCACTCATGTCTCCCACCACCCCCACCCCCCAGCAGTGCAGGAGCAGCCTCCACCAGGCCCCCACTCATGTCTCCCACCACCCCCACCCCCCAGCAGTGCAGGGACAGCGTCCAGCAGGCCCCCACTCATGTCTCCCACCACCCCCACCCCCCAGCACTGTGGGGCACCTGCCAGCAGGCCCCCACTCATGTCCAACTCATGTCCCCCTGCACCCCCACCCCCCAGCAGTGCAGGGGCAGCCTCCACCAGGCCCCCACCCATGTCTCCCACCACCCCCTACCCCCAGCAGTCAGGGGCACCCTCCACCAGGCCCCCACTCTTGTCCCCCTGCACCTCCACCCCCCAGCAGTGCAGGGGCAGCCTCCACCAGGCCCCCACTCATGTCTCCCACCACCCCCTACCCCCCAGCAGTCAGGGGCACCCTCCACCAGGCCCCCACTCATGTCCCCCTGCACCCCCACCCCCCAGCAGTGCAGGGGCAGCCTCCACCAGGCCCCCACTCATGTCTCCCACCACCCCCAGCCCCCAGCAGTGCAGGGGCAGCCTCCACCAGGCCCCCACTCATGTCTCCCACCACCACCACCCCCCAGCAGTGCAGGGGCAGCCTCCACCAGGCCCCCACCCATGTCTCCCACCACCCCCTACCCCCCAGCAGTCAGGGGCACCCTCCACCAGGCCCCCACCCATGTCTACCACCACCCCCACCCCCCAGCCACCAGGGGCAGCCTCCACCAGGCCCCCACTCATGTCTCCCACCACCTCCACCCCCCAGCAGTGCAGGGGCAGCCTCCACCAGGCCCCCACTCATGTCTCCCACCACCCCACCCCCCAGCAGTGCAGGGGCAGCCTCCACCAGGCCCCCACTCATGTCTCCCACCACCCCCACCCCCCAGCACTGTGGGGCACCTGCCAGCAGGCCCCCACTCATGTCTCCCACCACCCCCACCCCCCAGCCCTGTGGGGCACCTGCCAGCAGGCCCCCACTCATGTCCAACTCATGTCCCCCTGCACCCCCACCCCCAGCAGTGCAGGGGCAGCCTCCACCAGGCCCCCACCCATGTCTCCCACCACCCCCTATCCCCCAGCAGTCAGGGGCACCCTCCACCAGGCCCCCACTCATGTCTCCCACCACCCCACCCCCCAGCAGTGCAGGGGCAGCCTCCACCAGGCCCCCACTCATGTCTCCCACCACCCCCACCCCCCAGCACTGTGGGGCACCTGCCAGCAGGCCCCCACTCATGTCTCCCACCACCCCCACCCCCCAGCCCTGTGGGGCACCTGCCAGCAGGCCCCCACTCATGTCCAACTCATGTCCCCCTGCACCCCCACCCCCAGCAGTGCAGGGGCAGCCTCCACCAGGCCCCCACCCATGTCTCCCACCACCCCCTATCCCCCAGCAGTCAGGGGCACCCTCCACCAGGCCCCCACCCATGTCTACCACCACCCCCACCCCCCAGCCACCAGCAATATGGGGCACCTGCCAGCAGGCCCCCACTCATGTCCAACTCATGTACCCCTGCACCCCCACCCCCCAGCACTGTGGGGCACCTGCCAGCAGGCCCCCACTCATGTCCAACTCATGTCCCCCTGCACCCCCACCCCCCAGCACTTTGGGGCACCTGCCAGCAGGCCCCCACCCATGTCCAACTCATGTTCCCCAGCCAACATGTCATCACAATCTAGATCCCTGGTCCCTATGGTCAGCCTCCAAATGCAAAACACCCACCCGAGTATTGCATCCACCCACTCATAATTGGCAATTACATGACAGAACACCAACTGCAAGTTCCGAAACAAACACATTTCCCTCACATACACCCAATGGGTGTCAGTGAATCTCAAAAGCCATATCATGATATGCATTAAACCAATGAGATGATACTACACATTGAAGTTTGATAAAAAAAAATATGTATTGAAGGAAACATAAATAGAATCAAAAATAAAGAAACAGAAATGGGAATGTACAAAAATGAAAAGAAGCATGTCCGTGAAAAAAAGCAAAACCAAAAATCAAAATCCAAAGTAATGGTGTCCAAAGTCACTGTCCAGAAAACAAAATCCAATGGGAAATAAAATAGAAAGCCATTGCTCCATGGTAAAATGTGAAAGAAAAATACAATCCAAGAGTGAACTATGTACATACGAACAAGCCAGGGTCCATTATCCCAACAAAAGAAAGGAAACCTATCCAACTACACTAACTAATAAAATAAACTATATACAAAAATGTGGCCTATGTCCGAAAAGGTCCAAAATAAATCTTTAAAAAAATGAAACCTAACACTACCTACATAACTATGTACAAGGGCAGCGGGCTAGTTTGACGGCTCACTTGTGGATGTCCCGGTCCAGGGCTTCATCAAACTCCTGCTCAATGTCCCGGAGGCGGTCCTCCTCCATGGCCCCGAGGGTCCGCAGGGCCGTCGACGTGTCCACCTCCAAACCCCTGCGGATTGCCTCGAGGCACTCGGCCCGCCTCAGGGCCCTCAGTGTGGAGTTATCCACCGTGAGCATTGTGAGCCGTGCCTCTTCCGCCCGCTGCCGCTCCGCATCTATGGCGTGGCCCAACCGCTGCCACACGGAAGACACTCTCTGTCCTGGGTCCTCCTGCCCTCCGGCCGATGCCTGCCCCTCCGATGTTGAAGGCCCCGAGCCTTCATGGCTCCCACCACGTTGCTGCTGCTGCTGTGCCTCTGCCCGTGCACTGCCTCCTGCTGCCTGCACATCCTCCGCCGGCTGGGGTGCAGTCGTTGATGTGGCCACCCCTGCTGGACGTCCGACTCCCGACTGTGGCAGTGATGCCTCCTCCACCAGCCTGGCCGCACCGTCAGAGGCAGCTCCACAGGGCACCCAGGTGACTGATGGGTGGGAAGATGGCACGGAGGACGACTGGCGCGTAGGGGGTTCAGTTGAGGAGGGGGTCGTAGCAAGCCCCATCATACGGAGGAATCCGGCATAGGTGACCTGTCCCAGCAGGCTGACGTGGTCAACGAGCCATTCGAGATGACATGCAGTCTCCTCATGAAAAGACTGCAGGTCACCTCGCATGGCCCTTTGACGCAACGCCACACCACTCAGAACAGGCTCAACCCGGACCCAGATAGCCACGTCCGCAGGCAGAGGAAGGCCAGTTGTCGTGAGCTCATCCCCTGCCTGAAAACGGGTCTGGACGTAGGCATCCCTGCTGGTGCAAGATGATGCAGGGACAGGATCAGGGACAGGATTGCACACAGGCACCTCCGCGGCGGCCTGTGCTGCCTCCTGTCCCTGGTCCTGCACTGCACCACTAGCACCAGTGGGATCCCCACCTCCAGACCCCGTCTCTGTTGCTTGCACGGCCTCCTCCTCCACCAAACCCCCCACCAACCTGGATGACTCTGTGCCATCTTCCCCCGATGGGCCCTGTGGGGTGCCAGCTGCCCCTTCTGCTGCCGAGGAGTCCAACTCCAACCTCCGCCTCTTGGACCTCCCCCCGGCAGCTGCGGCCTGGGACGCAGCACCGGACTCCTCACTCCCCGACGAGATGACAACATGGGCGGGGAGCCGGGCCTTGCATCTCCGGCTGGCGGTGGGATCCCCGCCGCTGTGCTCCACAGCACCTTCTCCGCCCTCTTCATCTGTTGACGCTGCAGACAGGGAGAAATAAAACACAGGCATCAGGGCACTGTACAATGGACACATACACACATGACAGTTGTACATGAGTGGCATTTGCAAACCTCAGACATGTCATCACAATCCCCAACACACATGTCATTTCAACTCGCACACATGAGCCATACCACAGCCATATCGCAACTGCCAGCACCATCCATACACATACAACAGCATGAGCAGGCAAAGGTGAGCCAGACATCACATGCAACACAGGAAGTGCACCACACATGTACACACACCACCACACTTGCATACATGTGTACACCTCTGCCAAGTGTCGCAGTGTTCAGATGGGCATCCATGTCACATCTGCCCATCAGGCTTCCACTTACCACTGTCACATGCATCCATGTTGCATCACTGTTGCACCCTTGTAAAATACACACACATGCACATGTACACAGTGCTGATACATGCAGCTGAAAACAACATACATGCGTCACATCACGGACATGTCTACTTACATACACATTCATCCAAACATGTGTGCCCACACAACTGCATTTGGCATGCAAGCCTACACACACAAGCACCATCCATGTCTCACACATTCCAGCCCTCGCATGTGTTAGCCCCACGGCCCTGTACACCCCCACCACTACTCGACCCCATACAAACAGATGTGCAACCTGCACACTACTGAAAAATCACCACACGCACAGCTCACAATGAGGATGCATGTACACTTACCGCTCGACTCCAGACGGGTCTGCCTCTCAAGGACCTGGACGTGGAGCGCTGGGGATATGCGTTCCAGGACCCTCATCTGTTCTTCCGACAAGTGGCCCCGGCGCCCCTTGGCATCCGCTGCCTTCAAGAGGCGCTGGGCCTTGTTCAGGGTCCTGGACCTGAAGTCCTCCCAGCGCTTCTTGACATGTTGGAAGTCGCGGACTGCCACCCCCTCCGCGTTGATGGCAGTCACGATGTCAGTCCAGATCCGAGTCCGTCCTTCCTTGTCGGCGCGGGAACTTCCGAAGAGGGCATCATACTGCCCCAGGACTTGCTCCACCAGGACACCAACTTCGGTGGCACTGAAGCTGGTGCCCCTCTGCCTCTCTGGCCGGGGGTTGTCAGTGGTCTCAGATGGTGTTTGCCCCGGCAGGAGTGGGTGGGCAACTGGGTCCTGGGGCTGGGCTGTGGAGCGATGGAATCCCAGTCGGGAGTCTTCGGTTCCAGCAGGGGTGGTCACAGCAACAGCACCCCTGCCTGATGTGCAGGCAGCAAATGGCAGGGCACGTGGGCAGCAGGCAGTCAGGCAGCAGCAGATGGCAGGTGGGAGCGTGCTCGGGGCTCTGGGGGGCAGTAGTTCGGCCTTCTGGGCAGGAGCGTGGTCTTCCGTGTGCTTACGCGTGGCCAGCTTGATACGGAGTGATTTGGCACGTGAAAATCCTGCACGTCTGCGTGTAAATCGAGGAAAGGCCCTTAGCGCGTATGCACGTCAGCACGCATATGCGATTTCATTGGACCAAAGGCCCTTAGCACGTGAGTGCGTCTGTGACGTGAGGCACGCGGGTGTTTCCCTCATTACACGTGATAACAGAGCACACGTGGATTTCCAGCAATCGCGTGTGGAACTTCCTGCGCACCCCAGAAATACACGTACCCAGGCCAATTGCGTGTACGCTCACTTCCCTCCGATTACACGCGATGACACTCGGACGTGCAGTTTTACCACGTGTGCTCGCATATGCGATTTCATTGGCCCAAAGGCCACCATGCGCAGCTGTGATGTCACGCGCATGGCCGTAGAGAATGGCGCATGTAAAAATGAAGAGATACACGTCCGAGTGTCAAAGCGCGTAATTGGTGGAAATGGCCTCATTGCGTATGCGCGTCTGTGACGCGTGTATAAAAGGTACGTGTAGAACGCCATTTCCTTGTACGTGCTTTTCGTGGAGAGCGAGTGGGTGAAATCTGTACTTCTTGTCGGTTCACATGCGATTTACTTCACAGCGTTTCCAGTTCGTACTCCCTGTTACCTCTGACAGCTTTTTCTCTTTTCCTCTTTTTCCTGGGCCTGTTTCCTCAAACAGCTTCCCTACTACTGTTGTCCTGTCTCCTCAGACAGCGTACAATTCTTCTTTTGGCGGGGGTGTTGCCAACGTGCACACGCGCATATTTTTCACGCTTTTGTTCCTGGCGGATGGTGAGTCGCGCACGTATCTAACATCTGTGCTTGCCCCGTGTGTCGCGTACCCCTTCAGAGGTCATTCTAGGCTGCGTGTGACACGCATATGTTCATTCTTGTGTTCCTGGGTGCCACAGCGTAGTGCAGGTTTATTTTTCCACGCACGTGGTCTAGGAGGGGTTGCGTGCACCTTACTTTGCTTTTTTGGGGTGCCTGTGCGTTGCGTGACCCGTCATCTTTCCCCAGGGGTGACATACAGCCTTGCTAGAGCACTAGGGTACGATTACCATCTGGTACCCAACCCCTTTGACCCCCAATTGCCCAGGACAATAGTTCACATCGACTCCCATACGCACAATAACATCAGTGCCATGGCTGGGAGGGGAACAAGCCGTAAGGGTGGCAAAGGTGGCCGAGCCCCAAGTGGTGGCCGTGGTGGATCCGGTAGGGGACGTGGCCGTCACTTGCAGGGTGCCCCTAGCCCCCCATGTGTGGAGGAGCAGTCAGGGACACCCATGCCCCCCCCTGGTTGAGGTTACTGTGGCTGACACCATCCATGCTCAGCCCTTGTTGGACCATCCCACTGTGGAACCAGACCTGGCACAGGGTGACTCCATGGCTGACTTCCAGGTCAGCAGGTCTAGGCCACGTGCGCCGGTGAACGTTGGTGTTATCAGGCCACGTGGATCAGGGGCAGCTAGGTCATCTGCTGCTCCGCGTAGGCAGGCTGGGGAGGCTGCAGGGGCAGCTGCGGCTCCATCCACCCCACCTCTCACACACCCATCCAGGACAGTGTCGGTCCAAGTCCATCATGCTGACATTCCCCCTGACACCATCACACTTGAGATAATGCCTGCACCAACTCCCATGCTGAGTGTGCAATCCCATGCTCCTGCCCCTAGTGTCCAGAGCGGCGCAGGACACTCCGGATCCCCACCACCTTCCAAGCGGAAGAGGAAGAGTGCTCGTCCAGTAGAGGCTGATGCCCCAGACACGGCTACACAGTCCGGCCCATCAAGGAAGCCCAGCTTCAATGAGGCCGAACTGAATGCACTTGTAGAGTATGTGTCCGCACATGACCGCGAAATGGTGATTGTTGCAGGATCCAAGACCACACCTGCACAACGTCAGGCACACTGGCAGACCATTGCGGACATCATAAGTGCCCTTGGAATCGTGAGGCGCACAGCTAATGAATGCTACAAGCGCTAGAATGACCTGAAGCGCCGGGCAAAGAATAACCTGGCTTCAAGTCATGCCGCAACTCTTGTGACTGGAGGTGGGTCTCCAGCAGACGACATAGAACTCACTCCACATGAGCAGGTTGCTGGGACCTACGTCACGGAGGAACAGATCCAAGGCGTGGGAGAAGTGGCAGATTACGAGGCATTGTCCGGTGAGTGCACATGCATGTGTGTGTCATCCATGTGCATGGTGTGTGTGGGAGGGCTTCTGTTTGGGTGCCAGGGGAGGGTGTGTGTGCCTGAGTGGTTCGGCTCACCCATGTGCCTCATCCTAAACATTCTTGGCAACAGCATTTGGGTATAGCAGCATCCCTTCGGCCAACATTAGACATCCAGCCCAACACCACGCCAGTTGCCCTTGGAGTGTCATCTTGCCACTACACTGTTGCTTATTTACCTCTGTTTATTCAGGCAGATTGTTTGCATACCACCACTTTTACTCGGGATTTCTCAGTCCTATTGTCACATGTCCGACATGGCTATGGTACAGTGGACTGGCTCAGTTTCGTGGACATGATTAGTTTGGACATGTCCCTGTGCTATAGGACCATTTTTGACTGGCAGCTGTATGTTAAACATTTGAACCATTACAATGAAAATAATCAATCATATGAACAAACTGGACTGAATGAGCAATTGGTGACCTCCTCTCCCTCTTCACTTCATGGCTCGGGTACATGCCATCTGTGTATTGGCATGTGTATTTGACCTGCCAATCACTGGCCAATGTGTGATGCCACTGCTAGGCAGCATGCAGCAAATGTGTTCATCTTCCATCTTGGTGTCATCAATGTGTGCCATCTGCCTCCCCATCACACGCAGTGACGGTGCATGCATGGGAGTGTTTAGTCATGTGGGACATGTCAATCAAGTACTGTTTCTGTAGCCTCTCAGCCCTCATTGTGTGCCATAGTGCTAATGCCTGTTTCCATTTGTTTTCTTTTATGTCTTTGCAGGGGAAGACGCACCTGATACTGCTGGGGTTGTGGAGATGGTGCAGACCCAGGAGGGGTCTGAGGGCCGACCGACCACCAGTGAGGGACGTGGTGTGGTGGTGGGTGAGAACCCACAACTGCTGCAGGTCGTGCTCTCAAGGGGTGTCTCTGGCTGCACCTCCCCCGAGCTGTACTCAGGTGTTGATTCGGATTATGAGACCTACGTGCCGTCGCAGGTGAGTGTTCCTGGGAGGGATTCTGTTCTGTCCGACCCACCTGCACCAGGATTAGAACCCTCAATGGGGATGTCAGTGTTGGCAGGTACGCCTTTGGTGGTTAGGGATGCAGGGTCACACTCCGCGACATCTGATCCTGTTCCTGGGCCAGCAGATCAGAGGGGGAATGCAGTCCTGCAGCCTCAGGCAGTGCCGGCACAGCAAGGCGCAGTTCGCCTTGCCCCAGACAGGTGTGGTGCCCGCCGACGTGGTGGCCGTACGCCACCTGGCAATACCGCATGGGAGGAACCCATTTACGGTATGGCAACCCAACAGGCAGCATCATCAGAGATGATGGCTCAGGCCATGGATAGGGTGGCCACTTCCATTGTCCCCCCCGAAAGGCTGATGGAGCGACTACAGCAGGCAACCGACTCCATCTGCCAGTCACACAGGGAGGACATGTTGGCGTCCGACAGGGACAGGCGGGCGGCACTGGCGACTCTGCAGGAAGCCATCTCCATAGGGTCCCAGGGCCACAGGGAAGCCCTGAGGCTGGAACTCCTTCACCTCAAGACGACCCTTGTTGAGCTTGAGGCTTCAACAAACCGAAGGACAGAACAGCAGCTGGAGCGTCTCACCCATACGCTCTCAGCTGAGATGCAGGCAACTAGGGCGGAGGTCCGGGCATCCCGTGAGTTGTTGCATGGGGACCTCCGCACACTCATCCTCCAGAACGAGACCTACCACACCCGCATGCTTGCAGCCATGGAGGAACAGACTAGGGCTTTGCGTGGGCTGCCTCCCATAGTGCCACCACCCCTGGATGCAGCTGCAGAGGGTGAGGATAGCGACAGCAGTGATACTCCCACAATAGGGTAGCCGTGTAGGCCATGAGCCCATGGAGGTGTTTTTTTTTCGCAAGATCCACACAGGTGGGTTTTGGTGTGCACCCTGTCCTCGGACCTCCTGGGTGGCCTCCCCAACCTCCCCGGGCCCATTAATGGGCATTTTTGATTTTTTTTTCTTTTTTTTTTTCTTTTTTTTTTTGGGACAGTGTGTTGCCTTGTGTGGCTCCCGTGGGCATACGCTGCATTGTGGCTGGGCACATGCAGGCTTGTCAAGGATTTGGTTCAGATGCTTGGGTTTTTGTCACACACACCCCTCCTGCTTCCCGTTTCCAAGGGCTTGCAAAGGGTGTGCCCAAGTGACATTGACGTACATGGTGACATTGGACTCCCATGAGCTGTGTGGGCAGTCTGTAGTCAATACTGTGTATACATTCATAGTGCATATTGTTGTTGTATTGTACACTGCGTGGTGTATTGATATGTGCCTCTGCATCCATCTCATCCTCCATATTTGCAGATCCATTCCTCATGTCTTCACAATGCGGTCCACCTTGGAACTGGAGTCCATGTTGTAAGCAGTGCACCTACACTCTTGCGTGGCGCTAACACTGTATACTTGCAAGTGTTCGGAGGGCTGTCATCATCAGGTGGTGAGGCTAGCTAATTTTTAAGTCTGTAATGTCATGTTTAAGGTAGGTTGGAGGTTGTGTAGGTGATTGGTATTCTTGGTAAGTATTTGGTAATGTGGGTTGTAGGTCCTGCATTACTGTGAGCATTTCATGTGTGGACATGTTTCCATTAGGGACACTGTAGCTGCTGACACTTGGGCCATGTTGTGGGGATTCATTTCTTTCCTCTCACATTGCATGACATGCCATGGTGTGTTGTGTGGCCGTGCCGGGGAGGGGGTGGGTGACATGGCACTGTTTTCATGTAGTATTTTGCAAGTGGGTATTCATTTCTGCAGCATGGAAGTGTCTTTTCATGACACTGCATTGGTAGTGTTTGTGTAGGTAGGGATGCACACATTGTGACACTTCCACATGAACAATCTCAGGCTGCTATGGTTGTGACAGTTGACAGTCCCTTTGTTCGTCTTAATTGTCAGGTCGAGTCATCATTGCTTATCAGATGGTATGTGCCAGGCCTGTGTGCACTCCACTGGGGTGTGATTTCTATGTGAAGTAATTAGCCACCAGCTGCGTACGGGCTGCCTCACCCCGTGCCCTCTCCCTCCCCTCCCATGCGCAGCGGGCGTGCATGTGGTTGGGGATGTGGGGGCACCACCATGTCCACGGCCAGGCCCCGGCGTGTTGCAACATTGTGCAGGACACATGCTGTCACTATGAACCTGCACACTACTGGGGGCGCATGTAACAGCTGCCCGCCAGAACGGTCAAGGGAGCGAAAGCGTGACTTGAGCACTCCGAATGTGCGCTCCACTATGCCCCGGGTTGCAATATGGGCTGTGTTGTATCTTACCTCTGGAGGCGTGATGGGGTTCCGAATTGGCGTCATCATGTGGGTGCTCAGAGGGTAGGCACTGTCCCCTGGTGAGGAGGTGATGGGTATCATTAGTGGGGTAGTGACATAACTCTGCATCTGACATGCATGCATGTGCAGTGGCATTCATACTCACCACGCAGCCATGTATCGCCATGCCGCCCAGCTTCTAGGTCCCGGCTTAGGGTAGACATTCGGTAAATGAAGCTGTCGTGGGTGGACCCTGGATAGTTGGCATATACTGAGGTGATGATTCCCTTAGCATTACATACTACCTGCACGTTGATGGAATGCCAGTGCTTGCGGTTCCTATAGATGTGCTCAGATGCCCTGGGGGGACATAGTGCCACATGGGTGCAGTCAATGGCACCTAGCACTTTTGGAAATTGTGCCACACCGTAGAAATTGAGGGTGGCAGCCTGCCTTTCTGCAGGTGTCCTGGGCAGGTATATGTGCCTACGGACTGATGGGCGTGCAGTGATGATGTTCAAGACCTGGTGTAGGCAGCGTGACTGCGTGGCCTGTGACACCCCACCCACTATGGCACTTGTCCGCTGAAATGATCCTGTGGCCAAGAAGTGCAGTACATTGAGGACCTTCTCCAGGGGGCTGAGTGCTTGGGAGCACAGGGGGGGTGATGTGAGGTCATCCTCCCACTCACAGACCAGGTCCAGTATTATGTGTGGGGGAAACCTGTACCTCCAATACACCTGGTCATCAGGCATCCCAAAAAGGCTGGTTCTGGGAGTGAAAATTCGGGCCCTCACTATCCTCCTCCTCCTTAAGTAACCCACGGCCACTGCTGCTAGGAATGGTATATTCACCCCTGGCTGATGTGCAGGCAGCAAATGGCAGGGCACGTGGGCAGCAGGCAGTCAGGCAGCAGCAGATGGCAGGTGGGAGCGTGCTCGGGGCTCTGGGGGGCAGTAGTTCGGCCTTCTGGGCAGGAGCGTGGTCTTCCGTGTGCTTACGCGTGGCCAGCTTGATACGGAGTGATTTGGCACGTGAAAATCCTGCACGTCTGCGTGTAAATCGAGGAAAGGCCCTTAGCGCGTATGCACGTCAGCACGCATATGCGATTTCATTGGACCAAAGGCCCTTAGCACGTGAGCGCGCCTGTGACGTGAGGCACGCGGGTGTTTCCCTCATTACACGTGATAACAGAGCACACGTGGATTTCCACCAATCGCGTGTGGAACTTCCTGCGCACCCCAGAAATACACGTACCCAGGCCAATTGCGTGTACGCTCACTTCCCTCCGATTACACGTGATGACACTCGGACGTGCAGTTTTACCACATGTGCTCGCATATGCGATTTCATTGGCCCAAAGGCCACCATGCGCAGCTGTGATGTCACGCGCATGGCCGTAGAGAATGGCGCATGTAAAAATGAAGAGATACACGTCCGAGTGTCAAAGCGCGTAATTGGTGGAAATGGCCTCATTGCGTATGCGCGTCTGTGACGCGTGTATAAAAGGTACGTGTAGAACGCCATTTCCTTGTACGTGCTTTTCGTGGAGAGCGAGTGGGTGAAATCTGTACTTCTTGTCGGTTCACATGCGATTTACTTCACGGCGTTTCCAGTTCCTACTCCCTGTTACCTCTGACAGCTTTTTCTCTTTTCCTCTTTTTCCTGGGCCTGTTTCCTCAAACAGCTTCCCTACTACTGTTGTCCTGTCTCCTCAGACAGCGTACAATTCTTCTTTTGGCGGGGGTGTTGCCAACGTGCACACGCGCATATTTTTCACGCTTTTGTTCCTGGCGGATGGTGAGTCGCGCACGTATCTAACATCTGTGCTTGCCCCGTGTGTCGCGTACCCCTTCAGAGGTCATTCTAGGCTGCGTGTGACACGCATACGTTCATTCTTGTGTTCCTGTGTGCCACAGCGTAGTGCAGATTTATTTTTCCACGCACGTGGTCTAGGAGGGGTTGCGTGCACCTTACTTCGCTTTTTTGGGGTGCCTGTGCGTTGCGTGACCCGTCATCTTTCCCCAGGGGTGACATACAGCCTTGCTAGAGCACTAGGGTACGATTACCATCTGGTACCCAACCCCTTTGACCCCCAATTGCCCAGGACGATAGTTCACATCGACTCCCATACGCACAATAACATCAGTGCCATGGCTGGGAGGCGAACAAGCCGTAAGGGTGGCAAAGGTGGCCGAGCCCCAAGTGGTGGCCGTGGTGGATCCGGTAGGGGACGTGGCCGTCACTTGCAGGGTGCCCCTAGCCACCCATGTGTGGAGGAGCAGTCAGGGACACCCATGCCCCCCCCCTGGTTGAGGTTACCGTGGCTGACACCATCCATGCTCAGCCCTTGTTGGACCAGCCCACTGTGGAACCAGACCTGGCACAGGGTGACTCCATGGCTGACTTCCAGGTCAGCAGGTCTAGGCCACGTGTGCCGGTGAACGTTGGTGTCATCAGGCCACGTGGATCAGGGGCAGCTAGGTCATCTGCTGCCCCGCATAGGCAGGCTGGGGAGGCTGCAGGGGCAGCTGCGGCTCCATCCACCCCACCTCTCACACACCCATCCAGGACAGTGTCGGTCCAAGTCCATCATGCTGACATTCCCCCTGACACCATCACTCTTGAGATAATGCCTGCACCAACTCCCATGCTGAGTGTGCAATCCCATGCTCCTGCCCCTAGTGTCCAGAGCGGCGCAGGACACTCCGGATCCCCACCACCTTCCAAGCGGAAGAGGAAGAGTGCTCGTCCAGTAGAGGCTGATGCCCCAGACACGGCTACACAGTCCGGCCCATCAAGGAAGCCCAGCTTCAATGAGGCCGAACTGAATGCACTTGTAGAGTATGTGTCCGCACATGACCGCGAAATGGTGATTGTTGCAGGATCCAAGACCACACCTGCACAACGTCAGGCACACTGGCAGACCATTGCGGACATCATAAGTGCCCTTGGAATCGTGAGGCGCACAGCTAATGAATGCTACAAGCGCTAGAATGACCTGAAGTGCCGGGCAAAGAATAACCTGGCCTCAAGTCATGCCGCAACTCTAGTGACTGGAGGTGGGTCTCCAGCAGACGACATAGAACTCACTCCACATGAGCAGGTTGCTGGGACCTACGTCACGGAGGAACAGATCCAAGGCGTGGGAGAAGTGGCAGATTACGAGGCATTGTCCGGTGAGTGCACATGCATCTGTGTGTCATCCATGTGCATGGTGTGTGTGGGAGGGCTTCTGTTTGGGTGCCAGGGGAGGGTGTGTGTGCCTGAGTGGTTCGGCTCACCCATGTGCCTCATCCTAAACATTCTTGGCAACAGCATTTGGGTATAGCAGCATCCCTTCGGCCAACATTAGACATCCAGCCCAACACCACGCCTGTTGCCCTCGGAGTGTCATCTTGCCACTACACTGTTGCTTATTTACCTCTGTTTATTCAGGCAGATTGTTTGCATACCACCACTTTTACTCAGGATTTCTCAGTCCTATTGTCACATGTCCGACATGGCTATGGTACAGTGGACTGGCTCAGTTTCGTGGACATGATTAGTTTGGACATGTCCCTGTGCTATAGGACCATTTTTGACTGGCAGCTGTATGTTAAACATTTGAACCATTACAATGAAAATAATCAATCATATGAACAAACTGGACTGAATGAACAATTGGTGACCTCCTCTCCCTCTTCACTTCATGGCTAGGGTACATGCCATCTGTGTGATGGCATGTGTATTTGAGCTGCCAATCACTGGCCAATGTGTGATGCCACTGCTAGGCAGCATGCAGCAAATGTGTTCATCTTCCATCTTGGTGTCATCAATGTGTGCCATCTGCCTCCCCATCACACGCAGTGACGGTGCATGCATGGGAGTGTTTAGTCATGTGGGACATGTCAATCAAGTACTGTTTCTGTAGCCTCTCAGCCCTCTTTGTGTGCCATAGTGCTAATGCCTGTTTCCATTTGTTTTCTTTTATGTCTTTGCAGGGGAAGACGCACCTGATACTGCTGGGGTTGTGGAGATGGTGCAGACCCAGGAGGGGTCTGAGGGCCGACCGACCACCAGTGAGGGACGTGGTGTGGTGGTGGGTGAGAACCCACAACTGCTGCAGGTCGTGCTCTCAAGGGGTGTCTCTGGCTGCACCTCCCCCGAGCTGTACTCAGGTGTTGATTCGGATTATGAGACCTACGTGCCGTCGCAGGTGAGTGTTCCTGGGAGGGATTCTGTTCTGTCCGACCCACCTGCACCAGGGTTAGAACCCTCAATGGGGATGTCAGTGTTGGCAGGTACGCCTTTGGTGGTTACGGATGCAGGGTCACACTCCGCGACATCTGATCCTGTTCCTGGGCCAGCAGATCAGAGGGGGAATGCAGTCCTGCAGCCTCAGGCAGTGCCGGCACAGCAAGGCGCAGTTCGCCTTGCCCCAGACAGGTGTGGTGCCCGCCGACGTGGTGGCCGTACGCCACCTGGCAATACCGCATGGGATCAATCCATTTACGGAATGGCAACCCAACAGGCAGCATCATCAGAGATGATGGCTCAGGCCATGGATAGGGTGGCCACTTCCATTGTCCCCCCCGAAAGGCTGATGGAGCGACTACAGCAGGCAACCGACTCCATCTGCCAGTCACACAGGGAGGACATGTTGGAGTCCGACAGGGACAGGCGGGCGGCACTGGCGACTCTGCAGGAAGCCATCTCCATAGAGTCCCAGGGCCACAGGGAAGCCCTGAGGCTGGAACTCCTTCACCTCAGGACGACCCTTGTTGAGCTTGAGGCTTCAACAAACCGAAGGACAGAACAGCAGCTGGAGCGTCTCACCCGTACGCTCTCAGCTGAGATGCAGGCAACTAGGGCGGAGGTCCGGGCATCCCGTGAGTTGTTGCATGGGGACCTCCGCACACTCATCCTCCAGAACGAGACCTACCACACCCGCATGCTTGCAGCCATGGAGGAACAGACTAGGGCTTTGCGTGGGCTGCCTCCCATAGTGCCACCACCTCCGGATGCAGCTGCAGAGGGTGAGGATAGCGACAGCAGTGATACTCCCACAATAGGGTAGCCGTGTAGGCCATGAGCCCATGGAGGTGTTTTTTTTTCGCTAGATCCACACAGGTGGGTTTTGGTGTGCACCCTGTCCTCGGACCTCCTGGGTGGCCTCCCCAACCTCCCCGGGCCCATTAATGGCCATTTTTGGATTTTTTTTTTCTTTTTTTTTTTCTTTTTTTTTTTGGGACACTGTGTTGCCTTGTGTGGCTCCCGTGGGCATACGCTGCATTGTGGCTGGGCACATGCAGGCTTGTCATGGATTTGGTTCAGATGCTTGGGTTTTTATCACACACACCCCTCCTGCTTCCCGTTTCCATGGGCTTGCAAAGGGTGTGCCCAAGTGACATTGACGTACATGGTGACATTGGACTCCCATGAGCTGTGTGGGCAGTCTGTAGTCAATACTGTGTATACATTCATAGTGCATATTGTTGTTGTATTGTACACTGCGTGGTGTATTGATATGTGCCTCTGCATCCATCTCATCCTCCATATTTGCAGATCCATTCCTCATGTCTTCACAATGCGGTCCACCTTGGAACTGGAGTCCATGTTGTAAGCAGTGCACCTACACTCTTGCGTGGCGCTAACACTGTATACTTGCAAGTGTTCGGAGGGCTGTCATCATCAGGTGGTGAGGCTAGCTAATTTTTAAGTCTGTAATGTCATGTTTAAGGTAGGTTGGAGGTTGTGTAGGTGATTGGTATTCTTGGTAAGTATTTGGTAATGTGGGTTGTAGGTCCTGCATTAATGTGAGCATTTCATGTGTGGACATGTTTCCATTAGGGACACTGTAGCTGCTGACACTTGGGCCATGTTGTGGGGATTCATTTCTTTCCTCTCTCATTGCATGACATGCCATGGTGTGTTGTGTGGCCGTGCCGGGGAGGGGGTGGGTGACATGGCACTGTTTTCATGTAGTATTTTGCAAGTGGGTATTCATTTCTGCAGCATGGAAGTGTCTTTTCATGACACTGCATTGGTGGTGTTTGTGTAGGTAGGGATGCACACATTGTGACACTTCCACATGAACAATCTCAGGCTGCTATGGTTCTGACAGTTGACAGTCCCTTTGTTTGTCTTAATTGTCAGGTCGAGTCATCATTGCTTATCAGATGGTATGTGCCAGGCCTGTGTGCACTCCACTGGGGTGTGATTTCTATGTGAAGTAATTAGCCACCAGCTGCGTACGGGCTGCCTCACCCCGTGCCCTCTCCCTCCCCTCCCATGCGCAGCGGGCGTGCACGTGGTTGGGGATGTGGGGGCACCACCATGTCCACGGCCAGGCCCCGGCGTGTTGCAACATTGTGCAGGACACATGCTGTCACTATGAACCTGCACACTACTGGGGGCGCATATAACAGCTGCCCGCCAGAACGGTCAAGGGAGCGAAAGCGTGACTTGAGCACTCCGAATGTGCGCTCCACTATGCCCCGGGTTGCAATATGGGCTGTGTTGTATCTTACCTCTGGAGGCGTGATGGGGTTCCGAATTGGCGTCATCATGTGGGTGCTCAGAGGGTAGGCACTGTCCCCTGGTGAGGAGGTGATGGGTATCATTAGTGGGGTAGTGACATAACTCTGCATCTGACATGCATGCATGTGCAGTGGCATTCATACTCACCAAGCAGCCATGTATCGCCATGCCGCCCAGCTTCTAGGTCCCGGCTTAGGGTAGACATTCGGTAAATGAAGCTGTCGTGGGTGGACCCTGGATAGTTGGCATATACTGAGGTGATGATTCCCTTAGCATTACATACTACCTGCACGTTGATGGAATGCCAGTGCTTGCGGTTCCTATAGATGTGCTCAGATGCCCTGGGGGGACATAGTGCCACATGGGTGCAGTCAATGGCACCTAGCACTTTTGGAAATTGTGCCACACCGTAGAAATCGAGGGTGGCAACCTGCCTTTCTGCAGGTGTCCTGGGCAGGTATATGTGCCTACGGACTGATGGGCGTGCAGTGATGATGTTCAAGACCTGGTGTAGGCAGCATGACTGCGTGGCCTGTGACACCCCACCCACTATGGCACTTGTCCGCTGAAATGATCCTGTGGCCAAGAAGTGCAGTACATTGAGGACCTTCTCCAGGGGGCTGAGTGCTTGGGAGCACAGGGGGGGTGATGTGAGGTCATCCTCCCACTCACTGACCAGGTCCAGTATTATGTGTGGGGGAAACCTGTACCTCCCATACACCTGGTCATCAGGCATCCCAAAAAGGCTGGTTCTGGGAGTGAAAATTCGGGCCCTCACTATCCTCCTCCTCCTTAAGTAACCCACGGCCACTGCTGCTAGGAATGGTATATTCATCCTGGCGTATGAGCTTGTTTGTTGTTTGCGCGCACTTTTATGCTGTGCGGGTCGACGTACGCCTGCTTAATGCTGGCGTACGTGTCTCAGGATTGGACCATTTTTCGGCACGTCGTAGGCGAACGTGTGAATCTTCCCGCCCACCCCAGGAATACACGTAGCACGCTCTCACAGGCACAGTCGCGGGTAAATATTCCTGCCCACCCCTGGAATACATGTAACCCACTCTCACAGGCACAATCGCGTGTGGAAGTTCACGCGCACCCCGAAGTACACGTACCCAGGCCAATCGCGTGTGGGACTTCCCGCGCACGCCAAAGTACACGTACAATCGCGTGTGGAACTTCCCGCGCACCCCGTAGTACACGTACCCAGGCAAATCGCGTGTGGAAGTTCACGCGCACCCCGAAGTACACGTACCCAGGCCAGTCGCGTGTGGGACTTCCCGCGCACCCCGAAGTACACGTACAATCGCGTGTGGAACTTCCCGCGCACCCTGTAGTACACGTACCCAGGCAAATCGCGTGTGGAAGTTCACGTGCACCCCGAAGTACACGTACCCAGGCCAATCGCGTGTGGGACTTCCCGCACACCCCGAAGTACACGTACAATTGCGTGTGGAACTTCCCGCGCACCCCGTAGTACACGTACCCAGGCAAATCGCGTGTGGCAGTTCACACGCACCCCGAAGTACACATACCCAGGCAAATTGCACGGCTGGGGGGTGGGGGTGGTGGGAGACATGAGTGGGGGCCTGGTGGAGGCTGCCCCTGCACTGCTGGGGGGTGGGGGTGGTGGGAGACATGAGTGGGGGCATGGTGGAGGCTGCCCCTGGTGGCTGGGGGGTGGGGGTGGTGGGAGACATGAGTGGGGGCCTGGTGGAGGCTGCCCCTGCACTGCTGGGGGGTGGGGGTGGTGGGAGACATGAGTGGGGGCCTGGTGGAGGCTGCCCCTGGTGGCTGGGGGGTGGGGGTGGTGGTAGACATGAGTGGGGGCCTGGTGGAAGCTGCCCCTGCCCTGCTGGGGGGTGGGGGTGGTGGGAGACATGAGTGGGGGCCTGGTGGAGGCTGCCCCTGGTGGCTGGGGGGTGGGGGTGGTGGGAGACATGAGTGGGGGCCTGGTGGAGGCTGCCCCTGCACTGCTGGGGGGTGGGGGTGGTGGGAGACATGAGTGGGGGCCTGGTGGAGGCTGCCCCTGGTGGCTGGGGGGTGGGGGTGGTGGGAGACATGAGTGGGGGCCTGGCGGAGGCTGCCCCTGCACTGCTGGGAGGTGGGGGTGGTGGGAGACATGAGTGGGGGCCTGGTGGAGGCTGCCCCTGGTGGCTGGGGGGTGAGGGTCGTGGGAGACATGAGTTGGACATGAGTGGGGGCCTCGTGGAGGCTGCCCCTGGTGGCTGGAGGGTGGGGGTGGTGGGAGACATGAGTGGGGGCCTGGTGGATGCTGCCCCTGGTGGCTGGGGGGTGGGGCTGGTGGGAGACATGAGTGGGGGCCTGGTGGAGGCTGCCCCTGCCCTGCTGGGGGGTGGGGGTAATAGGGGACATGAGTGGGGGCCTGGTGGATGCTGCCCCTGGTGGCTGGGGGGTGGGGGTGGTGGTAGACATGAGTGGGGGCCTGGTGGAGGCTGCTCCTGCACTGCTGGGGGGTGGGGGTGGTGGGAGACATGAGTGGGGGCCTGGTGGAGGCTGCCCCTGGTGGCTGGGGGTGTGGGGGTGGTGGGAGACATGAGTGGGGGCCTGGTGGAGGCTGCCCCTGCACTGCTGGGGGGTGGGGGTGGTGGGAGACATGAGTGGGGGCCTGGTGGAGGCTGCCCCTGGTGGCTGGGGGGTGGGGGTGGTGGGAGACATGAGTGGGGGCCTGGTGGAGGCTGCCCCTGCACTGCTGGGGGGTGGGGGTAATAGGGGACATGAGTGGGGGCCTGGTGGAGGCTGCCCCTGGTGGCTGGGGGGTGGGGGTGGTGGTAGACATGAGTGGGGGCCTGGTGGAGGCTGCCCCTGCACTGCTGGGGGGTGGGGGTGGTGGGAGACATGAGTGGGGGCCTGGTGGAGGCTGCCCCTGGTGGCTGGGGGGTGGGGGTGGTGGGAGACAGGAGTGGGGGCCTGGTGGAGGCTGCCCCTGGTGGCTGGGGGGTGGGGGTGGTGGGAGACATGAGTGGGGGCCTGGTGGAGGGTGCCCCTGCACTGCAGGGGGTGGGGGTAATAGGGGACATGAGTGGGGGCCTGGTGGAGGCTGCCCCTGCACTGCTGAGGGGTGAGGGTGGTGGGAGACATGAGTTGGACATGAGTGGGGGCCTGGTGGCGGCTGCCCCTGGTGGCTGGGGGGTGGGGGTGGTGGTAGACATGAGTGGGGGCCTGGTGGAGGCTGCCCCTGCACTGCGGGGGGTGGGGGTAATAGGGGACATGAGTGGGGGCCTGGTGGAGGCTGCCCCTGGTGGCTGGGGGGTGGGGGTGGTGGTAGACATGAGTGGGGGCCTGGTGGAGGCTGCCCCTGCACTGCTGGGGGGTGGGGGTGGTGGGAGACATGAGTGGGGGCCTGGTGGAGGCTGCCCCTGGTGGCTGGGGGGTGGGGGTGGTGGGAGACATGAGTGGGGGCCTGGTGGAGGCTGCCCCTGCACTGCTGGGGAGTGGGGGTGGTGGGAGACATGAGTGGGGGCCTGGTGGAGGCTGCCCCTGGTGGCTGTGGGATGGGGGTCGTGGGAGACATGAGTGGGGGCCTGGTGGAGGCTGCCCCTGCACTGCTGGGGGGTGGGGGTAATAGGGGACATGAGTGGGGGCCTGGTGGAGGCTGCCCCTGGTGGCTGGGAGGTGGTGGGAGACATGTGTTGGTGATCACTAGTGCAAGGTGACATGTGGGTTGGCTGGTGGGCATGGCCATGGTGGATGGGTTGCCTGTGGGACATGAGCAGGGGTGCAGGGTAGTACCCTGTGGTGTGGGCTGCCTGCAGGGGCCGTGGAGGGTGTAGAGGGAACACCTGGGGGGACCCACATGGCCAAATCACGTGTAGCATTCCCCGGCACCACCGAAATACACGTACCCTGCAGAAATTGCGTGTGAATCTTCCGCGCACATCGGAATACATGTTCCCAGGCCAATCGCGTGTGGAACTTCCCGCGCACCCCCACCTAGCCAGGCCAATCACGTGTGGAACTTCCTGCGCACCCCGAAGTACACGTACCCAGGCTAATCGCGTGTGGAACTTCCCGCGCACCCAGGTACACGCGCACATGCTATTTTTCACACAGCGGGTGTCCGTGTTTGTCGGGGCCCCTTTGCACCTCATTTGTCCTAGAGGGCCACTGTATGGGCCATTCATCATGGCTGTATATGGGTGCTTTTTGTTAGCGCACATTTTGGTGCACATTTTTTTCAGTCGCAGGGGCGCTACCGCCTGCTTTCTTGTGGCGTACTTGTTTGGCCCTGTGCGCGTCTTTGACCGTGCGCTGATTTGCCCTATTCGATTCCATGAATACGGGTTGTAGGCGAGCGTGTGGGCGTTCCGCGCACTTGCCTCCTGTACATCCCCCGTGACGCCCATATTTTCACGCGTTGTTCCCCATTCCGAGTGTTACGCCCCGTGTTCCGCCTACTTTTGTGATGTGTGCCGCGCTATGTGCGATTTCGCAGTGGCCGTGGCGCACGCTGTTGGATGACCTGTGCGCCGGCATGCGCGGCGCACATTTTTAGCGCACATCCAATGTTTTTCTCGCGCACGGACTTCCATTAATCGCTGTGCGCTGGTTTTCCTGCGATTTTCGCACTTGCACTGCGATTTTCGCACTTTTCCTGCGATTCACACGTTTTGGCACCTCTGCGCGGGAATTTTGGGCGCACATTAATTCCATGAATCGACCCCTAAGTATTTCTGTTCTCCGTCTGGCACTGCTAGTAATATGTTTTGAGATACTGTTATGAGCGTTTATACTGTGATATGTGTATTATTGTTTCAACTTTTTATCTACATTTTAAATTGAGCATCATTTGCGACAATATTGAAAAGATAAATGATTTCTGTATGTATGTATGTAATTTATTTACACTATTTCCCGACATTAAAATCGTTTATGTTTTGCTAACAAAGACTGTTGATATTTGTTGCCTATTTCTAGGTGGTAATTGAGAGAAAGACATGCAAATAGGAGCCTATTTATTGAGGCCTGTCGCAGACAAAGAAGGGAATTATTGGGTCATTGGGAGTAGGATGGGTGCCATTTCAAAGCAAATGTCCTTCATGCTGTAGAACACTGTTATTTGTTTCAGCGGACAGTTTACAACCACCAGTTTATTTCCATAACTTGCGTTTAGATTTTTGTTGGAATTTAACTTGATCATGTTTTTTGAATGACTCGATAGACAGATTAAAGACATATCAAGTTGGTCCAGGTCAAGCATGAGATGCTCAGGTAGTACTGGATTTTAGGCTCCCATCGCTTTGCACTGTGGTACATGAAGCTGGTATTTACGGTGGGAAAATAAAACTGCAAACAACATAAAAGATTAAAGAGTGATGTGAGCTAAATCGAGCACTTGAGAAACATAACAGTCCTATCTGGGACAGCTTGATCATTTTGATTCTGTATGTTTTTGAAAAGTTAGTTTACATTTGCAGTACTTTCAATGGGTATGTCCTTGGTTCCACTTCGTTAGGAACCAATAAGAAGGTGGACTAGAAATATGCTATTTCTTCAGCATTAAAAGAGATAATCATTTTTAACCCAGGCACATGCTCTGTTCGCTCGCCCAACTTCACCCATACTTGTTTTGGGAAGGTTGGCCCATTCTTCAGATGTCACCTCTGTCACATTTTCTGCTGTGGGAAACAAGCCCTTCATCCCTGCACACAACTTTCAGATATGTTGACCAAATCTTGGTCCTCTCTCACTGAGATGGTGGCTATGCCCTCCTGGAAGGCCTTCCAGTGACCATTGTGGCATCCTTGAGATGTGTTTTACATGCTGCAGCAAGACTCAAAGGACTCTGAATGTTTGACCGCATTAACTCGACCCTCATCAAACTGCCCAGGCTCCATCATGTTCAAATCCTGCAGCATTTTCTGCAAGGCTGTCTCCCTCAAGTCTTGAAGCTGCATTATGCCTACCCCCGGGGACCCAGACCACGTCCAGCAACCCGGGAAGCAGGCATCAAGTTATCCTAAGCAAGCCCAACTACCCCTGCTAGGGGCTATTTGGGTCCAGTCATGGCGCCTATGGTGCCAGGCTCATATGGAGAGACAGTCCTGGTGCCATAGGCGCCAGGCACATAGATTAAAACTCACCTGATGCAGACCATGCTGCAAACTAACCTGATGCAGACCATGCTCCAAGAGCTCCAAGCCAAAAGAGGCTTGGAAGGGACTACTTTACTTAGGGACTATTTTTTACTCGGGCGGGGCTGGGGAGAAATACTTACCTGGGACTACTTTGGAGGCTATTTAAACCACGCCCGAAGAGCAGCACACGCTTCGCGTTATTCTGCATCCAGCAGCGTAACGCTCACCATGCCTGCAAGTCTGCATCCAGCCTTCTGCCACGCCCACCTCGAGTTTGGAGCTCCTAGAAAAAGGGAGAAAGAAGGAGAAAAGGTTAGAACAAGAGCAATACCTTTAATCCTTACCTGAATTCCCGATCCATCGCGCCTTCGAGCTGGAAGAAAGAAGTTATTTTATGCGCGTCGCCTCGCCTGCTGCAGCACCGCGCTGAACTCACCGGCCTTCGCAGCATCTTCACATTCCACCGCATCCTCCTGTATGTTCCCGCCGCACTCCGGCACCTAAGGAGAAGACAGCAAGGTGAGCCAAGGGAATACACAGAGGAATATTAGCTACCCTCCCATAGACTTACCTGATTTTACCACCGGGGGTACTATTCCTCTTCACGGGTCGGCGCAGCTTCCACTGCATCTTCGCCGAACCCCGGCCCCTAAGGGGAAACAAAAAGACAGCAAGGTGAAACAAAGGGACTAATAAGGGGAACCCTCCTCACCACAATAGACTTACCTGATTTTACCACCGGGGGTATTATTCCCCAAGATTTCATACTTTCTCTCAGCACCTGAATAAGGGAGAAAGCAACAGGTTACATATTGACATATTTTATCGAACTGTGTTGGAAAATACAAATCCTTACCAGAATACTACCGGTTGCCACGAGGAACTCTTCATTAGGATCAAGCTGCAACCTGCAAGAAATCGGACAAGAGTGAAAGTCAGGCATTTGAACTCTTACGAACTTTATACTTACGGCGTCTTGCCGGGAATCTCGGAGTCAATATTGTTCTGGAACTCACCAATTCCTTTGAGCCAGTGAAGCAACTGGTTATCAATGCGCCCCTGCGCTCAATGCAGGATGGAGAGCTCATCTTTTCAAACCATCAGGTGAGACTATAAGAGGGGACATCAAAGGTGATCTGTCGGGAGAAAAGCGGGGGTGGGGGGATTTACGCTCAACTCCACGGGGGGTTAATTCCCTTTCTCGATTTGCAGAAGAATATTACTACGGGCCAAGCAAACGAAGCTAGGTGGGCCAGTCCAGTCCGTCATCTCGGCCCTACGCGTCACATTGGTGGAGACCGCAGCTGTCCAGTTCCGATCGACGCCTCTTTGGGAGCCAGGTGAGCGTAACAGAAGCTTCCTCGCTAAGAAGCTCAGCATCTCCAGAAGCCTACCATCCACTAGAAGCCATAGCATTGGCAGACTTAAGCTCAGCTAGTGCAGGAAGGTAAGAAACAGAAGACAGGCCTTCTCTTTCTAAGCCTTCAGACCTAGGAACCTCCTCCCCTTCAACAACAGATTCACCCCCCACTTCTACATATCAGGAAATAATTTGCGATCCTCCTTTTTAAAGGATTGGCTGCACCCTAACACCTAGGTCCACACACTCTCCACTCCCAGCCTAACCTGAGACTGGATGATGTGCTCCTTCTGGTTCCACCCCATATTGCTTGTAGATCCCTTGCTGCTAAATTGCCCAACCACCCTCTCCCTCATTGCTGGCTTTGAATTCTTTTGTACAGTGGGAATCCATTACGATCTGCTTCCATCTCTGTGCACTTCCCCCTATGACTTGTAAAGAACTCTGTTGCTTCCCAGAGCTATGTTGTGCACAGTAAATACTCAAATAATATTAATAACTATAAGAATACGTCTTGGTCAAAGGTTTCATACAAAGACTACTTCTCACACTACCCCCAACAAGGAACATCTAAAAGTTGGCACTCCTTCACAGAATACTAGTTAAGCTCTTGCCAGACAGCTAAGAAGACAGCATTGTATGTTGGTTAAAATCTAATGGCGTATTAAGAACATGTGTATTCTGAAGCTTAAATACTCCACCTGTTCATCCCGAAAAACGGATTCAGAGCCCAGTTTTCCAACTTGAGCAATCTATGTGACGCTGGGCAGATCATTTTACCGGAATGAGTCTTATTTTGCATTGGATCCCAAAATTGGGCACATTTAGAAGTGTTTCAGTTAAGTGTGCAATACACAAGAAATTCCTCACTCATACATGATATAATAAACTATGACAGAGCTCCATATAAAATAATGCTATAGATATTCTGTATGGTGCACTTACTAGGCTAAACTATCACTTAGCTCATGCATGGCACCCTCACTTCTGCCAGAATAACCAGCATCATTTGTGTTACAAAAATTCAAAAAGCTTTGGTTTTCCTACCAGCATTGATGGCATTCTATCACGGGCATCTCCTCTCTGTTCCTCTTTTTGAAGAAATGTGAAATAAAAGATAAACTTCAATTATGTGTGGTAGTGGGAGACTTGACTTAGCTGACTAAGAAGTCCACTGACAATGTTTGTTCCACACCTCACCTCCATACCCACCCAGCCATTGGGGTTTTTGTCTGCTATTCCAATTTGACCCTGGAGTGGAGGTGCAATCAAACTTACACACTCCTCTTGGACACAGGGAATGCTTCTAGACACAGGGCGTTCCCCTGCCACACATTTCATTCATTTTTTTTCTCACTTTTACCCTCCATCCAGGTAATGCAGTACCCCCTGCTGCTCCCACTTGTGTCTGCAAAGGGGCTGGTGAAACTCCCTAGGGCTTAGGTCCACAAGTAGCCACCTCCCCTATCAAGAAAGGTGGACCTGAACCAACTCAACTTTACATGTTTTATCATCCACAGAAAGGTAGAATGCTTTGCCCTCTTATCCACAATACAAACTGCTGCTTGCACATAGATCTCTGCAGGTGCATCAACCAACTGAGGTAACTTGCAAATGTTACAAATATCCATTCTATGCATTTACACAACTTAAGGATATTTGTGAAATATACATTTTGGTAAATGTAAAATGTAATTCTGGGAGGAAAATTGAAGTAAAACCGAACAAATGATGGATGAAGGCTTTGAATGATTCAAAACCACTGGCATTGCTCTGGGCAGCCCTCCATGCCATTTATGGAGCCCGTCAAAACATATCCAAATCTGTTTTAAGCCATATGCAAATCAATCTTGATCTTCCCCCAATGAGAGCGGTCTAGCCTGATCTGCAAGCAAACCCAGATATTTAAATCATGCGTATTATCAGTTTAGGTTAGTCTGCTCCCATTGGTGGCAAGACCAAAACAGATTTGTAAACAGATTGTATATTAAGGTATGGAAAGCTGCTGTGACGAATCTGGAGACTTTGTCCCTTCTCCCTTAGAGGGGGCCACCCCGTTTGAGGCTAGGGAGCTGAGCTCGCTCAGCAAAGTGCTCCTGAAGGGTTTGGAAAAGTGGGACCTGACTGGGTATGACTCCCCTCCAGGGGTAAAGGACTCCCATTCCAATGGGGAACTCCCTATGCCTAGAGTATTATCTGCCTAAATGGGAGTAAGAGAGACTGATACTAGATCTACAAGTTGTATTCAAATGAACCCTGACATTACCTCTACGTGTGTGGCTCAAGGTGATGCTGAACTCTCCATAAGATCGACAGCTGTTGGTGAACAATATGCCCATATGAAGCCGCAGAGCGAGAATAATGGGCCAACAACCCTTGAATGGAGGGAGACAAACCATGCTCAGTGATGACCCCGACATGGGGATGTCGGCAAAGGATGGAGGCGCACTGAAGAGTGGAGCTAGCTGTGGCCTGGAGAGAAGCAGTCATGGTGGGCCCGGTGCCCGGGAACTGATGCTGAAACCAGGAACCGAGGGAGGAAATAATCCTCTGCTCTCAAAGCGAGAGCAAAAGAGTGAAAGAACACAGATGAGCAGAACCCAAGAACCGCTCATATCCAATACAGAGGAGAAGCAAGCCATGGAGAAGGCCACCACTCCCGAAGAGACGCATCCTCCCTGGAGTAAACCCTGCAACACTCAAGGTATGCAGGTTGCCCAGGTTGGAGAGAGGCGAAGAGAGGAAAAACGAGTGGGGAAGAATGAAGGATTGCCATAACCCCATACCAGCATCACAGAGTCCCAGAGAGAGAGAAGGATTCAGAGAAGGAGAAGGGTTACGCAAGCCTGAGAAACTTGAGTATTATCAACTTCCAGGCAAGTCATAGGGACTCACAAGAGCTAAGAGAGTCACAAACAAAGAGGAGTTACTAACATCCCAGAGAGATAAATGATACACTGGCACAGAGGGACCCAAGAGAGCCCAAGAGGCCTAAACAAACAAAGGGAAGAGCAGATACGAGGGGAGCATGGAGGCACCCAACACCAGAACTAAGTGGGGAGAGACCAACTCAAGTGGAGGAGGGAGATCTGGGAAATATCCCTCCACCTAAAGAAGTGTGTACAGTTTGTTTTTGCAGGAACTTTTTTTTGTTGAACTTTGGAAACTCAAAGAACTTTGATAGACTGCTGAGAACTTTTAAATAAGGAGAACAGTTCATTACAGAGAACCAGTGAATCCAGATCCAGGAAGAATTCCTGGTTTGCCCGAGAGAGATCGTGGTGAACAAAACTGAGTATAGAACAGGCATGCAATGCCATTGAGCTAATAAGGCTCCAGTCCCCTCCTCAAGCCCCAAAATGTGAGTTGAGGGGCGGGGCTTCCACACCAGTGTTGCCGCTTTGTGTGCTTATTATTGCGCTTAATTGCTGATCGCCGCCAGCCCTTCCGGGCCTGACTTCATTCAAAAGGGTAATTTACAGATGAAAGGAGAATGATCCACCCATCCTCCCAACCACTGTCGAAACACACGCCCTGAAGCTCAGGATTGCCATTATCATGCAAGCCCAGAGGCGGCATCCTGGACTGTGCTGCCTGTGGCCTTTTAATGGCCTGCAATTACTCCTTTTTCTCCCTTATCTCCCGCACGACTTTCTTTTACATATGTTTAAACATTTGTCACTGATGGTCTGAAAGACCCCCCTCATTGTTCATTACCTTAACAACAAAGTTTCCATCTAAAATAAGGTTTCCATTTTTTAAAGGGAAGCCAATATCTCTGACATGCAAAAAAAGGGGTTGCTTTAAATGGATGCATAACCGCATGCTGTGAGTTAGTGACAAATGCACTCTGTATCCAAGTAACATTACAACAGTGCATCAATGGGCCACCAAGTTGGTGGCTGGTAGGCCCTCTGGTGGTCTCTTAGTTGCTAGAAAAAACTCACAAATTGTAAATGTTGATGAGGTTAGTAATGAAAATCCTGGTATATTAATGGTTCAAATAGATCTTATGCAATGGGGCATGAATGTTAGAATACTGGTCATCAATCTATATTGGAACCCTGTGGTGACCACCTAAAATGTATTCTTGGGGGATCTATCTTTAATCTTAGGCGAATGATTACGTTCAAATGATGCAAACATAAAACTTGCTGGTGATAGTAACACTCAATTGGTTAGAAACTCCTCATCCACAAATGAGAAGAAATGAAAGGCCCTGCTAGCTGAATGGGACTTGCAGATTACTAATGGCAACATATTGGGCCATCTAGAGCTAAGCAACACATGGAAAAGTGGCTCTAGGTCATCCATAATAGACTATTTGATCATGTCAAGACACCTGTTTGAACTGTACTAATCTGAGGGTGAAGGAAACTGTCCTCAATGATCATGACATGGTGATGGGAACATTGTTTGTGGAAACAATAGCAAAGCCGGAATCCAACTGCAATGCACTGCTGATTAATTGTGGTAAAAATCGCATCAAAGGTTTTGGAAAAGGGCGGGGTCCTAAACTGGAGAACTATGTTATGACAAAGTCTTTAGAATTATTGCAGATTATGGGATATAGATGAACCACTATATCAAACTAAACCAATGCGGGTACATAAACATAAGTTCGACAAGGCAGTTTGGATGGAGAAAAAAAACTCAGGAGGCAATTAAGGCAGTTAAGAGAGACTATGTTAGAAAATGAAATTTATCAAATCCAGAAAAAAACACTTGAAAGAAGGTTTAAAAATTGGCATTGGATACATAGGCAGAACATATATCAAAAAGATGGAGAACGAATGCTATGTGTTCTTATTGAAAAAAGATATGCGCAGCTTTTGGAATCTGATTGGGGAGCAAACGCATTCTCAAAGAGAATTACAAAGTTGCGCAGTAAGTGAATGTCGCTGGCAAACCCACTAGAAGAGTATGAGTGGCCCATACATAAAAAGGGCAGAGATGAGCGGGGACATTCCATAGAATATAAACTTTGAAGTGGAGGATGTTGCACGTACGATAGCTTTGGCCATTAACTCCAGAGCGATCGGCCCTAATGGCCTCAATAACGCCATCCTTAAAATGAACATAGAACTGTGGGCAGATCTGTTGTACATACTATTTGAACATATTATGCTTAGTCACAAATTGCCAGAGACATGGAACTTTTCTATTATAGTCCCAGTTTTTAAGAAGGACGATCGGCTGGATCCTATGAACTATCGGCCAATTGCCCTTCTAGACGCAGTATGATTCTTGCAGCTATAGTCCTGGAGAAACTGGAAGAGTGGATCCTTGCTAAGAAGATCCTCTCCAAAAACCAATCCGGGTTTTGTAAAAATATGGGGACCTCATTGAATGGTCTAATTATGACCACTCTGATGGACATTGTCTGATCCAATAGGGAAATATCTTTATATACAGCAATGATTGACCTTTCAAGGACTTTTGACACAGTAAATCAACAGATTTTGTGGCAAAAACGGAGGTGTTGGGAGATACCCCCCTCTCTGTTAGCAATCCTAGAGAGTATACATAGGAAAAATCAAATCCAAATTAGATTGGATGTGGAAGGTCACCTCTTTAACTCAATAGACATCACAAAACGACTCAGACAGAGATGTGTACTTGCCCCATGCCTTTTTAATTTGTATTTAGTGGATCTGCATAATTATCTGGAGGAGGCTTCCTTTGTGAGTCCTAAATTGGGGAAAGAACGAATTAGCTGGCTGGCCTACGCAGAAGACGTCATATAGATGGACTGTACCCCAATTGGACTCCAGAGATTATTAAATGCACTGACTAATTATGTTTAGTAATTAATCAATCAAACTCAAGTCTTACCTATTTCATAAAGTTCCCAAAGAAAGTTGAACAATTTAAATGGCACACCGATGAAAGTATAATTGATTCAAAAAATAATTATCATTTACTTGGGTTTTAGTTTGACGGCATAACCTAACATTGCATATCAGACAAAACTTTTGGAAAACAAAGTAGACCAGTTGTTATATCAAATGAAAAATATTCTTTCTAAACTTTGTAAATATAGAATTGTGCCTTTGATAAAATTCTACATTGGAAAAGTAATTCCAAAAGTATTATATGGGTCAGAAGTGGAACCTTGTTTTTATGAGCCGTCATGGGAAAGGATCGAGGGCAGAAGTTGGAAAAAAGTATTTACACTACCCTTGACAGTCCTGATTGCTTCATTGCAATTTGAACTTGGTTTGCAATCATTACGCTCATGTTTTAACTGGCATTTAATTAAATAATGTTTCCAACCAAAGCTACTCAGTATGAAGATTTGCTAAGTGTCCTTAGAATGAAAAACTGTAAATTCATGTCAACAATTTCTCTGCCTGTGGGAAAACGCTGGAGACTTAAAAAAAACAAATCCTTTACAAGTACAATCTCCGCGCAAACAATTGGATAGACACTATTGATAATGCTAGACATTACCATATGCGTTCAACTTCTCTCAATTAGATGAACCTTTTGGAACTTTGCCACAGTACCTTGAGCAATACCCTTCTCCTTTTTATCGAGAAACATTTTTAAGATTTTGTTTAAATCTTCTGCCTACGGGGGGAGTTTTATCTGTTAGATCTCTTAACAGTGCTTTAATAGAGGACAAATGTGTTTTTTGCCAAGAAGCCGATGTGCAGACTTTAAAGCACATAATGGTAAACTGTGTAGGCCTGGCCAAAATTAGAACTACATTTTTTGTTGTTTCTTTTAAGAAGTGGGATTTTATGGATAGGAATGATATGTGGAACAGAATAAGTTCTTGCAATTAAATATTATTAACTACAGAGATTGTCAGGATGCTGCTGGAAATCAGACTCGCAAACAAGGAGAGTGTACATAGATAAATAAGTATTAATAATATTCTTGTTTAGATGTTTAGTTTTAACCTGTACAAGTACTGTAATTAATTCTGTTTACTGATTGACAAGATTTTCTTCTTTTATGATGTATTGTACATATTTTAATTTCATGAATGGATGTAACTTTGTGGAAGATCAATGTTTGATAAAAACACAATAAATACAAAAATAAATAGATTACCACAGTGGTTTAAAAGGAATATATCTTTTTCTGGCTTGTATTATTTTACGTTTCTGGGACTTGTAGTTTTCTTTTTAGGATGTGGAAAATTAAGCTATAGCATTATCCTTTAGGCTTAGCATGTTTCTCTAAGTATTTACATGTTAAAAGTTGAATTAGTGTGACATATGTGTATTTTGTCATTAAACTATCAGATCTCTGAACTTTCCTGTGGCTGTGCATGAGAAGGTCTTGCAGTCCTGCTTATCCCTTTGGATTGTGGGACTTGTAGTTTTTACTTTACCATTTGAAAATAAGGAAAACTAAAAGTCCAAGAAATCCAAGCAAAATCAAGTCAGGGTGGCGTTCACATGCATAGCCACAGGAAACGTGAGAGCGCTGCTCTAAATGGCATTATCGTAGGCCATAAAATTGTAATTTTTGTGCCAAGTGGTGCTTGAAAGGTATCTGTTCAAGTGCCTAAATTATAGCACGAGTTAAAATCCCAGCTTCTCTGTTTAAGTGTATGTTATCTTTAAATCAAATCACTTGGTTAGTCTCACTGGCATATTGCGCTTACTTGGCCCTCACACCAGACAATACTTGGGATTGAACAGAGGGGGTGTAGCCTCCATGTTTACCCCACCCAGTTTCTAAAGGGGCACCTCCCATCACCAGTCAGCCCCTTTTGTTTTTGTTGCCCCCCTGGTGTAGAACCCTCTAGTTCATTATCTTTTACATTTTTTCTAAGTGGTAGGGTGTGTTTAGGGTTTAGGTTTGGACCGAGAACTACTTTTCTTTTGACTATTGACGTGCATCTCAGTTTTGTTTTGATAGGGAGGGAATTCCCCCTCAGCAGTAGGGTTAGTGAAGTGTTTACTTTGAAGTTAAACATAGTTATAGTTACTTGGAAACCATGTCCTCTGGTCCGAGTCTGTCTTCTTGCTTGCCACACATTGTGTCAGAAGTGGGATTGGTACCGCCTGATACAAGGATGGGGCACATGTTAGTCCGAGGCTTATGCTCGAACACTAAAATTCCCAGTCAGGCTACCCCTCAATCTGTGGGGTTTGGCATATTCAGCACTGACGAGGTACAAATACACCCTAGAGAAAGATATCTAATACCCACAGGCATTAGCATATTCCCACCTGCAGGGAAATATATTCATCTGGCAATCAAATCTGCGCTCACAAGGCAACGTTCCCTAGATGTCACAGTGGGAATGGTAGATCCGGACTATAGAGGGGAGATCAAAATTGTCCTACATAATCATGGATCCAACCCCTATTAGGTCAAAGTTGGAGATGTGGAGGCACACGTGATATTAGAGAAAGCCTTAACTCCTGTTCCTCAAGAGGTTGAAGAGTTATCTGAGACCCTAAAATGATCTCTAGGATTTTTAGAGGCTGACACTTCCCTTATGACACCCGTTAGAGCAGAATACGAACATCCTGACCCTTTACCTGACCTGACTTTTGCACAATGAATCGACCCCGTTCTTACGAAATCCTTCTGGTGAGCCATTTCGGAAAAAAGGGGTGTAGTCAGGCAGGTCCTAATGTTGCGCTATGGGTGCTTCCAGGACAAGTCCGATAAGTAGAAAAGGCAATCCACAGAACTCAAAAAAGGAGTGCACCACATGCAGGAAAAAACACAAAATGTATTCACACATCACGGCCGGGAAGATGAACTGAAGATGAACTTCAAAACACCCACTGAGGGCTGAAAATGTTATAGACACAAACAAAACATTAGCATATTGCAAAAGAAATGTAACAAAAACATCATCTTAATATTATCATTGGCTGGTCATCACCAGTCCCCTAAATAACATTGCTCAAAAACTATTGCTGCTCCCAGATAGTGTGGTACCGTGCCCTGAGGTAACAAGTTGGTGTCCCATTGCTGATTGGCTCTCTGCGCTGGTGTCTGTACCTGGATCTGTGCCTGTGCTTGCGCATGGAGAAGATTTGGTGGTGGGTATTGCTGTGGTGTATTGCCAGTGGGTGGGGCGAATAGCAACTGCAACTGTGGAGCCGTTGGTGTGGTTGGAACTGGTGTGTGGGCTGCTGCTGAGGCATTGTTGGTGCATTGTGAGCATTCGGGACAAACAGGGCTGCTACTGCAGCATACTCTGAATGTTCTCAGGAATCGTGCATTGCATGGGTGGTACTTGCTGCTGCGTCCGTGGATAGTAAGGCCTATTGTGGTACTATGGGATGCCACCAGGGCCATACTGTGTTTGATTTCTGATCCTACATATCCTCACAAAGTGGCCTATTCCTCCACAAGCCCAACACTGTCCTCCATATTGCGCCCTTGCTCCCCCATAACTAAATCCTCTCCCTCTCTAGAAACCCCCTCATGCTCTTGGAAAACATCCCCCTTGTGGACAAACCCTCCTTGTGGGGAGAACCCCCCTTGTGGTGCAAATACCCCTAGTGGTGCGAAACCGCTCTGTGGTGCGAAACCTCCCCATGGTGCGAAATCTCCCTGCTGAACTACTCCCCCTTGTGGTATCTCCCTTCCCTGTGGGAGGAACCCCCCTTGTTGCACAAGACCTTATGGTATGAATCCCCCTTGTGGCCCGCCCCCCGAAAGGACAGTTAGGACAGCTGCTTCCAAACTTATTTTAGCCAATTTATTTTGCACCAATTTTGCCTCCGCCTTTTGAGGTTTCTCTACCTTCCTTCTCTCCTTGTCGTGTTTATCCCTGCAGTGAAATAATGTGTTTGCCTGTATGACCACCCCTTACACTCAATCCCCACCACCTTCTCTAATTCTGCCTGTACTTCTGCTGGAAGACCTCTCAGTAGGATGTGGTAGAAAACAGGGTTGTATTCCATGGTTGTCCCATTTCTAAACACCACTTCTTTTAATTTCTTGAATGTAGTTTGCAAGGTTATCATCTGGACCCATCGTGCAAGCCAAAATAGGCTGCATGTCCATCGTGTCCAGGTACAACTCCCTCACTGCCTTCCACACATTTGTCCTGCAGGTATTGAATGATGTGTCACTGTGAGCAGCACTCTTTTTGCCACCCCCCCATACTATGTCTTTCTCCATAGGTCATCAGCTTGTTCCCCCAGTATGGTGGCGAGCATACTCTTCATGTCGCCCAGTGACCTGCTGTCTCTTTGTCTAGAGCATCAATCCATTTCCCTGCTCCTGCTTTGAGGGATGGCCAAATATTAATCAAAATCTCTTTGTTCAGATTCAGTCAAGGCACATACTGAGAACCCCCCTCAACCTTTTGTAAATAAGGAAAGCTGCATCCAAAGCTGCTTATTTTTGCCTTTCTCTCTGTCCCCTTTAGCCGTCACTAAAGCTATGTCGGTGTCTCTTCTCCTAAGTCTTTCGACCCATGGTCTGGCGTCCCTCTCTCTATGTTCCCATAAATCCTCAATTCCTTCCTCCTCCCTGGTCCCAAAAAGTCAGTGTCAAACTGACCATGTGATGGAAAATGTGTATCGACAACAGGTTCGCTGACTAGTTTGAACATTATCTGTCCAGGATCTCCATTGATCGAGGGCATTGTCACACATTGACACCCCTCCTCTTTGACCCCACACAAAAGCTCCTCCAATGCTTCCTTCAACACTGCATCGATCTGTCTCTGCACACTTTTCCCCATCTCTGTAACCAATGCAGTACTAGCAGTGTCTTTCGACATACTTCTGCCATGTGTTGTAGTTCTTTTTGCTTCATCCCTTTGCCTGTCAAAGGCATATTGGGGATTGGTGTAGCCCGTACCAGGCTTTAGAGGAAAGGACCCAGTCATGGCCGGAGCTGACGGTATGGTTGCAGCCTCTGTTTGTGCTGTGATGGTGCAACATTTTTGGGAAATTCGGAACTATGTGACACATTTTCTGGGCCACCAACTTTCTGGACTTTAGGGGGTCTAGGCTATTTGTAAACCCCTTACATCGGGCCTCCAAGGTTTTCTAGATATTTGGAGGCCTAAGATGTGTTTTAAGGCTCTTTTTGGCTTGTCAACATTTTCTGGACCTCAGGGATGTAGGATGCATTTTTTGGGTCAACATTTTTTGGGGGAATTTCAGGGGTCTAGGATGCGGATTAAGGCCGTTTACAGGCTGGCAATATTTTTGGGACATTCAGAGCTATGTGACACATTTTCTGGGCCACCAACTTTTCCTGGACTTTAGGGGTCTAGGCAATTTGTAAACCCCTATTTTGGGCCTCCAAAGTTTTCTAGATTTGTGTAGGCCTAAAATGTGTTTTAAGGCTCTGTTTGGCCTGCCAAAATTTTCTGGACCTCAGCGGTGTAGGATGCATTTTTCGGGCCAAAAATGTTTTGGGAATTTCAGAGGTCTAGGATGCGGATTAAGGCCCTTTACAGGCTGGCAATATTTTTGGGACATTCGGAGCTCTGTGACACATTTTCTGGTCCACCAACTTTCTGGACTTTAGGGGGTCTAGGCAATTTGTAAACCCCTTTTTCGGGCTTCCAAAGTTTTGTAGATTTGTGGAGGCGTAAGATGTGTTGTAAGGCTTTTTTTGGCCTGCCAACATTTTCTGGACCTCAGGGGTGTAGGATGCATTTTTCGGGCCAAAAATGTTTTGGGGAATTTCAGGGGTCTAGGATACGGATTAAGGCCCTTTACAGGCTGGCGATATTTCTGGGACATTCGGAGAACTGTGACACATTTTCTGGGCCATCAACTTTTCCTGGACTTTAGGGGGTCTAGGCAATTTGTAAACCCCTTTTTCGGGCCTCCAAAGTTTTCTAGATTTTTGGAGGCCTAAGATGCGTTTTCAGGCTCTTTTTGGGCTGCCAACATTTTCTGGACGTCAGGGGTGTAGGATGCATTTTTCGGGCCAAAAATGTTTTTGGGAATTTCAGGAGTCTAGGATGTGGATTAAGGCCCTTACAGGCTGGCAATATTTTTGGGACATTCGGAGCTCTGTGATACATTTTCTGGGCCACCAACTTTTCCTGAAGTTTAGGGGATCTAGACAATTTGTAAACCCCTTTTTTGGGCCTCCAATGTTTTCTAGATTTTTGGAGGCCTAAGATGTGTTTAAAGGCTGTTTTTGGCCTGCCAACATTTTCTGGACCTCAGTGGTATAGGATGCATTTTTCGGGCCAAAAATGTTTTTGGGAATTCCAGGGGTCTAGGATGCAGATTAAGGCCCTTTACAGGCTGGCGATATTTCTGGGACATTCGGAGAACTGTGACACATTTTCTGTGCCATCAACTTTTCCTGGACCTTATGGGGTCTAGGCAATTTGTAAACCCCTTTTTTGGGCCTTCAAGGTTTTCTAGATTTTTGGAGTGCTAAAATGTGTTTTAAGGCTCTATTTGGTTTGACAACATTTTCTGGACCTCATGGGAGAAGGGTGCATTTTTTGGGTAAAAAATGGTTTTGGAAATTTCAGAGGTCTAGGATGCGGATTAAGGCCTTTTACATGCTGCCAATATGTTTGGGACATTCAGAGGTCTGCGACACATTTTTCGGGCCACCAAATATTTCTGGACTTTAGGAGGTCTAGGTAATTTGTAAAACCCTTTTTTCGGGCCACCAAAGTTTTCTAGATTTTTGGAGGCCTAAGATGTGTTTTAAGGCTTTTTTTGGCCGGCCAACATTTTCTGGAGCTCAGGGGTGTAGGATGCATTTTTCAGGCCAAAAATGTTTTTGGGAATTTCAGGGGTCTAGGATGCGGATTAAGGCCCTTTTACAGGCTGGTGATGTTTTTGGGACATTGCGAGCTCTGTGACACATTTTCTGGGCCACCAACTTTTCCTGAAATTTAGGGGATCTAGACAATTTGTAAACCCCTTTTTTGGGCCTCCAAAGTTTTCTAGATTTTTGGAGGCCTAAGTTGTGTTTTAAGGCTCTTTTTGGCCTGCCAACATTTTCTGGACCTCAGGGTTGTAGGATGCATTTTTTGGGCCAAAAATGTTTTTGGGAATTTCAGGGGTCTAGGGTGCGGATTAAGGCCCTTTACAGGCTGGCAATATTTTTGGGACATTCGGAGCTCTGTGATATATTTTCTGGGCCACCAACTTTTCCTGAACTTTAGGGGATCTAGACAATTTGTAAACCCCTTTTCTGGGCTTCCAAAGTTTTCTAGATTTTTGGAGGCCTAAGATGTGTTTAAAGGCTGTTTTTGGCCTGTCAACATTTTCTAGACCTCAGGGGTCTAGGATACATTTTTCAGGCCAAAAATGTTTTGGGGAATTTCAGGGGTCTAGGATGCGGATTTAGGCCCTTTACTGGATGGTGATATTTATGGGACATTCAGAGCTCTGTGACACATGTTCTGGGCCACCAACCGTTCAGGACTTTAGGGGGTCTAGGCAATTTGTAAACCCCTTTTTCAGACCACCAAAGTTTTCTAGATTTTTGGAGGCCTAAGATGTGTTTTAAGGCTCTTTTTGGCCTGCCAACATTTTCTGGACCTCAGCGGTGTAGGGTGCATTTTTTGGGCCAAAAATGTTTTTGGGAATTTCAGGGGTCTAGAATGCAGATTAAGGCCCTTTACAGGCTGCCGATATTTTTGGGAAATTCGGAGCTCTGTGACACATTTTCTGGGCCACCAACTTTTCCTGGACATTAGGGGGTCTAAGCAATTTGTAAACACCTTTTTTCAGGCCTCCAAAGTTTTCTAGATTTTTAGAGGCCTAAGATGTGTTTTAAGGCTCTTTTTGGCCTGCCAACATTTTCTGGACCTCAGGGGTGTAGGATGCATTTTTCGGGCCAAAAATGTTTTATGGAATTTCAGGGGACTAGGATGCGGAATAAGGCCCTTTACAGGCTGCTGATATTTTTGGGAAATTCGGAGCTCTGTGACACATTTTCTGGGCCACCAACTTTTCTGGACTTTAGGGGATCTAGGCTATTTGTAAACCCCTTTTTCGGGCCTCCAAAGTTTTTTAGATTTTCGGAGGCCTAAAATGTGTTTTAAGGCTCTTTTTGGCCTGCCAGCATTTTCTGGACCTCAGGGGTGTAGGATCCATTTTTCGGACCAAAAATGTTTTTGGGAATTTCAGGGGTCTAGGATGCAGATTAAGGCCCTTTACAGGCTGGCGATATTTTTGGGAAATTCGGAGCTCTCTGACACATTTTCTGGGCCACCAACCTTTCTGGACTTTAGGGGTCTAGGCTATTTGTAAACCCCTTTTTCGGGCCTACAAAAGTTTCTAGATTTTTGGAGTCCTAAAATGTGCTTTAAGGCTCTTTTTGGCCTGCCAGCATTTTCTGGACCTCAGGGGTGTAGGATGCATTTTTCGGGCCAGAAATGTTTTTGGGAATTTCAGGGGTTTAGGATGCGAATTAGGCCCTTTAAAGGCTGCCAATATTTTTGGGACATTCGGAGCTCTGTGACACTTTTTCTGGGCCACCAACTTTTCCTGGACTTTTGGGGGTCTAGGCAATTTGTAAACCACTTTTTCGGGCCTCCAAAGTTTTCTAGATTTTTGGAAGTTTAAAATGTGTTTTAAGGCTCTTTTTGGCTTGCCAGCATTTTCTGGACCTCAGGGGTGTAGGATGCATTTTTTGGGCCAAAAAATGTTTTTGGGAATTTTAAGGTGTCTAGGATGCGGATTAGGGCCCTTTACAGGCTGCCAATATTTTTGGGACATTCAGAGCTATGTGACACATTTTCTGGGCCACCAACTTTTCCTGGACTTCAGGGGTCTAGGCAATTTGTAAACCCCTATTTTGGGCCTCCAAAGTTTTCTAGATTTGTGTAGGCCTAAAATGTGTTTTAAGGCTCTGTTTGGCCTGCCAAAATTTTCTGGACCTCAGCGGTGTAGGATGCATTTTTCGGGCCAAAAATGTTTTGGGAATTTCAGAGGTCTAGGATGCGGATTAAGGCCCTTTACAGGCTGGCAATATTTTTGGGACATTCAGAGCTCTGTGACACATTTTCTGGTCCACCATCTTTCTGGACTTTAGGGGGTCTAGGCAATTTGTAAACCCCTTTTTCGGGCTTCCAAAGTTTTGTAGATTTGTGGAGGCGTAAGATGTGTTGTAAGGCTTTTTTTGGCCTGCCAACATTTTCTGGACCTCAGGGGTGTAGGATGCATTTTTCGGGCCAAAAATGTTTTGGGGAATTTCAGGGGTCTAGGATACGGATTAAGGCCCTTTACAGGCTGGCGATATTTCTGGGACATTCGGAGAACTGTGACACATTTTCTGTGCCATCAACTTTTCCTGGACTTTATGGGGTCTAGGCAATTTGTAAACCCCTTTTTTGGGCCTTCAAGGTTTTCTAGATTTTTGGAGTGCTAAAATGTGTTTTAAGGCTCTTTTTGGCTTGCCAACATTTTCTGGACCTCAGGGGAGCAGGATTAATTTTTTGAGCCAAAAATGTTTTTGGGAATTTCAGGGGTCTAGGATGCAGATTAAGGCCCTTTACAGGCTGACGCGATATTTTTGGGACATTTGGAGCTCTGTGACACATTTTCTGGGCCATCAACTTTTCCTGGACTTTAGGGGGTCTAGGCAATTTGTAAACCCCTTTTTCGGGCCTCCAAAGTTTTCTAGATTTTTGGAGGCCTAAGTTGTGTTTTAAAGCTCTTTTTGGCCTGCCAACATTTTCTGGACCTCAGGGTTGTAGGATGCATTTTTCGGGCCAAAAATGTTTTTGGGAATTTCAGGGGTCTAGGATGCGGATTAAGGCCCTTACAGGCTGGCAATATTTTTGGGACATTCGGAGCTCTGTGATACATTTTCTGGGCCACCAACTTTTCCTGAACTTTAGGGGATCTAGACAATTTGTAAACCCCTTTTTTGGGCCTCCAAAGTTTTCTAGATTTTTGGAGGCCTAAAATGTGTTTTAAGGCTCTTTTTGGCCTGCCAACATTTTCTGGACCTCAGCGGTGTAGGGTGCATTTTTTGGGCCAAAAATGTTTTTGGGAATTTCAGGGGTCTAGAATGCAGATTAAGGCCCTTTACAGGCTGCCGATATTTTTGGGAAATTCGGAGCTCTGTGACACATTTTCTGGGCCACCAACTTTTCCTGGACATTAGGGGGTCTAAGCAATTTGTAAACACCTTTTTTCAGGCCTCCAAAGTTTTCTAGATTTGTAGAGGCCTAAGATGTGTTTTAAGGCTCTTTTTGGCCTGCCAACATTTTCTGGACCTCAGGGGTGTAGGATGCATTTTTCGGGCCAAAAATGTTTTATGGAATTTCAGGGGACTAGGATGCGGAATAAGGCCCTTTACAGGCTGCTGATATTTTTGGGAAATTCGGAGCTCTGTGACACATTTTCTGGGCCACCAACTTTTCTGGACTTTAGGGGATCTAGGCTATTTGTAAACCCCTTTTTCGGGCCTCCAAAGTTTTTTAGATTTTCGGAGGCCTAAAATGTGTTTTAAGGCTCTTTTTGGCCTGCCAGCATTTTCTGGACCTCAGGGGTGTAGGATCCATTTTTCGGACCAAAAATGTTTTTGGGAATTTCAGGGGTTTAGTATGCAGATTAAGGCCCTTTACAGGCTGGCGATATTTTTGGGAAATTCGGAGCTCTCTGACACATTTTCTGGGCCACCAACCTTTCTGGACTTTAGGGGGTCTAGGCTATTTGTAAACCCCTTTTTCGGGCCTACAAAAGTTTCTAGATTTTTGGAGTCCTAAAATGTGCTTTAAGGCTCTTTTTGGCCTGCCAACATTTTCTGGACCTCAGGGGTGTAGGATGCATTTTTCGGGCCAGAAATGTTTTTGGGAATTTCAGGGGTTTAGGATGCGAATTAGGCCCTTTAAAGGCTGCCAATATTTTTGGGACATTCGGAGCTCTGTGACACTTTTTCTGGGCCACCAACTTTTCCTGGACTTTAGGGGGTCTAGGCAATTTGTAAACCACTTTTTCGGGCCTCCAAAGTTTTCTAGATTTTTGGAAGTCTAAAATGTGTTTTAAGGCTCTTTTTGGCTTGCCAGCATTTTCTGGACCTCAGGGGTGTAGGATGCATTTTTCGGGCCAAAAAATGTTTTTGGGAATTTTAAGGTGTCTAGGATGCGGATTAGGGCCCTTTACCGGCTGCCAATGTTTTTTGGACATTTGGAGCTTTGTGACACATTTCTGGGCCACCAACCTTTCCTGGACTTTAGGTGGTCTAGGCAATTTGTAAACCCCTTTTTCGGGCCTCCAAAGTTTTCTAGATTTTTGGAGGCCTAAGATGTGTTTTAAGGCTCTTTTTGGCTTGCCAACCTTTTCTGGACTTCAGTGGTGTAGGATGCATTTTTTGGCCCAAAAATGTTTTTGGGAACTTCAGGGTCTAGGATGGGGATTAAGGCCCTTTACAGACTGCCAATGTTTTTGGGACATTTGGAGCTCTGTGACACAATTTCTGGGCCACCAACTTTTCCTGGACTTTAGGGGGTCTAGGTAATTTGTAAACCCCTTTTTCGGGCCTCCAAAGTTTTCTAGATTTTTGGAGACCTAAAATGTGTTTTAAGGCTCTTTTTAGCTTGCCAACATTTTCTGGCCCTCAGGGGTGTAGGATGCATTTTTTGGGCCAAAAATGTTTTTGGGAATTTCAGGGGTCTAGCGGATTAAGGCCCTTTACAGACTGGCAATATTTTTGGGACATTCGGAGCTCTGTGACACATTTTCTGGGCCACCAACTTTTCCTGGACTTTAGGGGTCTAGGCAATTTGTAAACCCCTTTTTCGGGCCTCCAAAGTTTTCTAGATTTTTGGAGACCTAAAATGTGGTTTTAAGGCTCTTTTTGGCTTACCAGCATTTTCTGACCTCAGGGGTGTAGGATGCATTTTTCGGGCGAAAAATGCTTTTGGGAATTTCAGGTGTCTAGGATGCGGATTAAGGCCCTTTTGTCGCGTTTCGAGGGTTCCACGATCAGTCTGAGGAATCACTTGGGTTAGATGCCGCTAAAGTAATTCAGACTTCCTTCCTGAGAGCACAGCTTGCAGGGAAAAGAAACACCTGTCAGGCCAAGAGCTCAGGCAAAAAGGCAGAACGCACAGCGGAGCTAGAGGGAAGAAAACAAACAAAGCAAATATTACATACCGTTTGTTGACAATTCCAGTCCCTCTACCCCCTCCGAGCCCCACAAGCTTACCTGTGTATTCTTTTCCTTCAGCGGAATACCTACTTGTGACAATACACAAGAATGGGAGTGCGTGAAGGTCAGGGGAAGTTTTCTTGCTTGAATGAAGGGGGACCATAGACTTCCCTCAATGATGGATTAGTGATGTCAACAGTAGAGTGTCCCCCATTCCAATGAGTGAAAACAAAATCAAATGTTCCAAGAGCAAGTAGGCAAAAGAAAACAGCAGAGCGTCCCACTATCCAAGGAGTGAAGCCAAGTGTCTCAAGATCCAAGGGGGCGGAGTAAATGATGAGCACAGCAAAGCGTCCCAAAAAATCCCACAAGTGATGAACACAGCAAAGCGTCCCAAAAAATCCCACAAGTGATGAGCACAGCAAAGCGTCCCAACAATAACCAAGAAGTGAGGTTTCTCCACTCGGGGAGCGGGTGGCCAGGAGTGATTTGAAGACTACGGGGTTGAAGGGAGCCGGAAACCAGAGATGAGAAGCAGAATCCAAAACAAGTCCGAGGTGTATTCCGTGGTCGAGCAGGGGAGTTGATCAAACGAAGGTCTAAGGCAGAACCAAGGAGACGATAACAAGGTCCAAGGTCCAAGGTAAGCATAGAATTCAGGAACCAGAAAGGCAAGGAAAAGGGGAGAAGGAACTTATTCCAAGAGCGTAGCTCGCGTAACGCAATGGTTTAGGAGCACCGGCTTACTGGGGGCGTGGCCAATTATAGGAAGTGAAATGCAATCGAGGCGTGGAACGCACGCAAAAAGAAAGTAAAAAACGTTCCAAAGGTTCCTTGCGGGCATCGTCCTCTTGGGAGATGTAGTTGATTACCGGCGGTGGCGTTGGCGTTGCCGCAAACGCCAAGTTAAACGCCACGGGCTTCTCCCCTGGGCATAAGAATACCCTAAGAAACCGGGGGACGTGACAATACCCCTCCTCAAAGATGGGCCTCCCCCGGGTCTCAAACCATTAGACCGGAGAAACGCCCGCAAAAGACGCAGAGCGTGAAGATTTGAGGCGGGTTCCCAGGTACGATCTTCGGGGCCATAGCCTTTCCAGTCTACTAGATAATGCCGGGTGCCCCGGATTACTCGAGTATCTAATATGGCCTGAACCTCATATTCCTCTTCCCCCTGAATCGCAATGGGAGCGGGACGATCACCCAAACGTGTACCGGCAACATAAGGCCGTAATAGGGAGACGTGGAACACGGGGTGGATCTTCCAAGCCGAGGGTATGCCCAAACGATAGGCCACTGCGTTGATGCATCGCGTGATGGTATAGGGACCCACGTAGCGGGGATTCAGCTTACGTTTGCCTGGTATGCGAAGGTGCACAGTGGATAGCCAGACCTTGTCCCCCAGGTGATACTCCGGGGCTGTCCTACGATGCCTATCAGCATTTCGTTTCGTGCGATCCTGTGCTTGGTGTAGATGCTGAAGCACAGCGGCACGGATAGATCGTAAGGACTGGGCTGTTGCCTGAGCTGCGGGTACTCGTGCCACCGAAGGAAGGGTGGATGGTAGAACTCGAGGATGTAAACCATACATGGCATAGAAGGGTGAACAACCAGCCGATGCATGGTAGGCATTGTTGTAAGCGAATTCCGCAGCCCCCAATACAGACAGCCAGTCCGATTGATATTGTAGACACAAACATCGGAGATACTGCTCCATTGTGGCATTGAGACGTTCTGTCTGCCCGTCCGTCTGAGGATGGTATGCTGAGGATAGGCGAACGTCAATGCCAAGAAATCGAGTGAGAGCCACCCAAAAACTCGAGGTGAATTGGGATCCACGATCTGAGATAAGGATCAGAGGGAGGCCGAATAGGCGAACCACCTGTTCGAAGAACAACTTGGCCAATGTAGGAGCAGAAGGAACACCATTGCAGGGGACAAAGCGTGCCATCTTGGTGAAGGCATCTACCACCACCAAGATAGTGGTAAACCCCTGGACTGGTGGTAGCTCTACCACAAAATCAAGCGACACAGTGTGCCATGGGCGTGATGGGATGGGCATTTTCTGGAGAAGCCCCACCGGTTTTCCAGGTACCGTTTTGCATTGTGTACAGACGGCACATTTAGATACATAGTCTGCCACATCCCGTTTCATATTGGGCCACCAACACCACCGGAGGAGTAGATCAGTTGTCTTAGTTTGTCCTGGATGGGCCGCCAGGCGAGTATCATGGGACCAGTTTAGGGCCTGTAACCGAGTCCGAGCATCAGGGATATATAGACGTTCCTGTACGTAAGGTAATCCCGATATCAATTGTGCTTTTAGCCCTTGAAGTACCTCCCCATGGTCAGCAGCCCAGTGACGGATCCGTTCTAATAAGGAACCGGTTGCAGCACAGACACACATAACCGTGTTGTGTGGCAAAACAGGAAGGACTGCCTCCTCGAAGGGGATATCAACTCCGATACGAGAAAGTGCATCGGCCTTGCCATGCAAGGGGCCCGGTCGATAAGAAACCGTGAAATTGAATTGTGCAAAAAACAAATGCCATCTGATTTGTCTAGAGTTGGTACATTTCACCGTGGATAGAGCTTGTAGGTTACGGTGGTCCGTGTAAACCGTGACAGGGTGTCGACCCCCCAGTAGATGGTGTCTCCACTCCTTAAAAGCAGCTTGAATAGCCAATAGCTCACGTTCCATTATAGTATAATGTTTCTCCGGAGAAGTCAATTTCCTGGAAAAGAAGGCTACTGGGTGTAGTTGCCGAGTCGTGGGGCATTTTTGCGATAAGATCGCCCCAAGGGCAAGGGCAGAGGCATCAGCTTCGATGATGAAAGGTAATAGGGGGTTTGGATGTAGCAAGACCGGAGCCGTAGTGAACGCCTCTTTCAAGGCCTGAAAGGCGTCCTGAGCCTGAATGTCCCAACAAAAGGGAACTGAGGGACTGGTAAGGCGTGTCAATGGGACTACAATGGCTGAAAAGGATGCAATAAAGCATCTATAAAAGTTAGCAAATCCTAGGAAAGATTGCAAACCCTTAAGCGAAGTAGGAGCAGGCCAATCAAGGACTGCTCATATCTTTGCATCATGCATATGAACACCCTGAGAGGATATCACGAATCCTAGAAACTCCACAGAGGAAACATGAAAGACACATTTTTCAGCCTTTGCATATAACCCATGTTCCCGAAGACGGAGTAACACCGTCCGGACATGGTTCTCATGTTGTGATAACGTTTCCGAGAATATTAATATATCATCCAGATATATCACAACAAAAACATCCAACAGGTCTCGGAAGATGTCATTGACAAAGTGTTGGAAGGTTGCGGGGGCGTTATATAGACCAAACGGCATTACTAGGTATTCAAAAAGGCCGTATTTGCACTTGAAGGCAGTCTTCCACTCGTCGCCCGCACGCACTCTCACCAGATTGTAGGCCCCCCTTAGATCTAGTTTCGTAAAGAGTTTGGCGGTAGAGAGACGATCCAACAACTCCGAAATGAGGGGTAATGGGTACTGGTTTTTTATTGTCACAGCATTAAGTGTACGATAATCTACACAAGGCCGGAGATCCCCTTCCTTTTTTGGGACAAAAAAAATCGGAGAAGCAGCTGGAGAACGGGAAGGTCTTATATGGCCCAATCTCAGAGATTTCTCAACGTACTCCTTTAGGAGTTCTTCCTCAGGCCGTGCCAAAGAATATATCCTTCCGTGGGGGAGAATGGCATTGGGTACCAAATCAATCGGACAGTCATATTCCCGATGTGGCGGCAGTTGTTCAGACAAACCTTTGTCAAACACTTCAATCAGGTCCTGATATGCAGAAGGGATTTCCACCGTCATCCTAGTAGTAGCGTTACAAGTGAGGATACTTGAAATCAGAGCCTTACATGGCGATGGGTGAGATGTCCCGTGAAGTGGAAAGCAGTCCCTCAAACACAGGGGAGAAGAAAAAAGCACTGTTTGCTCCACCCAATCAATGATAGGGTTATGTTTACGCAACCATGGGAGGCCCAAGATGACCCCAAATTGTGGTGTGGAAATGAGATCGAAGGACAGGTATTCTGCATGCCCTTCCGTTGTGCTCATCCGCAAGGGTTGTGTTTGTTTTACAACATGACCCGAAACCAAACAGGAGCCGTCTACTGCATAGACAAGTTCTGGTGACTCCTTAGGGTCTACCGGGATACCATAGGTTGCTGCCAGATGTTCATCCATATAATTACCTGTTGCCCCGGAATCTATCATGACTGGACTAGAAAAGACTTGAGAGTTGGGCAACATAAAAGACATATCTAAATATATGTGCGCGGCAGCTGTTTGAAGGAATGAGCCATTGGAAGACTGACCCGTCACGTCGGCTCGATTTAGGGACGGGTCGTGGCGTTTCCCGCCCGTTTAACAGGGCGTTTAGGGCAGACACGAATGAAATGTCCCGTTTGTCCACAATACAGACACAGATTGTTTTGCATTCTTCTCTCCCTCTCTGCTTTTGAGAGGGGACCTTTTACTGCCCCAATTTGCATGGGTTCTACCTCTCCAGAGGTTGGAGAAGATCCTAATTCGGATTTGCCAGGGCGAGGATCAAGGTGACGGCGTTCTCCACGCCTTTGTTGCATCTGAGCATCGACCTGTAATACCATATCAAGCAATTCAGGAAATACTGAAGGGATAGAAGGGACAACGGACAATGCGTCCTTAAGTTCGTCTGATAACCCCTTATAAAAGACTGCCGCCTTTTTTGATTCAGGCCAAGAGGTTTCTGCGGCCAGCTGATTAAATCGGGCTAAATACGCCAAAAGAGGTTGTTTCCCCTGGGATATTGCCAAAAACTCTAAATCCGAAGCCTGAGCCTTATATCTGGTGTCAAAGACCAGATTCATGGCGACTAGTAGGGCATCGAAATCGTACAAGACCGGGTCATTGGACTCCAACAATGGATTTGCCCAGGCCGCAGCCATACCCCCTAGATGAGAGAGCACAAAAGCTGCTTTTGTTTCAGAATTAGGGAATGCCAAGGGACGGCATAGGAAATGTAAACGACATTGATTGACAAATGTCCTATACGTTTTTGGGTCTCCCGTGAAGCGTTCCGGTGGTGCCAATGGAAAAGGACCCGGCAACACCACAGGGGCTAGGGGTGTCGGAGGAACTGGTGGTGGTACAGGAGCGGGAACATCCCCAAACTCCTCATCCACCGGCAAGGGTTGCACAAAGCTTTGCATGACATCCATGCGTTGGTGCAAAGCGGCATGTGCTGCTGCCATGTCTGTGCGTAACGTGGTAAAGGCTTGCATCATAGCAGCCATAGGATCTGCATTAGGATCCATCTCAGACAGACAGTATTAGGCTCCTAAATCTGTCGCGTTTCGAGGGTTCCACGATCAGTCTGAGGAATCACTTGGGTTAGATGCCGCTAAAGTAATTCAGACTTCCTTCCTGAGAGCACAGCTTGCAGGGAAAAGAAACACCTGTCAGGCCAAGGGCTCAGGCAAAAAGGCAGAACGCACAGCGGAGCTAGAGTGAAGAAAACAAACAAAGCAAATATTACATACCGTTTGTTGACAATTCCAGTCCCTCTACCCCCTCCGAGCCCCACAAGCTTACCTGTGTATTCTTTTCCTTCAGCGGAATACCTACTTGTGACAATACACAAGAATGGGAGTGCGTGAAGGTCAGGGGAAGTTTTCTTGCTTGAATGAAGGGGGACCATAGACTTCCCTCAATGATGGATTAGTGATGTCAACAGTAGAGTGTCCCCCATTCCAATGAGTGAAAACAAAATCAAATGTTCCAAGAGCAAGTAGGCAAAAGAAAACAGCAGAGCGTCCCACTATCCAAGGAGTGAAGCCAAGTGTCTCAAGATCCAAGGGGGCGGAGTAAATGATGAGCACAGCAAAGCGTCCCAAAAAATCCCACAAGTGATGAACACAGCAAAGCGTCCCAAAAAATCCCACAAGTGATGAGCACAGCAAAGCCTCCCAACAATAACCAAGAAGTGAGGTTTCTCCACTCGGGGAGCGGGTGGCCAGGAGTGATTTGAAGACTACGGGGTTGAAGGGAGCCGGAAACCAGAGATGAGAAGCAGAATCCAAAACAAGTCCGAGGTGTATTCCGTGGTCGAGCAGGGGAGTTGATCAAACGAAGGTCTAAGGCAGAACCAAGGAGACGATAACAAGGTCCAAGGTCCAAGGTAAGCATAGAATTCAGGAACCAGAAAGGCAAGGAAAAGGGGAGAAGGAACTTATTCCAAGAGCGTAGCTCGCGTAACGCAATGGTTTAGGAGCACCGGCTTACTGGGGGCGTGGCCAATTATAGGAAGTGAAATGCAATCGAGGCGTGGAACGCACGCAAAAAGAAAGTAAAAAACGTTCCAAAGGTTCCTTGCGGGCATCGTCCTCTTGGGAGATGTAGTTGATTACCGGCGGTGGCGTCGGCGTTGACGCAAACGCCAAGTTAAACGCCACGGGCTTCTCCCCTGGGCATAAGAATACCCTAAGAAACCGGGGGACGTGACACCTTTACAGGCTGCCAATGTTTTTTGGACATTTGGAGCTCTGTGACCCATTTTCTGGGCCACCAGCTTTTCCTAGACTTTAGGGGATCTAGGCAATTTGTAAACCCCTTTTTCGGGCCACCAAAGTTTTCTAGATTTTTGGAGGCCTAAGATGTGTTTTAAGGCTCTTTTTGGCTTGCCAACCTTTTCTGGACCTCAGTGGTGTAGGATGCATTTTTTGGCCCAAAAATGTTTTTGGGAACTTCAGGGTCTAGGATGGGGATTAAGGCCCTTTACAGACTGCCAATGTTTTTGGGACATTTGGAGCTCTGTGACACAATTTCTGGGCCACCAACTTTTCCTGGACTTTAGGGGGTCTAGGCAATTTGTAAACCCCTTTTTCGGGCCTCCAAAGTTTTCTAGATTTTTGGAGACCTAAAATGTGTTTTAAGGCTCTTTTTAGCTTGCCAACATTTTCTGGCCCTCAGGGGTGTAGGATGCATTTTTTGGGCCAAAAATGTTTTTGGGAATTTCAGGGGTCTAGCGGATTAAGGCCCTTTACAGACGGGCAATATTTTTGGGACATTCGGAGCTCTGTGACACATTTTCTGGGCCACCAACTTTTCCTGGACTTTAGGGGTCTAGGCAATTTGTAAACCCCTTTTTCGGGCCTCCAAAGTTTTCTAGATTTTTGGAGACCTAAAATGTGTTTTAAGGCTCTTTTTGGCTTACCAGCATTTTCTGACCTCAGGGGTGTAGGATGCATTTTTCGGGCCAAAAATGCTTTTGGGAATTTCAGGTGTCTAGGATGCGGATTAAGGCCCTTTACAGGCTGCCAATGTTTTTTGGACATTTGGAGCTCTGTGACCCATTTTCTGGGCCACCAGCTTTTCCTAGACTTTAGGGGGTCTAGGCAATTTGTAAACCCCTTTTTCGGGCCTCCAAAGTTTTCTAGATTTTTGGAGACCTAAAATGTGTTTTAAGGCTCTTTTTGGCTTACCAGCATTTTCTGACCTCAGGGGTGTAGGATGCATTTTTTGGGCCAAAAATGTTTTTCCGAATTTCAGGGGTCTAGGATGCGGATTAAGGCCCTTTACAGGCTGGCAATATTTTTGGGACATTCGGAGCTCTGTGACACATTTTCTGGGCCACCAACTTTTCCTGGACTTTAGGGGGTCTAGGCAATTTGTAAACCCCTTTTTCGGGCCTCCAAAGTTTTCTAGATTTTTGGAGACCTAAAATGTGTTTTAAGGCTCTTTTTGGCTTGCCAGCATTTTCTGGACCTCAGGGGTGTAGGATGCATTTTTCGGGCCAAAAATGCTTTTGGGAATTTCAGGTGTCTAGGATGCGGATTAAGGCCCTTTACAGGCTGCCAATGTTTTTTGGACATTTGGAGCTCTGTGACACATTTTCTGGGCCACCAACTTTTCCTGGACTTTAGGGGGTCTAGGCAATTTGTAAACCCCTTTTTCGGGCCTCCAAAGTTTTCTAGATTTTTGGAGGCCTAAAATGTGTTTTAAGGCTCTTTTTGGCCTGCCAACCTTTTCTGGACCTCAGTGGTGTAGGATGCATTTTTTGGCCCAAAACATTTTTTTGGGAACTTCAGGGTCTAGGATGGGGATTAAGATCCTTTACAGACTGCCAATGTTTTTGGGACATTTGGAGCTCTGTGACACATTTTCTGGGCCACCAACTTTTCCTGGACATTAGGGGGTCTAGGCAATTTGTAAACCCCTTTTTCGGGCCTCCAAAGTTTTCTAGATTTTTGGAGACCTAAAATGTGTTTTAAGGCTCTTTTTGGCTTGCCAACATTTTCTGGCCCTCAGGGGTGTAGGATGCATTTTTTGGGCCAAAAATGTTTTTGGGAATTTCAGGGGTCTAGCGGATTAAGGCCCTTTACAGACTGGCAATATTTTTGGGACATTCGGAGCTCTGTGACACTTTTTCTGGGCCACCAACTTTTCCTGGACTTTAGGGGGTCTAGGCAATTTGTAAACCCCTTTTTCGGGCCTCCAAAGTTTTCTAGATTTTTGGAAGCGTAAGATGTGTTTTAAGGCTCTTTTTGTCCTGCCAACATTTTCTGGACCTAAGGGGTGTAGGATGCATTTTTTGGGCCAAAAATGTTTTTGGGAATTTCAGGGGTCTAGAATGCGAATTAGTCCCTTTAAAGGCTGGCAATATTTTTGGGACATTTGGAGCTTTGTGACACATTTTCTGGGCCACCAACTTTTCCTGGACTTTAGGGGGTCTAGGCAATTTGTAAACCCCTTTTTCGGGCCTCCAAAGTTTTCTAGATTTTTGGAGACCTAAAATGTGTTTTAAGGCTCTTTTTGGCTTGCCAGCATTTTCTGGACCTCAGGGGTGTAGGATGCATTTTTCGGGCCAAAAATGCTTTTGGGAATTTCAGGTGTCTAGGATGCGGATTAAGGCCCCTTACAGGCTGCCAATGTTTTTTGGACATTTGGAGCTCTGTGACACATTTTCTGGGCCACCAACTTTTCCTGGACTTTAGGGGGTCTAGGCAATTTGTAAACCCCTTTTTCAGGCCTCCAAAGTTTTCTAGATTTTTGGAGGCCTAAAATGTGTTTTAAGGCTCTTTTTGGCTTGCCAAACTTTTCTGGACGTCAGTGGTGTAGGATGCATTTTTTGGCCCAAAAATGTTTTTGGGAACTTCAGGGTCTAGGATGGGGATTAAGATCCTTTACAGACTGCCAATGTTTTTGGGACATTTGGAGCTCTGTGACACATTTTCTGGGCCACCAACTTTTCCTGGACATTAGGGGGTCTAGGCAATTTGTAAACCCCTTTTTCGGGCCTCCAAAGTTTTCTAGATTTTTGGAGACCTAAAATGTGTTTTAAGGCTCTTTTTGGCTTGCCAACATTTTCTGGCCCTCAGGGGTGTAGGATGCATTTTTTGGGCCAAAAATGTTTTTGGGAATTTCAGGGGTCTAGCGGATTAAGGCCCTTTACAGACTGGCAATATTTTTGGGACATTCGGAGCTCTGTGACACATTTTCTGGGCCACCAACCTTTCCTGGACTTTATGGGGTCTAGGCAATTTGTAAACCCCTTTTTTTGGGCCTCCAAAGTTTTCTAGATTTTTGGAGGCCTAGATGTGTTTTAAGGCTCTTTTTGGCCTGCCAACATTCCCTGGACCTCAGGGGTGTAGGATGCATTTTTTGGGCCAAAAATGTTTTTGGGAATTTCAGGGGTCTAGGATGCGAATTAGGCCCTTTAAAGGCTGGCAATATTTTTGGGACATTTGGAGCTTTGTGCCACATTTTCTGGGAAACCAACTTTTCCTGGACTTTAGGGGGTCTAGGCAATTTGTAAACCCTTTTTTTCGGGCCTTCAAAGTTTTCTAGATTTTTGGTGAGCTAAGATGTGTTTTAAGGCTCTTTTTGGCTTGCCAACATTTTCTGGCCCTCAGGAGTGTAGGATGCATTTTTTGGGCCAAAAATGTTTTTGGGAACTTCAGGGTCTAGGATGGGGATTAAGGCCCTTTACAGGCTGCCAATGTTTTTGGGACATTCAGAGCTCTGTGACACTTTTTCTGGGCCACCAACTTTTCCTGGACTTTAGGGGGTCTAGGCAATTTGTAAACCCCTTTTTCGGGCCTCCAAAGTTTTCTAGATTTTTGGAGACCTAAAATGTGTTTTAAGGCTCTTTTTGGCTTGCCAGCATTTTCTGGACCTCAGGGGTGTAGGATGCATTTTTCGGGCCAAAAATGCTTTTGGGAATTTCATGTGTCTAGGATGCGGATTAAGGCCCTTTACAGGCTGCCAATGTTTTTTGGACATTTGGAGCTCTGTGACACATTTTCTGGGCCACCAACTTTTCCTGGACTTTAGGGGGTCTAGGCAATTTGTAAACCCCTTTTTCGGGCCTCCAAAGTTTTCTAGATTTTTGGAGGCCTAAAATGTGTTTTAAGGCTCTTTTTGGCTTGCCAACCTTTTCTGGACCTCAGTGGTGTAGGATGCATTTTTTGGCCCAAAAATGTTTTTGGGAACTTCAGGGTCTAGGATGGGGATTAAGATCCTTTACAGACTGCCAATGTTTTTGGGACATTTGGAGCTCTGTGACACATTTTCTGTAGCCACCAACTTTTCCTGGACATTAGGGGGTCTAGGCAATTTGTAAACCCCTTTTTCGGGCCTCCAAAGTTTTCTAGATTTTTGGAGACCTAAAATGTGTTTTAAGGCTCTTTTTGGCTTGCCAACATTTTCTGGCCCTCAGGGGTGTAGGATGCATTTTTTGGGCCAAAAATGTTTTTGGGAATTTCAGGGGTCTAGCGGATTAAGGCCCTTTACAGACTGGCAATATTTTTGGGACATTCGGAGCTCTGTGACACATTTTCTGGGCCACCAACTTTTCCTGGACTTTAGGGGGTTTAGGCAATTTGTAAACCCCTTTTTCGGGCCTCCAAAGTTTTCTAGATTTTTGGAGACCTAAAATGTGTTTTAAGGCTCTTTTTGGCTTGCCAGCATTTTCTGGACCTCAGGGGTGTAGGATGCATTTTTCGGGCCAAAAATGCTTTTGGGAATTTCAGGTGTCTAGGATGCGGATTAAGGCCCTTTACAGGCTGGCGGTATTTTTGGGACATTCGGAGCTCTGTGACACATTTTCTGGGCCACCAACTTTTCCTGGACTTTAGGGGGTCTAGGTAATTTGTAAACCCCTTTTCGGGCCTCCAAAGTTTTCTAGATTTTTGGAGACCTAAAATGTGTTTTAAGGCTCTTTTTGGCCTGCCAACATTCCCTGGACCTCAGGGGTGTAGGATGCATTTTTTGGGCCAAAAATGTTTTTGGGAATTTCAGGGGTCTAGGATGCGAATTAGGCCCTTTAAAGGCTGGCAATATTTTTGGGACATTTGGAGCTTTGTGCCACATTTTCTGGGAAACCAACTTTTCCTGGACTTTAGGGGGTCTAGGCAATTTGTAAACCCTTTTTTTCGGGCCTTCAAAGTTTTCTAGATTTTTGGTGAGCTAAGATGTTTTTTAAGGCTCTTTTTAGCTTGCCAACCTTTTCTGGACCTCATTGGTGTAGGATGAATTTTTTGGCCCAAAAATGTTTTTGGGAACTTCAGGGTCTAGGATGGGGATTAAGATCCTTTACAGACTGCCAATGTTTTTGGGACATTTGGAGCTCTGTGACACATTTTCTGGGCCACCAACTTTTCCTGGACATTAGGGGGTCTAGGCAATTTGTAAACCCCTTTTTCGGGCCTCCAAAGTTTTCTAGATTTTTGGAGACCTAAAATGTGTTTTAAGGCTCTTTTTGGCTTGCCAACATTTTCTGGCCCTCAGGGGTGTAGGATGCATTTTTTGGGCCAAAAATGTTTTTGGGAATTTCAGGGGTCTAGCGGATTAAGGCCCTTTACAGACTGGCAATATTTTTGGGACATTCGGAGCTCTGTGACACTTTTTCTGGGCCACCAACTTTTCCTGGACTTTAGGGGGTTTAGGCAATTTGTAAACCCCTTTTTCGGGCCTCCAAAGTTTTCTAGATTTTTGGAGACCTAAAATGTGTTTTAAGGCTCTTTTTGGCTTGCCAGCATTTTCTGGACCTCAGGGGTGTAGGATGCATTTTTCGGGCGAAAAATGCTTTTGGGAATTTCAGGTGTCTAGGATGCGGATTAAGGCCCTTTACAGGCTGGCTGTATTTTTGGGACATTCGGAGCTCTGTGACACATTTTCTGGGCCACCAACTTTTCCTGGACTTTAAGGGGTCTAGGCAATTTGTAAACCTCTTTTTCGGGCCTCCAAAGTTTTCTAGATTTTTGGAGGCCTAAAATGTGTTTTAAGGCTCTTTTTGGCTTGCCAACCTTTTCTGGACCTCAGTGGTGTAGGATGCATTTTTTGGCCCAAAAATGTTTTTGGGAACTTCAGGGTCTAGGATGGGGATTAAGGCCCTTTACAGACTGGCAATATTTTTGGGACATTCGGAGCTCTGTGACACATTTTCTGGGCCACCAACTTTTCCTGGACTTTAGGGGGTCTAGGCAATTTGTAAACCCCTTTTCGGGCCTCCAAAGTTTTCTAGATTTTTGGAGACCTAAAATGTGTTTTAAGGCTCTTTTTGGCCTGCCAACATTCCCTGGACCTCAGGGGTGTAGGATGCATTTTTTGGGCCAAAAATGTTTTTGGGAATTTCAGGGGTCTAGGATGCGAATTAGGCCCTTTAAAGGCTGGCAATATTTTTGGGACATTTGGAGCTTTGTGCCACATTTTCTGGGAAACCAACTTTTCCTGGACTTTAGGGGGTCTAGGCAATTTGTAAACCCTTTTTTTCGGGCCTTCAAAGTTTTCTAGATTTTTGGTGAGCTAAGATGTGTTTTAAGGCTCTTTTTAGCTTGCCAACCTTTTCTGGACCTCAGTGGTGTAGGATGAATTTTTTGGCCCAAAAATGTTTTTGGGAACTTCAGGGTCTAGGATGGGGATTAAGGCCCTTTACAGGCTGCCAATGTTTTTGGGACATTCAGAGCTCTGTGACACATTTTCTGGGACACCAACTTTTCCTGGACTTTAGGGGGTCTAGGCAATTTGTAAACCACTTTTTCGGGTCTCAAAAGTTTTCTAGATATTTGGAGACCTAAAATGTGTTTTAAGGCTCTTTTTGGCCTGCCAACATTTTCTGGACCCCAGGGGTGTAGGATGCATTTTTTGGGCCAAAAATGTTTTTGAGAATTTCAGGGGTCTAGGATGCGAATTAGGCCCTTTAAAGGCTGGCAATGTTTTTGTGACATTCGGAGCTCTGTGACACATTTTCTGGGCCACCAACTTTTCCTGGACTTTATGGGGTCTAGGCAATTTGAAAACCCCTTTTTTTGGGCCTCAAAAGTTTTCTAGATTTTTGGAGGCCTAGATGTGTTTTAAGGCTCTTTTTGGCCTGCCAACATTTTCTGGACCTCAGGGGTGTAGGATGCTTTTTTTGAGCCAAAAATGTTTTTGGGAATTTCAGGGGTCTGGGATGCGAATTAGGCCCTTTAAAGGCTGGCAATATTTTTGGGGCATTCGGAGCTTTGTGACACATTTTCTGGGCAACCAACTTTTCCTGGACTTTAGGGGGTCTAGGCAATTTGTAAACCCCTTTTTTCGGTTCTTCAAAGTTTTCTAGATTTTTGGTGAGTTAACATGTGTTTTAAGGCTCTTTTTGGCTTGCCAACCTTTTCTGGACCTCAGTGGTGTGGGATGCATTTTTTGGGCCAAAAATGTTTTTGGGAATTTCAGGGGTCTAGCGGATTAAGGCCTTTATAGGCTGGCGATATTTTTGGGACATTCAGAGCTCTGTGACACATTTTCTGGGCCACCAACTTTTCCTGGACTTTAGGGGGTCTAGGCAATTTGTAAACCCCTTTTTCGGGCCTTCAAAGTTTTCTAGATTGTTGGTGAGCTAACATGTGTTTTAAGGCTCTTTTTGGCCTGCCAACCTTTTCTGGACCTTAGGGGTGTAGGATGCATTTTTTGGGCCAAAAATATTTTTGGGAATTTCAAGTGTCTAGGATGCGGATTAAGGCCCTTTACAGGCTGCCAATGTTTTTTGGACATTTGGAGCTTTGTGACACATTTTCTGGGCCACCAACTTTTCCTGGACTTTAGGGGGTCTAGGCAATTAGTAAACCCCTTTTTCGGGCCTTGAAAGTTTTCTAGATTTTTGGAGACCTAAAATGTGTTTGAAGGCTCTTTTTGGCTTGCCAACATTTTCTGGAACTCAGGGTGTAGGATGCATTTTTTGGGCCAAAAATGTTTTTGGGAATTTCAGGGGTCTAGCAGATTAAGGCCTTTATAGGCCGGCAATATTTTTGGGACATTCAGAGCTCTGTGACACATTTTCTGGGCAACCAACTTTTCCTGGATTTTAGGGGGTCTAGGCAATTTTTAAACCCATTTTTCCGGGCCTTCAAAGTTTTCTAGATTTTTGGTGAGCTAAGATGAGTTTTAAGGCTCTTTTTTGGCTTGCCAACCTTTTCTGGACCTCAGTGGTGTAGGATGCATTTTTTGGGCCAAAAATGTTTTTGGAAATTTCAGGGGTCTAGCGGATTAAGGCCCTTTACAGGCTGGCATTATTTTTGGGACATTCGGAGCTCTGTGACACATTTTCTGGGCCACCAACATTTCCTGGACTTTAGGGGGTCTAGGCAATTTGTAAACCCCTTTTATTGGGCCTCCAAAGTTTTCTAGATTTTTGGAGACCAAAATGTGTTTTAAGGCTCATTTTTGCCTGCCAACATTTTCTGGACCTCAGGGGTGTAGGATGTATTTTTTGGGCCAAAATGCTTTTGGGAATTTCAGGTGTCTAGGCTGCGAATTAAGGCCCTTTACAGGCTGGCAGTGTTTTTGGGACATTTGGAGCTCTGTGACACATTTTCTGGGCCACCAACTTTTCCTGGACTTTAGGGGGTCTAGGCAATTTGTAAACCCCTTTTTCGGGCCTTCAAAGTTTTCTAGATTTTTGGAGACCTAAAATGTGTTTTAAGGCTCTTTTTGGCCTGCCAACATTTTGTGGACCCCAGGGATGTAGGATGCATTTTTTGGGCCAAAAATGTTTTTGAGAATTTCAGGGGTCTAGGATGCGAATTAGGCCCTTTAAAGGCTGGCAATATTTTTGAGACATTTGGAGCTCTGTGACACATTTTCTGGGCCACCAACTTTTCCTGGACTTTAGGGGGTCTAGGCAATGTGTAAACCACTTTTTCGGGCCTCCAAAGTTTTCTAGATTTTTGGAAGTCTAAGATTTGATTTAAGGCTCTTTTTGGCCTGCCAACATTTTCTGGACCTCAGGGGTGTAGGATGCATTTTTCGGGCCAAAAATGTTTTTGGGAACTTCAGGGTCTAGGATGGGGATTAAGGCCCTTTACAGGCTGCCAATGTTTTTGGGACATTTGGAGCTCTGTGACACATTTTCTGGGCCACCAACTTTTCCTGGACTTTAGGGGGTCTAGGCAATTTGTAAACCCCTTTTTCGGGCCTTCACAGTTTTCTAGATTTTTGGAGACCTAAAATGTGTTTTAAGGCTCTTTTTGGCTTGCCAACATTTTCTGGCACTCAGGGGTGTAGGAAGCATTTTTTGGGCCAAAAATGTTTTTGGAAATTTCAGGGGTCTAGCGGATTAAGGCCCTTTACAGGCTGGCAATATTTTTGGGACATTCGGAGCTCTGTGACACATTTTCTGGGCCACCAACTTTTCCTGGACTTTAAGGGGTCTAGGCAAATTGTAAACCTCTTTTTCGGGCCTCCAAAGTTTTCTAGATTTGTGGAGGCCTAAAATGTGTTTTAAGGCTCTTTTTGGCTTGCCAACCTTTTCTGGACCTCAGTGGTGTAGGATGCATTTTTTGGCCCAAAAATGTTTTTGGGAACCTCAGGGTCTAGGATGGGGATTAAGGCCCTTTACAGACTGGCAATATTTTTGGGACATTCGGAGCTCTGTGACACATTTTCTGGGCCACCAACTTTTCCTGGACTTTAGGGGGTCTAGGTAATTTGTAAACCCCTTTTCGGGCCTCCAAAGTTTTCTAGATTTTTGGAGACCTAAAATGTGTTTTAAGGCTCTTTTTGGCCTGCCAACATTCCCTGGACCTCAGGGGTGTAGGATGCATTTTTTGGGCCAAAAATGTTTTTGGGAATTTCAGGGGTCTAGGATGCGAATTAGGCCCTTTAAAGGCTGGCAATATTTTTGGGACATTTGGAGCTTTGTGCCACATTTTCTGGGAAACCAACTTTTCCTGGACTTTAGGGGGTCTAGGCAATTTGTAAACCCTTTTTTTCGGGCCTTCAAAGTTTTCTAGATTTTTGGTGAGCTAAGATGTTTTTTAAGGCTCTTTTTAGCTTGCCAACCTTTTCTGGACCTCATTGGTGTAGGATGAATTTTTTGGCCCAAAAATGTTTTTGGGAACTTCAGGGTCTAGGATGGGGATTAAGGCCCTTTACAGGCTGCCAATGTTTTTGGGACATTCAGAGCTCTGTGACACATTTTCTGGGACACCAACTTTTCCTGGACTTTAGGGGGTCTAGGCAATTTGTAAACCCCTTTTTCGGGCCTCCAAAGTTTTCTAGATTTTTGGAGGCCTAAGATGTGTTTTAAGGCTCTTTTTGTCCTGCCAACATTTTCTGGACCTAAGGGGTGTATGATGCATTTTTCGGGCCAAAAATGTTTTTGGGAATTTCAGGTGTCTAGGATGCGGATTAAGGCCCTTTACAGGCTGCCAATGTTTTTTGGAAATTTGGAGCTCTGTCACACATTTTCTGGGCCACAAACCTTTCCTGGACTTTCGGGGGTATACGCAATTTGTAAATCCCTTTTTCAGGCCTCCAAATTTTTCTAGATTTTTGGCGGCCTAAAATGTGTTTTATGGCTCTTTTTGTCCTGCCAACATTTTCTGGACCTCGGGGTGAAGGATGCATTTTTCAGGCCAACAATGTTTTTGGGAATATCAGGGTTCTAGGATGCGGATTTAGGCCCTTTGGAGGCTGGCGATATTTTTGGGACATTCAGAGCTCTGTGACACATTTTCTGGGCCACCAACTTTTCTGGACTTTAGGGGTCTAGGCTATTTGTAAACCCATTTTTCAGTCCTCCAAAGTTTTCTAGATTTTTGGAGGACTAAGATGTCTTTTAAGGCTCTTTTTGGCCTGCCAACATTTTCGGGACCTCAGGGGTGTAGGATGCATTTTTCGGGCCAAAAATGTTTTGGGGAATTTCAGGGGTCTAGGATACGGATTAAGGCCCTTTACAGGCTGGCAATATTTTTGGGACATTTGGAGCTCTGGGACACATTTTCTGGCCCACCAACTTTTCCTGGACTTTAGGGGGTCTAGGCAATTTGTAAACCCCTTTTTTGGGCCTCCAAAGTTGTCTAGATTTTTGGAGACCTAAAATGTGTTTTAAGGCTCTTTTTGGCTTGCCAACATTTTCTGGACCTCAGGGGTGTAGGATGCATTTTTTGGGCCAAAAATGTTTTTCCGAATTTCAGGGGTCTAGGATGCGGATTAAGGCCCTTTACAGGCTGGCGATATTTTTGGGACATTCGGAGCTCTGTGACACATTTTCTGGGCCACCAACTTTTCCTGGAATTTAGGGGGTCTAGGCAATTTGTAAACCCCTTTTTCGGGCCTCCAAAGTTTTCTAGATTTTTGGAGGCCTAAGATGTGTTTTAAGGCTCTTTTTGGCCTGCCAACATTTTCTGGACCTCAGGGGTGTAGGATGCATTTTTTGGGCCAAAAATGTTTTTGGGAATTTCAGGGGTCTGGGATGCGAATTAGGCCCTTTAAAGGCTGGCAATATTTTTGGGACATTCGGAGCTTTGTGACACATTTTCTGAGCCACCAACTTTTCCTGGACTTAAGGGGGTCTAGGCAATTTGTAAACCCCTTTTTCGGGCCTCCAAAGTTTTCTAGATTTTTGGAGACCTAAAATGTGTTTTAAGGCTCTTTTTGGCTTGCCAGCATTTTCTGGACCTCAGGGGTGTAGGATGCATTTTTCGGGCCAAAAATGCTTTTGGGAATTTCAGGTGTCTAGGATGCGGATTAAGGCCCTTTACAGGATGCCAATGTTTTTTGGACATTTGGAGCTCTGTGACACATTTTCTGGGCCACCAACTTTTCCTGGACTTTAGGGGGTCTAGGCAATTTGTAAACCCCTTTTTCGGGCCTCCAAAGTTTTCTAGATTTTTGGAGGCCTAAAATGTGTTTTAAGGCTCTTTTTGGCTTGCCAACCTTTTCTGGACCTCAGTGGTGTAGGATGCATTTTTTGGCCCAAAAATGTTTTTGGGAACTTCAGGGTCTAGGATGCGGATTAAGGCCCTTTACAGACTGCCAATGTTTTTGGGACATTTGGAGCTCTGTGACACATTTTCTGGGCCACCAACTTTTCCTGGACATTAGGGGGTCTAGGCAATTTGTAAACCCCTTTTTCGGGCCTCCAAAGTTTTCTAGATTTTTGGAGACCTAAAATGTGTTTTAAGGCTCTTTTTGGCTTGCCAACATTTTCTGGCCCTCAGGGGTGTAGGATGCATTTTTTGGGCCAAAAATGTTTTTGGGAATTTCAGGGGTCTAGCGGATTAAGGCCCTTTACAGACTGGCAATATTTTTGGGACATTCGGAGCTCTGTGACACATTTTCTGGGCCACCAACTTTTCCTGGACTTTAGGGGGTTTAGGCAATTTGTAAACCCCCTTTTCGGGCCTCCAAAGTTTTCTAGATTTTTGGAGACCTAAAATGTGTTTTAAGGCTCTTTTTGGCTTGCCAGCATTTTCTGGACCTCAGGGGTGTAGGATGCATTTTTCGGGCCAAAAATGCTTTTGGGAATTTCAGGTGTCTAGGATGCAGATTAAGGCCCTTTACAGGCTGGCGGTATTTTTGGGACATTCGGAGCTCTGTGACACATTTTCTGGGCCACCAACTTTTCCTGGACTTTAAGGGGTCTAGGCAAATTGTAAACCTCTTTTTCGGGCCTCCAAAGTTTTCTAGATTTTTGGAGGCCTAAAATGTGTTTTAAGGCTCTTTTTGGCCTGCCAACATTCCCTGGACCTCAGGGGTGTAGGATGCATTTTTTGGGCCAAAAATGTTTTTGGGAATTTCAGGGGTCTAGGATGCGAATTAGGCCCTTTAAAGGCTGGCAATATTTTTGGGACATTTGGAGCTTTGTGCCACATTTTCTGGGAAACCAACTTTTCCTGGACTTTAGGGGGTCTAGGCAATTTGTAAACCCTTTTTTTCGGGCCTTCAAAGTTTTCTAGATTTTTGGTGAGCTAAGATGTTTTTTAAGGCTCTTTTTAGCTTGCCAACCTTTTCTGGACCTCATTGGTGTAGGATGAATTTTTTGGCCCAAAAATGTTTTTGGGAACTTCAGGGTCTAGGATGGGGATTAAGGCCCTTTACAGGCTGCCAATGTTTTTGGGACATTCAGAGCTCTGTGACACATTTTCTGGGACACCAACTTTTCCTGGACTTTAGGGGGTCTAGGCAATTTGTAAACCACTTTTTCGGGTCACAAAAGTTTTCTAGATTATTGGAGACCTAAAATGTGTTTTAAGGCTCTTTTTGGCTTGCCAACCTTTTCTGGACCTCAGTGGTGTAGGATGCATTTTTTGGCCCAAAAATGTTTTTGTGAACTTCAGGGTCTAGGATGGGGATTAAGATCCTTTACAGACTGCCAATGTTTTTGGGACATTTGGAGCTCTGTGACACATTTTCTGGGCCACCAACTTTTCCTGGACATTAGGGGGTCTAGGCAATTTGTAAACCCCTTTTTCGGGCCTCCAAAGTTTTCTAGATTTTTGGAGACCTAAAATGTGTTTTAAGGCTCTTTTTGGCTTGCCAACATTTTCTGGCCCTCAGGGGTGTAGGATGCATTTTTTGGGCCAAAAATGTTTTTGGGAATTTCAGGGGTCTAGCGGATTAAGGCCCTTTACAGACTGGCAATATTTTTGGGACATTCGGAGCTCTGTGACACATTTTCTGGGCCACCAACTTTTCCTGGACTTTAGGGGGTTTAGGCAATTTGTAAACCCCTATTTTCGGGCCTCCAAAGTTTTCTAGATTTTTGGAGACCTAAAATGTGTTTTAAGGCTCTTTTTGGCTTGCCAGCATTTTCTGGACCTCAGGGGTGTAGGATGCATTTTTCGGGCGAAAAATGCTTTTGGGAATTTCAGGTGTCTAGGATGCGGATTAAGGCCCTTTACAGGCTGGCGGTATTTTTGGGACATTCGGAGCTCTGTGACACATTTTCTGGGCCACCAACTTTTCCTGGACTTTAAGGGGTCTAGGCAATTTGTAAACCTCTTTTTCGGGCCTCCAAAGTTTTCTAGATTTTTGGAGGCCTAAAATGTGTTTTAAGGCTCTTTTTGGATTGCCAACCTTTTCTGGACCTCAGTGGTGTAGGATGCATTTTTTGGCCCAAAAATGTTTTTGGGAACTTCAGGGTCTAGGATGGGGATTAAGGCCCTTTACAGACTGGCAATATTTTTGGGACATTCGGAGCTCTGTGACACATTTTCTGGGCCACCAACTTTTCCTGGACTTTAGGGGGTCTAGGCAATTTGTAAACCCCTTTTCGGGCCTCCAAAGTTTTCTAGATTTTTGGAGACCTAAAATGTGTTTTAAGGCTCTTTTTGGCCTGCCAACATTCCCTGGACCTCAGGGGTGTAGGATGCATTTTTTGGGCCAAAAATGTTTTTGGGAATTTCAGGGGTCTAGGATGCGAATTAGGCCCTTTAAAGGCTGGCAATATTTTTGGGACATTTGGAGCTTTGTGCCACATTTTCTGGGAA